>NC_135886.1:102011672-102611672 GCF_964194155.1 Cetorhinus maximus | reverse complement strand
CTGTTTTGAGGCTTAACATTACTGCAATGGAACCTGTCATCGAAGCCAAGCACTCCACTGCCTTTAATCACGAGAGATCTGACTGAGAAAACTCTGAATGCACTAAGAGCCGCTCGATGTAAAGTCAGCAGACTACGAGGTGATGTGTCAGTGACTACTGTTATACCTCTTCCAGAATATCCAGCTATCCTTCAATGCAGGGAATGCTAGGGGCACGGATGAAGGGATCAAAAAGGCAACCGGTTTATCAGCAAAGAAAATGGCTCCATTGAAAACTAAGGCAGGGAAAGCCATCACTAACTGCAAAACAGTTGGAGATTTGGGTGGAACACTGTCTTGAGTTGTACTCTAGGGAGAACACTGTCACTGAGGAAGCTCTACCCACCTTGGAAAGCTTGGCTGGTATGGCAGAGCTGGGTATCGAATCCACAGTGGAGAAGCTTAGCAAAACTATTGACGCACTTGCCATGGGCAAAGTTCCAGGTGCTGATGCTATCCCACCTGAACTCATCAAGCACGGGAAACCAGCACTCTTGCAGCATCTGCACAAACTTCTCTGGCTCTGTTGGCTGAAGGGGACAGTGCCATAGGATATGTGTAAGCCAAAGATTGTGACCCTGTATCAGAACAAGGTTGACTGCAGTAATTGCAACAACCATCGAGGCATCTCCCTGCTGAGATTGTGGGGAAATTATTTGCCCTTGCTGCCAATGTCAGACTACAGATCTTGGCTGAACGCATCTACCCTGAATCCCAGTGTGCTTTCTGAACTGGAAGATCTACAATTGATGTGACCTTCTCAGTCCAGCAGCTGCAAGAAATGTCATGAACAAAGGAGACCACTGTATATTGCCTTCATTGATCTCACCAGGTCATTCGGCCAGAGCAAAGGCAGTCTGTTTAAGCTGCTGGAGAAAATTAGCTGCCTGCCAAAGCTGCTCAGTACGATATCCTCTTTCCATGATAACATGATGGGGTAAGGTCAGCTATGACAGGGCAACATCGGAACCCTTTGAGATCCGCAGTGGGATCAAATTGGTTGTGTCTGGCACCGATACTCTTAGGCATATTCTTCTCTTTGCTGCTGTTGTATGCCTTCAGGTCATCTACAGAGGCTGTTAACGTACATACTAGAACTGTTGAGCCTTGTTCGCCTGAGATCCAAGACCAAAGGTGCACCAAATCCTCATGAGAGAGTTGTTCCATCTTATTACTCTGCGCAAGCATTCCATATCGAGGAGCACCTTCAGCGGCAAATGAACCAACTCTTTTTCGTGCCTGTGAAGAGTTTGGCTTGACCATCATCGTCAGGAAGACAAATACCATGGTCCAGGATATTACCATACTGCCATCTATCAGTACTGACAATGTGATGTTGAAGTTATTGTTGGCTTCACATATATCTAGGCTACAGTAACTAGCATTTTGTCATTGGATGCTGAAATCACCGCATGCATTGCAAGAGCTACAGCTGAGTACAAGAGTGTGGAGCAACAGCAGCCTGACTGAGAACATTGAACCAAGTCTCTATCCGCAGCGCACTCCTCTACAGGGATGATACCTGGGCAACATCGGCTGAACAGTTTCCACCTTCATTGTCTCAGGCATTGCCTTGGCATGTCTTGCAGGATAAGGTCACCAGCTTCGAGGTCCTGGAGCGTGCTAATTCCATCAGCATGCTTATTGCTAACCCAATGACATTTGTGTCAGCCCGCCATGTTTATTGGCTGGATGACGACTGTATGCACCCTGTACGGTGAACTGGCCACTGGGTCATGACCTCCTGGGTGTCGATATCTCCGCCACAAGGACACCTACAAGTGAGATATGAAGATGGCAGACGCTGACAGCTGGGAGACGGTCATTGACAGCTGTGACCTCTGGATGCTGACTGGAAGGGCGTTGGAAGAAGCATGAGGAAATGAAAAGCTCAATGGCCGAGAAGAGGACACAGAGAAAACAGAGGTCAGTGAATCGTGCAACCTTCTCAGCCCACCGTTTTGCTCTGTAGCAAATGTGGCAGAGACTGCCATGCCAGATTGGGGCTCCTGAGCTGCACCAAGTGATTCTTAACACAGAATTGATCACCACGGCGCAAACCATCATTTGATGAAATGGAAGGCTGGCAGCACAAGGAGGAGCACTGGCTTAAGGTTTTTGGGCAAGAGAGACCAGAGGAATGTGAGGAAGAACCTTTTTTTAAACAGCAAATGGTAGTGACCTGGAACTTGTTGCCTACGAGAATGGTGGATGCAGAGATGATCAATGATTTCAAAAGGAAATTGGATAGGCACTTGAAGGAAATAAACTTGCAGGGCTCTGGGGTTGGTGTAGGGGGAATGGGACTGACTGGATTGCTGAACAGAGAGTCGGTATGGGCTTCCTGGCCAAACGGCTGCCTTCTGTGTTGCAGTGACTCTGACTCGAGGCAGGTAAATTGAGTTGAGGTAAAGGTAGCCATGATGTAATTGAATGGCACAACAGGCTCAAGGTGGAACAACCTATTTCTGTTCCTATGTTTCCAAATATTTAAAACTCAACACCTATTTCTTGTTCAGAATATTTCAAATTGATGTTCAAATATATGTTCAAATTGATGATGCATTATGTCATAGCCTAGGTGACTCGAGCTGTGAAGATGAGTCACACAGAATCGAAACATTAACTGTTTCTCTCTCCACAGCAGGCTTGGCAGCACCTGAGTTTTTCCAGCATTTTCTGTTTTTATTTCAAGCCCCCATTTGTTGTATTCCTATTGCAAACAATTTGAGACTAGCAAATAAGAGAACCTAGTCTGTCCCCAAGTTTATTTTTGCCTGTTCATCTGGCCAGTCTGTTATACTGTGCACCTTGACTCAGCTGTGATCTCTACCCAAACCTATTGTTAGAAATCTTGATCTGATGTGCGTGGTGGAAAGCACAGCATACACTAATAGTTTGATTCCAGCCAAGTAACTCCAAATTTTCTGTTTAAAAATGAACGTAGCTTAAAAGGATTCTACTACCTGTCTCTCATTACTAAGTTTAGTGTACGGATGTGCTTGAGTATGATACAATTTATATTTCTGGATTAAAATTAGTTATTTGTTACTAAATTGTATTTCACAATTGTATTTTTATTATTACAATGATGTGATGACATTCGAAATGAGAAATGTGCATCTTCTCACCTAACACTTCATGTGTATGCATTTTTAGTGTCACACTGTATCTTGTGTAACATTACCCTGTCGAGCAGCTTTCAATTCTACTGTTTCTGACATGCATAAAACTTAGATGTTGCTATTCTCCATGGCATCATGCAACTTTCTTCCTTTGTTCCACTAAGATCCACTTCCAGTGCTTCCCACATTCATCACTTTCCTTCCTACCTTTAATGGTCTGCTCAGCTTGCCACCACTACCCAAGTGTTTTCATATCGCAAGATCACGCTTCCATCACTCACTTCCATACTCCCAGCACACCACTCCCATTAACAGAAGATCTTGGAAGCCCCATCTCACTACTGCAACAACCAATGATTTGCGATCCTATGCCTCTTTCCTGTATTCTGGAGCATCACCCCTGTCTCCTTTAGCATTCATGCCTTGGTTTACTGCAGTTTGCACCCAGGAGTTTGATAAAATTCATTACTGAGCTAAACGAACATAACAATCCAGTCCACTTGTTTACAATTTCCATGTAAATGTGGACATGAATTAATGTTGAATCAGAAGAGCAAGTAACTTTATCCCTGAATAGTTAAGTTGTGCTCTTACTGCAATCAACAAAAATAATTAACTGTGATAAAGTTACACAACATAAAACAGCACTTCTTCAAACTCGACTGTAGCCAAGACCATGCTTGTGCTCAAACTGCTGATTTAACAGGAATCATGAATGAAATTTCAAATGTTTAAGGTGATGATTTGTTTTAAATTCTGTGTGAAAAAGTTTGTGTTTGGTTTACAACTGATATTTAAGCAGTGTATGCTCCTTATTTACTATGTAGCATAACAGGACTCCAGTGCTTGCCATGCTTTGTTAATCTCAGTTCTAGAACATTGAGTTGATCAGAAATCCTTGGTGCCGGTGCCACTGGTCTGTTAATAAGACCATAATATGAAGTTAGAATGGCCCCAGAGAAGCGAGACACAAACAAAAATGGATCATAGTTTGGCTTTCTGATTTTTTCAAGTTTTGCATGTTCCTGCAAGCAATTATGATTTTGCAGAGCAAAAGCAAATGTTTACTATCAGAAGACTTTGGCTTTAATTGGGAAATCGCAACATATTAACACAGTGAATTGAATACCACAAGTAAACTCTATCAATCAGAAGGAGCCTTTTATTTAAACCTGGTGGAGGTGCAACGTTTTCAAATGAGTGATCTAACATAAAGTGGAAGGAAGGACAACTTTTTCCATTCCTAAGTAGTTTGATTTGAAAAAGTTAAGTTTTGGGATTTTCAGACTTAAGCAAGGTTCTCTTCCATGTATAATAACTTAAATCCTAAAATTTTAAAAAATAAAATATTCTAATGGATGAAACATCTTGCTCTATGACAATCTAACACCTTGGATCTCTAAGTACTTATAGTTGTGTATATGTACCTACAGCTGATTTCCTAGGTTTGGTTATATTTTTATTCCTAACCACAGTGGGCATAAAAATCTAGTTTCTGTAGGTAGTGATGTGGACTCATTCACAGTTTTTTCTTTGTTCATCAGTTTTTAGTTCATTTTACGTAAAAATATTGTGTTGCTGCCTTGAAAAAATGAATAAAACTGTTCCTCTGGTAAAGGCAAAAACCCTATTTCAGCTTTTCAAAATAACATTGTTTCATCATGTTGTGCAAGATGCTTTGACAGACAGGGTCATGATGGGTTAGGCATTTGATATCTGAAACAATACTTGCATGCATTAATGTACCCACTAAAAAGTAACTGGCATTGTGTAGCTACCAGGTTTCAGTTCAGGGAAGCTTGAAGTTTCCTCATCCTGAAGTGTTCCTCTCACCTAAGATGCCCATTGTGAGTGAATTTTGGCATGTATCTGAAGTCACGTAACCAGAACTTGAGACACACCTTTTTCCAAGAGTAGCTTTACAAAGTTGTTATTTGTGCTTCAGTGGGTTAGAAAATGGACTTTCATCTCTGGTATGTGATTTCAAATGCAGGTCAAACTGTTTGGTTTGGAAGCCTTTTCTATGGGTTCTACATGAAAAGAGTTCAAAGTTTCAACCTACGGTATGCAGTTCTGGCGCAAAATTTGGCACTTATTAGCAATCATTAATACAGATGCCACAGGAAATATCAAATGGAAAGCTGACTTGCTGGCCCACTAAGGGTGCTCCTGTGAGGTTGAGTCAGTCACTCAGAAGTTAAAGCTGAGAAATTGTGATTGTTTGCCCTGAATTTTTGGGCATTGAATGCCCTTAGAGCTCCGAAATCACTTGAACGCGCACTTTTGGGGTGAATCAAGCTGGCGAGGGTGTTGGCATGTGCATTGAACAGTATGCAGAACAGGCACATGACATTAATCATCCCAGGACTGATTTGAAGCCAAGGATGTATTTGGGGGCTCAATGTTTCAGCTTACATCCTCTCTTAATCTTGCAGAGCTGACCGTGCATTTACCAGCAGGAAGGATCCCTGAGTAGCTGAATTTAAAGGTATCTTTAACTACTTGCAGGTTAGTTTTTACTTGATTTCCTTTAAGGATTGCTTTGATTCTGCAAGCACTTTGTGCTTTCTATGGTTTAAAGTTGCAGAAGTCTTCATGGTGTGGTGTGGCAAATACTGAAGGACGTTTGCGGACTTCAAGTTTTCTGCACATACTAGTTCCTCCCAGGTATGTATGCACAGGAAGGTAACTCTCTTGGAACATAACGTGACTTGGAGAATGAGTAAAGGGCACGCGGAGCAGTTGTTTGAAGAGAGTGGGTGAATGAGCTGTCAGTAAGAGAACATATCCACCCAGTGAGTTCACGGATCAATTCTCTTAATCAAGCCCCAGTGAGGAACAATGCATGAGTTGTTTGTACTCGAGTATGGACATCCTTGTTGAAATCTGCAACCCTTTGCTATAGCCACAACTCCAACCCCAGAGCAGGGCAAAGGACTGTATTGCCAGTGGCTGTGAATTTGACTGTGTCAATGAACTTTCATGTGCCTAGATCCTTTGAAGCTGGAGCTTGGACTTATTTGCAACATCTCGCAGTTTGCCATCCATGATTGCATAAGGGAGGTCACTGAGGCTTTCAGTGAGAGAACTGTATGTCATTCCCTTGTCCGATGGAAACAGGTAGAGCGAACAAACATCTTCGTCAGGATTGTATGCTTCCCCATGGTGCATAGTATCATTGATTACGCTCACATTGCTTTGCAGACACAGCATACCTACTCTGCTTAGCACCGAAACCAAAAGCAATTACACTCCCTTGACGTCCAGTTGGTATGTGAGCTTGGACAGTTCAGCACTGGGTATCCTGGCAGCAGTCATAATGCCATCATTCTGTTGCAGTCTGCATTCGAGCCACCATGACAAAGCAAAGGATGGCTACTGAGTGACGAGGGCCAGCTGCTCCACATGTGTGCAGCAAGAATACAATGAAAGCCATGCTGCCACATGAAATGTGATTGGATACCATGGTCTACTCTGAAACAATGCTTCAGCTCTGGAGAAACCTTGCCGTACACGGCAGAGTGAATGTTAAGATTCGTTATGGTCCACTGCATGCTACGCAATCTTGCCACCATGATGGGACAGCCCTTGCAGCCAACTATATGACAAGCAGCTGAAGAGCAGAAGCATATGTTGGAGGAGGAAGAGGGGAAGGGAGGAGGCAACCAAGACTGCCCCTTTCTGAGCAGTGTGCCTGTGAAGAGCTCATCCCAGGGTGATACCAGGAACCATGACCCCCAATCCCTACTCCCCAACAGTCCCATACCTTACCTTCCTCCTCTTGGATCACAGCATCTGCTTTACCACAATGCTAAATAAAAGTACCACAATTAAATTATTCCAGACCAAATTGAATGAAACCCTTGTGGATTCCTTTATGGTTTGTCTTCCATGTACCTATGCCTTGTATGGTGCTGTTATGCAGTACTACTCCAGTAACTGTTGCATGGCTGGTGGAAGGCTGCTACCTTTTAGTGGAAGAGACTGCAGATGGCCTTGGAGAATGATCCCGTGTGGCCCTGGGCCTAGAAGGCATGGTTGCTGATTGCTAGCATCCAGGCATAAATAGTGCAGTCTTGGCTGGTTGACAGGTAACAGCAGCGGTACTGGTGGACATGGGGAGATGAATCTGTCCTCCTGTGAGAGCACAGCAAGCTGTTCTCCATGGAGCCGCAATTCCCCTAGGGCAGCACCTCAACATTCCTAGTAATCTGAGTGTAGATCGCTGGACTGCTGTGCTACCCTGCAAGCCCTTTTGCACACTGTAATCAACAACCATGAGGTCAGCATTCAGAGCTTGCATGACAGAAATATGATCTTGCTCTTCAGCAGTCAGACACTTGGTGGCTGCTGCTAGTGCTTTAACAAAAGCTGCCACATCAGCTATTAGGTGCTGCATCATGGTTGCATTTGCAAGAGTGTGAATGGAGTTGGCCACCACTGTAATGCTTGAAAGGATGGGCTTCAAGTTTTGTCTGTGTGCCAAGTTGGTCCCAGATTCTACCATGCTGCTTGATATTGAGTTAATGGCAGGGTTCTCAATGCACTGAGTATTTTGTTTTGTAGATTGCCTCATCAAAGTGTTCATTTGAGTCCTCTGCAGCAGAACTCGCATGCTGCTATGCTCTCTGAGCTGGTGCCTGCGCTATCCTTGTTCCCTGTCCTTGCTGGAGGCCACTCATGCCAGGTGTCTGCGCATGTGCTGATCCCAGTTCTGTACTATCTGCTAAATTGTGCTCAGTGTCAGTATTTGAGCTGGTGGCTGCAAGTGGGAATGTGTTCATCATGACTGTCTGTGTTCTTCCACCAATATCTGGCCAGGTTGCAGTTTTTTGGTACCTGAAAGGACAAAGGCACAAGGGTAAGGTTGTATGCAGGTGATGGGCATTAATTAGGGATTCACTTGTGCCCTTATAAACAGACACAGACTGAAACTGTGATTATGGGGTTAGAGTTTGCTTGTCATGTAAGTGTGTGAAGATTGGCTCCAGTTTTATCCTTCACCAACAGGCTTTCTGGAGTATAGTGCATAGTTGTAGGTTTTATCATTAGACCCTTTTTTGAACACTGCAATTTTCCAGTCCTCTGGCACAACCTATCTAAGGATCTTTATCTATATCTAAGGAAGATATGGTCAGTACCTCTGCAGTTTTCATTCTTATTTCCCTCAGCATCCAAGGCTGCATCACACCCAGTCCTGGTGAATTATCAACATTAAGTGCACCCAGCCTTTCTAGTTACTCCTCTATCAATTTTTTGTCCATCTAGAATCTGAATTGCCTCCTCTTTCGCTATGCCTTTGGCAACACCTTCTTCCTTGGTACAGACAGATGCAGTTATTTAATATCTCAACCATGCCCTCTGTCTCCATGCATGGGTCTCCTTTTTGCCCCCTAATCTGCTCCACTCCTCTTACTGCAATTTTACTATTTGTTTGCATTTAAAAGGGTACCCTTTTATGTTAGCTACCAGACTCCCCTCATACCCTTTGCCCTTGTTATTTCCTTTCACTTTCTCTCTGAACTTGCTACATTGAGCCTTGTCCCCACTTGTTTCATCAGCCTGTTATTTGTGATATACACCAGTACTTGTTCCATTTTCTGCTTCATCTTACTCCCTGCGCTGGATTTCTCCCCACCCTGAAGAGGGAATCAGGAGGCGGTTCAATTCCAGGTCACAAGCCCACCACTGTCACCAGTCTACTGGGAGCAGAATTTTGAGGATCAAGACCTTAATTGGCTTGGAGGCAGTCTGCTGTCCATTGAGGCAGGAATGGTGGCGGGCCGACTCCAGAGTGGGCAGTTTAAAATACTCGCCTCCGTTCCACAGGAGGTGGCTGGCCCTGTTGAGTATGTGCGTAATGAAGTACTTTTTGAGGTGTAGTCACTATTGTAATGTAGGGAAGTAATATAGGTAGGTTTTAAGAAACATCTTAGAGGAGAGAGAGGAAGAGAAACATAGAAACTAGGAGCAGGATTAAGCCATTCGGCCTTTCAAGCTTGCTTTGTCATTCAATATGATCGTGGCTGATCCTGTCTCTCAGCACCATATTCCCACTTTCTCTCCATACCCCTTGAGACCCCTAATATCCAAAATTTAACAATTTCTTTCTTGAACATACTCAGTGACCTAGCCTCCACAACCTTCTGTGGTAGAGAACCCCACAGGTTGACCACCCTCTGAGAGAAGACATTTTTCCTCATCTCAGCCCTAAATGGCCTGCCCCTTATCTTGAGACTGTGGCCCCTGGTTCTAGACTCCCCAGCCAGGGGAAACATGCTCCCTGTATCTAGTCTGCCTAGCCCTGTTAGAATTTTATACGTTTCAATCAGATCCTCTCTCATTCTTCTAAACTCTAGTGAATACAGGCCCAGTCGAGCCAATCCCTGCTTATACGACAGTCCTGCATCCTCGGTATCAGCCTAGTAGGGATGTTTAGGGAGGCATAGCCATCAATGAAGAAGTGGCTAAAGTAAAGGATGGCCAGAATTGGAGGATCGCAGATATCTTGGAAGGTTTAGAGGGAGTTGATAAAGGCAGAATTTTTCCAGTGGTTGAAGAGTCAATAGTTAGGCACAGATTTCAGGTGATTGGCAAAAGAATCAGAGGCAACATGAGGAATAACTTAAAAAAACATTTAAAAAAATTCATTCACAGGATGTGAGCTTTGCTGACCGGGCCAGCATTTATTGCCCATCCCTAGTTGCCCTTGAGAGGGTGGTGGTGAGCTGCTGCCTTAAACACTGCAGTCCGTGGTGTAGGTATACCCACAGTGCTGTTAGGAAGGGAGTTTCAGGATTTTGACCCAGCGGCAGTGAAGGAACGGCGATATATTTCCAAGTCAGGATGGTGAGTGGCTTGGAGGGGAACTTCTAGGTGGTGGTGTTCCCATCTATCTGCTGCCCTTGTCCTTCTTGAAGGTAGCGGTCGTGGGTTTGAAAGATGCTGTTGCAGGAGCCTTGGTGAATTCCTACAGTACACCTTGTAGATGGTACACACTGCTGCTACTGTGTGTCGGTAGTGGAGGGAGTGAATGTTTGTGGATGTGGTGCCAATCAAGCAGGCTGCTTTGTCCTGGATGCTGTCAAGCTTCTTGCGTTCTGGGATGTGCAGTCATCCAGGCAAGTGGGGATTTTCTATCACACCCCTGACTTGCGCCTTGTAGATGATGGACAGGCGTTAGGGAGCCAGGAGGTGAGCTACTTGTCACACGATTCCTAGTCTGTGAACTGCTCTTGTAGCCACAGTATTTTATATGCTAGCCCAGTTCAGTTTCTGGTCAATGGTAACCCCCAGGATGTTGATAATGGGGGATTCAGTGATGGAAATGCCATTGAACATCAAGGGACAATGGTTGGATTCTCTCTTGTTGGAGATGGTCATTGCCCGCTACTTGTGTGGCGCACATGCTGCTTGCCACTTGTCAACCCAAGCCTGGGTATTGTCCTGGTCTTGCAGAATTTGGACATGGACTGCTTCAGTATCTAAGCTGTCGTGCATGGTGCTGAACATTGTGCAATCATCAGCGAACATCCCTACTTCTGGCTTTACGATAGAAGGATGGTCATTGGTGAAGTAGCGGAAGATGTGGTTGGGCTTTTTATGCAACGAATGATTAGGATTTGGAATGATAGGGTGGTGGTTACAGATTCTAATGCACCCTTCAAAAGGGAATTGGATAACAACATTTAAGGAGAAAAAAATTTGCAGGGAAATGGGGAAAGAATGACAGAGTAGGACTAATTGGATTGCGCTTTGAAAGCGCCGGTGTAGACTCGATGGGCCAATTGGCTTCCTCCTGTGCCGTATTATTTGATGATTGGAAAATCTTGAAGCTCACTTTCTCCAACATTGTGCCATTCATTCTTCAAAGTTTCCCCGATTAAAGTCACTTTCTGCCTTCCTGGACTAAACACCTCCCCTTTTAAGAGATGCTGCTAGATTTAAGTGGTGCTAGCTGCTCACAATATTGGCTCCCTGTTGACATGTCCAGCCAATCAAAAGTGTGGTTAACACTTAAATCATTGAAATGAGCCGGCAGCATGACGTTGCCATGCTTCCTCTATTGTAATCAATGGGTGTGGATCAATCACTCTATTCAATACTGACACCTATTCTAAAGTGCCATCGAATTTAGCCCTCTAAGTGTTAGCTGTGGCTCTTTGTCACAGGCAGCATGTACATCAGTACTGTGCGCTCTCAATGTCCATGGCCAGTATGTTTTGTATGGAAAGAGGTGTGCATTTTCTTACTCTTGGAATGTATATTCCAATTAAATAATTCAGCAGCAAGCTTTTGAGTGTTTAAAATGAAGAATGTTGTTAATTCTCACAGACTTTCCCCGAATTAACACAATGTCACACACTTGGTCTCACGAATGCGCATGTGCACACGTGCACTTTTACAGATTACAGTTAATTCAGTCTCTGATTTACAATTTTCACTCTCCCATGTGGCAGGCCTGTGGTTCCTTGAATGGATTTGATGATTTAAAGTTGAAGCGAGGTACTTGTAAAGCGAAGGGTTCACAGGAGGCTGTGAGGTTTTTTGTAGTCAAATATCTGGGAGGTTGGGTCTCAGGTGAACTTTGAAACTGGAGCAGGTTAGGCACTTTGGCTGCTTGATGACTTGCAGCTAGTTTCAGACTCTGGTTCTCAGACTGGTTGACTATGGATGTTTCTGATGGATTTGTTGGATCTTGGGATAATTGGGGTGCAGTCCCTGAAACTAGTTTTGATTACATGTCTACTGGGTTAATGCTTCAGAGGCCCACCCGGCCTAATTTGGATGGGGAGGCTACCGTGATACAGTGGAAATTTGATAGTACCATTGAATTTCGATTTTTCCTTTTTTCCAGTATGAAACATGGAGACGGGCAGTCTGGAAACTCTGTTGTCTTTAGGTGTTGGCCCATCTTTAAACAATGACGTGTGAATTCCACAAATGGCTGAGGTATCCTCACTTCTGTCCATTTTAATTAGGTATTTGCTGGGGACTTGATACTGTCTGTGGTCAAATTGCCAAAAGTCATGAGATTTATGGCAGCCATCTTAACAGCTTGTTTGTGTCCAATTTTTGAAAGTATTGACTGAAAGTTCAAAAGATGATATGCCTACACTGGGCATGACAACATTCTTACCTCTCTGAAAGCTCAGAGCTTAAACCTTACTCCTAGAATAAAATGCACAATCTAAGCATGCACGTCAGTACAATGCTGAAGGAGTACCTCAAGCCTTTTTAATGAGATGTTGAGCGGAGATCCAGTTTTACCCCTCAGTTGAATGTAAAGAATCCCATTGCACTATTTGAAGAATAGGTTGGGATTTCTGCCAGTGTCCTGGCCAACATTTATTCCTCAACTGACACCACCAAAAACAAACTAACTAGCCATTCATTTCATTGTTTTTTTAAGTATCTTGCTGCTTGCATTTTCTTTCAGAACATGAGTGATCAATATTCAGAAAAGAAATTCTTCGTCCGTAAGGTTATTTTGAGATGGTTGCACTCTGTGGCACTGGGTAGCTTTATTCTGAATCTAATTGTGCTATTACTGATCAAAGAGTGCTTGCTGGTGGCAATGACAAGTGTTCAGTGCCTCAGAATTGGCATCTTTTCACCTCAATTAAGACAAAAAACCCTTTTGAAATAAAATGTTCTAAACATTTGGGCACAAATGTGAATATATATGAACAAATTTGTTGATTTAAATGGCATTCCTACATTAAAGGTGGTATTTAAACATAAGTTATCAGTGTTATTTGAAGAGGAACGAGTAAGGAAGTTTCCTGGTAAGTTTGACTATACCAAAACCTGATTAAATTATAATTGTTCTCATTTGCTATTTGTAGGATTTGCTATTTGTAGGATTTGCTCTTTGCAAATTGGTTGTACTTACTATACTCGCTAGAGTTTAAAAGGATGAGAGGAGATCTAATCGAGGTACATAAGATGCTCAAGGGGATAGACAAAGTAGATGTGGAGCGGATGTTTCCCCTTGTGGGGCGTTCTAGAATGAGAGGCCATAGTTTTAGGCTAAGTAGCGGTAAATCAGAGATGAGGAGAAATTACTTTTCTCAAAGGATCGTGAATTTGTGGAATTCACTACCTCAGAGTGCAGTGGATGCTGGGACGCTGAATAAATTGAAGGAGGAGGTAGACAGATTTTTAATTAGTAATGGGTTGAAAGGTTATGGGGAGAGGGTGGGAAATTGGAGTTGAGGCCAGAATGAGATCAGCCATGATCGTATTGAATGGTGGGGCAGGCTCGAGGGGCTGAATTGCCTACTCCTGCTCCTAGTTCTAAGTTCTTATGTTCTTAAAATATACCCATTTCTGTGACACATTTGCTATGGGTTTCTACTATGATGAGTTTTACCAGGATCAGGTTAGAATGATGATCAGTGAAGCAGAAACCACAAGGAAATTTTTTTTTTTCCGTTCATGGGATGTGGGTGTCACTGGCCAGGCCGGCGTTTATTGCTGTATATATCATTGTATCATTGCATCATTGCTATTAGTGCGTCCTTCCTGTGTGCAAATTAAATTAACTGTTATTTCCCTATATCACAACAGTAACTACACTTCAAAAGTACCCAATTGGCTGTAAAGAGCTTTGACATACCCTGAGGTCATGAATGATGCTATCTAAATGCAAGTCATTTCACCTTTTTGATACACATTTCACTTAATTTATCAATTATTGTGATTGTGAAACAAAAGTTGTCTTGTTTCAACTTAGTACCAAAATTATCGTCAAGTGTTTGTAAGCAGAATTGTTTCACAGCTCTACTTTTTCATCAAACCTGGCAAATTGTGTTCATTTGTGAAGGGGAAAATTTCAATTTCCCCACACTCCTGTCAAGTTTTATGCTGGCCAAACATAACATAGATGGTATCAGGGTAAAGGTGTGCACAATCAGAAAGCATGACCTGATTTGTTCTAAAAACCCAAGGAAGCCAGTGTTATCATTTTAACACTTTATGTGCTTTATGCAAATAATTTTGTTTTGAAACCTATTAATCAGTATTCAGAAATGTAATACTTGATTCAAGTTATGTTTTATCCTTTAACAGAATTTTATTTTATTTGAAATCATGAAAACTTCCATTACTTGTGCATTTAAAGTAGCACTAAAATATTTGATGCCTCTTTTTCTAAACATTACGTGGTCTGCCATTTAAAGCCAGCTGTACAAATACCTTGACTGTTGTTATCCATCTCTTTAGTGCAACCCCATAGTAATTTTATTTTGGATAAAAGAAAGAAAAAATTCATGAAACAATGGTTTGCTTCTTTGGAAAATGTCCATGTAGATTCCTTTCACTTAACAAGCTTTATTGTGGAAAAAAGTAGTGTAAAGTCTTTCCAATTTAAGAAAGATGGGTAAAAGTTGAACAATCAAAATTACACCAGATATATCTGCTGGTTTCTTCAGCCCAGTCATTGCACATGTTGATTAAATCAATTTTCACTGTTTTGGCAAACTAAGTGGTAACAGAACAAATCATGTTTTATCCAGGAGCTGTTTCAATTTTAATTCCTGTCTCCTAATTATAGCCACTTTTATGCTAGTGCTGCTTCAGTTTGGATTCTCGGAGACTTAAGTTCTGTGAGCCACTTCCTGATCTGCGAGCTGCTAAGTCCTTATTCCATTGGCGTACCCATTGACTGTGAGTCTATCAGTTGGGAGCTAGATTTGGTAGTTGTTCAAGACATTCCCTGTTAGGATATTGCTGAAAGTGCAAGTTAATAATTTATGTGGAGCTGTATTAAATATTACGGTTGGACTAAAATACAGCTTTATTTGAAATTTTAAAGCTTTCTAATTCCTGTTTGTACTTGCAGAGATGTGACTGATTTGCATCTTAGTGGCATAAATTATTAAGGGTAGGCTCTGGTTCATTTTTAGTAGCATAATTTTAGTGATATTGCTTCATACATCTTAATTATTTTAAGAATGAAGTTGTCAACCTAAAATAGTTCATGATTCACAACAAAGAGATATCTCAATGAGGAAGAAGGATTCTAGGAAGAGGATAAACGAACCATGGTTAACCAAGGAAGTTAAGGGTAGTATCAAAATGAAAGAGAAAACATACAATGTGACAAAGATTAGTGGTAAGCCAGAGGATTGGGAAAGTTTTAAAAACCAACAAAAGATGACCAAAATAATAATAGAGGGAGAAAATAAACTTTGAGGGTAAACTAGCAAGTAATATAAAAATGGACAGTAGGAGCTTCTTTAAATATATAAAAAGGAAGAGAGAGGCCAAAGTGAACATAGGCCCCTTTGAGAATGAGGCTGGGGAAATAATAATGGGGAACCAGGAAATGGCAGAGGAGTTGATTAAATACTTTGCATCAGTCTTCTTGGTAGAAGACATGAATAGCATTTCAAAAATACTAAATAACCAAGGGGCAAAAGGGGGAGAGGAAATAAATACAATAATTATCACTAGAGAAAAAGTACTAGGGAAGCTAATGGGGCTAAAGTCCGATAAGTCCCCTGGAACTGATGGGTTGCATCCCAGGATATTAAGGGAAGTAGCTACAGAGATAGCAGATGCACTGGTAATAATCTTCCAAGAATCCTTAGATTCTGGATAAGTCCCAAAGGTTTGGAAAACTGCCAATGTAACACCCTTATTCAAAAAGGGGGGAGAAAAAAAAACATGTAACTATAGGCCAGTTAGCTTACACTCTAACATTTTCCCAATGACAGATGTTATTATAAAGGATGTAATAGCAGAGTATTTAGAAATGCATAACCCAATCAAGCAGAGTCAGCATGGCTTCGTGAAGGGGAAATCATGCCTAGCAAATTTATTAGAACTCTTTGAGGAGGTAACAAGCAGGATAGATAAAGGGGAACCAGTAGATGTAATATATTTGGATTCCCAAAAGCTGTTTGATAAGGTGCCACACATAAGGCTACTTAATAAGATAAGAGCCCATGGTGTTGGGGTAGTATATTAGCATGGATAGAGGTTTGGCTAACTAATAAAAGACAGAATTGGGATGCGGGGGGCATTTTCAGGATGGCAACCTGTAACTAGTGGAGTGCCACAGGGATCAGTGCTGAGGCTAAATTATTTACAATATATATTAATGACTTGGATGAGGGAATTGAATGTACTATTGCCAAGTTTGTGGATGACACAAAAATAGGTGGGAAGGCATATGTTGAGGATGAGACAAGGAGCCTAAAGAAGGATATAGACAGGTTAAGTGGACAAAAACTTGGCAGATGGAATATAATGTGGGAAAATGTGAGGTTAAGCACTTTGGTTGGAAGAATAGAGGAGCTGAATATTATTTAAATGGAGAAAGACTGCAGAAAGCTGCAGCACAGAGGGATTTGGGGGTCCTCGTGCATGAATCGCAAAAAGTTAACATACAAGTTCAGCAGGCAATAGAGAAGGCAAATGGAATGTTGGCCTTTATTTCAAAGGGAATGTCATATTGCTAAAACTATACAAGGCACTAGTTAGACCACACCTAGAATACTTTGAACAGTTTTGGTCCCCTTATCTAAGGAAAGATATACTGGCATTGGAGGCAGTCCAAAGAAAGTTCACTAGAATGATCCCGGGTATGGAGGGATTTTCTTTGAGGAGTGGCTGAGTAGGTTGGGCCTGTACTCATTGGAGTTTAGAAGAATGAGAGGCAACCTTATTGAAACATATAAGATTCTTTGGGGGCTTGACAGGGAAGATGCTGAGATATTGTTTCCCCTTGTGGGAGAGTCTAAGACCAGAGGGCATAATCTCAGAGTGAGGGGTTGCCCATTTAAGATAGAGATAAGGAGGAAATTCTTCTGAGGGTAGTGAATCTGTGGAATTATTTACTGCAGAGGGCTATAGAGGCTTGGTTGTTAAGTATATTCAAGCTGAGACCGATTTTTAATCAGTAAAGGAATCGGGGGTTATGGAGAAAAGGTAGGAAGTTGAGTTGAGGATTATCAGATCAGCCATGATCTCACTGAATGGCGGAGCAGACTCGATGGGCCGAATGGCCTACTTCTGCTCCTACGTCTTAGGGTCTAACTCCATTTGCTCGTTGAGTGCAATGTGATGCGTTTTACCTTGGCTACAAATGGAAGATGCATTTAAAGGGAAGCTAGATCAGCATATGAGGGAGAAAGGAATAGAACGATATGTTGATACGCTGAGGATGGGTGGTGGCGCAAATGGAGCATAAGTGCCAACATAGATCTTTTGGGCCGAATGGCCTGCTTCTATGCTGTGAATTTCAATATAAGAAAGATAATTACCTGTGCATCAGATCAGAAAACAGGTTATAAATTAGGATTTGTATCCAACAGAAATATCCTAGAATTTTTTTTTTTGCATTATAGATCCTTGTGACTGAAACACTGTTAATAACTGTGCATGTGTGCTTCAGGCTTGTAGTGGGTTGCAGTGTGGGTGTTTTGGCATTTTGATCAGAACGGTGCGTCTATATTTCCACATTTGAGTCATGAATCCTTCTTTCCTGGATCAACTCCCAGTTTGTTCAATTTAATTTGTTATGTGCAAGGCATTTAGTGCACAGTGTACACCATTATATAACAGAATCTTGTTTGTGTTGATGTGGTATGCAAATTTGTTTCTGTTTGTTTGGTTCTGCATTCATATTCCCTGTGATACAGATTTAGAAAAGGCAAAGAAAGTTACTGTACAGGAGTAAAGTACTTTAGTAAAGTACAGGACAAATTGAAATAAATTGTATCAGTTTGCAGAACTTTTTTTTAAGCTCAGGAATACATAACTGACCTAACAAATTAATTCCTTATGCATATGTTAAGTTGATTGCAAGTATGCAGCACAAGAGCAGTTTATTGCATCAGTCCAAGCGGCTAATTCGTATGTAAAACATTTTCCTACTATTTCACCCTTGTGATTGTTGAAAAAAGAGACATGAAGCTCGGAGTCTACCTGCCAGCCAATCAGCACACTCTTCACATACAGTATAAATTGTTGTTTCCCCCTTGTACTGGTATTCTTGTGAAGTGTCCTGATGAGTGCAAGATGAAAAGGTTTGACGTGTCTCCTTTTCTTTCAGTAATAATTCATCCTTTTGAACTATTTTCTTATTGTTTCTTACTGTTTCTGGTTGACTTCCTTTACTCCTACATTTTGCAATATTTAGGTTTAAGGTACAATTATAGCAGCGGGATAATACTTTGTGCTTTGAAATACATGGTCTAACAACCTTGTCCTTGAAAGCACTTTCCCCAGATTTACTGTAAGCAGTTGCATGAGTGATCAGCGATCACAACAAGAGTTTTGGAGCACCTTTGCGCCTGCGGTACTGTTGCCTGTGTCCTGTTGGCATTTGATCTTTCCTTGGATTGACAAGATTAAGTTGACTCTGCTTTTGAGGGTTGGATGCAGGGGCCACAAATTGGACACGGCCCCTCCGTGTTAGTAAGGGCTGGCACCTTTACAAAGCTGTGCAAGCTTGTTACCACACCATCTCCAGTCCAATTTTGTTCCCCTTCCATCTTGCTGGGCACCTGTAAGGATCCAGTACCATTACTTGTATGTAAGCCTTGGCAGTAAATATTGCATTATTTGACCATGGAGGGCATCAGAATGGCCTTGAGCAAAACCTGATCTTGTCATCATCTCATGTTAGATGCACACTGTCCATGAGATGATTCAGTGGATTGTGATCAGAAGCAGCAATGCTGAGTGATTTGTCGTCTCCTCTCATCTGAGAATACTGAGACCAATTTTGGTTCTGCAGGCTTATTTTTGAGTTTTTCTGCACTCCCTTTTCCTGTATGTCTTATGGTTCCATGGTGCCACTAAAACTGTTCGCTTTCAGTCTGTTCCTTATAGTAACAAAAGGAAAAATATTAATGAAGTCGGTCAGCCTATTCGCTTGATAGCTGAGAGATTATTTTTGCTGTAACACAATATTTGGTTGCCTCTTGCTTTTTAATTTTATAGCCTTATTTTTAAACTTTGCATCTTCAGGATGAAGGAAGATTCAAGGAGATTGCAATCACGCATCATGTGAAAGAAGGCTGTGAGAAGGCTGATCCCACGCAATTTGAATTGCTAAAGGTCCTTGGTCAGGGATCTTTTGGAAAGGTAAGTGTTTTTGCAGTTTTGGTTACAGCAGGTTGTTGAGAGAAACTTGACTAGAGTATAAACAGGCAGAAATTCAAGTGAATTTGTCCATGTGATCCTTTTTCACTAAGTTTACAGAGGCATTTTTTTTGAGTGTGAACTTATTACAAAGGATCACGTTTTCTGTTGATCCAGCTTTCACTGTTACGTGAACATTCTTTTACTGTAAGTCATAAGCTGGAATGGTTTATCTGGTGCACGCCTGATTTCCAACTGCTGTGGCTACCTTTGCCTATAATTAGTTGTATGTCAAAAATATCTTGTCAGGTAACAGTAAAACAGGACCAGTTAATGGTTCATGCACAGTGTGTGACATTGGAAAAGAATGGGTAAGTGTGTCTCCTTGTGTGGAGTTAAAGGCCACAGATCAGAAGATTTCATCCCTGGTCTGGTCAATTTCAGTCAAGGATGCTGGGGCAGAGAGAAGGCTCCATAATTAGTCTCTGTTCCTAGGCTGGTGAAGACAGAAATTAATGAGGGCTTCCATTTCTGATAGATAGACAATGACACCTGTTGGAAGTGTATTTGTGTGGACGTTGGATGAAAAAGGGATTGGAATCAGGGGACACGGTGTTCATGATCAAGTAGCTCATAGACATCTAATGTCCAAGCCTTTTCACGATGACCTGCCACTTGGGAACGAGCTGTGCAGAAAGCAAGTGTCCAGAAGTTTAATTGTGTACACAATTTAAATAATATATGCATGCTGTGAAATTTGCAGATCAACCTTAGTATTTCCAGTCAAAACGTGCCTATGCTGACCAATCTCAAAAAAACCTGACACCATTCCATTTTTTTCCCCTCTCACCAGTTTCCTCCCCACTCTTCTTTTTCTGAGGGTTTTATTCCTTACTGGGATGTGATTCCATGAACATTAGTTTCCATCTGACGCCTGGCCTAGATGACGATAATTCATATACAAACCTTGGTACCCATCTCAGTCAAACACGACCTTGATGTCTGTCCATCTGCAGTGATTGTCATTAGGATCAGGAGTTTTGACTAACTTGCCCATCCCATCTGAAATGCCCCAACTGCCTCCCCACCTGACATCAGCTAACACTCAGACTGGGGACTGAAGTTAGGACATCCCATGCTTGCATATCTCAGCTATACACTTGATAAACTTGTTTTGCAGGACCTCGGTCAGCTTTTTAAATTTGTAGCTGTTCGTACTGTAGCTGTTAAATCCATAATGCTGTTTGAATATTTTCTGAAATCAATAATTTTTTCTTTGTGATTATAAATAGTAATTAACATTCCACTCAGCTTGGCTGATTTCTCAGCTTTAAAATTTTGACTAAATTTGCATTACTCTGTTTGGTTTAATTGAAAATTTATGAGCAATTGACAAATTCTGATTACACCTTTTTGAGGCTGCAATTAACTATATTTGAGTAAATTTGTAGATCACATTCTTTGGCATGTGAATGCTTCAAATCTTAAAGTTAGAGTTCACTGCAGCAGTGTTGTAAACAAATTAATTGTATAATAAATTTAGTGATGCAATTATGTGCAGTGTTTTTGATTAATATTCAAACATGATAAGTATACTGGTTGTATTTATGGGCAGTGATGAGCTTCAATAGTAAAAAAAATGCCCTGAAGAAAACCCATGGAATACTAGCATATAGACATTTAATACAGCCATCTGAAAATTTTATTGATGCTCTGTCAATTGACGTATTACCCCTCTTGAATATATGGATTACTGTTTCTGTTAAATATAGTGAAGGGAATTTCATGAGCATTTGTTTGCTTCTATTCTAGGAGGCAATTTCAGGGCCCTCACCCCAGTTTTGCCAAACCTCAGGACCTTCCCACCTCTCTCTCTCACACTCTGTCTTTCACACCCTCTCTCTCTCACACCCTCTCTCTCTCACACCCTCTCTCTCTCACACCCTCTCTCTCTCACACCCTCTCTCTCTCACACCCTCTCTCTCTCACACCCTCTCTCTCTCACACCCTCTCTCTCTCACACCCTCTCTCTCACACCCTCTCTCTCTCACCCTCTCTCTCTCACCCTCTCTCTCTCACCCTCTCTCTCACACCCTCTCTCTCACACCCTCTCTCTCACACCCTCTCTCTCACACCCTCTCTCTCACACCCTCTCTCTCACACCCTCTCTCTCACACCCTCTCTCTCACACCCTCTCTCTCACACCCTCTCTCTCACACCCTCTCTCTCACACCCTCTCTCTCACACCCTCTCTCACACACCCTCTCTCACACACCCTCTCTCGCACACCCTCTCTCGCACCCTCTCTCTCGCACCCTCTCTCTCGCACCCTCTCTCTCGCACCCTCTCTCTCGCACCCTCTCTCTCGCACCCTCTCTCTCGCACCCTCTCTCTCGCACCCTCTCTCTCACACCCTCTCTCTCACACCCTCTCTCTCACACCCTCTCTCTCACACCCTCTCTCTCACACCCTCTCTCTCACACCCTCTCTCTCACACCCTCTCTCTCACACCCTCTCTCTCTCCCTCCCGCTCTCCCTCTCTCTCTCTCTCTCTCCCTCTCTCTCTCTCTCTCCCTCTCTCTCTCTCTCTCTCTCTCCCTCCCTCTCTCTCTCTCTCCCTCTCCCTCTCCCTCTCCCTCTCCCTCTCCCTCTCCCTCTCTCTCTCTCTCTCTCTCTCTCTCTCTCTCTCTCTTATCTCTCCTCTCTCTCTTTCTCTTCTCTCTTACCCCCCCCGCCCCCACCAAAGCTATCAAAACCCAGGATTACCCACAAATAAACCTGAACCCCGTTTCCCCACCCTAGTACTGCTAATTGACATAACCTCCAATTCAGGTATTTGCGTATCCTCCTTTAGAGTATACATATATATCGGAATATGTATAAAGACTATTTATTTACATTTTTCACAGAATAATGACAGTTGTCAAAGCACCAGTACAAATCTCAGAATGCATTTAAATAAGACTGGAGTTTGACTAACTCGATTACTGTAAATCAGTGGCTCTGATTTATCCTTATGCATGGCATAAATACCCCTATTATCAACAAAAAATCTTCTAACTCACTATGATCATTACCAAGCTGGATCTAATGTAGCCTTTCATAGAACACTCTTGTTAAAATGTTTCACTGACTGCTCGATCCCTGATTGATCAGCATCATTACTTGAATTAATGACTACATGCATCACTAGAGAGGTTTTTCTTTTCATTCCTGAGCTGAGTGAGGCAAGAAGCTGTACTGACAAATATCCTCAATGCCAGGCTGAAATCTGCCCTGAGACGTTAAGTGCTGCCTGGCTGCAAAGATTCCAAAACCAGTACCATGAAAACAATGGAACAGGAACAGATGGATCTTGTCTCATTTCCATAGGACATTTACAACCCAAGTATTTTTACACCAAATATTGCACTGGCAAAGCTGTGACAAGTGCCACAAGCTTCATGCACCTAGTGGGAAGACCCAAGTAAACTTGCCAAATACACGCAGAGCATGGGAATATAGGAAGTGGAGTAGGCCACTTGACTCGTCGAGCCTGATCCTCCATTCAAACAGATCATGCTGATCATCTACCTCTACACCATTTTTCCCCACTATGCCCATATCCCTTGATGTCATTAGTATCCTGAAATCTATAGATTTCTGTCTTGAACATGCTTAATGATTGAGCTTCCACAGCCCTCAGTGGGGGCGGGGTAGAGAATCCCAAAGATTCCCCACCCTCTGAAGAAATCCCTTCTCGACTTGGTCTTAAATGCCTGCCCCTTATTCTGACACTGTCCCCTGGCTCTAGACTCACCAGCCAAGGGAAACTTCCGATCCACATTTACTGTCATGCCTTGTAAAATTTTTGTAAGTTTCAATGAGATCACCTTTCATTCTTTGAAACTCTAAGAGAATACAGCTCAGTTTCCTCAATCTTTCCTCGTAAGACAATCCCGCCATCCCAGGGATTAATCTGATTAACCTCTGTTGCACTCCCTCTATGGCAAATACACCTTTCCTTAGATAAGGAGACCAAAACTGCACACAATACTCCATGTGCGGTCTCACCAAGGCTCTATACAATTGCAGCAGGTATCTTTACTCCTGTACTCAAAAACCCCTTGTGATGAAGGCTAACATACCATTTGCCTTCCTAATCAATTGTTGCACCTGCATGCTAGCTTTTAGTGACTCATGAACAAGAACATCCAGGTCCCTTTGGACATCAACACTTCTCAACCTTTCACCATTGAAGAAATACCCTGTCTTTGTTTTTTTTATCGAAGTGGATAACTTCACACTTATTCACATTATACTCCATCTGCCATGTTCTTGCCCATTCATTTAGCCTGTCCAAATCCCCTTGAAGCCTCCTTGCATCCTACTCACTCACATTCACACCTAGTTTTGTGTCATCAGGAAGTTTGGAAATATTACATTTGGTCCCCACATCCAAATCATTTATATAGATTGTGAACAGCTGTGGCCCAAGCACTAGTAGTAACCCACTAGTAACAGCCTGTCATCCTGAGAATGATCCATTTATTCCTACTGTTTTCTGTCTGTTAATCAATTCATAGCAGTATATTACCCCCAATTCCATGCACTCTTTTGTTTACTAGCCTCCTGAGTGGGACTTTATCGAAAGCCTTCTCCAAATCCAAATACACCACATCCACAGATTCCCCGTTATCTATGCTGCAAGTAACACCCTCAAAAACACTCCAACGGGTTTGTCAAACATGGTTTCCCTTTCATAAATCCATGTTGGCTCTGCCCAATCATATCATTATTTTCTTGTGTCTAAGAGCAGTTTTCGGGAAATCCGGTTAGGGTGCTGGCCTCTGTAAATCTGCTAAGATTAATTTGGCATTGTGCTTGGTGCATTACCACAGTATATTCATGTCTTAATTCATGAGAAGGACTTCTAAAATCATGAAAGCTTGTGACAGTTGGTGGTTGATTGAGTATTTTCTTTCAGACTCATCTTTCTAAAGTGCCCTGGCAGCATTTAGAATGAGAAAACCAATTGCTTCAAACTATATTGTAATGCAATGCTGACTCATATGCATCAGTTTTTGTAATTCATTTATTTATATTATTCTCGGAGGCAGCTCTCTAGCGATATCAATTACATTTTGGACTAGGAAAGAAGTTCACCGCTTGATGCATATTAGCATGCAGCCAGTGTAATTTAGCTCTTCGAGTATTGACTTTACTTTCAAAATACCCTTTGCATTCAAAAGGACATCCTGTCTGGTTTTGGTGGAAGGTGCTGGCTGTAAACATTCTCGTTCAAGGATTTTAACCTGCACACTTCAAGTCATGCCAGAGGGCTCTCTCAATCCTTTAGCAATGCTTCCAGTAAAGTTCTTCAATAACTTTTGCATGTTCTGTTTTAATTATGAAGAAATATTTACAAGCATTTAGAGCACAGAAGTAAGCCATTCATTCCAGCAAGCTCAAGCTGGTGTTTATGCTCCACATGAGCCTCCTTCCATCTTTCTTCATCAAGCCCCAGCAACATAACCTTCCATTCATTTCCCGCTTAAGTGCAAATTATTGGCCTGGTTATGAAATTGACTGAGCTCCAGGTGACAGAGTAGAGTTAATGGGCAGGTACTGTAATTGGTAGGATGCCCTGAAAGGATCTGTTTTGGGGCCTCAACTATTCACCATGCTCATTAACAACTTGGCTAATGCAGTAGAAAGCCACTTATCCAAATTTGTTACTGATACAGAGATTGGAAAAGATTTTGATAGATTAAATGAATGGGCAAAAACTGTAGCATATGAATTTCACTGAAGGCAAATGTGAGCTCATCCTCTTTGGACCTCAGAAAGATCAAGCAGGATAGTTTCTAAATGTGAAAAACTAGAAACTGGAGGTCCAAAGAGACTTGGAGGTCCAGGTACATCATTAAAATATCATGAATGGGTACAGAAATAATTAAACAAGCTAATGGAGTGCTGGAATTTAAAATTAGAGGACTAGAATACAAGGGGGTCATGCATCTGTTTTACAAAGACCTGGTTAGACAACACCTGGAACATTGTGAGCAGTTCTAGGTACCACACCTCAGGAAGGATATATGGACCTTGGAGGCAGTGCAGCATAGATTTACCAGAATTTATGCTTGACTCCACTGATTAAGTTATGAGACAAGATTACACAAACTGGGGTTGTAATCACTGGAATATAGAAGGCTAAGAGATGATTTGATTGAAGTTACCAAGGTAGTAAAAGGAATCCTGGATTCAATTAGAGTGAACAAAAGTGATTCCAGCACCAATCCTGGTGGTACACCACTTCCCACCATTTGCCAGCCTGAGTAACTACATTCTGATCCTTATTCTCTCTATTGTTTCAGTCTGGCATTCCCTAGAAAACCTATTTGCCTCTATATCTCCCTCTTCCAAGTCACTTACTAAAACCTACTTGTTTGATCAAACTTTTGGTCACCTGTGATAATATTTCTTTACATGGCTTGCTGTCAAACATTGTCTAATGACACTTCTGTGAAACACCTTAGGACCTTTTACTCTTTAAAAGATGCTATATAAAGGCAAGTTGTAGTCCATGCAAAATACAAGATAACCAACAATGCCCAGGTTATATTGTGGGTTCCCCTGCTGCACATTGAACACTGCACAGAGTGAGGGAGAGTTCTAAAATCTGTTCCGGATTTATTACATGCCTGCAAAGAGTTTGGCACCTAGTCAATATATTTAGAGTATCTTGAGAGCAAGGGCAGGAGTAATCACACTCATAGCATTCAAAAACCATACGCAGTGCTGCAGATTATAAATTGCACAGGGAACCAGTAGCCACACTAGTTTCAGCTGCTGTGGAGTTATACTCAGTAGGACATCAAGCCCAAGCAGTGGGGAATAAACTCCTTGATGGGTTGCACCTTCGCTAATTCAGAAATCTGATCAAGACCTGACTCACGAGTTATGTGGCCATTTGTCCATCTCTGCAAATTTCACAACACAGAAGTATAACTGAAGTCTTAGCCTAGCACACCAACTGTGTGCTTTGTCTTTTTTTCCCATTTTGCTTGATCTGGTTACTATCCTACATCTACCACTGATGTGTAAAAAGAAAATAAGTAATGGTATTCGGAATCTGAAATCGGAAAATACTGGAAAAGTGTAGCAGTGTGGTCAGAACTGGCAAGTAAGAAGCAAAGTGAAAGTTACATATTAAGACACTTCTACAGGACTGTTGTGATGTAAGGTTTATATTATTTGGAATAATTACTTGTTAATTGAACATTCAGCTTTGTTCTGCCAGCTATTTTGAAAATATTTTTCACAAATTATGTCCTCCTGTTGAGGTATTTAAAATGATAAAAGGTTTTGATAGGGTAAATAGAGAGAAACTGCTTCCTTTGGTGAGGTGAATCCAGAGTAAGGGAGCATTAAATAAGGGATCTCCCATTTAAGTTAGGGGTTAGGAGAAATTTCTTCTGAGAGTCGTTAATGTTTGCAATTCTCTTAGCCAGCGAGCAGTGCAGGCCGGGTCATTAAATATATTAAAGGTGGATTTAGACAGATTTTTGATTGGCGAGGGAGCCAAGGATTATGTGGGGTAGACAGGAAAGTGAAGGTAAGGCCACACTCTGATCAGCCATAATCTTATTGAATGGAGGAGCAAGCTTGAGGGGCCAAATGGCTTATACTCCTATTTCTTATGTTCTTATGTAGCCTTAAAGTTAGAGCCTGGCCTTTAAGGAATGAAATGAGGAAGCGCTTCTCTCACCCAAAGGTTAATGGTGATTTGGAATTCTGTCCCACAAAAGGCTGCAATACTGGAGCAATTGAAATTTTTAAGATTTGAGATTGCTAGATTTTTGTTGGATAGGGGTCTCGAGGGATTATGAAGCAAAGGCCTACTTCTGTTCCTCTACTTGATCAGTCAGTGATTCCTCCACATGGTAATGAACCTGGATATTTCGTAAGTTATTTTGCCTCCCTGTTCTGAATTTTCATTTTTCAGCAACATTATAACTTATTGTCTTTGCATGTTTCTTTAATCAGGTCTTTCTAGTTAGAAAGGCGGTTGGCCCTGATGCTGGACAGTTGTATGCCATGAAAGTACTCAAGAAAGCTACTCTGAAAGGCAAGCCTGAATCCGTTTCTTCTTCTTACAAGTTTTACTTTTAAATAGTCAATTGCCCACCCTGTGCGAAGGTGGATAGGGAACACGAAGTAAACAGGTTACCATTTTTACAACACAATAGCAAAATGTTGTGGATGTTGGAAATCTGAAATGATGAACAGAAAATGCTGAGGGGGAAAATAAAAGAATCTGAATGTCCTGATGAAAGGTCATTCCTGAAGCGTTAACTCTGTTTCTCTCCCCATTGATGTTACCTGTCCTCCAGTTGCTTCTACTTTTATTTAACCATTTTTACAATATTCTGGAATGGATTGTAATGATAGATAAATGGACTTTAACATACCTTCAATTTTTAATATTTAACCATAAAAAACTTCCAGAAAATATTGGTTGCCAATTTTTTAATATGCTTTAAATATTTTTAAATTTGTAAAGAGGCTTTCTGCCCTCAATTGGTTTAACCAGCTGGTTAGTCAGATAATACAAATTAAGGAGCAATGGTGCATTTTAAGTCCAATCCCCAAAGACCTGTGAGGGAAGTGAATTCTGACAGATGGCAAATGTCAGATTGTTTAGCTCAGCTTTTTCTTATAAACATTTGACATTATTGACAATATTTCACTCTCGATTGTAAATGCAATGTCATTCATTTGGAATGGGAGTTTAAACTGATGAGGCTTTCAGATCATTGCCAGTAGTTTTGGTAAATATGTCAACTGTTTCGAGTAAGTTGGTGAAGCAATTTTCCTTGGGAGAAATAGAAAGCCTTATGTACCTGAAATGAAGCATCCTGGAGGTTGGGGAAGGGTAGGTTTCTTGATCACATCTTTACTTCTCTGCGTTTTATAACCCTTCCTCAGTTTTCCACCATGTTGATTTGTATTCATTGGGTTTTTGTGTCGCAACCTGATAGAAAAGAAAACCTAGGGAAGCAACAGACTTGATTATTGAAGAACAGCCTTGCGAACAAGTACAAGTTCTGATAACAAGTGAATGACCTGAAATGTTAACTCTGTTTCTCTCTTTACAGATACTGTCTGACCTGTGTATTTGCAACATTCTTTCGTTTTTATTTCAGATTTCCAGCGTCTGTAGTATTTTGCTTTTGTTTTTGTGCATGTTATCAGTAGATTAATTTTTCAGGTAAATAATTCAGTGAGTACATTTGTAACTAAGAAGGAAAAATCTAGGCGAGCTGTGAAGAATTAATGTGCTAGTCTTGTTTACTTTTTTCCTTATTTGTTATTAAGTAAGCGTCCCTGAAGGATATGGCTTTAGTTCCTGTTGGGAAAGGGCAGGGCATTTGTCTTGGTTAAATAGCTACAGGTTGAAGGAGCTGAATGCTCACCCCCTTTGATGTGGTTTCTACAGCTCTATGAACGTATATATTTGTTTTCAATGATTGCATATTTTTTTAATTTTCAGTACGGGATCGTGTCCGAACAAAAATGGAACGAGATATTCTAGTGGAAGTAAATCATCCCTTTATAGTCAAATTACACTACGGCAAGTACTAAACCCTCTCTCCTAATATATAACTTAGACTTTTAGGTTGCTTTAAGTAAGGTTATTCTGTTGCTTATTGTATTTTGGAGATCTCCTTATCAACACGGTGTAGATTCAATGCTGTCATTCTCATTTAGAGTAATGCATCTTAAAGTGTTCCTAAAGAGTGTATTTTACATTGTTGTGATCCCGAAGAGACTGATAACTTTTAAAAAAAAAAGAATTGAATTTCCAGTTTGATAGCTGAAAGGATGACATGACAAGATTTCACACTTTAAGGCTTTACTGTAATAAACAGACTAAAACACTATTAACTAAACACTTATGTTGTGTACAACTTATACTTCAAACTACAGAACAAAACTTCCCCCTTTTGCTTTTAATACAAGTGAAAAACCTATCTCACAAATATTCTTTACACTGTCCCTTAAATAATCAGTTGATTTTCCTGGATCTAATCTGAAGTGATTCCTAGCTCCCAAGGGTTCACTTTTGATTCTTTCCTTTCTCAGCCCAGTAACTGTTAATCCCAGAACTGTCTTTCTCGTGAGGGTTTTTTCTGGAGATTCTCCCTCTATCACAAGCTAGATGAACCTTTCAGCCTCATTTCAAACCCTCACAAATTTTGTCTTCTCCATCTGAGTGCGAGCTCTCATCCTCATTCCTGCACAGTGAACCATAGAGACTTTCGGCTCCTAGCTGCTTGCTTTCTCCTGGACCCTGGTCGACTGACTTGTCTGAGTTTGGGGAATTTCTTTAGAAACCTTTCCCCTTTCAAAGTCCATCTCCATGGCAATATGAATCACATGGGCCTCGTATCCATGTAGAAATGTTGATTAGCTATCCATGAGACCCCAACTCTTTCATCTTGGAAGTAAATGGGCAGTTTAAAGAGTAACTATTTACAACCTGACATTCTCGGCACATTCCTGGGACTTTGGAGACTAGCAGTCTGACCACAGTAAACACATGCTACTGTGATTGTTTCCAAATGTGAACGTTTTGCACCACCTTTCCAGCAAGCAACCCAGATCTCCCTTAATTCTTAGTCATTAGCCAAGCCTGTTGTTGGGCAGAATTCAGAACAGGTCACATGACCCCCCCCCTTCATTTTACCCTAAATTAAAGACCATCTCAAAACAGCATCACCGTATAAACTTCATATTTGTAACAGTACCTATTTTGCCACTATTGATAGTCATCCATGTATTTTGTCTAGATTTTTTTATTCGTTCATGGGATGTGAGCTTCGCTGGCTAGGCCAACATTTATTGTCCATCCCTAGTTGCCCTTGAGAAGGTGGTAGTGAGCTGCCTTCTTGAACTGCTGCAGTCCATGTGGTGCAGGTACATCCACAGTGCTGTTCGGTAGGGAGTTCCAGGACTTTGGCCCGGTGACAGTGATGGAACGGCGATATATTTCCATGTTAGGATAGTGAATGGCTTGGAGCAGTTTTACAATAACATCACATTTGAAGATTCAATAAAACATGTGAAAGCCATAGACACCTAGATGGAGTCTAGGGGAACTTCCAGGTGGTGGTGTTCCCATGTGCCTACTGCCCTTGTTCTTCTAGATGGTAGTGGCCGTGGGTTTGGAAAGTGAGGCTTTGTGAGTTCCTGCAGTGCATTTTGTAGATGGTACACAGTGCTGCCACTGTGCGTCAGTGGCAGAAGGAGTAAATGTTTGCGGATGGGGTGTCAATCAAGTGGGCTGCTTTGTCTTAGATAATATCAAGCTCGAGTGTTGTTGGAGCTGCACCCATGCAGGCAAGTGGAAAGTTTTCCCTAAAGTGCAGCAAACGTTCCATAATGTAACATACGAAAATCAGAACTTGGGACAAGGAAGGAAGGAAGTTGTTCAGTGATAGCTGCTGGAAATTGTTGATGTGAAGACAGAATTGTTTTCCCAAGCTAATATTATTAATGAAGAAGTGAAGTTTAATAGGGATCTTGAGAAAGCAAATAATCAAAGGAGGATAAGAAGAATAAGACATACATAGTAAAAATTGTGTGCTTGTCTATGCCCTTTGTCAGAGACTAATCCCAGGGCTATTGATGTATTTATTATCAGTGCCCTGGTTATCAGTGAACAATCTACTGCTCAAGACTCAGCATCTCTGACCCCAAATTTTCTATTCCCAATCTGGGCCTCTAGCTGCCTTTGTTTTTGGCAGTAGTTGCTTGATGTTTGTTAGTGAGCAGAAAGACAGTTACTAAACAAACTGAAAGTAAAATGGTAAGGAAAGTAGTCTAGAAGGAAATAAGTTCAAGGCAAAAAAAAGCAAATTGGTAAGATGAAGATGTCTCTCTTCTGAAGTACATTGTCACGCTCTACATTTTGTGTTCTCACACAGTACAGTGCTATTTGATACAATCTGAATGAGTGCTAAGATAATGGAGTGAATTTTCCTCAGATATTTGGGTTAAATATGTATTAGGAGTGCCAGTTTTCCATGCATTATTGTTGTAAATATAGAATAATTAGAATTGATGGTTTTGAATCAGTTACATTTGACAAGAGGGAAAGGAGTGTGTAACCTGAAATTGTTTTCTACATGAAGCAATGTGTTTAGTTAATTATTCAAGTAAGTGAATTTTTTGGTTAGACTTTTATTTTCATGGGGAATGTTCTGCCATTACTTTGTCAAAATACTTTGCGGCTTCATTGTAACTGAAACAGAAAGCATTCTGCATGCATAATTAATTAAAGCTGGTGGGGAAGAACTTCTGCTTGGAAATTTCAACACTGGCTTTTTGCACCATAACGCATACAAAAGATGGGAATTTTTTTTTATGCGTAAACCATATATAGCACAAATCAAGTTTCTGCAATCTTTTACTCGAGTTTAAAAATCAGTAGTGTATAAACTGGCTCCACCCAGAAAACTGGGCATGTCTCCAAAGTAGATTAATAACCATTCGGAATTTAATTTATTGTGGTGATTTGCAGGACTTCAAGACAACTTTAAAAACATGTTTTTTTGGCCGCAAGGACACCTAATTAGGCATACTTTAAAAGCTTTTGAATGTAATTTTTAATTTACTAAAACTAGCTGCTGCACCCCAATATAACTAGAAAATGATGCTGTATATTTCAGAAATTTAATTTTGGATTGCTCAGGTGGTGGGCAAGACAATGTGATTACAAATGCAATTTTTGTGATTAAACACATTTTCAGTTCTACTAGTCAAATTGTGTGAAGTTACCACTCTTAACTATATGAAAGAAAGGCAAGATTTAAAGAAAATAGATGTAAAACAGTGCCTGATTGTGCTAATTTATGGCAGATTTTGTGTTTGGTAACATGCAAGTGAGTTTGGGTGGAAACATGAGAAAGAAACACTTCTGGAAACTTGTGCAATTTCTCCAATTGTACCCAAAATGGAAACTGCCCAGTATTTTACTTTTTATGATGTAGTATTTGTTTCCATATTCGTGGTCGGAATATCCTTTGTCTTCAGAATTCTGTTTCTACTAGGATATTTGTACTTTAAACTTGATACATGGAAGCAGATGAGCATGAACCAGAGTATTGGGGCCAAAATGGCTTGTAAAAGAATGTGTATAACTAACAAAGTGAGTATTTTGGGAATTGAGTATTTAATGAGTATTGTACACCATTGAGGAAAGTGATTACAAGACAACTATATAAGTGGTTTTATAAGAAGTTTAAAATGTTATTTTAGGTTAATTTGTAACTACAGCCTGGATTTGTATATATGTAAACAGGCATTGAGAGTGTAGCAGCAACTGTTATGGATAGCATGTATGATTGAATAAATAGATGTTGTGTTATGTTTGAAAAAGTAATTACTAATGCAAGAATTAAGATTAGAATAAAAAGCAGAAAATTCTGGAAGAATGCAGCAGGTTACAGTTTGTAAAGGGAAGAAGGAGGTTTTGATGTATGTAAACTTCATTAGAATGTTCCTGATGGGGGAAACACTCCAGACCCCTTATCAGCCTTTTTTTTCTTTTTACAGATGCTGTGTGTTTCCAACATTATCTGATTGCAGTTTCTCCTTTTTATTGGAATTTTGTTTTTAAATGTAAAAAATTATTTTCTTTCTGCCCCCTCCCTCCCCCAATTAAGAGGTTTGGCAAAAGGTCTGCACCCAGTACTTGTGCTCCTGACCAAAAGAGCTAAGGAACTTGCTTTGGAGCATATCACGTGGATAAATCTGCCCATAAACCATGAGGCCACCATGACTCTTTGTTTGATTTTTTTTCTCTAAAATGCATCCTATCAAATCATTTGCAATGTATGCTCAGTTGTAGTATAATTTTTATTTATTGTTATTTATTTACATATTAGCTTTAGTATTCTAAAATTATTCATTACAATTGAAATTAATACTATTATGAAATTAACTATAGAAAATTGCACATATTCGAATTACTATGTCTTAATTCTCTACAATAATGGTTTAAAGTGTTACTGCACGGTGGTTATACTTGATTGTAATTTTTAAGAAGGGGGTCCTATGAGAATAGGGTAGTATTTCCTACATTGAAATCAAAGTTGTTTCTCATTAGAAGCTCTTGAACCAAAATTATAACACTTCATTCAATTTAACTGAACTTTCAAGCCTAATTTCATGCTAAGTATGACATGCAGCAAAATACTATTCAGCTAGGTCTTCTGCAAATGCACTTGTGTGACAGTGATAATGCATAATGAGAAATTGGAAATAAGGTGAAGTCATCTTAATTTTCCCCTGAATACTTAAGAAAATATTTTACAAATTACCTGCATGCACCTGGTCTATCATAATGGCACCACATTTCATTCCATGCATGGTGATTTTGGATATGCTTTGGTATGGAGGTATTAATAGAACTTGGGAGTGGGATCCTGACCTCATGATGATGTGGGCAAAAACCCAGCTGAAACTTGTTTTCTAATCGCTTAAACTCACACCAACTTGGTGCAAGACCACATTTTCAGATTGCTTTTTAAGCTTTCCATGTGCACTTTTAAGGGAACAAATGCTCATCCTGCTTTGTCCTAACAGTAGAGCTAAGTAGCTCAGGGAATGGAATTCTGGGCAAGTGTCCAAACAGGCATGTATGCTGAGTGACACTGTGGTTGACTTTACTGTGAATTGGATGGATGGTCTGCTTGGAGCACCTCACACTTCACAATTGCCAATCTGAACGAATTGTATTGAATAGAAACTAAGCTCTCGCAAACTCAAGATTTTGAACTATGTGTCAAATGTTTGAAGCCAGAAAGTGCCTGCATTGACTCGATGGAAGCCCTCTTGTTTCTGAGTCCGATGGTCACGGGTTCAAGCCCTATTCCGGAGATTAGAGTGTGTAATTAAGGCTGCCACTTCAATTTGGCACTGCAGGAGTGCTGCAGTGATGGGCATGCTGTCCTGAAGCATTTATCAAAGAAGAGCACAGGAACTCTGGTGAGGTCCTGAATAGCATTTATCCTGCAAACAAAATTACTGATTATCTCGCCATGTATCTCCTTACTGTGTGTGGGGCCTAGTTGTACACGAGTAGTCTGCTCAGTTTCCATACAGTACACGTAAAATATAGTAATTACTGTAAAAGCGAAATACTGCAGATGCTGGAAATCTGAAACAAAAACAGAAAATGCTGGAACTTTAAATGTAGTTAATCTATGTTTTGGGATGCCTTGACGCTGTTTCTTTCCTTCCTAACAGTTGAAATCATGTGATTGGTATCACTCAAATAAAAATTTAAGATCAAAATACTCTTGGTTAATCATTCAAAATTAAGTTTGGTATTAGATTCTTTTCTTTGTGTAGAGAGCCCTTTTTGCTTTGGTAATGAGCTCTTCTAATGAATCCACCATTCCGCTTTGCATGTTGCATGTGTCTGAGGCTCCCAATTCACACATTTTCAAACCCTTTTGTGATGTAGAAATTTTTTTGCAGCCCATAGAATATGCTTTGTTCTCATTGTGTTCAGGCATAGAAATTTAAGCTTAGTTTTGAATCTGTTACTAGTATAATATACCAAAAATGTTTACACTAGTGTCAGCCTCTTCACTCATTTCACCAATTTTTACTTCAGCCTTTCAGACTGAAGGGAAACTTTATCTAATTTTGGATTTCCTCAGGGGAGGGGATGTATTTACACGCTTATCCAAAGAGGTAAGATATCTGATATATTTTCCATGTAATCAATTTTTGCAAAAGCAGATAAAAGTTGAATAAACAAAGGAGCAAAGGAAAAAGAGATGCTGATAGTTATAGAATCTGAATTTATTTTCTGTAGGTCAATAAAGTTAGTCATCAGAGAGAGAATGAGTAAGCCTCAAGTGTCCAAAAAGGAACAGAACAGAATAGCAGGAAGGGTATCTGAATAATCTCGTCCTTCCTTGTTAATTCAGCGTTAACCTGATTCGAAACTGTCCCGACAAAAATGTAGGAATTTTTTCTAGCTTCATTTAATTTTGTTTTTGTTTTGTTGCTTCTCCCCCCTAATCTTCCCTTCGTTGGTGTAGTGTGTTTAGGCTGGTGATCTTTTGTGTTTGTGGCACCATTAATAAATTGCATACCTATGCATTTGCAGGAAATCTATATTTAGTGAGATAAGTGGATTTTTCTTCAAAACCTCTCTTTGCGAAACAGATTTACAATTACATTAATAAATATATCTGCTGCCTGTGCAGTTAAATGTAATGAGGTCATAGAAACTGATAAGACAATGTAGTTCCTCATATAGGTCATGTTTACTGAGGAAGATGTCAAGTTCTACCTCGCAGAATTGGCCCTTGCTTTGGATCATCTACACAGCTTGGGAATAGTGTACAGAGATCTAAAGCCAGAAAAGTAAATCCTTTATTTATTTTCTTTTGGATTTATATTGTACATTTTTCATTATGCATTTTGTGAATATTTAAATAGTAACCTTGTACATTTAATCATTTTCTTAAATGCCATTATTACATTGCTGATTAGAACTAATTGAATTATAGATTAATACATTTTTAGAAATTTTATAATAGTTTGAAATACCTTTTTAAATTTTGCACTGCGAATGTTCTGATATAAAATTAATGTAGATTGCTATACATTCTTTAAGAGCAAATGCTCAATTTAATTTGTAAATACTCAATATGATTGTACTGAATATTTTTTAGCATTCATTTAAACTTATGTACATGTATTGGAGAATGTGAATTTTAATTTCAGCATTTTACTTGATGAAGGAGGACATATCAAGTTAACAGGTAGGTACATTCACCACCCCTTGTGTCAGCTATGTAGAAAATTGTTTTTATAAATGATCAAGGTTGTTTTGTAGATCTTTTTAAAGAAAAGCTGGCTTGGAATTTGCTTAGACTTGTAAAATGATGGCATAATGTCTCTCGCTGAGGTAGTTTGAATGCAGATGGCAACATTTCTTATGCAAAATGGAGGAAATATTTGTTGCTTTGCAGTCAAAAGACAAACTGACAATGTTGTGACACAGCAGATGGTAAATACTGAGCTGTTCAAATCCCAGAGGGAAACTTCAAACAACTGTCACAACTAATTTTCAATTTCTATGCTTCAAGATGCGGTCTTTGAATTCAGTAATAATAAGACTACCGAGTCTTAAGAGGTTTTTATAAAACTAAATTAAACGTATTAATAAAAGAAAAGATTATAAGCATATACGTATGTCTACAAATTACTGCTACAATGACTTTTAAATCCCCTAGTTAAATCTGATTCCCAGTTACACCTTCGTTAAGGCAACAGTAAAACACACAGATTTTAAAAGACCCAAGCAAAATAAACGATGACCCGAGTGGTCAAATTCAAAGTGAGTTCTCTTAACTTCAGTCCCTGAAGGCAGCAGTTTGGTACATATAGGCTGAAGGCGTTTCACACTTGTTGAATTTTAGACTGCCTTCCCTTATACACAGCCTTCGCTCCTTTAGACATATTTTCCCCTTTGAATGCAAATACCCATTGTTTCACTATGTCTTTGGACTTTCCCTTCCTGATAATAAAAATCTCTCATAGCACTAAGTTTTACTAGATTTCTTTAGGAAAAATAAACACTGTTTCATAACTTCTGGTTAGTTGTAATATTTCACTCCCTCTTTTGAATTCAAACTAGTCAAGTTTTATTTAGAAATGAAAATGTCACTTTACATCTTACGTTCTAACACTTTGCTCATGTTTACCTATTTAACATTTCAAACCTTAATTCTCTTCTGTTATATCAAAGCCTTCAGACCAACTGCCTTTAATCCAATTAAGTCTCTCTCTCTCATGTGTGCGCATGCACACACATGTGCGCACCACTATTTTATAATAAATTCCAATAACATTGAGAATTATTATATCTCCTGACAACAAAAACTGGATGAAGTCAGGATGGCTGCCAAAGCAAAACACTTGATATAACTTCACCTATCATTGGCCCTCTATCCAGCTCTACCTGTCCCACCCCGCCCCTTAAACCAGCTTATATTTCACCTCTTTTCTATTTTTACTTAGTTCTGTTGAGGAGTCATACGGACTCGAAACGTTAACTATGTTCCTCTCCGCAGATGCTGCCAGATCTGCTGAGTTTTTCCAGTTATTTTTATTTTTGTTTTGGATTTCCAGCATCCGCAGTTTTTTGCTTTTATCTTAGTGTTTATTTGACTGCCACTTCTCTTCAAGGAATGCCTACCTTGAAGAAGTATTGCTCTTCTCTCTGACAGGATTTCCATATCTCTCTTTTGCCTTGTTCACCTTCATTGCTTTCCATTTCTTTCCTGGTGTTCGACAAGGTGTTTACGAAAACCCGCTTTCACAGCCATATTTCCTTCCTCAGTGACTGTCTCCGTCTCCGACTTACCCCATGTGGATTTCAACTGAAGTTCCATCCCTCATGTTTCGAACCCACCCAGGATTACAGGTACCTCTGGGATATACAATGCTTCTCGGACTGCTGTTCTCGTCGCATTCTGAGACCCATACTCAGTGCCATGCGCCGCCATATGAACACACTCGACCTCTCCCTCCAGAAGCACCGCCACACCCTATTTCTAAGCTGCCCGTGCCCCCAGTTTCATTTTATTCTTCGTCTCATCCGACGCCTCAACAAGAAACTTTGTCTCTTTCTTTCAGATGCAAAGGAACGCAAGCTCCAACAACTCATTGACACCAACACCCATCCAGGAGCCTCCACCCCTGCCTGTCCCTCTGTCCCCATCCCGTCTTCCAATCCCAGCCCCGTCCGTGTATTCACCATACCCCCTGACCTTCCCCTCTCCGATGCTGAACGTTCAGTGCTCAGCAAAGGACTTAGTTTCATACCCTTGTGCCCTCATCTCAATGAATTTCAGGCTCGGCACGATGCTGAACTCTTCTTCCACCGCCTTCGTCTCCATGCTCACTTCTTTGGGCAGGAGTCCTCTCCCCGTTCAATGGATCCTTTTACCCACCTCCAATATTCTCCCTCCACCTGGACCCCTCCCTCTGGATTCTTACCTTCTCTTGATCTTTTCATTGAGAACTGTCGGCGTGACATTAGCCGTCTCAATTTCTCTGCTCCCTCACCCACTCTAACCTGTCTCTCTCTCAACTTGCTGCACTCCGTTCTCTCAGGTCCAACCCTGACATTGTCATCAAACCTGCTGACAAGGGTGGTGCTGTTGTTGTCTGGCGCACTGACCTCTACCTCGCAGAGGCTGAGCGTCAACTCGCAGACACTTCCTCCTACCTCTCCCTGGACCATGACCCCACCACTGAACATCAAGCCATTGTTTCCAGGACTGTTACTGACCTCATCTCCTCTGGAGATCTTCCTTCCACAGCTTCCAACCTGATAGTCTCCCAACCTCGGACGGCCCGCTTCTACCTCCTACCCAAAATCCACAAACAGGACTGTCCCGGACCGATCGTGTCAGCCTGTTCCTCCCCCACGGAACTAATTTCTTGCTATCTTGACTCCAATCTCCCTCCCCTTGTCCTGTCCCTTCCCACCTACATTATATCAACAATTTCCAGTTCCCTGGCCCCAACCGCCTCCTCTTCACCATGGACGTCCAATCCCTCTACACCTCCATCCCCCACCGGGATGGTCTGATGACTCTCTACTTCTTCCTCGAACAGAGGCCTGAACAATCCCCATCCACCACTACTCTTCTCCGTCTGGTTGAACTTGTTCTCACACTGAACAATTTCTCCTTAAACTCCTCTCACTTCCTCTAAATAAAAGGTGTGGCTATGGGTACCTGCATGGGCCTCAGTTATGCCTGTCTCTTTATGGGATATGTGGAACATTCCTTGTTCCAGTCCTACTCTGGCCCCCTCCAAGGCTCTTTCTCCGGTACATCGATGATTGCTTCGGTGCTGCTACATGCTCTCGTCTGGACCTGGAAAAATTTATTAATTTTGCTTCCAGTTTCCACCCCTCCATCATTTTCACACGGTCCATCTCTGACACTTCCCTTCCCTTCCTTGACCTCTCTGTCTCAATTTCTGGTGGTAGACTGTCCACCAATATTCATTATAAGCCTACCCACTCCCACGGCTACCTTGACTACAGCTCCTCACACCCTGCTTCCTGTAAGGACTCCATCCCATTCTCTCAGTTCGTTCGCCTCTGTCGCATCTGTTCTGATGATGCCTCTTTCAAAAACAGTTTCTCTGACATGCCTTCCTTCTTCCTTAACCGAGGTTTTCCACCCACGGTGGTTGACGGCCCTCAACCGTGTCCGACCCAGCTCCCGCGCATCCGCCCTCACACTTTCCTCTCCCTCCCAGAAACATGGTAGGGGCCCCCTTGTCCTCACTTATCACTCCACCAGCCTCTGCATTCAACGGATCATCCTCCGCCATTTCCGCCAACTCCAGCATGATGCCACCACCAAACACATCTTCCCTTCACCCCCCCGGCGGCATTCCGCAGGGATTGTTCCCTCCGGGACACCCTGGTCCACTCCTCCATCACCCCCTACACCTCAACCCCCTCCCACGGCACCTTCCCTTGCAACCGCAGAAGGTGCAATACCTGCCCCTTCACTTACCCTCTCCTCACCGTTCAAGGGCCCAAACACTCCTTTCAAGTGAAGCAGTATTTCACCTGCACTTCCCTCAATTTAGTCTACTGCATTCGTTGCTCTCAATGCGGTTTCCTCTACATTGGAGAGACCAAACGCAGACTGGGTGACCGCTTTGCAGAACACCTTCGGTCTGTCCGCAAGCGTGACCCAGACCTTCCTGTCGCTTGCCATTTCAACACTCCACCCTGCTCTCATGCCCACATGTCCGTCCTTGGCCTGCTGCATTGTTCCAGTGAAGCTCAACGCAAACTGGAGGAACAGCACCTCATCTTCCGACTAGGCACTTTACAGCCTTCCGGACTGAATATTGAGTTCAACAATTTTAGATCATGAACTCTCTCCTCCGTCCCCACCCCCTTTCCAATCCCCCCCTTTTTTTTCCAATAATTTATATAGATTCTTCTTTTCCCACCTATTTCCATTATTTTTAAATGTGTTTCCATCCATTGTTTTATCTCTACCTTTTAGCCTATTTCGATCCCTTCACCCCACCCCACCCCCAGTAGGGCTATCTGTACCTTGCTTGTCCTGCTTTCTACCCTTAATTAGCACATTCCTTAGATAATATCACCACCTCCAACACCTCTTTGGACCTTTTGTCTATGACATCTTTTGGCTATCTCCACCTATCACAGGCCCTCTATCCAGCTCTACCTGTCCTGTCCCCCCCCCCACCCCCCTCCCTCCCTTGAAACAGCTTATATTTCACCTCTTTTCTAATTTTACTTAGTTCTGTTGAAGAGCCATACAGACGCAAAACGTTAACTGTGTTCCTCTCCGCAGATGCTGCCAGACCTGCTGAGTTTTTCCAGGTATTTTTATTTTTTGTTTTTGATTTCCAGCATCCGCAGTTTTTTGCTTTTATATTATGGTGATATAGCTTATTGCTTAGTTTTCATTACTTAGAAGTAACCTTTCTTGACTCCCTTGTGTTCAATTAATAATGAAAAAGACAGCATTTGCTGTTAGATTAATTCATTTAAATAAAGATGAGATTATAAAAAGAACAATGGACATAATCTGTCAACAGGAAATAGCTACATTCACAACAAAACCATGTGATTAACCTTTGTTCACTTTGAAAGATCAACCTGGAGCCCTACTTTTAAGGTGAATGATGGAAGCAGTCACTGGGTGTGTTAATTGCTGAAGATTTGAGATCCTTAAATAAAGATATGAGGGTCCCATGCAAGTTAACTTTATAGCCTTTTGTTGCTTTTAAAATATTGGAAGGCATGGTGTGTATTTGTTATGAAATAGTCCACTTACTTTTATTATTCCATCCAATGCCTTTTCAACTTCACGCTAATTTTGAACAGATGATATAAAGAAATCAATTTATAGCAAGTGGCTTTTCTGTGAACTGAAGCTGGATTTGGGTCCAGACACAATAGTTAGAAACAATCTGAAATGTAATTAAAATTTGCAGTGCACATGAAGTTTAAAAAAAAAGTTGAAACTGTTTTGAGAAATTAATACATGTAAAGTACAGAATTTTAAAAGTTTTTTAAAAAAAGCCCTTGGTATATTCAACTTTATGCATCAAAATTATAGCCCAGCTCCTGTAGTTGAATTTCTCAAGTTATTATAGGTACTATCACAGCAGTTGCTTTAATTAAAGCTCAAATGAAAAATGGCAACTTGTATTTGTGTAGCGCCTTAAAGTCCTAAAATGTCCCAAGGCAAATAAAAATCTGCATTCATGCTGAAAAATTGATTTATTGAAAGAAATGAAAAGTAATACCGTGTAAGGAAAACTTTGCATCTTAACCACAAGTTTTTTTCAGAAGATGTCCAAAATGATTAGTCATTTTAATTTGTTTTTGGTCAGCTGATGTCTGACATGGGCAGAAAGCATCATTTATGTCAGATAAAATTTTCATTTAAAATTACCTTCAGAGAAGAGTGTGTCTAGGACCTATAATGGTTCTGAACAGTTTTATTTACAATAAAACTAAATACTAGATTGTTCACTAAAGGCTTTATGTGCCATAAAAATACCTGATTAAAATTATCCTTGAGGTCATTGCTGTATTTCATTATAGATCTTTGAACAAATTCCTCCATTTTACATTTGCAAGCCTTTTTGTATAATATAGGAAACTGGTTCAGATAATCACATAGGGAATAACAGCAAAGATGTTTGCTTGGATGGGACTTTGCTTGAATGGAAGAACAAGTCTTGAATAGTGATTTCTGCTATTTGCTAATTAGAATAGCATCTAGTATGTGGTTATGTTGTCATAATCCTTATTTGGTTGGTGGGATATATTGGAGTTTCAACTCCAGATCGTTTATGAATTGACCATTAAGTATTTTATTTATTAATGTTCAGCAAATCTCATGATAAAATTTGAAATTGTTCCCAGAATTGTAGTGTTGCGTAGATTAACTTGGTAGGGGCAAGAAATATACAATGAGCTGTTTTACCACCACCACCAACACCCTGCCCCCCCTGCCCCTAAGCTAGTCAAACTACAGGTGAGCATACACATGGGCATTTTAATAATGAGTCACGACTTAGAATCATAGAATGATTACAGCACAGGAGGAGCCATTTGGCCTGTTGTCTCCCTGCCAGCTCTTTGCAAGAAAAATTCGCCCAGTACCACTCCCCAGCCTTTTTCTTATACCCCTGCAAACTTTTTCCTCTTCAGATAAGGATCCAATTCTCTTTTGAAATCCACGATTGAATCTGCCTCCACCACACTCTCAGGCAGTGTATTCCAGAACCACGCGCTGCTCCTCATGTTGCCATTGCTTTCTTTGCCACTCACCTTAAACCAGTGCCCTTTGTTCTTCATCCTACCATTAATGGGAAGACTTTCTCCCTAAGTAGTGCCTCCTGCCCTCTCATGATTTTTAAATACCATTATCAAATCTTGCCTTCTCCAAGGAGAACAGTTCCAGTTTCTCCAATGTATGTAACTGAAATTCATTCACACCATTCGTGTGAAGCTTTTCTGCACCCTCTCCAACTTACTGTACATGTGTTAAAGTTGAGTTTCTAAGATGAAACTTTTAATCTAAAAGTTGGGGGTCAGCTTTTACTGAAATAATATCTTGGAGAAGTTAAAGTGTATTCTCTCCCATTGTCCCATTATCAGTGTTGCCAGGCCGGAGACTGTTCTTGCCAACCTCGCCCCCAAAAGTAGTGTAAAAGGAGCCAAAAGTATTTTTATTGAACTTGTATTGTTAAATTTTTATTTATAACCAAATAATAACCTCCATGGAGACGGATATTAATTCCTGTACATTAATTTAATCAAATTTATCAAACTCATCAAAAACAATAGCCATATATACAACTTTATACAATTTCACTCAAGTTTTTCCACAGTACAGAAAAGAACACTACTTAGCAGCAGAACATGCATTGAACGTGTATTGAAATCCATAAAAATCACCCTCCTCCTCATCTTCAGACCCAACTAATACGTCCTAATGTTTCTTGAATGCCATCATCATATGCATCATCAACATCACCTTCATCAGCAATCATATTGTCATCGGCCATGTCATTCCACAAATAATCATCATCTTCTGTGCCATTAAATGCAATGAATATCCCACATTTCTTGAATGATTTGATGACAATCTCTGTTCTGATATCATCCCAGGCCTCAGCAACCCATTCACACGGAATTGCTAATGCTTGGAGCCTATATGCTGCCTCCCTTGGTGAATGTCTTCTCTCCTCCAATCATCCAATCATTCCACTTGTTTTTCATGCTATCTTTGAAGGACTTGTTTAGCGAGACATCCAGTGGTTGAACAAAGCTGGTTAGACCACTGTGAATCTCTGCAATATCACTGTTTAGAAATCTAACTTCAGCAACATCATCAACAAGGTGTGATCTGAGCATGTCTCAGATGAGAAGACTTTTTTCTTTACGTAATCCTCCTGGTCAGAAACTCCAAACTTTCCTCGCCTTTGTCCATCCTTTATCGTGAATGTGGATATCTACTCCTTTTGGGGAGTTGCAGTTTTGGGAGGGTTTTTCTCTTGAATATTGCCATTGGCTTAAGCTTTGTTTGGTTGGACACACACAATAGCACAAAAGGGAACCTACTCTTTTTTCCTGGCCAGTTGTCTTCATTAGCACTGTTTGACTGGCAAGTCAGAATTCAAGGGAGCTTCATCCATGTTCCCAATACAGGCCAATCTGTATTCATTCTTTCTTTTAATTCTTTCACGGGGAATGGGCATCACTGGTTGGGCAAGCATTTATTGCTCATCCTTAATTGCCCTTGAGATTCTTTTGTCGATGTTTGATTATAAACCACTGAAATGCGATAAGTCCGTCATCAAGTTCTACAGGAAGACGCTGTGAAATCTTGGTCATCCGTCGGAGTACAAAATTGTTTCTCCTCAGGGCTGGCTTTGAAATCCGCAATGCTTAATTTTCTTGTTTCAAGTCGAAGATTCAGATAGATCCTTTAGAAATTGGCAATTTTCATTGACGTATTTTACAGCTTCATTTTCCAACTGCGGTCACATGCTAGATATTCCTCTGTTTGCACATTTATTCTTGGGCGCCTGCCTAAGCTGTGTAGAGAGCTTCTTCAGCCTCTCATGTTCTTCTCTGATATATGTAATTCTCTGGCTGCTGCACAATTATTTGTCTGCTGTGCAATGTCAACGACTTTAAGTTTGAACTGGGCTGTGTATCTTCCGTTCCTTCTTGATACCATGTTGCCATATTAGAGGGTGGGAACACAGGCGTTAACCAATGAGGTGGTAGCTTTGATAGCGTGTGTTGATGTGCACAGATACAGAGCTGAACAGCTGCCTTCAATGGTGTGCTATTCTATGATTCTATCAAGTAGGTTTGCACCAGGGCAAGTTTGACTTCAGTGGCGAGTGGGTGGTAAGTACAAAGTGTTTGAATTTTTTGGCTAAAAGTCAGGGGTGGACTTGTACATGAGGTCTATGAAAAATTAATGCTTTTTTGGCCAAAAGTCGGGGGTCAACTTTTACACAAGATCGACCATTACTTGCATTACTTGTATATATGTTAATACAATTGTGCTAAATCACTTTTAAAACAATAGAAGTTGCTTATTTACAGTGTTCATATTTTTGATATTACTATTGTTTTTAGATTTTGGGCTAAGTAAAGAATCAGTTGACCAAGAAAAGAAGGCATACTCATTTTGTGGTACTGTGGAGTACATGGCACCAGAAGTAGTTAACAGGCGAGGTCACACACAGAGTGCAGATTGGTGGTCATTTGGTGTGCTTATGGTATGTGAGAGATTTTGTCTGCATAACTTTATATTATTCTTTCATATTTTAATTAGTGAAAGTGACTGAATATATCCTGGTATTGAATTTTCAGTTTTGTTCCATTTGCGCATTGTCCTCATCCAGGTTACTTTGGGTACATTGGTACCGCACAAAGGGTGATTTTCTCAAGGGTTGTTAAATATGGAGAGCTCAGTTATGTGACCACTTCAAGGTTGCTCTCAGTCCGTAATTCTGAAGCCAATTGTAAGCTCCACTTGCGTTTCTGACATCAGTGTGATGGTTTAAGGTTCCAGTTTTACAGAAATTTCATTTGGAGGCTGGGACCTCCGAGAACTGTATTTGCGCTGAGTAAGGTTACTAGTGTGAAATTCTTGACTGGTTGGGGTTTCACCATCAGATCCTGAGTGCTTCAAGGATTTGGGCTCCTGATCACGTTTATGTTCCAGCTTTAGTATTGAGGCCAAGTGGAAACTTTCATGGCAGTACTAAATTGGACTGCAACTTCACCCTCTGGCTCTTAAAATATCTAAATTATTTGTCATTTTAATCAAGACAGAACCAACTTGTTAGCAAGAAACTGCAACTTATTTTTATACTGCACCACTGATTACCAGATGTTACTGGCTTACATCCTATCAAATTTGTTTCGTCTATCTTATATATATATAACTCCTCCTGCTTTTTAATATGCATGCTATACTGTTGTACTGATAACTGGTTAACCTTTATTTATTTGAATATAGGAACAGAAGTTAGGAGCTTAGGAGCAGGAGTAGGCCATTCAACCCTTCGAGCCTGCTCACCATTCAGTAAAATCATGGCTGATCTGGTTGTGTTTCAGCTCTAGCCTTTTGCCTCCAATAACCCTTGACTCTTGTCTATCAAAAATCTGTCTAACTCTGCCTTGGATAAATTCAATGACTCAGCCTCCACTACTTTGTGGGGAAGAGAATTCCGGACTAGAGAAAAAATGTCTTTGTTCTTACATATATATCCATCTTTGTCACTCTGCAAAATTTCAAACAAGCTTGAAAGCCAATAATGTGCTTCTTTCTTAGAGCCTGTACACAGATATTGTACTGGCTTATAAGTATCTTTGCTAATGTTTAACTGTGATGAATTCCATTATTATATATAATTTCCACTGCAATGAATGTTATTCATTGGTCATCAAACTGTAACTGATTTAAGCAAAACAATTAGTTATATACTTAATAAATATTAAGGCCCAATTTTGTTTTGATGCCACTGTCAATACTTTGCTCTTACTTTTAGTTTGAGATGCTTACTGGTACATTGCCATTTCAAGGTAAAGACCGGAATGAAACTATGAACATGATACTCAAGTAAGTTTGTTAAATGTACTTTTGTGCAATTCATATTCTTGTACTAGCTTGCAGGGAGTTTGATGCTAATTAACTTGATAAACACCCTGTGGAACCCTTGGTGACCTTTTTTGAGGCTACAAGAAAATATAACGGATATTGGAAAAAAATTATCATAAATGTTTATTTTAGGTATGAGCCTGTAATAGACATGCCAATTCATTCAGTCTTTAATAACTGGAAAAAAGATAGTGCATATAGCTCTATATTTTCCATTCCACCTTATTGGCAATTGTATGTTCTCTATTAATGGTTTCTGCTGTTTGCTCCAGGCTGATTGAGTGAAATAAAACAAACTCCTGCCAGTTAGAACTATGAGAAATATAGGACTTGTATTTATTCTTGGTGTTTCAGGATGGGCAGGGGCTTATTATCTGAAATTAACATCAAATCTATCAAAATTCACTCAATCTAGGCAGGCAGGTTAAAATGCAAGTCCAGGTAGCAGTTTGATTGAAAAGCCTTCAAGTTAGAGGTTGAATGTTTGGCCTTGAGAGTCACTAGGCGAACTTGACTAGTTTATTTAAATGTTCTTCAGTTAGTTTAGATGGTCGTAATACTAAATGGATAATTTGTGAGAAACACAAGTCCTAGATTGTGACTTTGCAGTTAGTGCTCCCTGCTTCCACCTGCACCATGCCTTGCATCAATTGCACATAAATCTTTCAGAAGTAGACAGAGGTGTCTAATTTAAATGGGGAATAATGGATACCTGAGAGTGATTAGAATGCACAAATCTAATTGAGGATTACAGCTCATGTCATAAACAAGCTTAAACTGCAGCAAATTGCAAATTTCATCTGAAACCATAATGAAATTCCAATTTGAAAATCAATCACTGCTGTTTATAATGTAAGCTGGTTTAATTTTTTAATTTCTTTGTGCTGGCTGCAGCTGCCCAGTTGGATAACTCTGCATTTCCACATAGTTAATATGTTATGGTGTTGAACATGAGATTAAATATTGGAATATCATCACTTCAAACTTATTCAGAAATAGTCCTGGTCAGTTGTATGTGTAGTGCATTGTGTATTCTAAACAGCTACTTCAGAATAAATTGAAAATGTTCTTTTCCACATTCAGAAATGAATCACTGGAGTGACATAGTTTACATTCTTAAAGACTAAAGCACTGGAACTGATAGCTGTGCCCTAAAATATTGCAAAGAAATACTATTCCTTAACTCTGAATTAACACAGGATTTTATTGAGCCATTTTTGGAATAAACACTTGGCCTATGTTGCCAGATTGACCAGCAAAGTATTTATTGTTATCAGGATGCTAGTGTCATATAATGACACTTTGAAGCCAACTTGGCTATCTGGCCTTTCTCAGGAAAAAATATCATTTGGTCAGCATCAAACTGAAATTGGAAATACCCCCCAGCAGCATGTTATATCATAATGACAAACTAAAGGCAATTTTAAATTTCCAAATGTCTATTTCATAGTTAGTAGAGCTAGGCAGAACAATGTATCTATATAAAACAGTTTCTAAAATTAAATTCAAACACTACTGAAACACATGAAAATGTATATAAATTACACAACTGTATTTTTAAGATTAGCTAATCTTACTGGAAGAATTCAAGTCGATTATCAGAGCCACTAATTTACAATGACTTAAAAGTCAAATACTGTTTTTATTACTTGGGATTTGTACTATTTAGGGAGATTGTATTCTTTCTACATAGAATGTTTAAGATAAGTGAGAGAAGAACCAAAGGGGAGGTGAGAATGTTTAACTTGGAACGCATGAAAGATTCAGTTGTAACTTTAAAAAAAAAATTGGATAGAGACATGAAAAAATAAACTTGAAATGTTGCAGGGCTGTGGGGGAGGGAAGGGGAATGGAATTAATTGGATTGCTCTTTCAGAGCTGGCATAGGCATGATGGACTGAATAGCCTCCTTCTGTGCTCTGAGTCTATGGTAATTAGGTTTGTGGTCACTGAATCAGTCAAACTCTATTACATGGGATTTGGACCTGTATACTCTAGGATCCCATCCCATTTCCTGTGAAACCTGCAAATCGGTGGCCTGGGAAGTATGTGATAGAATGAGAACTTTGACAAGTAACTGCCAGAGACCTCATTCTGTTAGCACTTCCCCCTACACCATGGCAGTCTTTGGCACTTTTTGCGGGTTTATGCCATTGATGCCGTGTATCTTAGGTGATTAAAGTTCACTTATGGGAGCACTGTAGAATGCTTGACCCTGTTGCTCATTGTCGTGAGCCTATCCTGGCTATCGTATGTGAAATGAGAATTATCGTGAACTTACAGTATTTAAGCTGCTTTTTTAAATTCAGTGAAGGCTGTGTAGAACAGCTGCTGTGTATTAGTATGCAATGTTGAGTATAATTTAAATAAAATAATGAATCCATTTACTTTTTCCAAGAGCTAAATTAGGAATGCCTCAGTTTCTTAGTCCAGAAGCTCAAGGTCTTCTCAGAATGTTATTCAAGCGAAATCCTGGGAACAGACTAGGTACTGCTTCATTTTTTTTATCATCATCCATCTCTATATTGAAGTTATTGTTTCCAATTATTGTTGAATATTGAACAAATATGTATCTGATGGTTAATGAAGGCCTATTGGCAATGAGAAAAAACAAAATTGCAATATTTTGTTGCATGTCTATTTACGCTGTTGTCTATTGTACACTGGAAACACCTTTTTAAAGAATATTTCCTTTGGTTTCTATAAATTTAATCTTTAAAATTATAGAACAGGAAATTGTGAGGAGGAAGTTCCATTTTTTGGTGTCAACAGTTCCCCCAGTGCAAATACATTACATATCTATTTGGGCACTGAACAGAGTTCTCTACTCTCTGGGCTGCCCAACATATTAATGTGAAGAAATAATAGTTTTTTCTATTGTTGTTTCTCCTATCACAATCCATCAGCCAACCAAAATTTAGGCAACATCATTGTACCTCTCATGCCCCCATTCACCCCCATGAATTTACAGACACAATCCACCAATCACCCATTCAGCTTATTCCACACATTCACCAGTAGAAAGCAATAAAATCTGAACTGGAAGTTCACTTTCTCTCAGCTTGTGTTGGTTTGTGTGCTATGGCCAAGTGGAACCAGAGATTTGGCCACAAAATTGGACTTTTTTGTACCCGTGGCTTTGAAACTGGGGGTGTCATTTTGGTACCAAAATAGTGTCAGCACCACGTGTGTTCACTTCTTGTGTGCCACGCATGGAACATGACCTTAGTGAGGGTGTTAACATGAGTTTGAGGATTCTGTGCTGGAATCTGGTGCCAGTCAGCATGTCAAGCCGATCTGATACCAGTGCTGCCATTTCTGCTGCTTTAGCTAACACCCTCTCTTAACCTTGCACAGCTGAACATGCATTCAGCAACAGGAAGGCCTCCCCCATCAGTGATATTTAAAGCGATCGTGAACTTGCAGGTTAGTTATTGATTTCTCTGTTGGCTCAGTTTGATTTTAGACTCCGACATTTGCAGCACAGAAGGAGGCTATTTGGCCCATCGTGTCTGCACTGGTCAACAAAGATCTGACTAGACTAATCCCATTTTCCAGCGCTTGGCCCCATAGCCCTGGAGGCTATGGCAACGCAAATAAATATCTAAATACCTCGTAAATGTTATGAGAGTTTGTGACACAACCACTCTTTCAGGCAGTGAGTTCCAGACTCCCACCACTCTCTGGGTGAAACAATTTCTCCTCAACTTCCCTCTTAGCCTTCTACCTCTTACCTTAAATCTATGCCCCCTGGTTATTGACCCCTCTACTAATGGAAAAAGCGCCTTCCTATCCACCCAATATATGCTCCTCATAATCTTATGCACTTCTATCAGGTCCCCTCTCAAACTCGGCTGCTCCAAGGAAAACAACCCTAGCTTATCCAACCTTGCTCCATAGCCCAGACCCTCCATCCCAGGCAGCATCCTGGTAAATCTCCTCTGCACCTCTCCAGTGCAATCACATCCTCCTTATAATGTGGTGACCAGAACTGCATGCAGTACTCCAGTTGTGGCCTTACCAGCGTTTTATACAGTTCCAGCATAACCTCCCTGCTCTTGCCTTTATTAGCTGAGGCATAGAATACAAGTATCCCATATGCCGCCTTAACCACCTTAGCTACCTGCTCTGCTACCTTCAGGGATCTGTGGATATGCACACCAAGGTCCCTCTGATCTTCACTACTTTCCAGGGTCCTACCATTCATAGTGTATTCCCTTGCTTTGTTAGCCCGTCCCAAGTGCATTACCTCACACTTTTCCAGGTTGAATTCCATTTGCCACTGCTCTGCACACCTGACCAGTCCATTGACATCCTCCAGCAGTTTGCGGCTATCCTCCTCACTATTTACCACCCCACCAATTTTCATGTCGTCCACGAACTTCTTGATCATACCCCCTACATTTAAGTCCAAATCATTTATGTACACCACAACCAGTAAAGGCCCCAGCACCGAAATCTGCGGAACCTCGCTGGAAACAGACTTCCAGTCACAGAAACATCCTTCTACCACCACCCTCTGTTTCCTGCCTCTGAGCCAATTTTGGATCCAGTGTGCCACTTTGCCTTGGACCCCATGGGCTTTTACTTGCTTGACCAATCTGCCATGAGGGACATTATCAAAAGCCTTGCTAAAGTCTATGTAGACCACATCAAATGCATTACCTTCATCAACACTCTTGGTTACCTCCTCAAAAAATTCGATCAAATTTGTCAAACATGACCTTCCCTTAACAAATCCATGCTGACTAACCCTGATTAATCCACGTCTCTCCAAGTGTGGATATATTCTGTCCCTCAGAATTTTTGCTAGTAGCTTCCCCACACTGAGGTTAGACTGACTGACCTGTAATTTCCTGGTCTATCCCTTCCATCCTTTTTTAATAATGGAACAATGTTAGCAGTCCTCCAGTCCTCTGGAACTTCACCTGTGGCCAGAGAGGATTTGAAAATTGCTGCCAGGGCCCCTGATATCTCTTCCCTTTTCTCCCTCAACAGCTGGGATACATCCCATCCAGGCCTGTGGATTTATCCACTTTTAAGACTGCTAAACCCACTAGTACCTCCTCTCTATGTTAATTTCCTCTAATATTTCAGTCCTCCGCCCTTATGTCTATATCTGCGTCATCCTTTTCCATTGTGAAGACCGAAACAAAGTATTCATTGAGGACTGTACCCACATCTTCCAGGTCCCCACACACATTACCTCTATGGTCCCTAATTATCCCTACTCTTTCCCTAGTTATTCTCTTGCTCTTTATGTATTTAAAAAACCCCTTTGAGTTTTCCTTTATTCTACCCATCAATGCTTTCTCGTGCACTCTCTTAGCTTTCTTAATTTCCTTTTTTAAGTTCCCCACTGCACTTTTTATACTCCTCTCTGCCTGGGACCAGTGTCCTTGCAGGGGCTTTTGCTAGTTCTGTTGGGGAGTATTTAAACTAGTGTGGCAGGGGGATGGGATCCCATGAGTAGGATCAGATAGGTCAGATTCAGATCAGAAAAATGGAGGTAGAACATTAGCTTGGGACGTTGTGATAGACATGGAGTTACAGGAGAAGCAAAGCTTAAAAAGTGTCCAGCAAGGGAAATTGACGGGGTTAAACTGTTTATACTTCAATGCAAGGAGTATTACAAACAAGGTAGATGAGTTAAGGGCACAGGTAGACAAATGGCAGTAGGTTGTCATTGTTATAACGGAGACCTGGCTAAAGGAGGGACAAAACTGGCAGCTTAATATCCTCAGTTATAGAGTCTTCAGGCACGATAGAGTAGGAGATTAAAAAAGGAGGGGGGGGTAGCACTAATGGTTAAAGAATCAATTCCAGTTGTGAGAAGGGATGATGTACTAAATGGTTCAACAAACGAGGCTTTATGGATTGAGCTTAGAAATAAAAAAGGGGCAGTCACACTACTGGGAGTATAATACAGACCCCCAAATGGTGAAAGGGAGATAGAAGAGCAAATATGTAGGCAAATTTCTGCTTGTAAGAACTAGAGGGCAATAATAGTAGGAGACTTCAACTGTCCTAATATCAACTGGGATTCAAACAATATAAGGGGCACTGAGGGAGAAAAATTCATGCAGTGTGTCCAGGAAAATTTTTTCAACCAATTAGTGACAAATCCAACAAGAGGAGATGCAAATCTAGACCTAGCCTTGGGGAACGAGGAAGGGCAAGTGGGTGAAGTGACACTTGGCAACCATATCAGGGACAGTGATCACAATTCAGTTAGATTTAGCATTACTATGGAAAAGTACAGAGATAAGGCAGGAGTAAAAGTTTTGAACTGGGGGAAGGCAAATTTTGCAGAAATGAGAAGGGACTTGGCTAAGGTGGACTGGGCAGCAGTGCTGGAGGATAAAACAGTGGAAAAACAGTGGGAAACACTGAAAATCGAGATCCTAATTGTACAAAGTAGACATGTGCCCTACAAAAATAAGAGTGGTACTGCCAAATCTAGACCCCTCTGGTTGTCTAGAGGAATACAGGGGAAGATCAAACAGAAAAACAAAGCGTATGATAGGCACAAAGAACTAAGCACTGCAGATATCCTAGACAAATATAGGAAGTGCAGGGACGAAGTAAAAAGGGAACTAAGGAAATCAAAGAGAGGGCATGAAAAAAGATTAGCAAATAAAGTTAAAGATAACCCAAAGATGTTTTACCAATACATTGATGCTAAAAGGTTAGTTAAGGAAAAAGTGGGACCTATCAGAGATGAAGATGGAAACTTGCGTGTAGATGCAGAGGCTGTGGGAAGGGTTTTGAATGAATATTTTGTCTCTCTGTTTACAAAGGAAAGGGAGAATGTAGATATTGTAGTCCAGGAGGAACACTGCGAGATATTGGACGGGATAGTCATAAAGAGAGAGGAAGTACTCGAAGGGTTGAAGTCCTTGAAAGTTGATAAGTTACCAGGGCCAGATGGATTGTTTCCGAGGCTTCTGAAGGAAGCTAGAGAGGAGATAGCAGATGCTCTGAAGATGATTTTCCAATCTTCACTAGCTACAGGGGAGGTGCCGGAGGACTGGAGAAATGCAAATGTAGTTGCATTGTTTAAAAAGGGATCAAAGGAAATGCCAAACAATTATAGGCCAGTTAGTCTTACATCGGTGGTGAGCAAATTAGTAGAATCAATCCTGAGAGATAGGATTAACTGTCATGTGGAAAGGCATGGACTAGTCAGGGATGGTCAGCATGGATTTGTTAAAGGAAGGTCTTGCCTCAAATTTGATTGAATTCTTTGAGGAAGTGACAAGAAGGGTTGATGAAGGTAGAGTAGTGGATGTTGTGTACATGGATTTTAGCAAGACATTTGACAAGGTCCCACATGGCAGGTTGGACAGGAAAGTAAAAGCCCCTGGGATTCAGGGTAATGTGGCAAACTGAATAAAAGGTTGGCTTTGTAACGGGAAACAAAGGGTAATGGTCGATGGATGCCCTTGCGAATGGAAAGTTGTCTCAAGTGGTGTACCACAGGGCTCGGTGTTGGGACCCTTGCTGTTTGTGTTATATATTAACGATTTGGACGTGAACGTGGGGGAGGGCACGATTAGGAAATTTGCAGATGACACAAAGATTGGCCAAGTAGTGGATAGTGTAGAGGATAGCCATAATCTCCTAAACGATATAGATGGGTTGGTGGAGTGGGTGGTAAAGTGGCAGATGGATTTTAACATAGAGAAATGTGAGGTCAAACAGTTACAGGGATTACACAATAAATGGGAATATACTAAGAGGGGTAGATGAAGGGGTAGATCTTGGCGTCCAAGTACACAGGTCCCTGAAGGCAGCAGTTCAAGTAGACAAGGTTGTAAAGAAGGCATATGGAATGCTCTCCTTCATTGGCAGAGGTATAGAATATAAAAGTAAGGATATAATGTTGGAATTGTATAAAACACTGGTGAGGCCACAACTGGAGTATTGTGTGCAGTTCTGGTCACCACATTTCAGGAAGGATGTAATAGCTCTGGAGAGAGTACAGAGGAGGTTTACAAGAATGTTGCCAGGGTTAGAAAAGTGTAGCTACGTGGAGAGATTGGATAGGTTGGGGTTATTTCCCTTAGAACAAAGAAGGCTGAGAGGTGACTTGATTGAGGTGTACAAAATTATGAAGGGAATAGATAGAGTGTACAGGATAAAATTGTTTCCCTTGGTGGCGAATTTTAGAACCAGGGGACATAGATTCAAGATAAGTGGCAGAAGGTGTAGGGGGACATGGGGAAGAACTTTTTTACGCAGAGGATAGTGGGTGTCTGGAATTCACAATCCTAGTTGGTGGTAGAGGCAGAAACTCTAAACTCTTTTTAAAAAGTACCTGGATCTGCACCTTAAGTGCTGTAAGCTGCAGGGCAATGGGCCGAGTGCAGGAAGGTGGGATTAGAAAGGGCACCTGGGTATCCTCAGGCTGGCATGGACAAGATGGGCTGAATGGCCTCCTGTGCTTTTAACTTTTCTATGGTTCTAGGGACTCTGCTGTATTGAGCCCTAGGTATCTGCCATAAGCTTCTCTTTGTAATTCTAACCTTTATGTCCCTTGACATCCGAGGTTCTCTGGACTTGGTCCCCTCCCTTTGTCTTTATGAGAACATATTTGCCCTGTATTCTCGCTGTTTCCTTTTTGAATGCCTCCCACTGCTCTGACACAGTTTTATCTGCAAGTAGCTGCTCCCAGTTCACTTGGGTCAAATCATATCTCATTTTAGTAAAATTAGCCTTTCCCCAGTTTAGAACTTTTATTCCTGGCCCAACCTTATCCTTTTCCATGGCTATCCTAAGTCTAACTGAGTTATGCTCACTATATATATGCTCGCCTTCCACCTGCCTGGGCTCATTTCCCAATATTAGGTCCAGAACTGCCCCTCACCTTGTTGGGCTTTCTATGTACTGGCTAAAAATGTTCCCCTGGATGCAGCTTAAGAATTTTGCGCTCTCCCTACCTTGCACACTAAAACTATCCCAGTTAATATTTGGGCAGTTAAAATCCCCTACAATTAATGCCTTATTATTCTTACACTTCTCTGAAATTTGATTACATATTTGACCCTCTATCTCTCCCTGACTGTTTGGGGGGCCTACAGTACACACTCAACAGCGTGTCTGCCCCTTTTGTGTTTATTACTTCTATCTATATGGCCTCGTTTGATGATCCTTCCAAGATATCATTCCTCCTCACTGTTGATTCCATGATCAGTATTGTGACCCCCCCCCCCACCCCCATCCCCCTCCTCTATCCCCATCTCTATCTCGTCTGAATAACCTATAATCAGGAATGTTGAGCTGCCAATCCTGCCCTTTTAGCCAAGCCTCAGTCATAGCTATGATATTATACTCCCACGTGCCTAACTGTGCCCTTGGCTCGCCTGTCTTATTCCTAAGGCTCCTTGCATTAAAATATATTCCAATTAGCCTTGCTAAACTCACTTCTTTCTTATCCAACCTATGTTTCCTCTGCCTTCCAGACTCACTAGCATTTTAACTTCTAATTCCACCTCAGCTTCTCTTCCCTCTGGACCACTTTTCAGAATCCCATCCCCCTGCCAATTTATTTTAAATCTGCCCCAACAGCATTAGCAAACCTCCTCGTGAAGATGTTGGTCCTGTTCCTGTTCAGATGTAGCCTGTCCAACTTGTACAGGTCCCACCTCCCCCAGAAACGGTCCCAATGCCCCAGGAATCTAAAACCCTCCCTCCTGCACCATCTCTCCAGCCATGCATTCATCTGCTCTATCCTTCTGTTCCTATACTCTCTGCTGTGTGGCACGAGCAGTATTCCGGAGATTACTACCTTTGAAGCCCTTTTCAATTTCCTACCTAACTCCCTAAAGTCTGCTTGCAGGACCTCATTTATTTTTATTCCTGTGTCATTGATCCCAACATGGACCACGACCTCTGGCTGTTCACCCTCCCCCTTCAGAATGCCCTGCAGCCGTTCCATGACATCCTTGACCCTGGCACCTGGTAGGCAACATACCACCCTGGAGTCACGTCTAAGGCTGCAGATGTGCCTGTCTACTCCCCCCACTAACGCGTCCCCTACCACTATTACCCTTTTACACTTCTTCCTCGCCCCCCTGAGCAGCTGGACCACCCACAGTGCCATGGCCTTCCCTCTGGTTGGCCTCTGCAGAGGAACCGTCACACTCACCGTTTTCCAAGGCTGAAAAACAGTTTGCAAGTGCGATGCACTCAGGGGATTCCACATCCTGAAATGTACTATCCACGAACCTCTCAGCCTCATGAATGCACTGTAGTGCCCCCAGCTGCTGCTCAAGTTCCAAAACCTGGAGCTGGAGTTGCTCCTCCTGCACAAATGGTCATCCAGACCTCCAGGAGCATCTAGTTTTTCCCACATAGCACAGGATGTGCAAATCATGGAACTAGGCTCCCCAGACATATCTTAACTAAATAGAATGTGGACCCTTGCTTTTATTTTACCCTTACTCCTGCTTGAGTATAGACTAGATGCTAGATCCTCTAGATAGACTAGACCCTCTAGGTACTGTTTCAGGGTCGTCCTCTCGCACTCTCTTCTAGCTGCTGCTGACTGCCTGTCCCATGGTGGTCCTCCTGCACTCTCCTCTAGATGCTGCTGACTGCCTGTCCCAGGGTGGTCCTCTCGCACTCCAGGCTGAGCTTCGGGGAGGTTAAAGTTGAGGTCTGCAGGGAATGGTGCTGCATGTGGAGAAGGCCTTGGTTATGTCTATAAGGGTTCTGTACACGGCACCTGCTCCCAATCATGTGTTTATAGTTGCAACTCCCCTTGGACTGTAGCATGAGGGGGAGACGGAGCAAAGAGAAGGACAGTTTGCTCGAAGAGAGAGGAGGAGCGAAAGCACTCAGCAGGAGGCCTTACCCACCTCTGGTCTTCAGAGAACACATCTCTTACCTCCACCTGAGCCAGGAGCAGTGTGTGCTTTATAAAGGAGTTGCTCACAGAACTGTTGCCACCTCTTGCAACCAGACCCACAGCCTCAGAGCATGGTGAGGATGGCCCTGCCAGTGGCTTAGCGTGAAGAACTTCACCTTCAGATCCTTCCAGGCTGGAGCAGGCAACATCTCCCAGTTCACTCTCCACTGCTGCACCAGAGCTGACAGATGCTCTTTCTGCCCGGAGAGGGGAATTCATTGTGGGATTTGTGTTCTCTGAACAAAGAGAAACAGGTGGAGCATGCATGTGGCTTTGCCAGGATAGCCGACTTACTCATGATGCAGGCATGTAACTTTGTGGGTGCCACATCTCAATGTTGAGATATAATGCAATTGCAAAGGCTACCCCTTGTTTAATGTGCAGTTGGTGTGTGGTGACAATGAGCACACCAGCCTGGTAAATGTTTGGTATTCTTGCAGCTGTCATGGGGCTTCCATTCTGTACTGATCCGCTGTTTCTTCAATCTTTCGGCTACCCCATTAAACCAGAGGTGACTGTTGGGGGACAAGGTAACTACATTTGACTCATGACTGCAATCTGCAGCCCAACCAGATGTAGCTTGTATGCATACATTGAGCCATGTTGCTACGAGAAACATCATACTGACCACTGAGGTGTGAAAGCAATAGTTATGGGCACTCTGGAGCACTCTTCAGTACTTGCTAGAGTCGTGCCCCAATTCATGGTGATCTGTTGTATCCTCTAAAACCTGACCGTTGTGAAGGCACTGTGTCCAACCTGTGAAATGTGGGTCTGTGTTTTGCAGCAGTGTTTAGAGTGAGGGTGAGGTATGAGTTTGTGTAAGATAGAGATTTGTTGGTAGGTGAGAGAAGGGGGTTTGGTGAATTGAGCAACACGTGAGGCTCGTGGTTCAGTTGTAAGGATATGGCATTTGAAGAGACATTCACTGACCTTGACTGCGCTTGGAAGGTTGTTAGACTTCTTGCAGCTCTAAATCTAGGTCCTTGATGACTCTGCATTTATCTCTGTAGGGGTCTGCTCCCATTCCCTTCTATGTGCTTGTGTAGAGGGCCTTCTGGCCCCCTGTGAATACAGAACATCTCTCTCCCTGTCCATTTCCTTTACCCAGGGACTCGAGTGGTGCATCAGAAAATCTGGGAGCCTGCTCTCTGCCATGTTGCACCATCTTCACTCTTCCTCGAGGTCAGACACTAACTTCCAGTACCTCCTGCAGCCAGAATGTACCTCCTCTTTAAGAGGGGCAGGTTGGCGTTGTGGTGCTCGCTTATTGGGCCCCCTGCTGAGGTGTGCAACCACTGAGCAGTATGTTTAGAACTGGGCTGCATGCCACTAACATTAAGGTTAGCAAGCGTCATAAAGTTTGCATGCTGGGTGTATTACTTTGAACGGCTGTGGGTCAATCTGGCATTGTAATCCCAGTGCCTGTTTTTGGCCTATTGAATTTTTAGCCCTTGCTCTCTTTTAGTGGTCACCTTGAATTTGATGAAACATTTGACACAGAGCTAAAGGTAAGTAACCAAATTCCCACTTGTTCAAAAAAAAAGTCTTGAATTTAATTCCAGATAAAAGCAGAATTTGTGCATTTTCTGTATTTTTCAGCAGCTATTGGAAAAACTAGGTCTTTTCCACAGTATGCTAAGGTGCATTGGGGAACACAGTAGAGAAAAGCTCATCTCCCACTTCTTTTGCTTAGCTTAACATAAAAACCGTTTTCTCCCTATTTTCACATGTTGAGAAGGCCAGAGTACAATTCCAGACATACTGAAGAAACCCAACCATGTATTAGTACTGGTGCATCAAATGAAAAATGTTGCTTATAGTTGAATTTCTTCTGAAGTGCTGATATGCACTGGAAATACCTGTGCTGAAATGTGTAATTAATTTCCTACATTCCTGCACATTGTGGAGTTGGCTTGTGTAAAATGCAAACTGCCCACCGTGTTGCACTGCTTCAGCAGCATTGTGCAGTGATGTAGCAGCATTCATTTATCTCCAGTACATGGTACTTGCAAGAACAGTTAATTGTACTGGGCTGGAGATTGGCCTCTGCCCTCATACAGCCAAAACTACAAATAAACATCCCGTGATCTTAATTCTTGTAGGAGCTGGCCCTGATGGAGTTGAAGAGATCAAAAGGCATCCATTCTTTGCTACCATTGACTGGAATGTAGGTGTTTCCCATTCCAACAAGCAAGATCAAGGTCACAAAGCTGTTAAATGTAATGCTTTTTACTCCTGAAAAACCCAAGTTAAAATCTAAATGTTCATGCTTTTAACTCATTGCTTGCTTGAAAAAATTATTCCTCTGCTGTTAATGAAACATTTTAAAAAAAATTATTCATTTTCTGGAATACTAAAACATTTGTACTGAAATGTCATGTCGTATAGAATTTGTAACTCTTGTGCTAATCAAATGTATGAATTCTTCTCTAAGGTCTTAGTACCCATTGCACCTGTAAATTGTCAAAGGGTGTTGAAATTGTGTAAATCCTGATTTCTTTAAATATTAAACCAACAATTCAAAGTAACATACTTGGGTATTCATAATTGTCTGCATTGTCATTCAAAATAAAGTGACCAAGACATGTGAAAATGAAGCATTCTCTTTTTCTCAGAAACTGGTCAGAAAGGAAATTCAACCTCCGTTTAAACCTGCTTCTGGTAAGCCAGAAGATACTTTCTGCTTTGATCCAGAATTTACAGCTAAAACACCAAAAGGTACAGGTGATTACTCTTTTATTGTCACTATGTACAATGTGAAAACCTAACTCACTGCCTTCCCTAAAACAAAATTCATTGTGTTTTGTCATGGATATTGAAGGAAGTTTCATCTTTACAAAATAACTGCAGTATTTTGTTAAAAAATTAAGTTTGATTTAACTTTATGCTATTTACAGTATTCATTAAAACCTATTGCATTGTTCAAGTCATAAAGTACACATGGATATTTAAGATGATCTCTTCTGTGATTTTTATAGTGCCTTCTTTTCACTTTTCCCACATTGTTAGTATTACATAATTCGTGTTCGTAAAGTATAAATGCTTTCAGCTGTGGTATTTTAAAATAAAATTTTACATTTGTACATGTTAAAGGAAAGCATTTTTTCTTAGCTGTCCTGGCTAGCTCCTCCTGTAGCTGTTAATTGGTGGTGGCTTGGTACCATGCACATTTTCCTGATTTCTGAGAAATATTCACAGAAAGGTAATTAAGAGGAAAGATAATGGAGTTACCAATGCTTTTGGGTGAAAGAGCTGCATTATTTCTTACTTCTGAAATAATTTTAAAAGATTGAAACCCCACTAAATGAGGCATCCTCCTAGGAGCTAAATTAAGGAACAGAACGTCAAGAGTTATAACCTCTGGATCATTACCCAAGTTGCATGCAAATTGGCATACAGATAAGCAGATCAGGAGGTGAATATGTGACTAAAGGAGAGGTCTGTGAACAGACGAACGTACAAATTCGGAGCAGGAGTAGGCTACTCGACCCTTCGAGTCTGCTCCGCCATTAAATAAGACCATGGCTGATCTGATTGTAACCACCCGCCTCCCTCCGATAACCTTTCCCCCCCGCCTTGCTTATCAAGAATCTATCTACCCCTGCCTTAAGAATATTCAGACTCTGCTTCTGCTGCCTTTTGAGGAAGAGCATTCCAAAGACAACCCTCTGAGAGAGAAAATTTCTCCTCATCTCTGCCTTAATTGGCAGATTCCTTATTTTTAAACAGTGACCCCGGTTCTAGATTCTCCCACAAGAGGAAACATCCTCTCCACATCCACCCTGTCAAGACCCCTCAGGTTTCAATCGAGTCGCCTCTTACTCTTCTAAATTCCAGTGGAGACTAGCCTAGCCTGTCCAACCTTTCCTCATAAGGGACAGCGCACCCTTTCCTGGTATTAACTTAGTAACCTTCTGAACTGCTTCCAACACATTTATATACTTCCTTAAATAAGAGGACCAATACTGTACACAGCACTCTAGATGTGGTCTCACCAGTGCCCTGTAACACTGAAGCATAACCTCCCTACATTTGTATTCAATTCCACTTGCCATAAACGATAACATTCTATTAGCTTTCCTGATTACTTGCTGTAGCTGCATACTATCCTTTTGTGATTCATGCACGAGGACACCCAGATCCCTCTGTATCTCAGAGCTCTGCAGCCTCTCACCATTTAGATAATGCTTCTTTTTTATTCTTCCTGCTAAAATGAACAATTGCACATTTTTCCACATTATACTCCATTTACCAGACCTTTGTCCGCTCACTTAACCCATCTATGTTCCTTTGTAGCCTCCCCATGTCCTCTTCACAACTTACTTTCCTACCTTTCTTTGTGTCGTTAGCAAATTTTGCAAGCATACCTTTGGTCCCATCATCCAAGTCATTTACATAAACTGTGAAAAGTTGCGGCCCCAGCACTGATCCCTGTGGTACACCACTCGTTACATACTGCCAACCAGAAAAAGACCCATTTATGCCTACCCTGCTTCCTGTTAGCTAGCTAACCTTCTATTCATGCCAATATGTTACCCTCTACACGATGAGCTTTTATTTTCTGCAATAACCTTCGATGTGGCACGTTATCAAATGCCTTCTGGAAATCTCAAGTACAGTATATCCATTGGTTCCCCGTTAACCACAGCACATGTTAACTTCTTCAAAGAACTTGAATAAATTGGTTAAATATGATATCCCTTTCACAAGGGATGGGGGAGAGGTGATAGCGTAGTGGTATTGTCGCTGGACAAGTAACCCAGAAACCCAGGGTTATGCTCTGGGGACCTGGGTTAGAATCCCGCCATGGCAGATGGTGGAATTTGAACTCAATAAAAATCTGGAATTAAGTCTAACGATGACCATGAAGCCATTGTTGATTGTTGTGAAAACCCATCTGATTCACTGATGTCCTTTAGGGAAGGAAATCTGGCGTCCTTACCTGGTTGGGCCTACATGTGACTCCAGACCCACAGCAATGTGGTTGACTCTTAAATGCCCTCTGAAATGGCCCAGCAAGCTACTCAGTTGTAACAAGCCGCTACAAAGTCACAAAAAAGGAATGAAACTAGACGGACCACCCGGCATCGACCTAGGCACCGGAAATGACGACAGCAAACGCAGCCCTGTCGACCCTGCAAATTCCTCCTTAATATCTGGGGGGCTAGTGCCAAAATTGGGAGAGCTGACTCACAGACTAGTCAAGCAACAACCTGACAGTTATCCTCACGGAATCATACCTTACAGATAATGTCCCAGAAATCACCATCACCATCTCATGGCATCAGGTCAAACATGGGCAAGGAAACCTCCTGCTGATTACCATGTACCACCCTCCCTCGGCTGATGAATCAGTGCTCCTCCATGTTGAACATCCCTTGGAGGAAGCATTGAGGGTGGCAAGGGTGTAGAATGTACTCTGGGTGGGGGACTTCAATGTGCATCACCAAGAGTGGCTCGGTAGCACCACTACTGACCGAGGTGGCCGAGTCCTAAATGAGATAGCTGCTAGTCTGGGTCTGCAACAGGTGGTGAGGGAACCAACAAGAGGGAAAAATGTACTTGACCTCATCCTCACCAAACTGCTTGCCGCAGATGCATCTGTCCATGACAGTATTGGTGGGAGTGACCACCGCACAGTCATTGTGGAGATGAAGTCCCTCCTTTACATTGAGGATACCCTCCATCGTGTTGTGTGGCACTACCACTGTGCTGAATGGGATAGATTTCGATCAGATCTAGCAACTCAAGACTGGGCATCCATGAGGTGTTGTGGGCCATCAGCAGCAGCATAATTGTACTCAAACACAATCTGTAACCTCACAGCCCAGCATATATCCCCCACTCTACCATTACCATCAAGACAGAAGATCAACTCTGGTTCAATGAAGAGTGCATGAGGGCATGCCAGGAACAGCACCAGGCATACCTAAAAATGAGGTGTCAACCTGGTGAGGCGATAACACAGGACCACTTGGGTGCCAAACAGCATAAGCAGCAAGTGATATGCAGAGCTAAGCAATCCCACAACCAGATCAGATCTGAGCTCTGCAGTCCTGCCACGTCCAGCCGTGAATGGTGGTGGACAATTAAACAATTCACTGGAGGAGGAGGCTCCACAAATATTCCCATCCTCAATGATGGAGGAGCCCAGCCCAGCAGTGCAAAAGATAATGTTGAAGCATTCGCAACAATCTTCAGCCCGAAGTGCCTAGTGGATGATCCATCTTGGCCTCCTCTGGAGGTCCCCAGCATCACAGATGCCAGTCTTCAGCCAATTCAATTCACTCTACATGGTATCAAGAAACTGCTGAAGGCATTGGATACTGCAAAGGCTATGGGCCCTGACAATATTCCGGCAATTGTACTGAAGACGTGCTCCAGAACTTGCCGCATCCCTAGCCAAGCTGTTCCAGTACAGCTACAACACTGGCATTTACCCAGCAATGTGGAAAATTGTCCAGGTATGTCCTGTACACAAAAAGCAGGACAAATCCAACTGGGCCAATTACTGCCCCATCAATCTACTCTCCATCAGTAAAGTAATGGAAGGGGTCATCAACGGTATTATCAAGCAGCATTTGCTTAGCAATAACCTGCCCACTGCCCGTTTTGGGTTCCACGAAGGCCACTTGGCTCCTGACCTCATTACAGCCTTGGTTCAAACATAGACAAAAAACTGAACTCCTGAGGTAAGATGAGGGTGACTGCCCTTGACATCAAGGCAGCATTTGACCGAGTGTGGCATCAAGGAGCCTTAGCAAAACTGAAGTTAATGGGAATCAGGGGGAAAGCTCTCTACTGATTGAAGTCATACCTAGCACAAAGGAAGATGGTTGTGATTGTTGGAGGTCAGTCATCTCAGCTTCAGGACATCACTGCAGGAGTTCCTCAGGATAGTGTCCTAGGCCCAACCAATCTTCAGCTGCTTCATCAATGACTTTCCTTCCATCATAAGGTCAGATGTGAGGATGTTCGCATAATGTTCAGCACCATTTGTGACTCCTCAGATACTGAAGCAGTCCATGTCCAAATGCAGCAAGACCCACCTGGACAATATCCAGGCCTGGGCTGACAAGTGGCAAGTAACATTCGCGCCACACAAGTGTCAGGCAATGACCATCTCCAGCCGTCGCCCCTTGATGTTCAATGGCATTACCATCACTGAATCCCCCACTTTCAACGTCCTGGGGGTTACCATTGACCAGAAACTGAACTGGACTAGCCATATAAATACTGTGGCTACAAGAGCAAGTCAGAGGCTAGGAATCGTGCAACGGGTAACTTGCCTCCTGATCCCCACAGCCTGTCCACCACCTACAAGGCACAAGTTGGGAGTGTGTTGGAATACTCCCCACTTGTCTGGATGAGTGCAGCTCCCACAACACTGAAGAAGCTGGACACCGTCTAGGACAAAGCAGTCTGTTTGATTGGCACCGTATCCACAAACATTCTCTCTCTCCACTACCCACGCACAGTAGCAGCAGTGTGTACCATGTACAAGATCCACAGCAGTAATTCACCAAATCTAGGGAATTTTGGAAAATTAAAACTGAAGGATTCCAATTCATGAGACATAGGCATCAATATTGGGACAGTGAGGAAATATACTGTTGGGATAGACTCCACCTGAACCAGACTGGAAGCAGGGTCCTAGTGAAAGGATAAATTAGACCGTGACAATGACTTTAAACTAGTAAGTTGGGGATGGGTGAGGGCTTATGTGGAGAAGGTAGTATTGACAATAGCTCGAAAAACTAAAGCTGAGAGAGCAGAGCAACAGTCAGAAATTGTGCGTTAGGCAGTACAGGTAAAGGGAAAACTAAAAGATGTAAAGTAATGAAATCAGGAGAGAGAAGTAGGAAACGTGCGAATGAAACAGTGGAACAGAAGGACAGGTTAAGGTGTGTGACCCAAATAAGTGTTCTTTATACAAATGCATGGAGTATAAGGAACAATTTGAATGACTTGCAGGGCATATTCAACTTGGAGGTTATGATATGGTAGCCATTTCTGAGACATGACTGTAGGACGGTCAGGGCTGGAAACAAAATATACCAGATTATAAGATCTACTGGATAAGGAAAATAGAGGGAGAGGAATAGCCTTAATCATTAAAGATGGAATCTTTTCAATGATAAGAGAGGATATAATGAGAGGTAAGCAGGCAGTGGAAACTTTTAAGGGTAGAATTAAGAAATAGAAAAGAACTTAAGACTGCTGCTGGTGTTCTGTACAGGCTCCTAATAGTTGCTGTGAAGTTGTATCTTGTATAAATACTAAGATTGGACAACATGTAACAAAGGCAGAATGATTTTAATGGGGGATTTTAACTTTCATATAGATTGCGATAAGGAGACAAGCACATGTCAGAAGGGAAGGGAACCTCTTTGATAGTTTTCTGCAACAATTTGACCCCAGAACCAGCAAAGGGGCAGGCCATATTCGAAATAGTCATTAGTAATTACCATATTTGGTTCACAGCCTAATGGCGCATGGACATTTTATCAGCTAATAATCATAATATGATTGAGTTCAATGCAACATTTGAAAGAGAGAAACATGAAACAGTTAATAAGATTCTAGACTTGGTTGAGTTCAATGGGATGAAACTGTGTTTACAGTAAACTAGGAAAGTCTGCTATTAGGTAAAATGATAGGTCAGTGGCGGGTGTTCAAAAAAGAATTTCTGATATAGGACAAGTTTTATATACCCAAGACCAAGACTTCTAATTGCCAAAATAAACAGGCATGGACAACTGAAGAGAAAAGAGACAACATATTACCAAAACTAAAAGCACAGATCCTGGAAAATAGGAAAGATGCAAGGAACAGCAAAGGATGACAAAACTGAGCTACAAAAAGGAAGTATGAAAAAAACGTGCAAGGGACATCAAAGTCAACACAAACTTTTAGAATTACATTAGGTAAAACAGGGCGGTTAGAAGCAATGTATGCCCCTTGAAAACTGATAAGGTGTTATTGTGAATGAAAATAAGAAAACAGTGGGCATGCTGGATAATTACTTTGCAAATGTATTTACAATAGGAGAGGTCAGCCTGCCAGACACCCCAAAGAAAATTACTGAATCAGGGAAAGAGGTTAAACAAAATTAACGTAAGAAGCTAACAGTTAAGGAAAAACTAAATCCTCAACACCTGATGGTTTCCATCCCAGGAAGTAGATGAGAACATTGGAGATGCCTAAACTATAATCTTCCAGAGTCCTCTCCATTTGTTAACTATTCCTTTTAGATTGGAAAATTGCCCGTGTCACTCCGCTATTTAAGAAAGGTGAGAGGGGGAAACAAGGGAATTATAAACCAGTTAAGGTCTCATCTGTTGTCAGCAAATCATTAGGATCTATTCTTAAGGCTAGAGTGACTGTACACTTGCAAATTTTCAGCTGACCAGAGAGAGCCTGTATGAAATTGTAATGAGTAAGCAATGCCTAATGAATTTGATTTTTTTTTTGAAGAGGGGGCTAAAGTAGTGGACAGGTGAATGTTTGTTTATCTTATTTATGTAGACTTTCAGAAAGCATTTGATGAAGACTTTCCCATGAGACTGTTAGCTAAAGTTGAAGCTCGCGGAATGGATGGCAAATTATTGTCCTGGTTTGATAGTGTCACACAAGACTATTGAGCAAAGTTAGAACTCATGGAATAAAAGGGACAGGGGCAACAAAGATATGAATTTGTTTAGTGACAGGAAACAGAGTAGTGGTTAACAATTGTCTTTTGGACTGGAGTAACGTTTACAGTGAGTTCCCAGGGGTCAGTGTTAGGACCTGTGCTTTTCCTGATATATATTAATGATCTGGACCCTGGTGTACAGGGCACAATTTCAAAATTTGCAGAAGTTAAAACTTGGAAGGATTGCAAACCATGAGGAGGATAGTGTAGACCTTCAAATGGACATGCTGGTTGGTGGAAAGGGGGGACAAGTGGCAGATGAAATTTAATGCAGAGAAGTGTGAAGTGATTCATTTTGGTAGGAGGAGCTTGGAGACAGTATAACATAAAAGGCACAGCTCTAAAGGGGGTGCGGGAGCAGAGAGACCTGGGTGTATACGTGCATAAATCATTAAAGGTAGCAGGACAGGTTGAGAGAGCAGTTAAGGTGGCAGGACAGGGTTGAGAGAGCAGTTAATGAAGCATACGACATCCTGGACTTTATTGACAGGGGCACAGGGTACAAAAACAAAAGTTATGTTAAACCTGTATAAAATACTGGTTCATCCTCAACTGGAATTCTGGGCACCACACTTTGGGAAGGGTGTGAAGTCATTAGAGAGGTTGCAGAAAAGATTTGTAAAAAAGGTGCCAGTGATGAGGAACTTCAGTTGTGTCGATAGATTGGAGAAGACAAGGTTGAGAGCAGATTTCATCGAGGTATTCAAAATCATGAGGTATTGGGATAGGATAGATAGGGAGAAACTGTTCCTATTTGTGAAAGGCTGGAGAACCAGAGGGCACAGATTTAAGATATTTGGCAAAAGAAGCATTGGTGACATGAGGAAAACCATTTTCACACAGTGAGCGGTTCCTGAGAGTGTGGTAGAGGCAGGTTCAATTGAGACATTCAAGAAGGAATTAGGATTATCTGAAAAGGAATAATGTTCAAGGCTATGGGGAGAAGGCAGAGAGGGCCAGCATAGACACGGTGGGCTGAATGGCGCCCCCCCCCCCCCCCCCCCGTGCTGTAACTTCTAAGATTCTATGGTTGGGAAATTGGCTGAGCAGCCGGGGTCTCAAATATTGACCAATGTATTCATTAATGACTTAGATGATGGGATAGAAAGCCACATACCTATGTCATCAGCAAATTTTGATATAGGTGGTAATGTAGGCGGTGCAGATGGATGTGTAAAATTACAAAGATATTAATAAATTAAATGACTCAGCAAAATTGTGGCAAATGGATTTCGATATCAGCAAATGTGAGGCCATTCACTTTGACCAGAACATGGGTAGCACTGGGTACTTTCTAAATGGCAAAAAAGAGCTAGTAATATTGGAGGTCCAAGAAGACTTTGAGATCCAGGTACATTGATCCCTAAAATTTCATGAGCAGGTTGAGAAAATAATAAAAAAGGCTAATAGGATGCTGGCCTTTATATCTAAAGGAATAGAATACAAGTGGGTAGAAGTCATGCTTCAGCTATATTTAAAAAAAACCCTGGTTAGACCACACCTGGAACATTTGTGAGCAGTTTTGGGCACCACACCTTACAAAAGATATATTGGCCTTGAAGGGAGTGAGTGCATTGTGAAGTTACTCGATTGATACCTGGACTCCCAAGAGTTAAGCTTCGAGGAGAGATTACACAAACTTGGGTTGGGTTCCCTTGAAATTAGTATGTGAATGGGTGATTTGATCGAAGTTTTCAAGATACCAAGGGGAACGAGTAGAGTAGATAAACTACTTCCTTTGGCTGGTTCAGGATTCTAGAATTAAAATTAGAGCCAGCCCTTTCAGGCAATTAATGCTTGACTAATTTTTACACTTAAAACTGAAATTTTTGTTGACCTAATGGTATTAAGGGATATAGGACCAAGGCCAGCATAGTTGCACATCAGTCATTATGAAAGGTGAAATAGGCATGAGGGACTAGATAACCTACACCTATTCCTACATTGGTATGTTTTCTACAAAATTTATTTTCAAATTTAGTCCTATGTTTAGTATTTTGTAATGATGCCAACCTTCTGACATATATTATGCAAAACAAATTCTTTTACTGTGGGTTTATTTAGGGAAGAGTAAAGCTGGGGATTTAAGTCCTGTCGATGGAACCCAATCCCTCAGAAGCAGTTTAAAAATGAATTCTATCTGCATTCATGCCTTCCTACTCATCTCACACATGTTTCTGCATGTGAATATGGAAGGAAGTGTTTCTGGGTTCATATGGGAGCATGTTGTCAATGCAGGTAGATTGTGACTGACACTTCTTCAGGTTTTTATTGCTTGAAGACTATAGTTCAAACTCTTTCTGCATTTATACTAAATTCTTTAGCCCACTGTGTAATGAACTCTGATACTTACCTTGAGTTTAGATCGGGAGTTCGGGAACCATAGTTCCCGACGGACCTCAGGACTTCTGTGTGTGCGCCAGCTGGGAAAGAACTGCATATACACAGTTTGTCCATCTTCACATCTTCAGACTGGGAACCAGCCCTGCGCACATGCGCAGAAGAAAAAGAAAAGTGAAACAGCACAAAACTGCAGGTTAGGTGACCTGAAGACTAGCACCATTCAACAGAAGGTGTCCTAGGGAGCAGTACACTGGGAGGGGGACAGGGCGAAGATCCCAAACGAAGAAGATTCCAAAGCAGGGAGTGGGGCAAAAACAGTTTCCAAAAGAAGGTCCCAGGAAATACAGAGATTAGAAACAGATCCCGTTAAATAAAGTTAAGAGAAAGGAGCAGAGTAGTAGACTCAGAGAGAGCTATGAGGAGCAGACTTGAAACAAAGTGGGCTTGAGAGAAGCACTGAAGGTCCAAGAGGGCAGTCGAAGGTTGGTGACTTCATGCTGTGGGCAGTAAAGGCAAAGGTACCCCTTTTAAGCAGTGATGTTCTGCTTGGCACGGCCGAAGATCTGAAAATGTGCTTGTGAGGTGAAGCTTGAGTGTACCCAGCAATCCAGGGGAAAGGAATCTTGGAAGGCAAGATTGAAACCCTGGAGGTGGATCCTTGTTGAAACCATGCGAATGGGAGCAACATTTGGAGAGAATTCCAAGGCGAGTTCTTCAAACGTGGATATTGGAAACCCTCGTGAGAAAGGCAGAGTTTCAGTGAGACTGGTTGGCTCATGGTGTGACAAGTGTGTGGGTGGGCTGTTGAGAAATCCATAGAATCCGCTTTGGTTGCATCTGACAATTAATTTGCAGTGTGGTGTGTCTAACCACAATTCGCCAGTTAGTTTGCATGTACTGCACACTTACCCTGCGTATTAGAGTATAAAATGGATGTGATAAATTGTCTTATCTTTCCTAATTTGTATGTATCTGTAGAGATATAGCTGAGATGAAGGAATAGTGAATATTTGAATCATTTTCTTCTGTTTGTATTGAGATCTTTCCAACCTTTTTGTCTGGTGTAATGTAGTTCATTTTTCTTGTTTAATAAATGTTTTATTCTTTGTGTTAAAAGTTCGTCAGTAGACTCCAGTGGACTTGTTCAGTAACTTACCTCTATAATTTCTAAAAAAAAATTAAAGTTAGGATTTATAAAGCCAGGTTTCACTCTGGAATCTGACTTGCCCAATATTAACATCAGCTGGGATCGTAACAACTGTATTAGCAGAGATGCTTGTCCATTTGGAACAAATTAGTCATTGTCTCTGTTAAAATAGCTGGCTCAGGAATATAATCTGAGCAGATAAAGTGTTTATGTGCTAATCTTCCGACACTAATTTCAAGGCCCAAATCTTTAAATTGGGATCTGTGATGGTGATCCATTGGTTATTATAGATCCCCTTTTTGACAGTTATATGATAGCTCCTGACAGAGTTGTGGCCGTACTTAACAGGCAACAGGCATTTATTTCAGAATGTGTGAGTCCTGTAGTGTTTGAAATCTCAGGTGAAATTGTATCAGGTCTTGAGTAGAAAAGTACCATTTTGTTCTAAGGATAGCTTTTAATTTGTGGATAGAAATGTTTAATTTAAAAGAACATTCAAGATATTTAACTAAACTCTTTAAGTAACTTGTTTCTGGGAATTGTATTTGTGTTGTTAGCTTGTCATTTTAATATCTCAAAGATTGAATTTTATTAAGTGTACATGTACAGGAGTTCAGGGATTGTCATATCTAGAATTACAATATTCGTAATTATTATTCAAAGAAATGATTGGTAATTGAATGTTTTTCCTTTGTTAGATTCACCTGGAATTCCACCAAGTGCTAATGCACATCAGCTTTTCAGAGGTTTTAGTTTTGTTGCAACTAGTGCAGTGGAAGAAGTCCAAAGCAACCCACTCACAGCAGTACACCCTATTGTACAGGTATGATGCATAGATGGCCAAATACCAAGCAATTGTGATGCTAAAGTTATAAAATCTCTATAGACTACATGCTAATTCTGGGCAAGATTTTGTATTTTAAAAATAAATCTCATTTTTGATATGAAGGAATGCCAGAGTAAAAATCAAACCTACAGATTTAATTTTTTTTTGTTTGGTTGAAACAGCTGCATGGGAACAGCATGCAATTCAATGACGGATATGAACTAAAAGAAGATATTGGAGTTGGCTCCTACTCTATCTGCAAGCGTTGTATACATAGAGTTACCAATATGGAGTTTGCAGTCAAGGTAATTAATGAATTTAATCCTAATATGGAATGCTAAAAATTTGCTGGCACACGTATAGTGTAGGTTTTTAACAACTATTTTGTGGTCCTCTGTGTCTACCTTTCTACCTTGTTTGCTCAGCCTTAGAATTAAACTCTGCAAATAAGCTGGCTCATTACGTTTGTATTGCCTGATCAACTTTGAGTATTACTTTCTCATTATAATTTTTAACAAGCACATGTTTTCTGCGAGGTGGCTTATTGGCAGTTTGGAGATGAAAGGGATGTTTCTCCAATGAACCCGTAAGATCTGTTCATGAAGCGCATATGACAAGTTACAGTTTGATTTTTCTACTTGCGTTCTGCTGCCGATTGCAAAGTAAAATCAAGCTGAATGTTATTACACCATGTGTTATTGGCAGTCACAAATCATAACTATTTGTATTTTACCCTCTCGCAAATTATTCAAAGAAAATTCAATTTATTTTAACTAGATGACTTTCTATTGTTTACTGCTTTTCTTTCAGGTTTTCTAAACTATTGTCAACGTCCATGTAATGGGTAACACTCAGAATAATTGTGAATTGGGTATATTGTGCATAATGTATGCCATTTATCTTTGTGATAGTATGGGGGTAAATTTTGGAGACGTGACTCTCATCACCCACAAAGTTTAGATTTTTGATATTTTCTGGATTCTCCCTCTCGCCATCTCTCGTTTAGCCTCCTTCTGGCTCGCTGTTTCCCTCCCTAACCTTCCCATTCGCCACCTCTCCTATTCACCACCTCTCTCCCCGAGTCTCTTGTTCACTGCCTCTCCCTCTTGACTCTCTCCCTCCCTGAGCTTGGTTCAGGAGAGGGAAATGGTGAGCAGGAGGGAGATGGCAAGTGAGAGGATCGGGAAAGGTTGGCGGGGGGAAGTGGCGAATTGAGAGAGTTGACGAGTGGGAGGATGTGGGAGGGAGCCGGCGAGTGTGAGGGTGGGAGATAGGTGAAGTGGTGATTAGGAAGAGGCAGCAAATGGAAGGGTCGGGGGTGGAGAGGAAAATGACAAGTTGAGAGAGGCGGCGAGCGGGAGTGTTGGGAAGAGGTGAGTCGGGAGAGGTGACAAACCTGAGGCAGGAGGTTAGTTGAAAGAAAATGTTGAGAATTCTTAAGTTATTAAGAGAGGATGTTTTGGACCACTTACTACCACTGATCTAGTCATTCTGCAGCAGCGGGTTTTGTAGAATTATTAAAGGAAGATTGATCCCAAAGACATTCGACATTTCCAGGGAGTTTGTGAAAATAAAAACAGAAAATGCTCGAAAGATTCAGCAGGTCTGACAGCATCTGTGGAAAGAGAAGCAGAGTTAATGTTTTGAGTCCATATGACTCTTCAGAGCTAGAGAGTAGAAATGTGATGAAATTTATACTGTTTAAGGGGGGTGAAGCTGGATAGAAGGTCAGCGATAGATGGGGGCTACGGAGAGATTGACAAAGATGTCATGGACAAAAAGACAAAGGGAGTGTTAATGGTAGTGGTAAGGGCTAAAGAAAGTGCTAATAATGACTTAAAGAACAACATGGAACAAGGAACAGATGGCCCTCTAGGGGGTGGAGTGGGGGATGGGGCGGTGGTTGGGGAAAAAGGATAGAAAAAGGGATAAAGGGGATAAACAATGAACAAATGGATAAAAATAAGTAGATAAAAAATAAAAATAAATTTAAAATAAGCGATCGGAAAAGGGGTGAAGATAGAGGAAAGAGCTCATAATCTGAAATTGTTGAACTCAATGTGAAATCCGGAAGGCTGTAAAGTGCTTAATCGGAAGATGAGGTGCTGTTCCTCCAGTTTGTGTTGGGCTTCACTGGAACATTGCAGTAGGCCAAGGACGGACATGTAGACAAGAGAGCAGGATGGGGTGTTGAAATGGCAAGTAACAGGAAGGTCTGGGTCATGCTTGCGGACAGACCGAAGGTGCTCCTCAAAGCGATCACCAGTCTGCGTTTGGCCTCCCTAATGTAGAGGAGACTGCATGGAGAGCAGTGAATGCAGTGGACCAAATTGAAGGAGGTGCAAGTGAAGCACTGCTTTACTTGAAAGGAGTGTTTGGGGGCTTGGATGGTGAGCAGATAAAGGGGCAGGTGTTGCACCTTCTGCAATGGGAAGGGAATAAGATGTTGGGCATGATGGAGCAGTGGACTAGGGTGTCCCAGAGGGAACGATCCTTACGGAATACTGACGGGGTGAGGGTTTGGTGGTGACATCATGCTGGAGTTGGTGGAAATGATGGATGATGATCCTTTGAATGCAGAAACTGGTGGGGTGTAAAGTGCGGACAAGGGAGACCCTATTATGGTTCTGGGAGGGAGGGGAAAGTGTGAGGGCAGAGGCGCGTGAGATGAGTTGGACATGGCTGAGGGCCCTGTCAACCACCATGGGTGGGAAACCTCGGTTAATGAATGAGGAGGGCATGTCAGATGCGCTGTTTTGAAAAGTGGCATCATCGGAACAGATGCAGTGGAGGCAAAGGAACTGAGAGAATGGATTCCTTACAGGAAGGAGGGTGTGAGGAGCTGTAGTTGATGTAGCTGTGGGACTCGGTGGGCTTGTAATGAATATTGATGGACACCAGAAATGGAGATAGAGTGGTCAAGGAAGGGAAGGGAAATGTCGGAGACGGGCCATATGAAGGTGATAGAGGTGTTGAAATTGGAAGCAAAATTGATAATTTTTTCATGGTCCAGATGAGAACATGAAGCAGCACTGAAACAGTCATTGATGTACCAGAAAAAGAGTTGAGAGGGGACCTGAGTAGGACTGGAACGAGGAATGTTACAGATATCCCATAAGAGACAGATTTTCAACATCCGCAGTATTTTGATTTTATCTTTGAGTTTGTGAAAATGTTTGGATTCCTAGCCCAGATCTCCAAATACTAATGCAAAGGTTGTTGTGAGGTTTACTCATGGGACATTTTAAACCTTGCATTCTTCCAAATACCTGTACTACCTCTCCCCAATTTACTGTTGTATATATTGTGAGAGACAGTTTACTTTAAAAATGGTGAACCTGTTTATTATTTCACATTTTTTAAATTTAAAAAGATCTGTAGGTAGAATAAATGTCACTACCTCCCCAAAAATTAACTGAACAGTCATTCGCCCTCCCATTCTCTTTTCACCACATCACACTCTTCCCTGGTTCCCAGATGTCGTTTCCAGCACCCCCCCCCACCAAATATTCACTGAATTTACATGGAAGCTGTGTCTCTCCGAATTTTACCCTCCAGGTCATGAGAGCCAACCCCTCTCCAAATGCAGAGATGTTTTATCTCTACCTGATTGTTTGTTGATCTGAAGAAACAACTAAGCTATTTTTCTCACTATTCATAGTAGTTTTAAGTAAAGAAAGCACTTTAGTAAGCTGAAAAAATAAATTGCCTTTTCCATATTTTCTGTCAATTCAGACGACAAGGCTGCTTTAGCTCTTTCTATTTTACCCAAGACTGAAGTTTTTTTGGGAATGTCTTAAAGGAACAAAGTGAGGTAGAGAGGCAGAGACCTGTAGGGGGAGTATTCCAGAGTTTGAAGCCTAGGCAACTGAAGGCACAGCCACCAATGGTGGAGCAATTAAAATCGCAGATGCACAGGAGGCCAGAATTCAAGAAGCATAGATATCTTGGAGTCATGTGGGGTGGAAGGGATTACGGAGCTGAGGACGGAAGGAGGCCATGGATAGATTTGAAAATAAGGACGAGAATTTTAATATCAAGACTCTGCTTGACTGGGAACCAATGTAGGTCATGTTGCTTGACTGGGAGCCAATGTTGGCACCTTTTGGCCCACTCTGCGTCAGATGCTGATGACATTTCAAAATGGCGACCACCCACACACACTGTTCACATTTATGCTCAGTGTATAAGTTGACCTCTGTTTTTGGAGGGATTTTCTGAGGCTACAAAGGTTGACTTATACACTGGCATCTACGATATTTATCCCAGCTCTGGTTTTCTGTTAGCCAATGTGTATCCGTGCTAACACAGTGCTCCCCAATACCATGAGCTCTTATGTTGTGCAATTACCTTTTATATGACACTTTATCAAATGCTTTTTGGAAACTCAATTGCACTACACCTACTGTTTCTCTTTCATCCAGTGTGCTTATTACATCCTCAAAGAACTAACAAATTTTTGAAGCCTCTAATGAATTTGTCTACAAATTTGCCCTTAGCACAAAGCATTTCCTGATCAATGGCTTAGAGCTGGTTTGGTTCCTCATGTTTTATCACCAATGTGATGTGACATCCCACTATTACAGGAGCTGAATACATGGTTATGGCACCATTATCTTGATGCTGCGCTGTTCCTCTTGAAGGAATTATTGGAACTGTTTGAAAGAAAATTTAATTCCTTTCAGCATGCTGTACTTGAAAGACAACATTGTTAATAGCTTCAGCAAATATTTCACCATTTTAAAATGAGCAAAAATAGCTAACTTGCTTTGTTGGTTACATCACATGATTTTATCCACCGCAGTGGTTCAACACTGTGCATCTTTCAGATCCATGAGTACTTGTTGAAAAACATCATCAAACTAGAGTTGTATGTAATGCGATTCTGTTGAATTAGACACTGGGATTCCATGCATCCCTTCCCTTGTACTTGCATGCCACTTTACCAGTGCTGCTTCCAGTTTTTTAGTCTTTAATAAGTTCAGAATCGCTAAATGACTTGCCTTGTATTTTGCGCATCACCGTTACTCAAGATGATGCCTTGATTGATGTTTCCGATTGGCTCACTGTGAGATGTGAAATAGTGGCAGAACAGATTTCTGATTGCTGTTCTGATTTCAAGACCAAGTGGTATAAAATATGTAATGAAGAGTGGAAGCTTTCATATTTCCATTATTGAAACTGTTATACCATAAAGCATCCACAATGGTTTTCTGGCAGAATTGAGCGATAGTTACAATTCCAGTTATATTTAGTACTATATTTCCAGAGTGCACGTGCCCTTTGATTCCATTCGATACCTTTCTGGTGTTGGTATGTGGAATAATAAATTTGTAATATGTGCCCACTGTTGCTACACAGCTGTAGAGAGAAATAAGTGTCAACCAGGACTCAGTGGCAATACTCTTATCTTGAGGCAAGAAGGTTGTGGATTGAAGTTTCACCCCAAGAACAAAAGCACAAAACCTAAGTTGACACTCCAATGCACTACTGTATTGCGCTGTTAAAGGTGCTGTCTCTGAGTTGAGATGTTAAAGTTGAGGCACCGTCTACCCTCTCAGCTGGATGTGAAATATCTCATTCATTCTTCAAAGAAGAGTGGGGATGTTCTCCCAGATGTCTTGCCAGCATTTAGCTCTCAACTGGCACCTGAAAACAGTGTTTGTTTGTTATATTGTCACCTTTGGGATCTTGCTCTGCACAAATTGGCAGCCCTGTTTCTTGCCTCATAATAGTAACTACACTTCAAAATGCTTAATTAGCTGTAAAGCTCATTAGAATGTCCAGCGGTCATGGATGATTATATTAATGGAAGCCTTTTAGTATGTTACAGATGGACATGGGACTCTTCTTGCATAATGGCAGACATGTGAGATTCATGTCACTTCCTCCACTTACACTGGAAACATATTAAAAGTAACATCTCCACAAATCAGAGGGCAGATGCTGTAAAGTTCTGCCATTTCCTTATCAATGTGTCGACTGGTTTACCCTGGAACAGTGACTAAATCGACCTGACCCATGTGCTGGCAGATTTGCATTTACTTTATTTACACCTTTGTAATGCTAAAAAGAAAACACTTTTTTCTATATCTGCTCTTCGATTTAAAATTGGATTTGTGTTTATATACCTCACATGGCCCAACCAGTTCCTTCACTACCATGTTCCTTCTTGGTCTTCCTCAGTTTTCCTTTCGATTTTTGTGACTCTGCAAGCTCTTTTGCTGGTCCACACTTTGTGCTGCCTCTGGTTGATGCCCGTTCCTGACATTTGCTGCTATGCTTCGCCCAGCCGTGGTGTTTTCAAATAAATTTTGATTGTTCTTTCAGTCTTTAAGAGTCACATTCCACTTTCACCACACCCTCCCCTCCCAGCATGCAGCACATGAGTTTTTGACACTGTCAATAACTTGTCAGTAACTGAGTTATTGACATCAAATTCTGTACACAAACTTGATGTGCATCAGGTCCAATCCAGCAGTAATATTGCAAGTGATATAAACTTGAGTTTGTAATAACTTTCTATAAAGTCCTCATTCTAATGTTTTTTATATACTGAACCATTACTGGCTCAATTTAATCATACTTACAAATAATTTATGTACTTAAACTGTCTCAATGCACTTTTCCCTATGGGAATTTCAAATGCCACCTTCACTTTTTGTCTTTATTTCGAAGTCACTTAACACTTCCCTTTGATTTACTTGCTGTTCTATAGTAAGCTGATTAATATTAAATTGGAAAAAAAAATAGCTATTGTGGTGCCAGTAGAAAATCTTTCAGCTGGGAATATGAAGCAAAGTTCAGTTTTATACATACTTTCCATAGATAACTGAACATAATTTTACAATGAGCTTAATTATTGGTAAATGGGTTTGATAATTAAACCTGAAATGGAAGTGTGAGGACGAAGTGGATGGAGCTTCTGTTTGGAGTTTGGGGCACGAGTTGGAAATGTGACCTCGATCTTGAGTGCTTAAAATTCCATCAGCCATGGATAAGCTCTGCGTGGAAAAGAAAAATGCATCATTGTCATGGATTTATAGTTTTCAGCCTGCTTATTTGGAACTGCAATACAAAGGCATAAAATTTACAACTTAGTGAGGGGTGTGATCAAAGGACCAATAACGTAAGTGGGAGCAATAACGTAAGTAGCTTTCATTTCTACTGTACCATAAAATACAAAATCAGAGCTAAAAAGATTTTTATATTTTGTGTCGGGGTGATAGAGGGGCATGTTTGAGGCACTTTAATGCTGAGCCCAGATTATGTGGCTTCAGCCTATCAGCCAACTCATGACAAGTAAGCATCTGATGAGGCAGTGGTTACTGGAATCTGAGTGATGGGGAAAACTTGCCTAGTAGGTGCTGCACCAAAAACAGCTTCAGAAAGTTGTTCAAGTTAACAGTTGGGGGAAAATATTAATTTGTGTGTAAATAACAAATATTATTTTTGTGGGGGAAGATTAGAAAGGAAATAAATTACGTACTTGTATTCTGCAAATCCATTGTAGAAATTGAATCAAAAGAAAAGTGTGCTAGAATGCAAATAATTGAGAACTTGAAGTTTTGGAGAGGGGAGATAAAACATAGCTACTTATATATTCAAAGTTTGTAAAGTAATAGCTAAACATACTGCAGATATTATACCTGCAAGGTCTGAGCTTTTAGCGTAAGATGTGCAATATTTCTATCTCAGGCCAGTCATGTAATATATTGTTTGAATAAATTTGCACATAGTTGCATTTGGGCTGCAACACAATCATGGTAAACAATCAAAAAAAAATTCAGTACCTCTGCTTATCTTTTAGCATTGCTGTGTGAGGTCTAACAGGCAGATTTATTCAATGTTTGAGATAATACAGTTAGCAGGCTACCTTAGAGATGCCATAAGAAATTATTGTTTTGTTCTAGCCTTACATATTTTTGATTTCCTTTTCACGCCAGGCATGTAGAGTTTGTCATGGATTCAGAGATGAGAATGTAACACCAGCTTGTGCATAAATTGTACTCAATTCAGTTTAAAAATTATGTTTTGCTGCAAAATACAACTCAATTTTAAATTGGCCTGCAATCTCTCATTGACCATGCATCGTGTTCCTCATGTTTCCTGGAGGTAGATCTCTTGTGATTTCCTGTCACACAAAAATTAGAAAGCACAACCATTTAGAGTGACTAAAGAAGGAAGGAAGACTCACATTTATATAACACCTTTCATGACCTCAACATCCCAAAATGCTTGACATTCAGTGAAGTACTTTTGAAGAGTAGTGACTTTTGAAATAATATCGAATAATCACTCTTGAATGTTGCAGCTGATGTTTGCAGCAGTGTTCCTGAGGTGCAAAGTCTAAACTTTTTGAGCGAGGAAATTATGCCTTATGCAAATGGATTCATCAGAATCTTTTAGTCCAATTTCTGCCTTGCAGAAGATGTTTCTACCTGTTAATTTATAAGGAGTACGCTAATGCACAGTTGTGAATCTTGTGAGTGTGTCCTGCTGAGAGAACTTTCAGATCACTTGATTTTTATTCTGTGCCTTCATGCATCCAGCTATAAATCTTAATCATCACTAAATGCAGGGTGATTTGCATTACGGTTACCTCTTGTAGTCAGTGCTTAAAATATAGGCGCAAACAGGGGCGATTGCGGAAGTTTGTTCTGAAGGCTTCTGCCGCATCCAAATGTAGGTTTGCCAGCTGTATTCATCTACAGGCAGTATGGAAAGCTGATAAATGACAAATAACATTTGTGCCACACAAGTGCCAGGCAATGACCATCTGCAATGAGAGAGAATCTAACCATGTCGCCTTGACATTCAATGGCATTGGGCATAGGAATCCGGCGGTGAATGAATCACCACCTTACTCCCCAAAGCCTGTCCACAATCTACAAGGCACAAGTCAGGAGTGTGATGGAATACTCTCCCCTTGCCTGGATGAGTGCACCTCCAACAACACTCGAAGCTTGACACCATCCAGGACAAAGCAGCCCACTGGATTGGCACCCCATCCACAAACATATACTCTCTCCACCACCGACGCACAGTAGCAGCAGTGTGTACTATCTACAAGATGCACTGCAGAAACTCACCAAGGCTCCTTAGACAGCACCTTCCAAACCCACGACCATCTAGAAGGACAAGGGCAGCAGATACATGGGAGCACCAGAACCTGAAAGTTCCCCTGCAAGCCACGCACCATCCTGACTTAGAAATGTATTGCCATTCCTTCATTGTCGCTGAGCCAAAATCCTGGAACTCCCTCCCTAACAGCACTGTGGCTGTACCTACACCACATGGACTGCAGCGGTTCAAGAAGGCAGCTCACCATCACCTTCTCGAGGGTAATTAGGGATGGGGAATAAATGCCAGCCTAGCCAGTGATGTCTACATGCCTTAAATGAGTAAAAAAAAAAATTCTTAATGCCTTTGTTTAACAAAAATCAATCTCAGATTTAGCATTAACAATCGATGTAGCATCAATTGCTGTTTGTGGAAAGTGTTCCAAACCTTCAGCACCCCATGGATGCAGAAGTGTTTCTTAATTTCACTCATGGTCATGCTCTAATTTTTTAACTTTTCCCCTTAATTCTACACTCCCCAAACAACAGAAATAGTTTATCTCTATCTACCATACCTGTTCACCTTAATATCGTGGAAACTTTGATCAAATAACCTCATAGCATTCAAAATTTCAGGGAACACTACACTAGTTTGTGCAATCTCTCCTTGTAATTTAACCATTGGAATCCAGGTATCATTCTGGTAAACCTATGTTGCACTCCCTCCAAGTACAAGATGTCCTTCCTAAGATGTCCCCAAAACTGCCCACAGTACAACAACTTATATAGTGCCTTTAATCTTATAAAACCTCTCTGTGCTTCACACGAGCATTATAAAACCAAATATGACACCGAGCCACATAAGGAGATATCAGTTCAGGTGACGAAAAGCTTGATCAAAGAGGTTTTAAGGAGCATCTCTAAAAGAGGAAAGAGGTGAAGAGAGGTGTAGGGAGGGAATTCTAGAGCTTATGGCCTAGTCAACTACACCAGTGGTGCAACGAGTAAAATTGAGGTTTCATAAGAGGCCAGAATTAAAGGAGCACTGATATCTTGAGGTTGTGGAGCTGGAGGAGATTACAGAGAGAGGAGCGAAGCCATGGATGGATTTAAAAACGAGGATAGTTGCTTGATTGAGAGCCAATTTAGGTCAGTGCGTACAGGGGTATTGGACTTGGTACAAATTAAGACATGGGCAGCAGAGTTTTGGATGACCTCGAGTTTACGGAAGGTAAAATGTGGGAGACCAGGCAAAAGTGTGTTTGAATAGTCAAACCTATGTGTGTACTCCACATGTGGTCTGATGACGGCTTTGTGTAGCTGTAGTACAACTTCTGCCCTCTTGTGTTCTTAATCTTTTAAGAAGGTAACTGACTTTGCCTTAAGGGCAAAGACCAGCATTTCATTAGCCGTGTTGATTATTTATTGTGCCTGTTCCTGACATTTTAATCTTTAGATAAAAACAAAAAGCTAATGTGGAACATTCCTTGTTCCAGTCCTACTCCGGCCCCCTCCCACAACTCTTTCTCTGGTACATCGATGATTACTTCGGTGCTGCTTCATGCTCTCGTCGGGACCTGGAAAAATTTATTAATTTTGCTTCCAATCTCCACCCCTCCATCATCTTCACATGGTCCATCTCTGACACTTCTCTTCCCTTCCTTGACCTCTCTGTCTCAATTTCTGATGATAGACTGTCCACCAATATCCATTACAAGCCTACTGACTCCCACAGCTACCTCGACTACAGCTCCTCACACCCCGCTTCTTGTAAAGACTCCATCCCATTCTCTCAGTTCCTTCGTCTCCGTCGCATCTGTTCTGATGACGCTACCTTCAAAAACAGCTCCTCTGACATGTCCTCCTTCTTCCTTAACCGAGGTTTTCCATCCACGGTCGTTGACAGGGCCCTCAACCGTGTCCGGCCCATATCCCGCGCATCCTCCCTCACGCCTTCTCCTCCTTCCCAGAAACATGATAGCGTCCCCCTTGTCCTCACTTATCACCCCACCAGCCTCCGCATTCAAAGGATCATCCTCCGCCATTTCCGCCAACTCCAGCATGATGCCACCACCAAACACATCTTCCCTTCACCCCCCCTGACGGCATTCCGTAGGGATCGTTCCCTCTGGGACACCCTGGTCCACTCCTCCATCACCCCCTACTCCTCAACCCCCACTTATGGCACCTCCCCATGCCCACGCAGAAGATGCAACACCTGCCCCTTCACTTCCTCTCTCCTCACTGTCCAAGGGCCCAAACACTCCTTTCAAGTGAAGCAGCATTTCACTTGCATTTCCCCTAACTTAGTCTACTGCATTCGTTGCTCCCAATGCGGTCTCCTCTACATTGGAGAGACCAAACGCAAACTGGGCGACCGTTTTGCAGAACACCTGCGATCTGTCCGCAAGCATTACCCAAACCTCCCTGTCGCTTGCCATTTTAACACTCCACCCTGTTCTCTTGCCCACATGTCTGTCCTTGGCTTGCTGCATTGTTCCAGTGAAGCCCAACGCAAACTGGAGGAACAGCACCTCATCTTCCGACTAGGCACTTTACAGCCTTCTGGGCTGAATATTGAATTCAACAACTTTAGATCTTAAACTCCCCCTCCCCCCATCCCCACCCCGTTCCCCCCCCCCCCCCCCCCCCCGCCCACCCACCCCCCGGCTTTTTTTTCAATAATTTATATAGATTCTTCTTTCCCCACCTATTTCTATTATTTTTAAATCTAAAACTAAAACCTTGTTAGTCTTTCCACCCCACCCCCACTAGAGCTGTACTTTGAATATCCTGTCTTCCATTCTTAATTAGCACTTTTCTTAGACAAAGACCAACACCTCTTTGACCCTTTTGTCTGTGACATCTTTTGATTATCTGCTCATCTCCACAATCACCACACCCTCAATGTCTCTCTTCCCCCCCCCCCCCCCCCCACCCACCTTAAACCAGTTTATATTTCTCCCTTCTTCTAACTATGCTTCAGTTCTGCCGAAGGGCCATGAAGGCTCGAAACGTTAACTGATTTCTTCTCCGCCGATGCTGCCAGACCTGCTGAGTTTTTCCAGGTAATTCTGTTTTTATTTTAATCTTTGTGTCTGGACCTGCAAGTCTCTTTAGACCTCCAATGTTTCTAGCTTTTCACTGTATAGCAAATACTCCGTACAATCCTGAAGTGGATGACCTCCTATTTGCCTACCTTGTGGCAAATGGATTTCAATTTTGCCCAGTCATTCTGTTTCCATCTACACTGCTTGCAACCACACACATCTTTGACAATGGCAAACTTGGATATGTGGCTTCTATCCCATCACTTAAGTTGTTAATAAATATGGTCAACACAGATTCACATCCTGCCAATTATCCCATGTTTGTTTTGCCACGCTGCCATTTTCCTAACTAGGTCAATAACTTGCCCTCAATTTCATGAGCTTCAACTTCAGCTATCTTTTATGAGAGATTTTGCCTTCACATGCCTTCAGAAAGTCCATATAAATAACATCCATAGACATTCCCTTGTGCACTACTTTAATCACCACTTCAGTAAACTCAGTCAGGTTCACTAGACGTGACCGATCCTTTATAAATCCATGCTGGCCCTCTAATCAGCTGAAAATTTTCAAGGTGTTCAATCTCTTTATTTATAATTATAGACTCTAATAATTTCCTGACAATAGTTAGGCTAACTGGTCTATAATTTTCTGGTTTTCCCCCTCTCTCCTTTCTTAAATAGTGATGTGCAATATTTTAATCGAAAGGAATGGTTTCTAAATTACGGGAACTTTGGAAGGTTATAATTGGGACAGCCACAAGGTTCTCATACTTCTTTTGAAACCTGAGGATGAAAATCATCTGCTCTTGGGGATTTGTTAGCTTTTAGTGCCATTATTTTCTTCATGATTGTTATTTCGTTTTCATTAATTTTTCTGAGACCTTGTCCCTCATTCAGTAGCTTCTTTGGGATGCTGGCATGCTATCCTCTTCCTCTACTGTAAACATCGATGCAAAGTAATTATTCTGCATATTTGCCATTTACTTATTTTCATTGATAATATCACTGTTATTTGCTTTCAAGGAATCCACATTGTTTCTGACCATAAAAGCAAAGAACTGCGGATGCTGGAAATCCAAAACAAAAACAAAAACAGAAATACTTGGAAAAACTCAGCATGTCTGGCAGCATCGGTGGAGAAGAGCACAGTTGACGTTTCGAGTCCTCATGACCCTTCAACAGAACTAAGTAAAAATAGGAAAGGGGTGAAATATAAGCTGGTTTAAGGGGCGGGGGGGGTGTTGGGACAAGAAGAGCTAGGTAAAGGGCCAGTGATAGGTGGAGATAACCAAAAGATGTCACAGACAAATGGACAAAGAGGTGTTGAAGGTGGTGATATTATCTAAAGGAATGTGCTAATTAAGGGTAGAAAGCAGGACAAACAAGGTACAGATAGCCCTAGTGGGGGTGGGTTGGGGTGAAGGAATACTAAAAAGTCTAAAAGGTAGAGATAAAACAATGGATAGAAATGCATTTAAAAATAATGGAAATAGGTGGGAAAAGAAAAATCTATATAAATTATTGGAAAAAACAAAAAAGTAGGGGGAAAAATGGAAAGGGGGTGGGGATGGAGGAGAGAGTTCATGATCTAAAATTGTTGAACTCAATATTCAGTCCGGAAGGCTGTAAAGTGCCTAGTCGGAAGATGAGGTGCTGTCTTCCAGTTTGTGTTGAGCTTCACTGGAACGATGCAGCAAGCCAAGGACGGACATGTGGGCATGAGAGCACGGTGGAGTGTTGAAATGGAAAGCGACAGGGAGGTCTGGGTAATGCTTGCGGACAGACCGAAGGTATTCTGCAAAGCGGTCACCCAGTCTGCGTTTGGTCTCTCCAATGTAGAGGAAACTGCATTGGGAGCAACGAATGCAGTAGACTAAGTTGAGGGAAGTGCAAGTGAATTGCTGCTTCACTTGAAAAGAATGTTTGGGCCCTTGGACGGTGAGGAGAGAGGAAGTGAAGGGGCAGGTGTTGCATCTTCTGTGGTTGCATGGGAAGGTGCCGTGGGAGGGGGTTGAGTAGGGGGTGATGGAGGAGTGGACCAGGGTGTCACGGAGGGAACGATCCCTACGGAATGCCGCCAGGAGGGGTGAACACAAGGGTGTTTAGTGGTGGCATCATGCTGGAGTTGGAAATGGCAGAGGATGATCCTTTGAATGCGGAGGCTGGTGGGGTGATAAATGAGGACAAGGGGGACCCTATCATGTTTCTGGGAGGGAGGAGAAGGTGTGAGGATGGATGCGCGGGAGATGGGCCGGACACGGTTGAGGGCCCTGTCAACCACCGTGGGTGGAAAACCTCGGTTAAGGAAGAAGGAGGACATGTCAGAGGAACTGTTTTTGAAAGTGGCATCATCAGAACAGATGCGACGGAGGCGAAGGAACTGAGAGAATGGGATGGAGTCCTTACAGGAAGCGGGGTGTGAGGAGCTGTAGTCGAGATAGCTGTGGGAGTTGGTAGGCTTGTAATGGATATTGGTGGACGGTCTATCACCAGAAATTGAGACAGAGAGGTCAAGGAAGGGAAGTGTCAGAGATGGACCATGTGAAAATGATGGAGGGGTGGAAATTGGAAGCAAAATTAATAAGTTTTTCCAGGTCCCGACGAGAGCATGAAGCAGCACCGAAGTAATCATCGATGTACCGGAGAAAGAGTTGTGGGAGGGGGCCGGAGTAGGACTGGAACAAGGAATGTTCCACATACCCCATAAAGAGAGAGGCATAGCTGGGGACCATGTGGGTACCCATAGCCACACCTTTTATTTGGAGTATTTCACCCCTTTCCTTTTTTTACTTAGTTCTGTTGAAGGGTCATGAGGACTCGAAATGTCAACTGTGCTCTTCTCCACCGATGCTGCCAGACCTCTGAGTTTTTCCAGGTATTTCTGTTTCTGTTTTTGTTTTGTTTCTGACCATCCTCTTTTTTCCAATATAATTGTAAAAGATTTGGGGTTGATTTTGATATCCCTTGCAAGTTTCTTCTCATACTTGCTTTTCTTTTGCTCTTACTATCTGTATTGTCAACCTTTGCTGCTCTTCATATCTTTCCCATTTGTCAGTATGTGTTTTATTGCATTTTTATATTCATTTTCTTTCAGTTTTATGTTGCTTCTACTAGAATCTTAGCTGTTTCCCTTTCAAACATTACGCTGAACCCGATTGTATTATAATTGCTATTAGATAAACATTCACACACTATTAGGTTGTTAACTAAATCTTGGCTCATTACTAGATCGAATGTGGCATGCCCCTTTGTTGGTTCTAGGAAATAAAGCTGTAGAAAACTATCCTAAACATACTCAAGAAATTCACCACCTTTCAGACAAGTGCTAGTCTGCTTATCCCAACCTATATGAAAGTAAATACCCCCCATTAAAATCACTTTGCCTTTGCTACATGCTTGTGTAATTAATCATTAAGGCTTCTCCCCTCTGCCATTTTCTCTAGCTTTCCTGTAGACTTCATAAACCTGGTATATTTAGGCCTCAGTCCTGACTGTCTTGCAGCCATGTCTCAGTATATCTACTTTCTACATGATTCCTTATATTCCTTGCATTTGGATAAAAGAATGCTGATTTGGGTCACGCTTCTTTACCTGTCCTCGTTCTCTATTGTTTTACTCACGTTCCCTATTTCTCTCTCCTGGTTTAGTTAACTCACACCTTTTAGTTTTCCCTTAACCTGTCATGCCGAATGCACAATTTCTGACTGTTACTTTGTCCTCTTCTGTTTTATTTGTTTTCACACTATTTTTGTTACCTTTCAATCTGAGCTCCTTGCCTCCTCGCATCCCCCCAACTTATTAGTTTAAAGTCCTGTTTCGCCTGGGATGGGAGGAGTATGTGAATAATCAAGCCCCACTACTCCGCACCGTTAATTTAAATGCTTAATTTTCTCACCAGGATGGCCAATTGTGTACCTATACCTCTAGTACCTAGAAAAGAGATTGACCAGGCTTCTTTCAAAAACTCAATAATTAAAAGTTTTGTTTTAAAATAAGTTAGCTAGTTGCAAGTATTGGTTAACACACAATTGTAATCGGGAAGCATAACTATCTACCTCTTCCTTAAGTTTTCCCCCTCTCTCCCATGTGATTATCTTTTTGTTTCCCAGCTTCATTAACTAAAGTGCTTTGTAGTTCACCACAAACAATTCCTTCTCAAGTACCGTATAGGTCAGGTGATTTCTTGGAAGAGGCCTGCTTGTTTACAGTTCCAAGGTGAACTTATGACCTTGGTTATGAGACAGCAGATGATGTATGCTGGGCGGATCAAATCCACGAGGGAAACTTGATCATGTGGTCACAACGGTTTTGCAATTTGTATTTTATTTCAAGATGCATGCCCTGAATTCAGAAGTAATAAGTCCACTGCGACTTCAGATATTTTTACAAAACTAAATTAAACATTTATTAACAAAAGAAAAGGCTTCGAGCACATACATAGGTATACAAATTACAACTATAATATCTCCTAAAACCCCTAGTTAATCTGGCTTCAGTTACACCCCATTTAAGGCAACAGTAAAAAACAAATAGATTTTGAACAGACCCAGGCAAATCACCACAATGCCCTGGACAGTAGAATTCAAAGTGGCTTTTCCCAGCTTGGGTTTCTGTTGACAGCAGCTTAATGCACTAATATTGGAGACATTTCACATTTCTGGTAGATCTTACAATGCCTTCCTTTTTGACACATGGCCTCTTCCCTTTTATACATGTTTCTCCCTTTTAATGCAAATTCCGTTGTTCCCACATGTCTTTGGAACTCTACTTTTCTCTTAATATAAATCTTTTCATGGTGCTAAGACAATCAGTAACCTTTGGGAAAAAGAAACGCACTGCTTGGCCTAGCTTCTCTGGATAGGTTTAACATCCTACCATCTCTTTGAAATTCAAACTACTCTGATTTATCTAAAAAAATTGCAAATTCTCCTCACTTCACCTTCTACAACTTCAGCCATATTTACGTATTTAGCATTTCGAACCTAGCTTCCTTTTGATAAGTCAAAGCCTCCAGACCAGCTGTCTCCAATTCAATTAAATCTCCCATACACAGATATACTATCCAAACCCCACTATTAACCTACTTTTATAATAAATCACAATAATATTGAGAATTATTATACTTTCATGACACCTTTTGAGAGTTTGATGGTACCTCTCTAAAGCTCCCTGTGTCTATGAATGGTATGCTTTGGACTTGAACTGTTTTATATCCAAACTACTCATTATGTCCAGAAAGATTTAAGACATAAGATTGGAACCTTGTTCCGAATGGATCTCTACAGGTAATCCATATTGAGTAAAACTTTGGGTTAACTTCTCTACCACTACTTCAGCCATAATGGTCCTTAAAGGGATGGCCTCTGGAAATCGAGTTGTCATACCCATAATAGTAAGGATGTACTGCTGTCCTGCTTTTGTTTTTGGTAACGGTCCCACACAATCCACTAACACCCTACTGAATGGCTCCTCAAAAACTGGTACGGGAATTAAGGGTGCCGGTTCGATTGCATATTGTGGTTTTCCCACAATCTGGCATGTATGGCGCATTTTACAAAACTGCACCATATCCTTATGAAGACCTGGCCAATAAAACTGTTGGTTTATCCGTGCTTGAGTTTTCCATCTCCCTACGTGTCCTGCCATAGGAATTTCATGTGCTAACCGTAATATCTCTCTGCGCTATTTGGGCAGTACCATTATCTGATGAACAATCATCCACACCTCAAATGCAGGTCTGAGAGAAGGTCTCCACTTCCTCATTAGAATTCCATTTCTAACACAATAACATTCTGGAGCTGCCTTAGCCTCAGCATCAGTTTGGGCTGATTGTGCTATCTTACTTCACTTCAGATCAGCTTGTTGACCGGGAAGTGTAACAATTTATCTCTTCCTGAAGAATTCCCCCAGTGTGCACGGACACACAGACAAACAAAGGACAAACAGAGTCTCTCTGCAGCAATGGGCCTCGGAGGATGGGCATTGTAAAATAAAGGATAAAGTCCACAGAGTCTTGACGCTGTCGATCTGGAGTTCTCCTGTGTGTAGACGGGCCGCTGGTCCCAGTGGACGCCTGGAAATTCTCACCAACTGGTTTAGCTTCGCAGGTCCAAATGCAGACACACTCAGATGAGGGTTCTCTGGTTACAAGTTGATAGCCACACACAATTTTAGGCAAGGTGGAGAGAAGGAGCCAGTCAAGGGAGAACAAGACTGTTTTCCAAACAAGCAGGTTCACAATTTAAGTTTTCCCTCTGCCAAGTGATTGCCCTTTTGTCTCCCAGCTTCATTAGTTAAAGTTCTTTGCAGCTCAACACAAACAAACAACAACTCAACTACTGTATACGTCAGGTGATTTTTTTGGAGGAGGCCTGCTTGTTTATAGTTCCAAGGTGAACTTATGACCTTTTTTAAAAAAAAAACCCAGCTTAGCATCCTGACCAGATCATGCCAGGTCCTTCCATTTTGTAAAAAGAACTTCAGTCTTGAGAGAGAGAATTGTAACAGTCCTTATGACTGTCCAGTTTACTTTTATCATAAGGCCCTGGTCCAAACCCAGTCCAGGTGTTGCTTGACTCAATGTTACAGTTTCTTCCTGTCCTAGTACTGGTGCCAGTGTCCCATGAAGTGGAACGTCTCTTTCCCACATTATTACTTCAGCCATGTGTTCACCTCCCTAATCTGTTCATCCCTAAACCAGTTTGGTGACTCTGGTAATAATCCAGAGATTTATAATCCTTGAGTTCCTCCTCTTTAATTTAGTTCCTGGTAGGAAGAGGACCTCTTGTCTACTCATCATATGTTGGTCCCGTCATGGATCACAACTGGATCCTCTCCTCTCTCTGCTCCTTTTGAGATCCTCCTTATTACCCACCTCTTCGAGTAAGCTTCTGGTCATTCCTCAGATTTTCTCCTCCTGTAGCTCAGTATGCTGTTGTGAAGTGCTCTGTAATTTTTTTGATATAAATACATTAAATGTACAAGTTGTTTTGTGGCTTTGTGTTCTGGAGTTATCCAGAACAAACACATGAGGTCAGTAAGCATGCACAAGTGAACAGAAACTTCAGTCGTTGGGGATTGGTTTTATGATTAACTGAAATATCCATCAGCTTGTCTTTGATAATTAAATTGTTTTAAATTTACAGATAATTGATAAGAGCAAACGAGACCCTTCAGAGGAGATTGAGATACTAATGCGCTATGGACAGCATCCAAACATCATTACTTTGAAAGATGTAAGCTCATTGTTTAATTCTAATTGCTCTTATAAAATGCAACATTTTTGAAGGCTAATTCTGCTAGGTGTTTCTAGGTGTTTATTTTACATTTCTTTTATCTATTAAACAGGGTTTGAAGAATTCAAGGCAATCGGGCTTCTATTTGTTTAATTGAGTTTCTGAATTATACTGTATCAGTCGCCTTACTGGCCTGTTACTTATGTTGTTTACCAACAAAATATATTTGCTGCAATATGGTGGTGTATTCCTTTAAACTGTGTTTTAGAATTGCACTTTCTGGCGAAGTGTTACTTACTGAGGGCTCCTCGGAGGAAAGCCTTTGGTATGGCAAACTGTCAGCGTCAAAATATACCCTTGACACTTCATGATCAAACATCTTCAATAATGCACAGTCAGAACACCATTACCACCATGCCCTCCCTCTCCCACGCCGCCCCCCCCTCCCCACTTCCCCCCCACCAAGTTCTCCTTCAAGTCACACATCATCTTGACTTGAATAAGCATTGCTGTTCCATCATTGCTGGGTCACTATCTTGGAACTCGCTACCTACCTACTTAACACCATTGTGGGGGCAACTTCACTACAAGGACTGCAACAGCTCAAGGAGAGACCCACCACCCAGTAAGGGCAGTTAGGGATGGGCAACACATACTGACATTGCCAGTTAAAATAACATTGAAGAGTTTGTCGTAACGAAAGTGACTCAGATGGACAGTTTAGGTAGTTGATACAAACCTCTAATAGCTGTAGTACCTTGTTTATGTTGATCCAATGCAAATCCACATATTGTCTGTTTTCATATTTGCATCCAGAGGTCCCCTCCTGAATGGTTGCTGCGAATGTATTGACAGCATGTTGGAGCAGTGTCATTCTCTAAAGGTTTAATCTTTGCATAAACTCATACCACCCTGATCTTGTTTAATTGAGGCTTCGTTGTACTCTGTGTGGGAGTCATAAACAAAATAGTATCAATGCAACATGATACCCTGTTCCCCCACCCCACCACTCCCCAACTACTTTTACACTCGACATTTTGACCCTGGCCTGAAACTGGAGTTATACCATTACTTTTGGATTGCTTTGAATAGTAGCAATATAATTCAGCTTTCACAAGTCTGCACAGGTCGATAATGTTATGACCAGGATGGGAGGAGTGCACAGTTATCTAACCCCACTACTCCACAGGTCGCACCATTAGTTTAAAAGTTTGAGTCACTCGCCAAAATGACCAATCATTTACCTTCACTACCGTTACCCAGAATGAAAGAGACTTTAATCAGACTTCTTCCAATAAACAGCAAACTTATTAGTCTATTAGTCAAATAGAAAGGCAAAGGTAATCAACACACAATATGGAATATGAAAGTGTACTAATTGGTCTTTCAAGAGACCCTAAGTCTGCCTTACACACACACACACACACACACACCAAAAAAATAAACAATAACAATAGAGGAACTCTGCCTAAGGTTATAAGTCAGTGGTTCAAAGGAAAAGAAAAGATGAAGTCCTTGAAATGGCGTCCGAGTTACACGATTGTTCTCTTAGTGCTGATCTGCGAAACAGTTGATGACTCTTGCACTGCTTCTGAGGCAGACTGGAGGAACATTTGCAGATTCTCCAATCCAGCACATAGCAACTGAGGAACATCTGTGGACAGGCTCAGGAGTGCAAAAAGGCTGCTGTCGTCCTTTCATAAGCAGTTGGTCCTTTTTCTTTTCAAAGCAAAACCAAAACCGACTTTTAAACACTCCTTTTTCCAGGCATGGTTTATTTCAGAGTTATAAGTTACCATTTTGTACACAATCTGCCAGGGTCAAGAGGTTTCTAGCTTTTTTAAAACTGCTTAATTACCTTTTCTTGTAAAAGGATGTTTTTTTCAGGAATAGCAATCAGAGTCCTGCATTAACCCTTTAAGGGACAGTGCATTTTAAAAACAAATTCTTATAGAATGTTCTTTGTCCTTGAAGATGAACCATTATCTGTGATTAAAGTGTTCATGATACTTCTGCCTTGGAGAAAGGCAATGCCATATTCATATGCATTTCATGACAAACTGTAATAAAACATAAACAAAAATACTAAAACACACCCACACATCATTCGTTCACTTTTTATGTAAAGCCTAATACAATTATTCTCTCTCATTTTTGGCCTTTCGCAAATTTAAGGCTGTTATAACTGATGCAGTTGGTAAAGTGGAGTTATTTTAAAAATCCCAGAGGAAAACTTTAAACAACTGTCATAACCAATAATTTTAAGTGTTATGTTTGAGATGCGACTCTAAATGCGGGAATCAGACCACTAGTTCTCAAGGTTTTACATTAACTAAATGAAACATTTTATTAATCTACGCAGGTTAAAATATATGGACACATGGCTACAAATTACTACTATCATAACTTTTAACAAATTCCCAAATTAATCTCCATTAAGGCTACAGCAACCCATAGACTTAACCAAACACCAGGCAAAGCATTTTCACCTTAAGAATTCAAAATGAGGTTCTTTTCACTGTGGAGCCAGTTGGAGGCTTGCAGCTGCCTTTCGATCTTACATTGATTCTGCCTGCACACCTGAAAACTGAAGTACCACCACTGATTGAATTCACATTCTCATTGTCTCAGTAGTCTCTTTGAACTTTACATTTTAACAATGAAACCCCATTCATTGTACCAATTTTATTAGTAATATAAACATATTGCTTGGTAGCTGTTAGAAAGGCGTCAAGTTTTCGCCCCACTTCTTGAATGCTCTATTCAAAAAATGCAAATACACGCCATCTCTCTTACATATCAAAACTAGTACATATCTAGCTGGCTTTAATCCAATTAAGACATACCTGCAGACTAAACCTATATTTTAAAAGAAAAATATTTACCAAAATATTACATACATTAATAGCTTCATGACATAGACAAAGCATCAGCAATTACATTGTTTTTCCCCGCAATGTGGACAGTCTTTAAGTGATAAGGCTGTAATAATAAACTCCACCGAAATAGTCTGGCATTCTGTTTTTAAATTTTTCCACAAAGGCTAACTGGTTGTGATCAGTATATACCAGTGTCTCCCTGTATCCATGGCAGACATGCACGTTAATATGTTTGAGCTAACAGCCCAGGGTTTCCTTTTCCACTGCAGAGTATCTTTTTTCGTGTTGATTCAGCTTTTTGGAAAAGTATCCCACTGACCTTTTCTATGCCCAATTCACCATCTTGTAATAGGACTGCGCCTACCCCCAGGTCATTAGCATCGATTGCTGCTTTGAAGGGTTTTGTGAAATTTGGAGCAGTCAACACTGGTTCATTGAAAGGCTGAAAGCAATTTTGATCAAAAGATGCTTGGCATTGCCCTGCGCATACTATCTTGACTTTCTTTTGCAGCAAGTCCGGCAATGGACAGCTATGGTACTGAAATTTGGTACAAAGTTGTGGTAAAACCTACACATCCCCAAAAACTTCATGATCATCTTCTGCTTAGTTTTAGGGGCAGGGAACTCCACCAATGCCTGTACTTTTGCTGTTCTTGGCAACACTTGTCCTTGTCCTATGATGTCCTAGATAAGTTACTTGAATTTACCTTTGCAAAGTTTATTACCAAATCAGCTTTTTTTAAAATTTGTTCATGGGATGTGGGAGTCGCTGTCTAGGCCAGCATTTATTGCCCACCCCTAATTGCCCTTGAGAAGGTGATGGTGAACTGCCTTCTTGAACCACTGCAGCCCATGTGGTGTAAGCACACCCACAGTGCTGTTAGGGAGAGAGTTCCAGGATTTTGATCCAGCGACAATGAAGGAGTGGCAGTATATTTCAAAGTCAGGATCATTAGTGGCTTGGAGGGGGACTTCCAGGTGGTGGTGTTCCCATGTGTCTGTTGCCCTTGTCCTTCATGGGTTTGGAAGGTGCCATCTAAGGACCGTGTTGTAAGTGGGATTTCCAAGTGTCAATATATATGAGTAGATCAAGATAAACCACGTAATTAGGAACACCATCTACCACTTGCTTCATTAGCCTCTGAAAAGTCGCTGGGGTGTCTTTTTAGCCCGACTGGCATCACTCAGCATTGGAAAAGACTGGCGTGACGAAGACTGATATTATTTTTGCTTTGGGTGTTAAAGGAACTTGCTAATATCCCTTTAACAGACCTTTTTTGGTAGGAAACATGGCACTGCCAACTCTGCCAATACAGCCTTCCAAGTGAGGAATTGGGTAGGAATCTGCTTTTGTTACTACATTGACCTTTCTGTAGTCTATACAGAATCTGGTTGTACCATCTGGCTTATGCACTAACACAACAGGGGAACTCCAGCTGCTTTGGCTGGATTCAATGAAGTGACCTTCCAACATGTACTGGATCTCTGCCTTCACCTAAGCCTGCCTCTCTGGCCTTAAGTGATAAGGATGCTGTTTTATAGAAGGGGATTCTCCTACATCTACATAATGTATGGCTAAGGTTGTACATCCTTGTTTGTCCCTATAGATTCCTTTAAATTCTGTAAGAAACCTCACTAGATCTTCTCCTTCTTACCCTCTTTACGGTGGTATTGTTTCAACATATTGACATGACACAGCCGCTTCTTCTTTCTACCATCTGGGGTGCCCTACAAATAATTTACTTTAGCAATTGTCCTAACTACCTTGTATGGACCACTGAACCGTGCTTTCAGAGGTTTCCCCTGTAAAGGCCATAACGCTAACACTTCACCCCTGGTTGCAGTGTTTGGGTCATAGCTTGCTTATCTGCTCATTCTTTCACCTTTGTTTATGAAACTTCTTGAGCCAATTTTCAGACTCCCGTGAGCTGTTTCTGGAACACAGACACAAGCTAACAGGGGATTCATCCCTCTGTCCTAAAAACTTTTCTTTGAGTAATTTCAGAGGACCTCATCTCATGTCCATAAATTAATTCAAAAAAGGGCTAAGTAGCTAAAAAGGCCAGTAGATGCATTTGGTGAATCTCGGGTAGCAAATAAAAGAAAGTCCAGTTCTTTGCCCCAATCACGGGGATATTCATGACAATATGCTTTAAGCATTGTTTTGCAATTTGGTGGTATGTCTCTAAGGCTTCCTGTGCCTGTGAATGATATGCTTTGGGCTTGAACTGTTTTATACCCAAACTACTCATTATGTTTTGAATAAGTTTAGACTTAAGAATGAAACATTGTTCCGACTGGATCTCCATTGGTAAACCGTATCGAGTAAAAAATTGGGTTAACTCCTCTACCACTGCTTTAGCTGTAATCATTCTTAAAGGGATAACCTCTCGAAATCGAGCAGTCACATCCACAATAGCAAGGATGCAATGACGTCCCACTTTCATTCTCAGCAATGGTCCCACATAGTCTGCCAACACCCCACTCAATGGTTTCCCAAAAACTGGCATGGGAATTAAAGGTGCAGGCACCTTTGTATGTTGTGGTTTTCCCACCATCTGGCATGTATGTCACGTTTTACAAAACTGTACCACGTCCTTGTGATGACCTGGCCAGTAAAATTGTCGGTTTTCCGTATCCCTACATATCCCGCCATAGGAATTTCATGTGCTATCCGTAATATCTCTCTCTGATATTTGGGCGGTACAACTATCTGATGAACAACCGTCTACTCTTCATCTGCTGGTCTATGAGGAGGCCTCTACTTTCTCATTAGTATCCCATTTTTAATATAAAATGTTCTGGAACTCCCTCACCTTCAGCTTCAGTTTGGGCTGATTGTGCTATCTTAGTTAACTCTGGATCAGCTTGTTGAGCCTCAACTAGAGAAGATTTATTATACATCTCTTTTGGATTATCTAAGCCTTTAAAGAAAGTTTCAGATAACCAAACATCTGCCTGTGGTATTACTTTGACTTCCGATGATGGACTTTGCTTGGGTCATTACACAAGAAGGAGGAAAAATTTCTGGAACCTTTTCCTGTAAGTGTTTCATCTCTTTCACCTCAGTTATGCTTTCTGTAATTATGGGCGAAGCTCCTACCTTCGCTCCAGCTAAATCGTTTCCCAAGAGTGAGTTAATTCCTTCTATGGATAGCTTCTGAACAACCCCTGCTGTCACTGTCCCAGACATTAAGTCACACTCTGAGTGCACCTGGTACAAAGGTACGGGTATATACTCTTTGCCAATACCATTTATTAAAACTTTTAAAGCTCTTTCTGGGGGAAACTTATACCTTTCCCCAGCAAAAGTGTTCGAGTGGCTCCTGTATCTCTTAATATGATTATAGGTTTAGCTGTCTCATTTGAGGGATATGGGGTTACTTTTCTGCTGGACAAAAATTCTTTAACTCTCATGTATCTCATTCAACTCTCCTGAACTCTCAGCAGTGTTCACATTCAGTTTCGCAGCTACAGTTAATGCTATAACTTGATCTGTTGTATTTTCAATCAGGGCTCCTTTTCCTGAATTGCCCATACATAGCCCAATATGTATGATTCCTCGCACAACTTCCAACAATCTGCACGAATGTGTCCAACTTTGCTACAATGGAAGCACATAAGCTTTCGAATATCACTTCTACCCTCAGCACCTTCCTTTCTGATCTGAGAGAAGTTTCCAGTGTATTCCCAACTTCTCTTCCCTGGCTACTTGCCTTCCTTTCACCTTCCCATCTTTTATCCTTCTCGGGTTTGTTACGGTGATGGACAAAGGGTTTGGATTTATGGACAAGCTCATAATCAACAGCCATCTCCGCTGCCTGTCTAGTTGTTTTAACCCTCTGGTCTTCAACATGGGTTCTAACTACTGGAGGAAATGAATTTTTAAACTCTTCCAGGAGAATTATTTCCCTAAAAGCTTAAAACATCTTTATCTTTAATGCCCACAACCAGCGGTCAAAATTACTTTGCTTTACCCTCTCAAATTCAGTATAGGTCTGCTCAGGCTGTTTCCTTACATTTCGAAATTTCTGCCTGTACGCCTCAGGGAGCCTTTTTTACTACATCATAATAAACAGAAACCTCTTTTGACAGTGATGCATAAACCTCATGAGTTCTGCCTGCCAACCTACTCTGAAAGAGACCTGAACCAGGCCCCTTTCAATAAACGGCAAAGCTTATTCACATCCAGTATGGAATATGATGCACCCCTCCCTCCCATGCACTCCTCCTCCCTCCCTCCCACCCGCTTCCGCTCCTTCATGCAATCACCCACCCCTGCTTACTCACCCAGCCTCGTGCCTGCCCCCTCACCAACCCTGCCCCATCCACCAAAAAAAATAGGGGAACTCTGCTAAATGTTAAAAGTCATTGCTTCGAGGGAAAAGCAGAGATGGTGGAGTGCTTGAAGTGGCATCCGGGGTATACAGTTGGTCTTTCAGCACTGATCTGCCAAATAGTCCATTACTCTTGCACTGCTTTTCAGGCGAACTTGAGGAGCACTTGGAGGTACTCTTTTCCAGCATGGAGAAATTTAGAAGCAGCTTATATTCATTTCTGACTGTGGGCTGGCTCTGGACTGCAAAAAGGCTGCTGTCTTCCTTTCATAAGCAGTTAGTCCTTTTTCTTCTCAAAGCAAAACCAACTTTTAAAAACAGTTTTCCAGTAACAATTTTTCAAGCGGAATTGCCTTTTGTCATGGCCAGAGCCATAAACTGCCATGTGACCCCCTTTGTACGCAGCCCACCAGGGTCGAGAGCTTTCCAGCATCTTTAAACTGCTTAAATATCTTTTCTTCTAAAAGGATGCTTTTTCTAGGAATAGCAATCAGTGCTGCATTAATCCTTTAATGGACAGTATCTCTTAAAACACAGATTCTTGCAGAATGCTCTTAGTCCATGAAGGTGAACCATTTTCTGTGGTTAAAGTGTCCATGACAAAAGGTAATTCCTCTTGGAAAATTGTAACTGGTAAAATTTGGGATATATCTTCCAGTAACTTTGTCTCCTCGAATTAAGTATCCGCCACCGCCCTCTGCCCTGCGCACCCCCCCCCCCCCAATCCCTCCAAACAATAACATCACTTGGTCATTGGAGTTTAAGGCATAATATAAAGAAATGCGCAAACCCTAAAGCAATCCTTGTGCTATATCTGTCCAAATGTTGAACAGAAATGTGACGAGAAATGGTATTCAAAAGCAATGGAGTCTGGACTTTGGGGAGGTTGGGGGATGTTGGGGCAGCCCACTGGACTCTGTGAGCGAGGCAGGCAGCAAGAACCTGGGGGTGGGGAGGGGTGCAGGCCACTGGACTCTGGGGTGGGGGCAGGGGTGCTGGACTCTGAATGTTTGTAACTGAATAAATCTACGCTCATGATTGTTTGTGCAAATGAATTGTTAATGTGTAAATGTCTGTTTGTGCAAGTGCATAAATGTTTGTACCTGTACATAATTAATTTTGGCTGCTTTTGGTTAATTTTAAAAATGCACACCTAGTTTTTTCCAAAACGTATTATCAACTCTGTGTCAGCCTGTCGAATGTGAGTTTAAACTATAGTGGGATTGCTATATTTTGTGTAAATAGTGCTGCAAATATATTTGTTTAAATTTAAAGTTTATTTAGGAAGGACCCTAAATTGGAAATTATGGTGTAATTCGATGTTGGCTGTTTTGCATGCACAGGTGTATGATGATGGCCGATATGTTTACCTTGTCAGCGAGCTATTGAAAGGGGGTGAGCTGCTCGATAGGCTCCTTCGGCAGAAGTACTTTTCTGAACGAGAAGCCAGTGCTGTGCTATTCACAATAACAAAAACAGTAGAATATCTTCACTGCCAAGGGGTAAGTCATTAAGCCTGTAGCAGATCATAATTCCTTAGAGCCTTAGCCTACATGTGCAGCATTCTTGTGTTTTAAGTTTTTGTTTCACTGTTAAAAATGCACATTTATAAATGCCAATAAAATATGTTCTGATTCTTTGTCTTGAACGACTTGAATACAGCGCCTTGCATTTTTGTTAATTCTTTAAGTGCAAGGCCAGCATTTGTTGCTCACCTCTATTTGTCCTTGGAGGTAGTGGTGAGCCCTTAAAGGAAGCTATTTGAATTTTTTTTCATATTGCACACAATGACTTTTAGAAGGAAAGTGAAATAAATAGGTTGGGGATAGGCCACCCCTTGAGCCTGCTGTGCTATTCAGTGGCTGAACAACAGTTTCAACTCAAACACAAAAAAACCTGGAAAAACTCAGCAGGTCTGACAGCATCTGCGGAGAGGAACACAGTTAACGTTTTGAGTCCGAATGACCTTTCAACAGAACTAAGTAAAAATAGAAGAGAGGTGAAATATAGGCTGGTTTAAGGGGGGGTGGGACAAGTAGAACTGGATAGAGGGCCAGTGATAGGTGGAGATAACCAAAGGATGTCACAGACAAAAGGACAAAGAGGTGTTGGAGGTGGTGATATTATCTAAGGAATGTGCTAATTAAGGGTAGAAAGCAGGACAAGCAAGGTACAGATAGCCCTAGTGGGGGTGGGGTGGGGTGAAGGAATCAAGAAAGGCTAAAAGGTAGAGATAAAACAATGGATGGAAATACATTTAAAAATAATGGAAATAGGTGGGAAAAGAAAAATCTATATAAATTATTGGAAAAAAAAAGGGGATCGGAAAGGGGGTGGGGATGGAGGAGGGAGTTCATGATCTAAAATTGTTGAACACAATATTCAGTCCGGAAGGCTGTAAAGTGCCTAGTCGGAAGATGAGGTGCTGTTTCTCCAGTTTGCGTTAAGCTTCACTGGAACAATGCAGCAAGCCAAGGACGGACATGTGGACATGAGAGCACGGTGGAGTGTTGAAATGGCAAGCGACAGGGAGGTCTGGGTAATGCTTGCGGACAGACCGAAGGTATTCTGCAAAGCGGTCACCCAGTCTGCGTTTGATCTCTCCAATGTAGAGGAAACCGCATTGGAAGCAACGAATGCAGTAGACTAAATTGAGGGAAGTGCAAGTGAAATGCTGCTTCACTTGAAAGGAGTGTTTGGGCCCTTGGACGGTGAGGAGAGAGGAAGTGAAGGGGCAGGTGTTGCACCTTCTGCGGTTGCATGGGAAGGTGCCGTGGGAGGGGGTTGAGGTGTAGGGGGTGATGGAGGAGTGGACCAGGGTGTCACGGAGGGAACGATCCCTACGGAATACTGCCGGGGGTGAGGGGGGGGTGGTGAAGGGAAGATGTGTTTGGTGGTGGCATTATACTGGAGTTGGCGGAAATGGCGGAGGATGATCCTTTGAATGCGGAGGCTGTTGGGGTGATAAGTGAGGACAAGGGGGACCCTATCATGTTTCTGGGAGGGAGAAGAAGGTGTGAGGGCGGATGCGCGGGAGATGGGCTGGACACGGTTGAGGGCCCTGTCAACCACCGTGGGTGGATTATTGTCTGGCGCACTGACCTCTACCTCGCAGATGCTGAGCGTCAACTCGCAGACACCTCCTCCTACCTCTCCCTGGACCATGACCCCACCATTGAATTTCCTGTTCAGACTGCAGAATTTCATCAAGAGGGATCTCTCTGTAAGACTTGTTGTAACTTTTCATAATGTTCCTATGATAGAAACTATCTTTCAATATCTCATTTAATGTTTGAATAATCTGTTATTTTTGATATAAAGGTTGTGCATAGGGACTTAAAGCCAAGTAATATTTTGTATATGGATGAATCTGGTGATCCTGAATCTATCCGGATATGTGACTTTGGCTTTGCTAAACAGCTGCGTGGTGAAAATGGCCTGCTTATGACCCCGTGTTACACAGCCAACTTTGTGGCTCCTGAGGTATGCCAACATCCCTCTTTACCTCCTGTACTTAAACTAATACTTTATTAATAAACTGTTGAGAGTTGCCAGTCCCCTCACCTGAAACCTGGGATAAGTTTATAATCAGTTGTTATAACCTTTTACTTACTATTCTAAAGAGTGGAACTGCCACATGACCTAACAGCGCCAAATGGAAGTCAAGAAGGTGTAAGATTAGAACAAAAGAATCTAGCAAGAGTTAAAATAATCAAGTAGCTCAGGTGCTGAATGGTCTACAGATTTCCCCTGAACTGCAGTTTACTTGGACTGCCCTAGATGAAAACTAGCTTATATCAAAATGTAACTGAGATGATATTACTCCATCCCCAAGCTACTTCATATGGACCATGCACTGCCTGAGCCTTGGCGATGTAGCCAACGTACACTTTCTTAGTGGTAAGACTCTTGCTTTTCAGGTAGAAATTTTTGAGTTGATGTCCCATTCCAGCAGCTTGTTCAGCACAGAAGCTAAGATGATACTTCAGAGTAGTATTGAGGGCGGGACTACGCTACTGGAATTGCTGTTTCTCAGATGACGTATTATCCCGAGTATCTGTCTGCTTTCTCAAGTGGATATAAGAGATCCCATTGTCAGTAGTTGAAGATGACGAGGGGAGTTCTCCCAGTGCTCTGATCAATATTTAGCCCCCAACCCATGTAATTGAAATATATTGGACCAAACCTTCCTTGAAACTTAACAGTGCACTTACAACATGCATGTCCAAATTGGCCAGCACTTTCAGAGGCCGAGGTGTGTATTTCCAGACTTGTTGATTGATTTATGTCATTTTACCATTTGTGTCTCGTAAGCATCATCTCACCCTTAGCCTTCTAGTTATTTTTGCTGGACTTGTCCATTAATTGCCCATTTTAAACTCACTGTAGAAAGTTAGGGCTCATAATTAAGAGCTTAAATATCTTTTTCACAGCATAATAATCAATGTAATGCTAGTCAATCTCCCTGGCTGAGAAAATGAACAATTTAATCTGCTGAATCTTATTCCTTCAGGTATTGAATTGTTAGAGATTTTAATTTCAAATTTTAAACGTTTTTCTTTCTTTTCCTTTCCAGCTCTCTTCTCAGTTTTCCTGTATCTGATTTGACTAATTCATCCTCCTCCTCTGTCATTCCTTTTGTTTCTTTTTCAACTCTTAAATCTCTTGGGTTAAGGAGATACCTTGTTGAATCAGTTTTTCATTAAAGTCCCAGATGCTACATTGTCAGCTTGCACTCCAGCAAGATATGGTGAAGATTAAATTTGAGCTGAAGATTGCAAGAAAAGATCGAACCAATTTGGTACATCACGAAACGCATCATTTCAGCAAGATTTGGCCCATTGCTATTATCACATTGTTATTTGTAGGACATTGTGCCAATTGTCTGCTGACTTTTCTACTTAACAGCAGTGACTACACTTCCAAAATGCTTCCTTGTCTGTAAAGAACTTCAGTGTGTCCTGAGATCATGAAAGGCACTGTATGATTGCAAGCTTTTTTTTTAACCAAGGCCAGAAAACTGTCCTATTTTCTGTTTCTTTATTTTTCATTTGCCTTGTTTGAATTTGAGAGTTTGTGTGTTTGGAAAGGGCTTTTCTTAACATACCACCACCTTTGTGGAAAACTCTAAATCAAAGTGCCAGTATCTGTTTGCACCAGCACCTTGTTAAATGTGCAAGTGAATGAAAAAAAAATGTATTTACATGTCTCCTTATCACATCTTCAGAATGTCCCAAAGTGCTTTACAACAAAATGCAGTCACAATGGAGTAGGGAGCAAAGCGACCCTTTCACTTAACAAGGTTCCACGTGCAACCGTGTGATTACAGGCCAGTTGATCTGGTTTGTTGGTGTTGATTGAGGAAAGTATGTTGGCTGGGACACCAGGAGAACTCCCCTGCTCTTCTTTGAATATGGTCATGGGATTTTTACATGGCTAGCTGAATGGTCAAACAGAGCTTTGGTTTAATGCCTCATCAGAAACATATTGATAACGCAGAATTTGCTAAAGCGAAGTGTGGCCATGTGCTCAAAGACAACTGGTTTAAACTTTATTGTGACCCGTGAGGGTTGAAAAAGCAAAAACATTGAGTGCACTGCAATCAGGTTGCATCTGTAGAGAAAGAAGAGATGATGTTTTGAGTCTAGATCCTTCCTCAGAACTGAAAGATATTATGAATGAGAAGCATTTAAAAAAGAGTAGAATTGAAGAATGACTACGCACAAGGAAATGAATAGAATGGCCTGTGAAGTGCTTGATGGAGAACAAGAGTTGATTAAATGGCAGAAATGATATTCACCTGAGAAGAAAGGAGATATAATGAGAAATTAAAAGATATAAACAAAGTTGAAGACTCTTCAGCTGCTTTGAAAACAAAACTGATGCTATATGATCGAGGTTTTTTCAAACAAGGAAACATATAACAGATCAGACAAAAATATTTTAGTAATCAGGCTTGTTTTTTTTGTGACAAATTTATTGAAAGTGCACCCTTTTGTTGCTTTTCAGGTTCTTATGCAACAGGGTTATGATGCTGCCTGTGACATCTGGAGCCTTGGAGTGCTCCTATACACTATGCTGGCTGGGTAAGTACAACTAAACGCGCCAGGGTTTTATTTGTGTTGCATCATTTGGCCTTTGCATCTAGGGTTATGTCACAGTTCAGTATTATTCTCAGATCAGTATTTCTCCAACATATTAAACGAGATCTTTGAGAACTTGCAGAATTGACTTGGCTATCAGGCTTCTGCATTGACCTTTGTGTTTCATGAAGTGTTTTAAATTGAGGGAGATTTCTGGTGTTCCAACATCATTTCAGTTTTAGCAAACTGAATACGTTTCAGAATAGTTTTGCATTGAGCTGTCTTTACATTAGGAAGTGTTATTTAGTTTAGTGTTTAAATCTCTTAATTTACTTTGTTTTACATTACTGCCTTTATCTTGATCTTGGGTACTGTTGAGTAAGCCATACTATTCTCTTCTGATTGTGGTTAAACAAAAATGTGAAGTCAAACCTGATGTTTCTTGCCCTTAATTCCTCATGGCATATGAGTGTTGATGGCAAGGCCAGCATTTGTTGGCCATCTCTAAGTGCCCTTGAGAAGGTGGTGGTGAGCTGCCGCCTTGAACTGCTGCAGACCGTCGTGTTTCTGGTGCCTAGATTGTTAATGAATAACAATGTTGGACCACTGCTCTATAATGATGCAGAAAGAGAAGTGAAAATGAAAGTTCCAAGTATGAAGACAAAATTAGTGCTTAAATTAGTACGTTTAAATGGGCTCCTGGAAGTATGCAGTTTTGCCCTTTGCGCAGATTGTTTAGTTGCTTCTGATTTTGTTCTGGCATAGAATGTTTTTAGTGAGGACTCCCAGTAAAATCTCCAAATACGTTTTTCCTTTTTATCCCAATTTTTCCTTGCCTGAAATCTTTGCACCTCGCTTTAGCTGCCCAGGAAGTTCCAGACCAGAATAGCTTGTCATGCTTTCTCCTGCAATACATAATCAGATGTGATAAGAGATGATAATTAGTGATCTTCCCTATGTTGTGGCCAGTGCCAGGTTCCTCGATGTTCAATGGAATTCCATACTTGTCTTCTGTCTCCACAAGTATTTCACTTGTTAGCTGCATCCTCCCTTCCCACTACACCCAAAATGCCTACTCAACCTTATGTAACTTAAAGTCCATGCTCCTGCTCAGGTTTTGAGTCTTCATTAAACAGCAAAACTCCCAGCAAACCAAAACTGTTTAGTGAGCTTTTCTAATCTGTAAAATGATGACAAAATCCAAGCTAAAATACAACTGAAAGCATTTTAGAAAGTTTGGATCTCTAAGGGTATTTGAGTATACTACAGTCCTAGTTTAGCCCCATTCATTGCTCGCTGAAATTTTTCCTCGCTCGCTATAAAAAGTGTTATCAGATGAACTGCTATCGTGCAGTGTTACTTTTTCGAAAAGTTGAATTTTTTCCACTGCCTTTGCACCTTGGTTGATTTTTTAATCATTGCTTTAATAAGAGGAGCCTGTTACTTCAGTGAATTATCCTTTCATTACTCTCTTTGAATGTAAATTTATCCTGGTCAGTGTAATGGCCAGTGCATGAACCTTTTAGGTTTGGCTCAGGTGATCTTGTAGTGACGTGTGGGTATAAATAGATTAGAAAGTACTGTTGCTGATATTAATGAACAGATAGTTTACATGCTTTCATGATGTTTCTATATTTACTATTTAAGAGTGGGCTTATCCATTTAAAATGATTAAATGGATTTGTTTATTTTAAATGGGGTAACATCTAAACTGGAATAATAAACGGATGCTGTGTAAGTGCATTAAATATTCATTTGCTATTAACATAATTTCCAGTTTAATTGTATCTGTTATGTCAGTTTTATCTGGTGAATTAAGTTGAACTTAGTAAATGGTTTGGAAGAAAGGCTACCAGTTTCTGGTTTTACATCTCTTTAAACTGAATTATGGACATTTACACCCATTCAATATTAATTACTATATTTTATCATCAAACATAACCGGTGAGGAAGTTTTATTTGTGTAAAACAGCAATTATTTCAAACTTTACAAATTGTACAACTGAGCATATCGGATCGAACATCTTAGCACTGTTCACTCTTAAACACAGCTGGTGTGCAAGTCCCCTGTTGATAAATGCTATCAAGTCTGGGGCAGATTGCAGCAAGTGAGGGTGCCTTTTAGAAGGAAGGAGAGTACTCAAAGTTACTTTGCAGCTGTCTTTATATTGTTGAAAATACATTATCAATATAGCCATAAAGTACTTCGTTTCCTGACACCCCCACCCCCTCTCTTGCCCAAAACCCCAAAGAAACGCAGATGGGCTTTACTGGTGCTCTTGATTGATGTTCCAGCTTTACTGACTTCAGCCTATATTGGGCAATTATTGTAGAAAAATAAATGACTTTGCTTCTCTTAATGGCTGGGGCATGATGTACAAATGAGCCACACAGATGAGCACAATTTGCCTCCATTCGACAAGCTGCAGTGGCATTCGGAATGCTATAGTTGGCCCTAGATTGGGAAGAAATAATTGGCCAAGCTTCCTATTGCTGATTAAGCACATGTTGAGGGCGTCAAGTGAGATGAGGTCAGGTTCGGCTGTGATGCCACACATAGGCTGCATTAGGCTTATGTGTGAAACATGGCCACTGATGAAAGGCATTAGAGGGCAACTGGCATCCATAGAGCCATATTCAGTGCTGTCACAAGAAAGGGAAGAAAATTGGAAGGTATAGGCATATGAGTTTTTGTTAAATCACTGATTTTTTTCTCATGCACTAGTTATACTCCTTTTGCCAATGGACCAAATGATACTGCAGAAGAAATTTTATTACGAATAGGAAGTGGCAAATTCTCACTGAGCGGAGGCAACTGGGATACAGTCTCAGATGCAGCTAAGGTAAAACATACTTATAATGCCAGACAATTGCGTATCGTTTAAGTTACCAAAAAATTGCTTGCAAGCATAACATTTTGAAAATAAAGGTAAGCAAAGTGTAATCCAGTGATGTTGGTGGGTTAATTGACTGGTGAAAAAAGCATATCCCAGAAACTGCATTTCTCCTTGAGTGAGTTTTGATTACGTTATCACTTAAGTGAGTTGAGTTGTCATCCAGGATTAGGCAAGGTGAGTATTAGTGTTGAGAGAGAAATACTTTTCTTCTTTGCACCTAGAAGCACCATTATGCAGCCTTGAGACTTGTACATTTCAGCTCAACAGCAAAATTCACACCGTGCTTCAGCAATTGGACTGCTTCCTTTTGTGTTGGTTCTGAGTTTGATTAATGTGGAACTATTGGAATTTTTTGGTGTTGGCACAAGTCAATGAGACCTAAGTTAAAAGTGGGGAAACTTCTCTCATGATGTTGAATGGGCCATTATGTTCAGGCTAAAGGACTTCTTCAGTCTTGAATTGTCAGACAGTGGGTAAAAATCTTCCCCCATTCCCCCTCAAATTCTCAATGTTAACTTCCTAACTGAAGACTACTATATCAGGGCTTTGCTCACACCAGAACATTGCTTGCATGAGCTCTGTTATGGGTGGCCTGGCAAATAGAATTCAGTCGCAAAAAGTGAGAGATACATTTTGGTAACAAGAATGAGGAGAAATAATATAAATTAAATGGTACAATTTTAAAAGGGGTGCAAGAGCACAGAGACTTGGGGGTGTCTGTACATAAACCTTTGAAGGTGGCAGGACAAGTTGAGAAGGCCATTAAAGAAGCATACAAGATCCTTATTTTTAAAATATAGATGTAGAGTACAAAAACAAGAAAATTGTGCTAAGCTTTCATACAGCACTGGTTAGGCCACAGCTGGAGTGTTGCTTTCAGCTAAAGGCACCACTAGGAGGGATGAGAAGGCCTTCGAGAGGGTGCAGGGAGGTTTACTGGAGTGTATCAGGGATGAGGGGCTACAGGTATGTGGAGAAACTGGGGTTGTTCTCCTTGGGGCAGAGGTTTATGAGATTTTGATACAAATGCTCAAAACTATGAATTGTTTTCATAGACTAAATAAGGAGAAACTGCTTCCAGTGGTTAAAGAGTCAGTGACCAGAGGACACAAATTTAAGGTGATTGGTAAAAGAACCAGAGGTGACATGAGGATTTTTTTTAATGCAGCTTAATTCTGTATAGGTACAGGCTTCTGGTAGACAGTTGAGATGTTGATCTGGATATAATCAATATAAGGAATAGTTCAGTAGTGAGTGAGTTATTATAGGGCAATTGTTTAAACTGAGAACATTCTGCTCGTCTCTCCCATATTATTCTCCTCTTAGTTTTGCCAGAGACACTCATACTCAGCTTGAACCAGGTTTAAACTAATGTCCCTGAGTTAAAAAGTAAGTCTTTAACTCAATGCAGTAGCCATGTCCATCAATTAATCTGCAATTATTCTTTAAATACTTTATGTCAATATCAAAGTATCCAATTGTGCAATTATCTTTGAAGAGTGCTTTTTCGTTATTTAATACTTTCCTTCAATTCTAGGATTTATTGTCCAATATGCTTCATGTTGATCCCCATCAAAGATTCACAGCAGAACAGGTGCTTAAGCATCCCTGGATAGCTTGCCGGGATCAGCTACCACATTTCCAACTAAATCGACAGGATGCACCTCATCTGGTAAAAGTAGGTATTATCACATGATGAAATGATACTTTGCCTGTTGTGTTTAAACATGAAAACTTGCATAGCCCATGTATGTTTACATGTTTTACATGAGAGTTCTAAAAGTACTCTTAGCTGTTGTTTTCTCCGTAGAAAATTTTGCTTCCAACACAGTTTCCAAAAGTTAAATGCAACAGGAATTTGTTAAATTTAATGACTTTTTCTATTACTAATTATCAAAAGCTGCATTTTGCTGTAATACATTTTTCAAAAATATCAATATAGTGCACTAAATATGTCCAAAATTGTTCAGTCCAGCGATGAGTTAAGTGAAATGATTACAAAAGCGGCTGAGATCCACAACAAGTATTCACTGTAAATCTGCTTGTTCATGTGTTGTCGTGTTACACAGGTGATAGTGGGCAGAAGTCACATGGGCAGATGAGATGGAGGGACTTTGGGGGGCAGCTGACTCCAGTGGTACTATACCCCACCACAGAAGCGGCATATTCAGGAGTTATTGGGGGGAAAATTTCAAGGACAGAAAAAAAAGAGTTTCCCTAAAATGTTTTTGTCTGTGATATGTTGAAGTAACATGTTTTCCCTGTAATTATGGAAATTGATACCAGCCAAGAGTGTAATGTAACTCTGGTAAGCAATTAAACTGCCAGTGATCAATTAATGATCCATCAGAGTGAAGAACCCTTTTTTTTTCAGCCCCAGTTTATCCTCATAAATGTCTATTTCCAAAATTGTGCAGGAATAAAAACTTTAATTTTGATGGTCTAAAATAAGGAAGATGATATTTCAGTGTTGTGTTTCCTAATAAAGATCTATCCTTATCCTTAGGGTGCCATGGCTGCTACATATTCTGCCCTCAACCACAAAACCCTTCGTCCGGTGTTGGAGCCAGTTGCAGCTTCAAGTTTAGCCCAACGCAGAGTCATGAAAAAACTTACCTCAACAGACTTATGAAATATGTATGAACCAACAATATCTGACTTTTTCAATTGACTTGAATGGCAGCAAGCTCCTGGAGGTTGCACTAACTTAAGAGTTTTTGCTTTTCCTTATTTTTTACTTTGAGTATTGGGCGATCACGCTACCAAATCAAGACGAAGGATTAGGTTCACTGGAAGATGGAATGATAAGATTTTATCAATTACAAAAAGGTTACAGAGGCTAATTCATCTCATTAAACACAGACAGGTTTACATCATGAAAGTTGAATCTTATCATTGCAATTTTGAAAAGGGCAAAATAATTCTAATCAAGGTGGCAATGGGATCAGAGAAGTAAGGAGGTCAGTCACTGGTGGCCACATTCAGAGCTATTTTGCTTTTCTGTGATCTTGTTCTGAGACAATGGTTAATTAAACTTTGTATTTTATTTATTTACTTTTATTTTCAAGAAATACAGTACTTTTAGATAAAGTTTTATTTTGATGTCAATTTATATATTGTCATTAAAATGTCATATTGCACATCACTTCTGGATTGTATAAAATTGTCCAACAGCCTTAATATTGCTCCTTAACAAATGTCCTTTATTTGGTTTTCCACTGTTTCTGAAATTGCTAGACAGCACTTGAATTTCTGCATTTTAGTAATTGGATAAATATTATCCAAGAAATACATTTGACAATGTTTCACCTTTTGTTGTTGAGATTACAGTGAAATCTAGAAAATGTTAACATTTAGGGCAGGCGCATTAACCATGCTAAGGTAGAAGATCCTGCAGTTTTTTTCAAGTAATTTCTAAAGACACAAATGAAAACAGTACTGTATCGTGTTGATGTGCTTCATCTTCATGTTCACCACAATAACATTTTGATTTCTTCAGTTTTCTGTGGTTTATGAAGTTGAAGATAGCTAATGATGTCATTTGCATGGTGAGACTAAAACTGCAATACTACTTGTCCCATATTCTAGTCATATTTTCAAAATCAACCAACTTGTGTAATTGGACCGAATTGGAATCTTGGCCCTAAACAAATGGAAAACTACAATAAAGATGAGACATTTCAACGTTGCTTTCACTTTTATATTATATATTCTCGTCCAGTTATGAGGGTCCTGCACAACTTCAGTGTTGATTACAATCGTTGCTGTCCATATGTGAAAGAAAGTCCTTGACATTTGCTGCCTGACTGGTACAATTCACATAAGTGTCTCTTTATAATCCCTTGATGCTTATGAAATTGCCTGCAAGCCAGGTGAACTAAATGTCTCTGAGGGACATCATTGCAATTATTCATAATGTGCCAATTTTCTTGAATTCATGTGTCACATTGGTGAATTGTGCAGAGGTATTTATGCAGAATCTGGCCCTGATTTTGCTGTACTGATAACAGCGAGGCTATTTGCACTCATCCTTTTTACTGGGTAAAACCGACAGCAACTTTTTGTGCCCGCATGGGTGTAGTTGATGGCGGAAATCCAATAGTTGCTGTTGGTGATACTCTGCTCCTCCACAGGATGGTGCTGTTGCAGTCTTCGCAGATGGAGTCTGCACTGCGAACTTGGGCCGTTTAGGGGTTGTGGGGAAGAATCTTTTAGGCAGCAAGCGGTAGTGACCTGAAACTCGCTGCTTACGAGGGTGCTGGAATTGGAGAATATTGGTGACTTTAAAAGGAAATTGGATGGGCAGTTGCAGGGCTATGGGGATAGAATGGAGAATGGGATTGATTGGATTAATCTTCAAAGAGCTGACATCGACTCAATGGTCGAATGGCCTCCTGTCCTTTAATGACTCTGATTCTTATTATCCACTATTCTCACACTAGAGACCAATGGGAGTGTTTAAGCCTTGTTCAGTCAGGAGTAATTCTGAGTTTTTAACAGTGTAGTAAGCCTAATTACCGCTGAGCAACCTCTCTGAAAAATGAATTTCACAAATGTGAAATTTCATTCCTTCGAATGAAAATTAAAGTTGGATTTATAAAATAAAATTAGAAAATTTTTATATTGTTTTTTGTGTTTTGGTCTTCTATGTCTTATCTATGTGTATATCTTCATCTTTACTTCCTGTGCAATGATTTAAATGTAATTTAGAATTCCTGTTTTTTTTGCTTCATGCTTTGCCACCTATGAGGGATCTTCATGTTGATTGGTCTAATGGCATCTTTCTGCTTGATCTGCTCACAGAGCCACAGGTCCTCCATAGAGCTCAAATCAACTAGATTCCTGCGGAGTAGAAATCTCTGCTGACAAATCCGCTAAAGGTCTCTGGGCAACTACTTGAGGTGAACTGGTGCAAGTCTTTCCTTCTTTGCTCTCAACAAATTTCCGGGCCATTACTGGTGATTGCAGATAGTACAATGCAAGCCTTTTTTTCTGTAAATATCTTAACTTTATTGTAATGGTGACTGCTAAAATAGTAATGGTCATGGCTAAATTAGAGCCTCTAAAGATTTTGATTCTGGCCTACAATTTGTTCAAGAACAGCTTATCCCAAGCCTGAAGAGAGGATTTGAAGAACTAGCTTTTCTAGTAGCATTTGTAAGACCACCATAACTCCAATCTCAGAAGGCTGAAAATGAGCATTTCTTGGCACCTGTGCAATTGGAACTTAACTATCTTGAAGGGACATCCGTTAATCTTTCAGTGATGGTTGTTATTACCAGGTGAGGAGGAGAGAGCTGGCTCTCCTATTCAGCCCATGATTGGTCGCAACAAAAGTTTTAAAATTTCTTCTCCCCATAAATGCCTTTTCCAATCAAAATGTATTTATTTGTTAATAAGGGCTGGAATTTTACGTCCTGTGGGCGGGCACGCGCTCGATCCGGACGACGTAAGATCGTGTGAGATGATGTCAGGGAGCGTCCCGACATCATGGTGCACTAGCGCGATATTTCGCTTGGCGGGCGCACACAAAAGCTGGAAGAGCGCCCGCCAACAATTAAGTGGGCAATTAAGCCCATTAACGGCCCAATTGAAAGCAATTTTTCGTGGCCGATTGGCCAGGCAGCTTTACATTTTTGTTGAAACCTCGTCCAAGGGCGGGATGGAATCTGTTAGGATTTAAAATAAAAAGAAATATCTGGGGACTTTTTTTTAATGAGGTATGCTTTCAGGTGCTTGATTGTGTTGCACAGGCATTCTTTGCCGCAGTTCTGTGCTTTATTTTATTATTTGGAGGTCTGCAGCCCCCTGAGGCAGCTGTCTGCCTTTAGAGAACTCAATGAAGTGCTTACCAACACCTGTGGTGCGTTGGCACCCACCTTCCTCCTGCCCCCAATGGCAGAGCAGAGCCTTTCTCTGGGCGTGTTGCACGCTGGCTGGCTGTTAATTAGCCAACCAGCGTAAGATCGCATTCACAGCGCGATCTTAGCCAGGAACGGGTTTTATGTCCACTTCCGGCTGCACTGACTTTGGACGCACCCTGAGGGTAAAATTCAGGCCAAGGAGCCAATCAAACCAGGTTTTTTTGCTTCAAAGGGTAAGTTTATTAGCTACTGAACCTGAGAAAAAATAATAAAGACTTGATGATGCACACACGCAGATATCAAAAGTAAGGAAGTTGGCATCCAATAAAAAGTTAGAAGAATATACAATTTAGTCCTTTGTCTTTGAGGCGTAGGTTGTTGAGCGTTGTGGCTGTTTGAAGTTGGTTAATTTTCTGTAGAATTCTGGAGTTGACTTGGTTCAGGCCTGCACTTTGTTGAAGAGAGAGAGATCTGTTCTGTTTTCCAGCAGTGTTTTCAGATGGCTGTGATGTGTAGAACCAGTTTTTAAAACTCCTGTCTGTATATTCCCAGAAAGGAAGTTGATTAGCCTGTGTTGCAGGCAAGTAATCTCATTTTTTCATCTCCAAAACTTTTGACACTTTTTAAGATAGAAATCAATAGGAAATGGGGTTATTTCGTCCTCCACAGGGGGTTTTGAATGCCTGATGAGTATCTGGCTGGTTAGTAGTTCCCATTATCTTGAAGGAACTACAGCTCATCAAAAGCCAGCATTTTTAATGCCTTCCTTTCAAGAAAGTCCTTGTTTGAAGCGGACTTTGCCAAACCCGCCTCCCCCCCAACCCCCCGGTATAAAATTCCATGCAGTAGGTCTGCAGTGCAATGCATATAGAAATTTCCAGAGAAGTGGTCAATTTACAGTATCAGACGTCAGGTGACTCATAGCCTTTTTTGATCAGGGTCTTATCTTGTATTTAAAAAAAAACAGACATTGAAACAGCTCAATATGTCTGTGGTTAGCTGGTGAAGTTGTAAGTAGGTCTCACTCAGTCACAGCTTCCCGTCATTGTGGCATGGTGTTCAACTCTTGCACATACATACCATGTTGAAGGTAGTCAACTTCCCATGGTGCCTAAACCTCACCTTCAAAACCAGCCTTGAGTTTTTTTTAAAAATAGCTACCCTTGGAAATTCTGGTATTTGTTTACTTCTTTATTGTTTATCAAATTAATTCTGATATACTTGAACCTTTCAAGTATGTCAATTAGGTTCCATTCAGGTTGAGTACACACTGATGGCCAATCTTGTCATAATCATGGATCACTATCTGAAGTGCCACAATTAATCTGGAGCTCGTTGGTGGAGAGTTTGATGCCCATTTGTGAGCTGCTGTTAGGACTGCATTACCTGGAGTGAAACTATACAAAACTAAAGACAGAACTTCCTTTTTGTTTGTCAAAACAGTCTTCCTGCAATAACCATAACTGAAGTTTGAAGAAGGGGGCACACCTAAAATTTAACCCTCTTTTCCTTTTTAAGATGGTGACTGACTTACTGTGCTTTTCCACTATTTAATGTTTTTATTTCAGATTTCCAGCATTTGTAGGGGGCTCTTGTTTTATTGGGGTTTTACAGCCAAATTGCTGCCACCATGTACCATTGCTAAGGAAGTGAATAGAGCAAGGTTTGCTTGATTTTTTTCTTGAAACACCACAAGTGGCATTGTGCAAAACAATTGCCCTCTACTTGACCTTGGTTTTTGTTTCAATAAATAATTGTCCAAAGGAAGAAATACTTCACATCCTCAATCCCCCTAATTGCACTTAAGAGTGAGCGAGTTGTGGATTAGAGACTGAGAATTTATGAAGGATTTCATTGCGTGCAATATCTTAGACTACAAGGAGGAATTCTTAAGCATAGCTCATTTTATTAAAATATTTGTCACAGCATTTCTCCAGCTGCATCACTCCCATGGGTTCTCAATGTTACCTTTGATTGCATTGAAAACAGCAACATCTCTCAAAACAGGAATCTGAGCACAATCAACTCACCGGTGGTCAGCGGATGATAACCCTGCCAGAAGGAGCAAGATTTCCTCTTTTGGGGCTTACTGGGACCAATGGGACTCCAGCAATCTAAATTCTGACAACAGCCACATCTTTTTAAAATTCATTTTCAGGATATGGACATGGCCTGCACTTGGTACCCCTCCTTATTTGCCCTTGACATTGTGTTTGCAAGCCATTGCCTTGAAATGCTGCAGTCCATTTGGTGAAGCTACTCCTGTGCTGTTAGTGTTCCAGGATTTTATCCAGTGACAATAAAGGAATGCCAATTTGTGTCCGTCAGGATGGTGTGGGAAACTTGGAGGTAATGGTGTTCCCATCACAGATGCCCTTGCCATTGTCCACAGGTGTCAACATCTTGTACCTTCTTTCCAGTAAATCAATCTGGGGTTCCCCCTGTCCCCATAGCAACCAAGCCATCCAGGCTTGCCAGGTAGGATTTGGAGCAGGTCTCAAGACCCTCTTCACTACTTCATTTTACCTTAAAAAGACAGCCCCAAAATATAACAAACTTTTAAACTTGGCACCTGATATATATACTCTTGACAGCTCAAAGAACCACATTAACAGCTGCTAAAATCAATGATATTCTTGGGCAAAACTACCTTCAATTGATCTTCTTGAATGAAAACTACTTGTCAAATGCTGAGCCGCAGATATTGCTGCCAAAATAATGGCGCTCACCGTAATTAATGTGCAAGTTGTCCAGCAACATGTACCAAGGAAAAGATACCCTATGAATTGTGAATAGCCTATTTGTGCTATTGTGAGACTCTCAAATGACAACTCGCCCTCAATCTCCTTGTAAGTTTTATAAAATTGTTGGATTTGCACATTAATTGCCAATTAAACAGTCGGCGAAAAATTAGGGCATCTACTTAACAGTTTAAGTAACTTTTCAATAAGGTTTATGTGCCTGCAATGGAATTGAAACTAGATATTCATTCCTACAGCCAGTAAATTGATAGATTTTAAAAAGTCAAATGTTTTAATTTTTCCTTTTTTGTCTCCCTCTTTTAATCCAATATTTCCCTCTTATTATTTCTCTTTATGTACCTGATTTGACTCAAATTCATCCTATTTCCTTCACTGCCATTCCTGTTTCCTTCTGTAGGGGTGACTTTTGGGTTGCTGCATGGACGAGCTGCTTAGAGGAGCTGCTTACAAAGTAACAAAAACTTGGATGCTGAAGGGTAAGGGAGGGAGTCAAACTAACAATGTGCACCATAGAACCATAGAAAAGTTACAGCACAGAAGGAGGGCATTCAGCCCATCTTGTCCGTGCCAGCCCGAGGACATCCAGGTGCCCTTTCTAATCCCACCTTCCTGCACCCGGCCCATAGCCCTGCAGCTTACAGCACTTAAGATTCAGATCAAGGTACTTTTTGAAAGAGTTTAGAGTTTCTGCCTCTACCACCAACTTGGGCAGCGAATTCCAGACACCCACTACCCTCTCTGTAAAAAAGTTCTTCCTCATGCCCCCCTACACCTTCTGCCACTTAACTTGAATCTATGTCCCCTGGTTCTAGAATTCTCCACCAAGGGAAACAATTTTATCCTGTCCACTCTATCTATTCCCCTCATAATTTTGTATACCTCAATCAAGTCACTTCTCAGCCTTCTTTGTTTGAAGGAAAATAACCCCAACCTATCCAATTTCTCCTCGTAGCTACACTTTTCTAACCCTGGCAACATTCTTGTAAACAATGACATACCCTACTCCAGAAAACTCTGGGTCCAATGTTATCCTATTCACCAATTTCCTAAGGGAGTCACAGTATCAATAGATTAGTAAATCTTCCTGACATGGTACTGATTGAACCAATAAATTTCACACTGTGCAACATGCTGAAATTAAAGTAAACTCCATACAAATTCTTAACCACAGCTTATTTATTTTTTTCAGACCAGAACATTGGCCCAGAAACAGGCACAGGCAGGACTCTCATACCACCAATCTTCAAATATCGATATCCAGATTCATCTGGTTTGAATTCTCCTACTTTGCTACTTCCTGGCTTGAAGTTTTCTGTCTTGTCTTGTGCAAATTCTTCTGCTAAAATCTTCTTTAGGTATAAGAAAAATGGAAGTTTATTTAACAGAAAACAGCTTTTCACCATTCATATCTTATTGACATTACAGTTCTGACTGGCGTGAATTCAATTTTTTTTGTATCATCTATTTGAGAGCTTCAATTATTTTATAACAATCCTGTAACCATAAACAGAGCTATATCAGTATAGAGGTTAATGTCTCCGCTGGTGCTAAGGTCAGGAGATATAACCTATACTAAGATTAAGAACTCTGTTGATGCTGAGGTCCGGAGCTAGACTGGTACAGAGTTCAGAGCTCTACCCTTACACAGGTTCACACTATATTGGGTCCAAATTGGGTTTTAATAACTCACTTGTCGACTCAAGAGATTTGCATATATCAGCAAAAATATTAATTTGACTCTTAGAGCAGCGATGTCTGCTGGCAATAAAACAGATGGATGTGTTATGGGTTTATATAACTTCACTTCATTAAGCATCATCCACCAAAACAAGCAACAGTAATTTTCTCACCTCTAATGCCTTCTGATTTTTAAAAAAAATTAAATATTGATTGGTTTACATTCTGTGATTGTAAAACTTACTTCCATTTCATGCAGATGTATTGGGTGTTTTGATGGCATCTTTTTATTCGGGCATCTAGGCTTTTCAAAGCTATAGTTTGTTTGAAGCTTTGATTGTTCCAAGTTGAAAATAGCATCCAGATCTGTAATGGAAAGTGACAATATTGGTTTGCCATTTAGCAAATATAATGCAGGCTTTGTAACTATCCTGTGGTCTATTACTAAATAAATTTAAGTAAAGAGCAAGTCGGAGATTACATTGCCCATAATATTACAATTTTGAGTATATTTAAACTGAATAGCTTTCCCTAAAACAATGATGATAACCAGTGTCCACATTATTATTTTGGTCAATTTTTCATCTACATGTCTTTGAAGCGCCTTGAGAGCTTTTTTATGTTAAAATTGTGACAGAAATACAAGTTCTTTATGTACTTTAAGAGGTAATCGCAAATGGAGGTTCAGCATTTTCCTTCCATTTGTTGTAAAGTTAATAGAGATGGACGGGGTTCATCAATAGCTCACTGGTCCTTTGGTTGCCATGTCACTCTTATTGCATGGTAACTTATTGAGTACTGGGATTGGTCTGTGGGAGCCAATGTGAAAAGTTCATCTGTCATTGATCAGTGGTAACCATGTGGTCATAAAAAGCAATGACATCCCAAGCATATTGTGACCTCATGAACAGATTCAAACAAATTTTCCTCAGAGAAGTGTTTCCAGGATCAGAAATCAAATATTAGGGGTGGATTCAACCTTTTCTCCCTATACAATATAAAATGTAAGTGTGAAACAGGCAAAAAAAAACAATGGACTAGTAGGTTATGCAAATATTATAAGACATTGAAGTAAATATATAACAATTCTTGTACCTGAGCAAAGCCATGCTAGAAATTCTATACTTGTGTTGTAAATATTCAATGTGAGATAGCTGTATCATCAGAGACCACTGATCAGATGCAAAGGACAGGTAATTTGAAGGGGAATATTATCTCAAGGGGAAAGTATATAGTAAAGGAATAGAATAGAATACTTAAGTTTCTCTTGGGTAAAAAATAACACCAATGCCTGCTGTACAAACCTAATGTTTTCTGATTAGAAGAGATTTCCAAATACTTGTCTTCATTCAGTGTTTGTGGTAGAGCAGGAGGAGTGCATTCAGCATGGTCTTCATCCATTATAATTTGTGTGAATTTAGTCTCTTTGGCTAAATCGGTTCGGTTCCCTTATTCACGGCGATTGCTAGAATTTGCTGCCTTCTGCTGGGAGAAACAAGTAGTGTTTTTCAGAAATAAATATGCCAAAACTTTTACTTTCAAACCAAAGCCTTGAAAGGGCTGTTGGAGAGATTAGTGGACATACCCTTCACCAACAATCATTCTTAAGCTTTAAACCTCAACTTGCTTTCAGAAATTAATCCTTCTGGCTGGCTCCTTTCAACTTGCACTTTTTGTTACAAAGTTTAAAGCATTCCTCTACATCACTTTCTGGTAAATTATTGATAATGTACCGATAACTGTATTTTGTAGATATATCTCCCACTTTTTAAATGAAGCAAAAATACAATTGAACATATCATGATAAACACCAAATACATGACTGCAATGTTCTTGTGATAACCCCTAAAAACGCACTTTTCAAAAAGTCAGTGTCCCAAATAATTTGTTCACTTACATACTTATCACAGCCTTATTTAGAAAGTATATCTCTTTCATGGACAGAAGTGTGTGCAATCCCTGTTCAAGGTTGATGATAAGCAATGATTACACAGTTCATTTTTCAAAAGGTAAATTTCTTGTATGAGAGGTGGATTGTGATCTCATAATGTCTTTAACAGTGAGTTCATAATAGCTGTTAAGTGCCTACCTTATGAAGTGCCATGGTGCCTTACATAGTTTATTGAAAACTAATGTCCTTGTATTTTTGGAATCCTCAAATAAAAGTAAAAAAATTTGTTTTTAACATCAGCTTAATATAGGCTGCAGGTAGTGTAAATATTTGATGTACTTCCCACAGGTGACATTGAAAGAAAATATTTGGCTATATTTGATGTGCAATTTCAGTTCAGTAAGGAAATTGGAGAAAGATGTGAAATGATGAAATTTTAGTCAATGTTTATATTCTTTTCACTAAGGAAATATGGTCCCTAAATTCCCACTGCCTGTCGGTATAAAATCACTGTAATGTAGTTGGGCACGGAGTAGGGACAAGAAACAATTGCACCAGGTTTCCAGCTCTTTTCCCCTCCCCATTTTTAGATAATCATGTTCTGTGTCTTTGAATATGTGAGTTTTTGATGAGACGTTAAACCAAAGTGTTGGCTGCTTGCAGATGGATGCAAAATATCCCACGCTATTATTCGAAGAAGAGCTGGGGCATTCTTCTTGTCCTGAGGTCATGAAAATTTAAACAAAGGCCTGCTGCTACTTCATTCTCAAGAACCTGGTAGCTTCCATGTCTGTATGTCTCATCCTGTAGTGCAATATTTCATTGCCAAGATATAGGTCGTGATTTTCCGGCCCTGTCGTGGTGGAACCCGCTGCTGGAGATCCGGCAGCCCAGCCAAAAGTCCATTGACTTCCAGTGGGACTAGAAGATCCCGGTGGTGGGCGGGGCTGGAAAACCTGCCCATAGTCAACTGGTTTTTCCAACCACAACCTTCATCCCCGTCTCCATTTATTTTTCTTCATTCGCCCACTCAAAAGACATGAATTTGATATTAATCTGCCCTCCACCGCCCCCCCCCCCCCCACCACCAAACCCATGAGGGGCAAGAAATGATACGATGAAGTGTTACCATCCTAAAAGTTGGGATCCTGCCTGCAACCTGCCACACTTTCATCTGCTGCAGTATTAATGACAATGATTTGGGCCCACAGTGTAATTTTATGCCCCAGTCTGGGTGAGTCCTGTTTTGTCTGCTGCCTAACTGGACAGCAGAAGAGGCCCAGGTAAGTTTTAAAACTTTTGAACTCCTTCTGGGCCAGGCAGAGCAGTAATCCCCTCCCAATCCCCTCAAGGGGTCACGGGGCCTCATCAGCCTTGGCATCCCCTTAATACTCATTGAAAAGACAGCCATTCACACTGTGATGTGAAGAGATCCTTTCCACACACCGTCTCAAAGTAAAAGATGCTTGAGGAGACGTGTGATTCAAGATGGTGACTGAAAATGGTAACAGAATACTCAGTGTAATCTTTGGTATGTTAAATAGCTTTAATCACTTTTACACTTTAAACCTTTTGCTGTTTGCCATTCCTGCCTCAGGTGGTCTGACTAGGTGTTGGAAATATTCATTTAATGAGGCACTACTGTTATGGTTGGAAGGACTTCCACATCCTTGACCTTGCTGGACTTGTCATCCACTAACTGCCCTCCCCTGTCGAAATCAAGACCCATCTGTTTAAACCATTTGCTTACAACTGTAATTAGACACTGATTAGTTACTTTTGAAGACAATGTAATGTAAGGATCACATTATAAAGCCCGACAGCAAAATTTGTACCTACACAGAACTAGCAATGCTAAAGGAACAGATTCCCTCAGCAATCAAGGATTTCTGCTGCTGCTCTGAATGATGCTTTCATTCTGATCCACTACTGTCTCCATATTTACAATCCATCACCATCCGTCAGGACTTGCACCTGTCTCCCCAAAATACAATGTGTAAACTTGCTCAACCGTGTTTGGATGCCTGAAAATTCCCGCAGGATCCCCTGTGAATGAAGGAAATCTGCCATACAATGTCTGATCACAATTTGTGCTCGAGCAACATGTTCCTGGTATGCAGCATTGCTGAAGGTGGTAGGTGGATGGGTGGGTGTCATGTTAGGAAAGACTGGTTTCTCTAGAGTTTCTAACTATCGTAGCTACCCCCACGCCACCTCAGCTGAGCTGTGTCATTATGATGTGGCACCTGATAAAGTATCTTACACACTGCTGGCTCCAGAAAGTGAGCTAGGGCCAGGAGAACAAATGAAAAATATTGCGGATGCTGGAAACCTGAAAGGCCTGAAAGTTTTGATGAAAGGATCCAGGCTTGAAACTCTGTTTCTCTCTCGACGGAAGCTGCCGGACCTGCTGAGATTTTCAGCAAGGTGGAAGCAACTCATTTCCTATTGGGGCATAAGTACATAAGAAATAGGAGTAGGCCATTCGGCCCCTCAAGCCTGCCCCGTCATTCAATAAGATCATGGCTGATCTGCTTCAGGCCTCAATTCCCCTTTCATGCCAGCTCCTCATAGCCCTCAATCCCCTGATGTTTCAAAAATCTATCTACCTCCTCTTTAAATACTTTCAGTGATCTAGCCTCCACAACTCTCTAGGGTAGAGAATTCCAGATATTCACTACCCTGTGAAAGAAGAAATTCCTTTGCATCTCAGTTTTGAATGAGTGCCCCCTTTTTCTGTAACTATGTCCTCTAGTTTGAGATTCCCCCACAAACACCTTCTCAACATTTACCCTGTCAAGCCCCCCTCAGAATCTTGTACGTTTCAATAAGATCACCCCTCATTCTTCCATAACCTAATGAATAAAGGCCTAACCTGTTTAGCCGTTCTTGATACGCCAACCCCTTCATCCCAGGAATCAGCCTAGTGAATTTCTTTTAAACTGCCTGCAATGCCAGCATATCCTTTCTTAAATACGGTGATCAAGACTGTACACAGTACTTCAGGTGTGGCCTCACCAAGACTCTCTACAGTTGTAACAAGACTTCCCTATTTTTAAACTCCAACCCCCTAGCAATACAGGCCAAAATTCCATTTACCTTCTTAATTACTTCTTGTACCTACATGCTAACTTTTTATGCTTCATGCACAAGAACACCCAGATCCCTCTGTGCTGCACTTTTTTGGAGTCTCTCTCCATTTAAATAATAGTCTGCCTTTTAATTTTTCCCACCAAAGTGTATGACCTCACACTTTCCTACATTAAACTCCATCTGCCAAGTTTTTGCCCACTTACTCAACCTGTCTGTATTCCCTTGCAGATTCCTTATGTCCTTATAACAACATGCCCTCCCACCTATTTTTGCATCATCAGCAAATTTGGACACTATACACTCTGCTCCCTCCTCCAAGCCATTAATATAGATAGTAAATAATTGAGGCCCTCGGACTGATCCTTGTGGCACTCCACTGGTTACATCTTCCCAACCTGAAAAAGACCCATTAATCCTGATTCTCTGTCTTCTGTGTGTTAACCAATCCTCAATCCATGCTAATACATTGCCCTCAATACCGTGAGCTCCTGACTTGCGCAATAACCTTTTATGTGGCACCTTATCGAATGCCTTCTGGGAATCCAAGTATACTACATTGACTGGTTTCCCTTTATCAACTCTGCTTGTTATATCCTCAAAGAACTCTAGTAAATTTGCCAAACATGATTTCCCTTTCACAAAACCATGTTGACTCTGATTGCGTTAAGCTTATCTAAATGTCCTGCTATTTCTTCCTTAACATTTTTCCAATGACAGATGTTAGGCTGACTGGTCTATAGTTTCCTGCTTTTTGTCTCCCTCCCTTCTTAAACAGGGGCATCACATTAGCGGTTTTCCAATCCGCTGGGACCCTCCCAGAATCCAGTGAGTCCTGGAATATTTTGACCAATGCCTCCACTATCACTGCAGCCACTTCCTTTAAAACCCTTGGATGTAAGGCCATCAGGTCCTGGCGACTTGTCTGCCTTTAGTCCCATTAGTTTCTCAAATACTTTGTTCCCCATGATAGAGACTGTTACATGATCTTTCCTCCCATTAGCTCCTTGCTTATCTGATAACTTTGGGATATTTATAGTGTCCTCCACCATGAAGACTGATGCAAACTATTGGTCTGAATTATCTGCCATTTCCCTGTTCCCCGTTATCAATTCTCCAGTTGCATCTTCCAAGGGTCCCACGCTCACTTTAGCCACTCCCTTTTTATATACCCGTAGAAGCTTTTGCTGTTTTTATATTTCTTGCCAATTTACTTTCATAATCAATTTTCTCCCTCTTTATTAGTTTTTTAGACATCTGCTACTGGTTCCTAAAAAATTTATCCCAATCTTCTGCTCTACCACTAGTTTTCGCCGCTTTGTATGCCTTCGTTTTTGATGGGATACTCTGACTGCCTTTGTTAACAATGGGTGGTTCAACCTTCTCACCGAGTCCTTCTTTTTGATCAGGATAAATTTTTGCTCAGCATTATGAAATATCTAATTAAATGTCAGCCCATCCGCTGACCTTCCCCTTAGATTATTTTCCCAGTCCGCTTTAGACAACCCTTTCTTCATACCTCTGTAATTGCCCTTATTTAAGTTGAGGACATTTGTTTGAGACCCGAGTTGCTAGCCCTCAAACTGAATTTGAAATTCTACCATGTTGTGATCGCTAGCCCCTAGAGGATCCTTAACTATGAGATCTCTTATTAATCCTACCTCATTACACATTACTAGATCTAAAATAGCCTGTTCCTGGGTAGGTTCTGCAATGTATTGCTCTAAGAAACAATCTCTGATGCACTCTACAAATTCGCCTTCCATGTTATCTCTGCCAATTTGATTTGTCCAGTCAATATACAGATTAAAGTCACTTATGACAATTGTAGCACCCTTCTTACATGCCTCCATTATTTCCTGATTTATACTTTGTCCTACAGTGAGGCAACTCTTCGGGGGCCTATAGACGACCCTCACCCGTGACTTCTTCCCCTTGCTATTCCTTATTTCCACCCAGACTGATTCCACATCACGAGCTATTGCACCTATATCACTACTTGCCACTGCACTGATATCTTCTTTTACTAAAAAAGCTACCCCACCTCTTTTTTTTTGCCTATTTTTCTGGAATGTCGAATACCCTTGAAATTTGAGTTCCCAGTTTGGCCACACTGCAACCACTGTCTCTGTAATGGCTATCAAATCATAATCATTTGTTTCTATTTGTGCCATCAACTCACCTATCTTGTTACAAATGCCGCGTGCATTCAGATAAAGAGCCTTAAGCTTCAACTTTTTACCATTATTACTCATTCTGGTTCCAATCTCTGCAGCACTCTTCTGCTTATATTTTCTGTCCCTTCTTGTCACACTTTGATTATCATTTGCCTCTTCACTACCCTGCACCTCTGCTCTCTCGTTTCTTTTTGATTTTTTAAACTTCCCTTCAATTGAATTCTTTTCTCCCCCCCCCCCCCCCCCCACCCCGCCACCCCACTAATTAGCTTAAAGTCCTATCTACAACTCTAGTTAAATGATTTGCCAGGACACTGGTCCCAGCATGGTTGAAATGAAGCCTGTTCCAAAGGAACTGTTCTCTCCTTCCCCAGTACTGGTGCCAGGTGCCCATGGTTACATGGTGCCCATGAATCGGGGCAGAGAGGAAATTCAGGCTTGACAGCTTGGCAAAAGGATAGGAAGATTCACTCATTCTAAACTGTTGCTTGGATCAATCAGGGATTGTTTCTTAGATGCCCCATGCATCTGCTCACTTAATGCCTCTGATCAAATCCAGCAGATCTGCTATGATGGTATAGAATACTATTTTTCAGTTTGCTCTTAACAGTTGCATTGCTGCGCATCTAACCTAGCCTTAGAAGGAAAATCAGGAAATTATTATTTCTTAGGAGGACCTTAGAGTGCAAGCTGCTGTCCCGTGAGGTTAGCCTGGCCAGCAGGTGGAGCAGCTAAGTCACACTTGGACTCTGGAGCTCATACTGTTTATAACTAAATTTGCCACTAGGTGGAGCAGCTAAGTCATCATCCATTTGCTTCAAACCCTGTAATGCTCACATAAGGGATGATGAAGCTGAGAGAGAGAATCTGGGATACATCCAAGTGTTTGGTTCTAATTTTTAAAAAATTAATTCATTAGATGTGAGCTTTGCTGGCTGGGCCAACATTTATTGCTCATCCCTAATTGCCCTTGAGAAGGTGGGGGTGAGCTGCCTTCTTGAAATGCTGCAGTCCATGTGGTACACCCACAGTGCTGTGAGGAAGAGAGTTCCAGGATTTTGACCCAGCAACAGTAAAAGAATGGCGATATATTTCCAAATCAGGATGGTGAGTGACTTGGAGGGAAACTTCTAGGTGGTGGTGTTTCCATCTATCTGCTGCTTTTGTCCTTTTAGATGGTAATGGTCATAGGTTTGGAAGGTGCTGTCTAAAGAGCCTTGGTGAATTCCTGCAGTGCATCTTGTAGATGGTGCACACTGCTGCTACTGTGCGTTGGTGGTGGAGACAATGAATATTTGTGGATGTGGTGCCAATCAAGTGGACTGCTTTGTCCTGGATGGTGTCAAGCTTCTTCAGTGTTGTAGGAGCTGCACTCATCCAAGCAAGTGGGGAATATTCCATCACAATCCTGACTTGTGCCTTGTAGATGGTGGACAGGCTTTGGGGAGTCAGGAGGTGAGTTACTCGTCGCAGGATTCCTAGCCTCTGACCTGCTCTTGTAGCCAGAGTATTTATATGGCTAGTCCAGTTCAGTTTCTGGTCAATGGTAACCCCCAGGTGTTGATTGTGGGGGATTCAGCGATGATAATACCATTGAACATCAAGCGGCAATGGTTGGATTCTCTCTTGTTGGAGATGGTCATTGCCTGACACTTGTGTGGCGTGAATGTTGCTTGCCATTGTCAGCCCAAGCCCGGATATTGTCCAGGTCTTGTTGCATTTGGACATGGACTACTAAATAAATAACAGCAGTTTATTTTTCTTAATAGTATGAAGAAGTGTTTGGCAAAGCTTTATCCATTTGTTTGCAGACACCATGTTATAAACTGCATTCAAATACATCATCCCCCTGCTTGTGTTTAATGTGAATTTTGATATAAATGACACATGGTCCCTCACCCTCCACAGACAAAAAATGTTTTACAAATACCTTCCATGAACACAGTGTTCCATTAGCAATAAAATATTACAATCATTTGAAATACAATAAGGTATTCATGACAACCAGCATATGTTCAATGAACGTTTTAACTGACAGAATGCCCTATACTAACAGCAAGAAGAGGGAGAAATTTAAAAGAAAAGCATTTATAAAAAGCAGATTGTTAAATTATTCCATTTGTGTTTTGCAGGAACATCAACAGTAGCATTTTCCTGAAAATGTATTATAGGAAAAAGTATTTTAAAGGTTAATCACTGGTGACCAACTTAAAATTTGTCTCATAGTGCCTCATTTTCACTTTATGATAGAAAAACACTCAAAAGCTGGGATTGGCAAACTAAGGAATTATAGGAAGACGAAAGAGCATTAATCTTGCACTTAGACTCATAGAATGGTTACAGCAGAGAAGGAAGCCATTCAGCCCATTGTTCCCTTGCCAGCTCTCTGCAAGATCAAATCACCTGGTCACAGACTCCCCACTTTTCCCTGTAGTCCTGCAATTATTTTCTCTTCAGATAATTATCCAGTTCTCTTTTGGTGGCCTTGAATGAATCTGCCTCCACTGCACACTCATAGGTGCATTTCAGATCCTAAACAGTCCCTTTGTAAAAAAATGTTTTCCTTATAATGTTGCTGTTTCTTTTGCTAAACATCGTCAGTCAGTGCCTCTGGTTCTCAACCTATCTGTCAATGGGAACAGTTTCTCCCTATCTATTCTGCCCAGACCCCTCATGATTTTGCACACCTCTGTCAAATCTTCTTTTAATCTTCTTTTCTCCAAGGGCAACAGCCTCCTACCGCAATGAGCCACTTCATAGTTCTCTGCATTAAATTTCAACTGCCACTTGTCCATCCATTCCACCAGCCTCTCTATGTCCTCTTAAAGTCTATCACTATCCTCCTCTCAGTTCATAATACATCCAAGTTTTGTGTCAACCACTGTATTGGCTTGTATCCTACTTTGAAAGCAAATGTGATCATGCGGATAGAACATCCTAACGAATGGTTGCTGGCGAATAGGTGTTTCTTGTGATCACAGAAATTGACAGTAACAGGGGTCGTCATTTTGGTTTTCCATCTAACTGCATTTAATTTTCAAGAGGAGTGATGTTTCAATGATAGGAGGGCGTAATGTCAAATTTAGTAGCAAGCTGATTGGTTTAACAATGGGTGAAACTGCTGTAGACTCTTAGATTATATTTGTTGTGGCAAATTTAAAACAAATCCAAGATTTTAATGGTAAGTATTTATATATGAAATTTGATAGAGTGAACTCAAATAGGGCAAGATATTTGAAGTGTGTATTTGCCAATAGATGGTGCTGTATGTCATTGCTCAGTAGATAGAGCCATGTTTGTAAAGATCTGGTTGATTTATTATGATTTAGTCAGATCAAATATATGCCCTTCGAGCCTGCTGCACCATTTAATAAGATCATGGCTGATCTGATAGTAAACTCAAATCTGCATCCCGCCTACCCCCGAAAACCTATCACCCCCTTGCTTACCAAGAATCTATCCACCTCTGCCTTAAAAATGTTCAAAGACTCTGCTTCTATTGCCTTTTCAGGAAGAGAGTTCCAAAGACTCTCAACCTCTGAGAGAAAAAATGTTCACCTCATCAACATTTTAAATGGGTGACCCCTTATTTTTAAACTGTGACTCCTAGTTCTAGATTCTCCCACAAGAGGAAACATCCTCTCCACGTCCACCCTGTCAAGTCCCCTCAGGATGTTATATGTTTCAATCAAGTTGCCTCTTACTCCTCTAAACTCCAGCGGACACAAGCCTAGCCTGTCCAACCTTTCCCCATAAAACAACTCGCATTAATCTGGTAAACCTTCTCTGAGCTGCTTCCAACGCATTTACATCCTTCCTTAAATAAGCTGACCAATACTGTACACAGTGTTTCAAATGTGGTCTCACTAGTGCTCTGTATAACTTAAGCATAACCTCCCTACTTCTGTATTCAATTCCCCTCCCAATAAATGATAACATTTTATTAGCTTTCCTAGTTACTTACCTGCATACTTGCCTTTTGTGATTCATGCACTAAGACACCCAGATCCTCTACATCTCAGAGCTCTGCAATTTCTCAAAATTTAGATAATATACATCTCTTTTATCCTTCCTGCCAAAATGGATAATTTCACATTTTCCCATATTATACTCCATTTGCCAGATCTTTGCCCACTCACTTAACCTATCTGTATCTTTTTGTAGCCTCCTTATGTCCTCTTCACAAATTACTTTCCCACCTATCTTTGTGTCATCAGCAAATTTGGCAACTATCCCATCCATCCCTTCATCCAAGTAATTTATATAAATTGTAAACAGTTGAGGTCCCAGCACTGATCCCTGTGGCACACCATTCGTTATATTTTGCCAACCTGAAAAAGGTCCATTTATGCCTACTTTCTACTCCCTGTTAGTCAGCCAATCTTCTATCCATGCCAATATGTTACCCCTATGCCATGAGCCTTTATTTTCTGCAATAACCTTTGATGTGACATTTTATCAAATGCCTTCTGGAAATCTAAGTACAGTACATCCACCAGTTCCCCTTTAAACACAGCACGTGTTACTTCCTCAAAGAACTCCAATAAGTTGGTTAAACATGATTTCCCTTTCACAAAACCATGTTGACGCTGCCTGATTGCCTTGAACTTATCTAAGTGCCCTGCTATAGCTTCTTTAATAACAGCTTCTAACATTTTCCCTATGACAGATGTTAAGCTAATTGGCCTGTAGTTTCCCACTTTCTGTCTCCCTCCCTTTTTGAATAATGGAGCTACATTTGCTATCTTCCAATCCAACCTTTCCCAAATCTAGGGAGTTTTGGAAAATTAAAACCAATGCATCAACTATCTCACTAGCCACTTCTTTTAAGACCCTAGGATGAAGTCCATCAGGACCCGGGCACTTGTCAGCCCACAGCTCCAATAGTTTACTCAGTACCACTTCTCCGGTGATTGTATTTTTCCTGAGTTCCTCCCTCCATTCCATTTCCTGATTTATAGCTGCTTCTGGGATGTTATATGATTAATGTAATGTGATTAAATGTAACTTCAGATAAGAACATAAAGGAAATGAAAAGAAATTATTGTGCTGTTCCAAAGTGCTTTACAGACAAACCAGTACTTCTTGAAGTGAAGTTACTGTTGTAATGCAGGAAATGTGCCAACCCATTTGTATGCACCAAACTCCCAGAAAGGGAAAACAGTATATTCCAGATATTCTGTTTTGGTGAAGTTGGTTAAGGGATAAATATTAACCAGAAAATCAAGGATAACTCCCTGCTTTTCTTCGAATAGGGCCATGGGATCTTTTACATCCATCTGAGAGCAGTGGAGCCTCCATTTAATGTCACATCTGAAAGACAACACAGCACTCTCTCAGTACTGCACTGAAGTGCCTGCATATTCAAATCTCTATAATGAGACTTAAGCCCACAACCTTTTGGCTTGCACTGGTAAAGATTGCCCATAGAAAAATGCATATATAGGTGTCACGTGGTCATGGTGTTATGTCATAGTTTTCACTGATAATTGTAGACATAGGGAGTTAACGAACGTAGGCAAGAATGTGCTCTTTTGTAATATGAAAGGTGTCTTTTCAGAATACTGATGGTGGAATTGAAATGTTTAATTTCACCTCCATTGAGAGTCCTTGATCATCCCTTGGAGTGTGAACAAATCATAAAAAAGCAGAATCGACATTTTCCTTTTACACTGAAAAAATGTTCCAAATTTTGGTAAAATTACCCTTTACGTGCTGTTCATAAGATTTGGCAGGAGTTTGCTCTTCTTCAACCTGAGCTTGCACTATATCAAAAATTGTGATCCGCTTTGTGCTTGAATTTGTGATGAGCACTTAGTCCCGCTAAACTCAATGTTTTGGAATAAGGCCATGCACTGGTCTCTAGATGGCAGGAGAGAGTCATGTTTCTGCACCCAAGCAGTATTTCAAAACATTACAGTGCACTTGTGACAACTATGCTGTTCAAAGGTAAAACACAAACTCCACCCTCCTGCCATTTATATTCAGGCTTTGATCTCCTGTGCAGACACATTTAATCCTTAAGAAAGTACCATGTGATACTGGCAGAGGAAAATTCCAATTTTTATTTAAAATGAGCGAGTTAAAACAGTTAGCAAAGAAATGTCTTATGAATACATCAAGCAATCACCCACTGATATCACCATCTGTAATATCTAGGTTTTTATTTAGTCTTTGATGCCCACCGGCACCTTGTGACTTGGGCTAACCATATTTTATAGTTGTCTTAAACATAGTATATTGGAAACCTTCTGTCTGAGTCCACCTCCTGGCTCTGAAACCTTACTGTTGTTTCTTCACAGTTTTTTAAATCAAACTTTTGTGTCAACTTTCTTCCTTTATAAATTGCTCCATTTACGTGGTGACTGACAACTTATCACATTGTAATTACTGTCCTCTGAATAGTGGTGGTGTTGCGGCAGTTCAGTTCTGCACCTTCCAGTCTTCCACCTATACTGCAGAGAAACTCTCCACGCTCCAACCAACTTTACTTCTTTGTTTCTCAGATGCACATTTAATGATGAAATTTAAATTAGAAAATCAAAGCTGACATTTCAGTGTAGGACTGAAGGGCTCCTGCATTGATGGAGGTGCCATCTTTCAGCTAAGATGTTAAACTGACACTCCATCCACCTGTAAAAGATTCAACAACACTTTCAAAGAAGAACACAGGAATTCTAATGACGTCCACTTTTTAGATATTTAATCATGGGATGTTGGTGTCTCCAGAAAGGCCAGCATTAATTGCTTAGCTCTAGTTGCCCTTAAGAAGGTGGAGATGAGCCACCTTCTTAAACCACTGCAGTCCATGCTGTTGTGTCTTTATAACGATAAACAGGCATCAATCACTCATAAAGGATTGTGTAAATATGTTGTGGCTTCATTTATTGAAATTAGGCACATGGGAGCATTTATACGAAGGCATAAATCTTGAAAACACGAGCAATAAAGCTGTGTGTGTGTGCCCTCTGCTTTAAAATAAAAGTGAAACTAAACTGGATCGCATGACACATTTCCTTTCTAATGATGTCATGCCTCTATCCCTTAAAGGCATTTTACAGCATCCCCCTTTCTTTTTAAAGATACTTCCCCCTTTCCAAAGAAGTATAATTATTTACAATGCGTGTTCATGTTTAGTTACCATTACATAAGTGTAAAGAACTGATCAATCTTTGAGTCTCTAAAGCATAGAGGTAATCTACTGATACACCCAGATCTTATAATGCTAACCTTTCATGGAGGTGCCTGTAATTGCTCACAGTGATCTGTGGGATTGTCATTCTTGGATGTTGTTCCTGGCTGCATTTAGGATCTTGTCCTCGATGCATTAGGATTGTATAGTGGTTGAGGATCTGGAATGGATCTGATTTATCATTGATTATGCCTCACCATTGCAGCTTGGTGTATAATGACTTCATAGGACTCTGTTTCTGAACAAATCCTTATCACTTTGGTTGGTTGCCACATACCTTCTGTGGGATTCTGGATGTGAACTTATTGTCCCAACTGTAAACTTGGCACTTCTGTTCCCACATTTTTATTGTGCATGTTGGTCATCTTCTCTTTCGGTTTTAAAAGTTTCTCTCTAGCTTCTGAGAGAGTAGAATGGATAAAAGTAGGTAAATTGCTATGCACTGGTCTGCCAAACATGAGCTCTGCTGGTGATGGAATAATTGCACTTAAAGGTGCTGTTCTCAGATGTAACATTGCAACATGTTGATCTTGCTTGGTCTGTTTGAGAAGATGGGATTTCACCGTATGAATCATTCATTCAGCTAGGCCATTAGAACTAAGGAAATAAGGAGAAGAAGTATTGTGATCAATATTCCACTTCTCTCACATATCTTGAAATGGCTTACCAATAAATTGTGGGCTGTTAACTGTGATGATCTCTCTAGGCACACCAAATAAACTGAAAATAGCACTTAAAATGAATGCGACAGTTGTGCTTGACATATTGTGCAATTGTTGACTAATGACTAATGTACATGGTAAAGTAGTCAACGATGACGATGAAGTCAGAGTAATGGATGTCAAAAGAGGTTGGATATGATTTTGAACCAAGGATTGGTAGGAACTTCATGTGGAATCAATGGTTCTTTGTGCTGACTTGGCATATGCTTTTGACATGCCTCACACTTGTTGACGATGATTTCAATGTCATTGTTCATACCCGGCCTCTCTTGCATGTCTTCTCGTCCGATCTATGCCCATGTGTAAGTGATGAAGTTGTTGAAGAATATCAGATCACAAAGATTCTGGTATGAAGACCTGCCTGCCTTTAAAAATGACTCCCTGGGTAGCTCGCCCAATAAGGCCAAAATGGTCTCACGTGTTGGTGAACATGCTGAATTGAATTAGACTATCCTTTGCTGATGGTTTTCTGTTTCTGTAGTGTAGAATCTTTCACCGTTCCTCCTCTCAGCTGCTGGCATTTGCATTACGCAAAATGCACAAAATCAATTGATGGACTTGCATTCTCCTGCAAGTGTAATGTTCCAGTTCCCTTGAAACTGTCAATTTTGTTGAAACATTCTGGATATTTCAATGTTAAGTTGTGAACTGAGGTGATAGGAGTAGTTTCTGAGGTTGATCTGTCACATGAGTTCTGACTGATTCCATGTATTGTTACTATTGTGAGGTCATGGCATGCTGGTAGATCTGCAATCACTGGGTCTTTAGTCTCCACAATGTAGAACATCTGTGGAACCCAGGAGGATTGGTTATACTTGCACTCCAGGACTATGGATCCTGCACATGGAATTAGTGAACTGTTGTACGCCGAAAGTTTCATAGCAATAGGTTTCGCCATGGCCTTGCATGTCTGTGGAAACATGTCTTTTAGAATTCGCAGGGGTAGTATGTTAGCACTTGCCCCTTTGTCGATCTTGGCCGATAATGAGTAGTTACCAACTTTCTTGGGGCAGATAATTTGAACCTTGGCAAACACTTCAGACAGTGTGATGGTATCTATCTTTTCCATGCATGGCTCTTTGTAGCTGCATCAGCCTTTGCTCTAGTGCACTGCTGCTGACAATGGCCTTTTCTGCCACATGCCTTGCAAAACTGATGAAAAGCTGGGCATTTTCCTTGTTGCATGCAGAAGTCCTCACTTCTACATGCCTTGCTAGGTTTGGGAGTTCTAGTAAATGCGTCAACAATTGGGACTTGTAAGCTTGGTCAACCTGTGAGGATTGCTTTGTACTTGTGTCCATCCTTGAGCAGTTCTTTGTTCTACGCTTTGGGCTTGTCTAGCAGATCTTTCTGGAATTCTTCTAAGGAAGTGGATGTGATCACCAACTCAACAATTCTGTCTGTTAGCTCTGTGTTTGAAAAATTACATCACATACCTTTTTCTCTGCATCTGCTGACAAATTGGTCTATGGATTCTGTAGGCTCTTGTCAAAATGACATGGGGGAGAATTTTCTCCCTGTCGGGCGGGCCGGTTGGGAGCAGGCGCAGGCGAGCACAGAACCGATCGCCGCCATTTTACATGGGCGGGCCAATTAAGGCCCACCCAGCATGTGCGCGAAAGAGCGCAGAAATCTCCCTGATGCACGGAGCTGCACGCCTGCCGGCCGAATAAAAGATCTGAATGACGTGTGGTGATGTTGGGACGCACGCCCGATGTCACGGTGCGTCATTTTATGCGTCGGCGTGCTGGGCCCATCCTCGTGAAAATTCTCCCCATGAACTCTAGTTGATGAATATGGAAGCTTAACCTGATTCTGAACTGGTCTTCCAATGTAGCCCATATCTTTTAGGGATCCTTTAGCTCTTCTGCTGTTAATCCTGATGTGTTCAGCCTGTGTAGACCTTCATTCCCAATTGCTAGGCGAATTTTTATGGCTTGTTTGTCTGGTTCAGACACACCTGAATCAAGGAACCATAGCTCAGTACGCTGTTTAAACATTCTGAATTTGAATGGTAGGTCGGCTGTATCCCAATTCAAACTGGGGAATTTTATGGACATTCTGGCAATATCCTTTTAACCTTCCTTCTGCTACAGTATCTGGGCTGAGTGTCACTGTAGCTGCTTTTGCGCAGTTTTCTGAAACTCCGCATGTTATAATCACTACCTTCTCTGGTCCAATTATTATGCGTTTTCTTTATTTGTTTTTTGTTTTATTGGACTTCCCCTTGCTTACTATTGATCCATCCCACGCCCTGGTCACTCGCCTTTCCTGGCTGAGCCATCCCAGTGCTGGTCCTCTCGATGTGCTGTCCTACTCACCATGAGGGATCTTTCTGCTTACCAGCGTCACTGTGCCTGCAAAGCTTTTCTGTGGAGTTACCCACACTGCGGCTTCCACACACTCACATGCTTCGACTCCATTGCAGTCCAACCAAAACGTCGAAGGGCAGCTAATTCTATGTAGCATGATCTAAGACTGTACTCCATGTCGTACCTGTACTGAACCTTGCTGCCAGGCTGAGCACTTGTCATTTAGAAGGAACCACTACTGCACACCATGTCGTGTTTTTATAATGATATAAAGCATCAATCGCTCATAAAGAATTGGGTAAACACGTTGTGGGTTTATTTTTTAAGACTTGGCACATGGGAACATTTATATAGAGGCATAAAGCTTGAAGATGCCAGTAGCAAAACTGTTTGTGTGTGCACTGCTTAAAAAGAAAAGTGAATCTAAACTGGATTGCATGACACAGTTCCTTTCTAGTGATGTCATGCTCCTCTTAAAGGCATTTAAAAACACATGTGGTCAAGGTGCTCCCACAGTGCTGTTTAGGTGGGAGTCCCAGAATTTTGACCCAGTGACAGTAAAGGAACAATGATAAATGTACAAGTCAGGATGGTGTATGACTTGGAATTGACCTTGGAGATGATGGCCTTCCCATGCCCTTGCTGCCCTAGTCTATATGGGCTGCAGAGCTTGCAGATATGGGGGGTGCTACCAATGAACTCTTGGTGAGTTTCTGCAGTGCATTTTGTAGATAGTACACACTGCAACCATGATAGGCTGGTGGTGGAGTGAGTGGATGCTGAGATTATTAGATAAGGTGTTGATTAAGTCTGCTGCATTGCCTGTATGGTGTTGAACTTGAGTATTATTGCAGCTTCACCCATCTAGACTACTGGGAAGTATTCCACCACATGTCTGGCTTGTGCCTTATAGTTGGTGGAGAGACTTTGATGAGTAATATCTAGAGAATATCCAGCCCCTGACCTCCTCATGTAGCCACAATACTTATATGATTCATCTGCTTGAGTTTCTGGCCAGTGGTGGCCCACAGAAGATTGATGGTGGGGGACTTGGTAATGATCATGCCATTGAATGTACTGGAGAGGTGGATAGGCTGTCTGGCTGGAGATGCTTATTGCCTGGCACCAGTATGGGGTGAATATTAATTGCTACATATCAGTCCATGTCTAGATGCTGTCCTGCTCTTGTTGAGCAGATTGCTTCATTGGTCCAGATCTTCCGTGAACCAGCAATCACCATTGGATTGCCACTCTGCTTCTACTTTTCTGTGCCTCAACACTGCTCTGTACTTCTGGCTGGGCCTTCCGAGCCCAGCTTCGGCTTCTTCAGAAATGTGGAGTGTACAGCCCCATGAATAGCTTTATTGTGGCGCTGGAATGTCGGGGTGGGGTGTGGGGAAGACAAGCTATGCTCCCTTTTTACTGCACTAGCTGCCCTAAGGTAAGCTTAACTGCCCAGTGTCAATGTTAGTGAATGGGTGAATGAGTGAATACGCAGGGCGGTAAGGTGGGTAGGTGGGTGAAACAAGTGGACAGGGTGGTAGGTGGGTGTTTTGGTTGCCACCATGATTTGGCTTGTTGCCCTTTACCTCTATTGTCTTCTGACTAGATGAGGTTGTACTTACTCTAGGAGTGACTTGAAGATAGTCTGCATTATGTTTTTCTAAAAGCTATTTTATTAGAATTATTTATATCCAAGACCTTACGGTGGGTACATTATTCTCTGGACACAGAGTGTTCTGTGTCTTGCTGTCTTGGGGCTTCTTGGTCATCTGACCCTGATGTCATCCTTACATCATCATTAACATCATTGTCTAATTAAAAATAGCCATTAACCCTTTGCACTGGATACGATGGCAAGTAGGTAGGGTGGTAGGTGGGTAGAGTAGCAGGTGGGTGAGTGGGTAGGTGGGTTGGGGGCTAGTTGGATCAGCTGTCAGGTTGGAGACTAATCAGGTTGGTTTCGGGGGGGTAATCGGGTGGTTGGGGTCAGGTCGGGCCAAGCCATGAGGGGGAGTTGGGGGCTTTGGGTGGGGATCGTCAGGGGTTCAAGAAGGAGAGTCTGGGGGGATCAGTGTGAGTGATTGAGTAAGGGGGGAGGGTCAGGTATGGTTACCCAGGAGTTAGACTGGGATTTTTCTGTCTAACATTTCCTAGGTAAAGATCCAGGTATGTACGTCAGAACTGTCCCAAGTCTCCACCTCTATCTCAGTGTCAAAGATTTTTTCAGAGGGCCCCAGGGAACAGAGGAATTGCCTGGAGGAAGTTCAAACTTCCTGGGCGATTCCCATGGAGGTCAGTGCATCAGGACCTCTGCGAGGTCTTGGCATGCATCTTGGCTCGTATGTCCTGTCTCTGGCGATCCGGAGACCGGACGATCTGGGCCATTATCTGAGGATTGAAAATGGTGCAGACTGTTTGTAATCAATAATGAGTAGTCCCACTTTTAACATTATAATTAAGGTTAGGTCATTGTTGAAACAACTGAAGATAGTTGGGCCCAGAATGCTTCCCTGAAAATCTCCAGCAGTGATGTGTTGGGGCTATCATTGGACTGTAAAAACCACAACCATCTTCAAGGTATGACATCACTCATTGGAGATATTTCCCCCAATCCCCATTCAGCAGCTCCTTGGTGCTTCACTGAGTCAATGCTGTCTTAATGTCACCTGAACTTGTGGAATTCAACTCCTTTGTTTGGATCAAGGCTGTAATAAAATCTGGAGCTAAGTGGTTCTAGTGTAATCCAAACTAAGCATTGGTGTGCAGGTTGATTATGAGTAAGTGTCGCTTGATAACACTGTCAACAACAATCTATCACTTTGCTGATAATCAGGAGCATGTTGATAAAGGTTTCATTGGCTGCATTGGAATTTTCCTGCCAGGAAATACCTGGACAATTCTCCACATTGTCGGACAGATGCCAGTGGTGTAGCTGTACTGGAACAGATTGGTTAGAGGTGTAGCTAGTCTGGAGAACAAGTCTTCAGTACTATTGCTGGGATGTTGTTAGCGCCATAGCCTTTGCAATATCCTGTGCGTTCAGCCATTTCCTGATATCATTGAATTGCCTGAAGACTGACATATCTGATGATCAGGACCTCAGGAGGAGACTGAAATGGATCATCCATTCTGGCTGAAGATGGTTTGCAAACACTTCAGCCTTATTTTTTGTAGTCATGCTGGGCTCCCCCATCATTGAGGATGGGGATATTTATGGAGCCTCCTCCTCCCGTTATTTGTTTAATTGTCTACCACTATTCATGACTGGATGTGGCAGGACTGCAGAGCTTTGACCTGAGCTGTTGGTTGTGGAATCACTTAGCTCTGTCTATCGCTTGCCACTTCCACTGTCCAGCATGCCTTTGTTCTATCTTCACTAGGTTGACACCTCAAATTTTCAGGTACATTTGGTGCTGCTCCTGGCATGCTGTTCAACACTCCTCATTGAACCAGGATTGATCCCTTGGCTTGATGATAAATTCAGAGTGAGGGATCTGGCAGGCCATGAGGTTACAGATTGTGGTGGAATACAATTCTGCTGCTGCTGGTGGCTTATGGCTCCTCATGGATGCCCAGCTTTGAGCTTTTAGATAAGTTCTTCATTTGTACAACTGGCGATAGTGCCACACAACACGATGTGCTCAATGTGAAGACAAAACTTGGTCTCCATTAGGGACTGTGTGATGGGCAATCTATGACTATGTCCGTCTGTTGATAACTAACATGTGAGATAGCATTCCCAACTTTGGCATTGGTGACCAGATGTTAGTAAGGAGGGCTATAAGGTTTAACTGGGCTGTGTGTACCTTTGTCATGTGCTGATTTAATGCTGGTGTCATTCTTCTTCTTATGCTTTGTAATAGTTTGATTAGAACTCAATGGCCACTTCAGAGGACAGTGAAGAGTCAACAACATTGGAATGTTGGGGTTGGGATTGGAAACAATTAAAAGGGATTTTCCCAGTTAAGTCCCTCTTTCCCAACAAGAGAGCAGTCTCAGGTTGTGTCTCCAACCCAGCAGGTTGGAGAAGGTGAGTGCACAGTGAGAATTCCTCAAAGTAACTGATGGCGCATGACTGCCTTCCCATTTTTCGAGGTGGGCACACGTTGCCAGTCACTGGAGGACCGGCCTTCTCCTTCCTCCTACAACCCAGTGTCTCTGACTATTGCCAAGCCATGTGATCTTTTCTCCTGCAAAGAGAGGAAGCAGGGAGGTGTGAGTGTTTGTAACAGCTTGTGTTCAGATGAGTGAAAGACAACTTTTGAGCATGGTGACTGTGAGGCATGGGCGCGAGGGGCCAACAGGCTGAGAGCCATTGAGAGTATTGGCTTCTCTGATGGGGATGTGGGGTGCCTGCAGAGAGAGGACTGGGTGCAGCTGCAAGGTATATTGACCTGAAGAATGCTGTGAAAATCTGTGTGCGGGGCTTGGCACTGACAGTGTTGTGCCACTCACCTTTCCCACCCTCCTGAGGTTCTGGGTCCTCTTGGCACACTATCTCTAGGTTAGAAAGATCACACTGCTGCTGTTCATTTCCTCAACCATTTCTATCCATGTCCTGACTGCCCTCATCCTTCTGCCAATTAGGAGAGCTTACCTCACTGCAGACCTTCAGCTGTATCCCCACGTAAGAGTGGAAAAACTGAAGAACAGCCTCCCCAAGTCTCCTCTTAATTCACACGGGTGCTGGAGCCTGGAAAGTTCAGGCCCCGGTGTGTGTCTCTGCAACACAGCATTGTCCCTTTAATTAGATATCCTCCCTCTGACAAAATGGTCTGTCACCTCACCCAGTGGGTTGAGGAGCCCATTGGTGGGCTCTGAATTGATTTGCTCTAGTAAAGAGCAATTGAAAGGCCTGCTAATCCAGCGATTGTGTTCATGGTCTGAAAATGGCCCCGATGTCCGAAAAAAAATATAATCAGGAAAATTCAGACCATATTCTCTGGATTATTAGTTCAGGCCTCAATGTCCAATGTTTCTCCCTCAATCAACACCTCCAAAGAAGGGGAAGCCTGCTGTATGCAAATTGGCAGCTACTCTTTTCTACAAAACGACAGTGATTACACTTCAAAAGTATTTCATTGGCTTTGGAGTGTCCTGAGGCAGTGAGAGGTGGGAATTAGATGCAAGTTGTTTCCTCCTCCTTTTTCACTTTTTGAACTACTGTACACCATAAGAACGTATGACTTTCAAATACGAACGCAATTAAGTCCTGATCTAATCATCCACCGCGCTTTAACACTCGACTTCCCATGAGCAACACCATGAGAGATCAACTAGCTCACATTCTCCTATATATTGAAATATTTATCCCCACATCTCAGTCTCCTTTGTTGAGAGAGAAATTCTGCCAATGTTTCTCTGCAACCAGCCTGTTTGAAGCTTTGACTTTCATCCTTTGATTTAAAACGTTCCCTCTGGGAAGTGCCTCCTCCCACTTAAAGCATACCCTTCCGATAACCTAGCTAGGATTGGAATTTCACAGTGTGGGGATTTGTGGGCACACGTTAGTGTCCCACCACTTCAATGTGGAGTACATCTGTGCAGTGGCAGTTTAATATTTAATGCATTTAACAGAAGTGTCTAAATCTTTTGTCTTTGTGGGAAACTTGGGTGCATACCAGGCAGACTCCTGGGCCACATTCAGCTTAAATCCATGTCTCTATTAATTTCTGTATCTCAAGTTGCAGACACTAACAGATCTTAGTGTTCTAATTTAGGATTTATTCACTAATGAGGCAACAACGCTAAGAACAGCCATCAGGCATGAAATTCAAACAAGACAAGCTAGTGAGTCAGAACCATATGCAGAAATTGAGCTGACTTACTTAGATTTCCTGGGTTGGCACTCAGGAGCAGCATATTGGCCCCCTGGTCTGGTCAGCTCTGCTTTAGGGCATTCTGAGATAAGCAGAAGAAAATTACAAGCAACAGGAAGTCAGAAAAGGGGCTGGAAAATTAACTACCAGTATATCAACAATAAAAATAATTTAAAAAATGGCAGAGTAGGCTCAAAGGTCTGAATGGCCACACTCCTGATCCTAAGACCTACGATCCTATAAGCTTTGGGTTTAATGCGGAGCTGCAAGTTTTATCGCTCCACCATTGGTGGCCTGGCCTTCAGCTGCCTGGACCCTTAGCTCCCAAATTTCCTGATGGAGGGAAGCGTTGGTTGAATTCACAGAACTTGAGGATTGAATCTTAATTTAAAGGTGTTGACTGTCCCGTCCGAGCAACTGCTAAGTGTCATGGGTGTGTGTGGGGCCAGGACTTCCAAAGTGTAGATTGATCAAAAACATCCTTTGCACTATACCGAATAGGTGGGTGAAGGGAAAAGGCTTGAAAGGATATTATGTGATCAGAGCTATTTGCTCAGCTAGAGGGTAAATGTCAAATAGCCTATTTCCCAGCTCTAAAGTCCATGATAATTATTGCATTACTGAAAGGACTGCCCTTTTTAACTGTGGCATAATGTGCTGAATACAGCAAGGCACTTTGCAGCAACGTATAAAATACATGTGAATATATAAAATGATCCTTATGATCAAAGGGTCAGAAAAGTATTTAAAAAATAAAGAACAGATAAGGGTAACAGAAGGAATCCCATCACAAACCATTCAAAGGAACACAGGCCACACATAGTGTGAAATACCTAAAAATCAGAAATCGAACTCTACTTAACAAACTGTCTCAAATCAGATGAGGGAGGCCATTCAGTCTGTCAACTTATCATTCCATCAAAACCTATGAGTTAGCATCACTGCACGTACTTCGCCTTGAATGACTGCAGAGTTTTTGCCTCTGTTCCCCTATCCAGAAGATCATTTATTGTGTGAAGAGATGCTTTCTGGCATCAGTCTTGAACTTGCCTTTTACTAATTCCTATTTATGGTCTCTTGTCCTGAGCTTTTGGTTTAGATTGAAACAGTACTTTGGATTAACCTTTCTTATTCTGCTAATACCTCACAGTTTCTTCTTCTCTGACTCACTCCTTTCAAACCTGAAGGGTCCAAGTTTTTTCAACGGGTCATCATGGCTCAGCCTTCTGAATCCAGGGATCAGCCATGTGGCCCCTTCTCTCTACCACATCCAAGGCTAAGATGGTCTCGTTGCACCCTGAACTGAGCATAATATCCAAGGTGTAGCTCAACTAGAGCTCTGTACAGTTTCAGTATGATGACCTCAGACTTATACTCCAGTCATTTGGCAATTGTAACTCAGCACTTCATTTGTTAGACTGATTTCTGGCCCATAGTTCAACATACTGATTAGAATGAAACATTGCAACCAATTACTGTCAATATTTTTCCAAGAATTGTCCTTCCAACATCTCCTGTGGCATCTCGTGATTTCTTCCTTCTGTTGTATCAAGTAAAAACAGACATTTTATTGGCCATTAGTTCTCTTCATCCAGATTGCTTTCACTCTTAGAATGACTGTTGTCTGATTCAAATAGTTTTGAGGAAATGGCTGATTTATTGAATTATAATTTTAGCAGCTCATTTTGTACTCTAGCTCAAAGAACAAATAAATTCAAGATTAGGCTGGAGAGACGGATGAAGGAAAAGGGTGTTGCAGTGATATGTGAACAGGGTAAGTGGATGTGATTAGAATTACTTGATCATGTGGAGAATAAACACCCAATGGCCTGTTTAACTGTTGTAATTTCCATGTACTCAATTACATTTGAAATTTTGAAAGAAAAAGTAACTTTAAAAAATTATCACTCCTGCACCAGATCTTGTTCCAGTCTACGTTTGTCAGAGCCTAATATAGGAAACAGGATCAGATCTCAGAGCTGGTTTGTAATTGATTATACCTCAGTTTAAATTGTTGACGGGGTCGTTTCTTAAGGCCTTAACAGGAATGAGGCTGACAGTGTTATTATTCATACTGCAAATGTTGGCCGCAAGCTCAATGCAGAATTGCCTATTATTTTATACAAGGATCTGAAGCTTATTCAAAATAGTAATGTCAATGCTGAACTCATGCCACTGTCCTTGAGCAGACCTACTTATACTAAATGGCAAGACTCTGCTTCTCGCAGATCCAGAAGCTGAGAATAAGTTGCTTTTTAAAAATTCATTCACAGGATGTGGGTGTCGCTGGCTGGGCCAGCATTTATTGCCCATCCTTAGTTGCCCTTGAGAAGGTGGTGGTGAGCTGCCACCTTGAACCACTGCAGTCCATGTGGGTACACCCACAGTGCTGTTAGGGAGTTCCAGGATTTTGACCCAGCGACAGTGAAGGAATGGCGATATATTTCCAAGTCAGGATGCTGCGGCTATTTCTGTAACTTGAAGATACATTCGTGGATCTACATGATCCAGACCAAGTTGAGGACGTTCTGCAGACGTGTGCCATTTGTGGTGAAAAGTGTGCTCATGGAACTCGGGTTGGTTGTGCGCAGCTGTCGGCTGGTAATCAGGCTGAAGTTCTTGAGGAAGAGGAGCTGAAATCTTCTTGAGGAAGACAGGGTTTTGAAGGACTTGGTGATTACCTAGATGCTGTGTTGACTTGAACCAATGTTAAGATCTGTCTTAGTTGTGTCTTGGGTACTGAATCTTAATAAAGGAAACTACGATGGTATGAGGCGTGAGTTGGCTATGATGCATTGGGAAACGTTACTTAAAGGGATGACGGTGGATAGGCAATGGCAAACATTCAGAGAGCGCATGGGTGAACTGTAACAATTGTTTATTCCTGTCCGGCGCAAAAGTAAAACAGGAAAGGTGGCCAAATCATGGCTTACAAGGGAAATTAGAGATAGTATTAGATGCAAGGAAGAGGCATACAAATTGGCCAGAAAAAACAACAAACCTGAGGATTGAGAGCAGTTTAGAATTCAGCAAAGGAGAACCAAGGGATTGATTAAGAAGGGGAAAATAGAGTACGGGACTAAGCTTGCAGGGAACATAAAAACTGACTGTAAATGTTTCTATAGGTATGTGACGAGAAAGAGATTGGTGAAGACAAATGTAGGTCCCTTACAGTCAGAAACAGGGGAATTTATAATGGGGAACGAAGAAATGGCTGACCAACTAAATACATACTTTGGTTCTGTCTTCACAAAGGAGGGCACAAATAACATACCAGAAATGTTGGGGAACTCAGGGTTTAGTGAGAGGGAGGAACGGAAAGAAATCAGTATTAGTAGGGAAATGGGGTTGGGGAAATTGATGGGATTGAAGGCCGATAAATCCCCAGGGCCTGATAATCTACATCCCAGAGTACTTAAGGAAGTGGCCCTAGAAATCGTGGATGCATTGGTGGTCATCTTCTGAGATTCTATAGACTCTGGAACAGTTTCTGCAGATTGGAGGGTAGCTAATGTAACCCCACTATTTAAAAAAGGAGGCAGAGAGAAAACAGGGAATTATAGACCAGTCAGCCTGATGTCGGTAGTGGGGAAAATTCTAGAGTCCATTATAAAAGATTTAATAGCAGAGCACATGGACAACAATGGCAGAATCGGACAGAGTCAGCATGGATTTATGAAAGAGAAATCATGCTTGACCAATCTACTGGAATTTTTCGAGGATGTAACTGGTAGAGTTGATGAGGGGGAGCCAGTGAATGTGGTTTATTTGGACTTTCAGAAGGCTTTCAACAAAGTCCCACATAAGAGATTGGCATGTAAAATTAAAGCGCATGAGTTTGGGGGTAGTGTATTGAAATGGATAGAAAACTGGCAGACAGGAAACAAAGAGTAGGAATAAACGGGTCTTTTTCCGAATGGCAGGCAGTGACTAGTGGGGTACCGCAGGGATCGGTGCTGGGACCCCAGTTATTCACAATATATATTAATGATTTACATGAGGGAATTAAATGTAATATCTCCAAATTTTCAGATGATACAAAGCTGGGTGGGAGGGTGAGCTGTGAGGAGGATGCAGAGATGCTTCAGTGTGATTTGGACAAGCTGAGTGAGTGGGCAAATGCATGGCAAATGCAGTATAATGTGGATAAATGTGAGGTTATCCATTTTGGTAGCAAAAACGGGAAGGCAGATTATTATCTGAATGGCTATAAATTGAGAGAGGGGAATGTGCAACGAGACCTGGGTGTCCTTTTACACCAGTCGCGGAAGGTAAGCATGCAGACAGTAAAGAAGGCAAATGGTATGTTGGCCTTCATAGCCAGAGGATTCGAGTACAGGAACAGGGATGTCTTGCTGCAATTGTACAGGGCCTTGATGAGACCACACCTGGAATACTGTGTGCAGTTTTGGTCTCCTTATCTGAGGAAGGATGTACTTGCTATAGAGAGAGTGCAGTGAAGGTTTACCCAACTGATTCCTGGGATGGCGGGACTGACATATGAGGAGAGATTGAGTCGATTAGGATTATATTCGCTGGAGTTCAGAGGAATGAGGGGGGAATCTCATAGAAACCTATAAAATTCTAACAGGACTAGACAGGGTAGATGCAGGAAGGATGTTCTCGATGGTGGGGGAGTCTATAACCAGTGGTCGCAGTCTGAGGATATGGACTAGACCATTTAGGACTGAGATGAGGAGAAATTTCTTCACCCAGAGAGTGGTGAGCCTGTGGAATTCGTTACCACACAAAGTAGTTGAGACCGAAACATTGTATGTTTTCAAGAAGGAGTTAGATATAGCTCTTGGGCCGAAAGGGATCAAAGGATATGGAGAGAAAGCGGGAGCAGGCTATTGAGTTGGATGATCAGCCATGATCATAATGAATGGTGGAGCAGGCTTGAAGGGCCGAATGGCCTACTCCTGCTCCTAGTTTCTATGTGTCTGCCGTTTAATGTATAATTTATAGTTTATAACTGACTGCAATTTGCCTGTTAATTCATGTTTAACTTTTGTTGATTCTGGATGTTAGAGTCAGGAGGTTAGCTAAGGTAATATTTAATGTTTGTTTTGTTAGTAAAAAAAAACTTCTGTTTTAAACATCTTGTGGCTTAATTCTTTTAGTAAATAACTGGGATTACGGATTTCTTTTTTTTTAAAGCTATTGGTCTTTACTGAGCTCATAACAAAATATATTCAATGGGTAACATTATTGTCGCCTTTACATTCCCACTCTTGGTAAGTGGTAGTGATCTGTCTAAGGGCAGGTCCTCTCCTCACTTCACCACGCCTCGCAATCCTTTGCTTTCCTGTTTGGTTGCTTGTGAGAATCCCCCATTTTCAATTTCAATGAGCACTATGTATAGGGCAAAGAATACAGGTACATGAGGTGGTTTCCCTTTGCCTTTCTCGTGTATCCTTAAAGGAAACACAAATCATCTCCCTGAAAGATCCTCTGCTTGTGAACAGCTGTCACCCTTCAATGTTTTAGCTCTTCTGCCATCACTGTCGAAAATTCGCTGCTTCCCCGTTGGCCATGGCTTGTAATCCTGAGCATAGGATCATTACCTTTGCCTGGGGTAACTTGCCAAAGTACTGGGATGACGACCTCCTGAGGTCTCAAATGATCCGGTTAGCCGATCTTGATAAGTAGGAGAGGATAACTTCTTTGTTCTTGTAAAATGAAACCAAGGAATTAATCGAGGGGAGGGTGGAACTACGCAAAACCCATTGAGCCATAAGTAGATTGTGTACAGCCCACTCCTGAGGGCAGGTAAACTGTATCTTGTTCTTCAAATAATCTTCAGAATCTTTTTGCTCAACCTTCAGGGGAGGCAGTTCTCAGGGTTTCTTCCTAAATTCTTCCAAGTCTAAATAATAGTACGATGCAAAGCCTTATAATACCACATTACTCTGCCTTTTTACTAAGGTAAACTGTAACCTTGTAGAATAGCCTGAGAAAGAGAATGCAATGTGTTGCTTGAGGGTGTAGAGGGGATTTTGGGAAGCATGCTAAGAACAAGACTGCTATGGAATATGCAAGATACCGACGAGGTGAAATATCTGTAGAAGCAATTATTGTTAGCAATTCATTGTTTTTTGGTCCCAGCTGGGCCATTCAGGTTTTCCAAATCAATTCTGAACACCATCAAAACTGAAACAAAGGAACAAGAGTTCTCTAAAGGCACGCATGAGCGTGTGGTATCCCAAAGTGGTGCACTATGAAACAATCTTCAGCCAATTTGAAAATTAAATGGTTGACACATTTGCATTGCTTAAGAGGCATCGGGAGTAGGCTGCAGAGTACAGTGACTGCATTTCTCAGTGCTCAGATGACAGGTTGCAAACACGTCTTGTCCGTTCTGATTTTCTACAGGCAAATCAAACTTTATACATGATGCCACCTCACAGCTGCAGTAACAGGACAGTTGGCACCTTCGCTGGCAAAGCAAGATTTACATATGTTGTGGCAGTGAATCTCATTAAATATGTTACACATGGTACTCATGATACATTTGGAAAATTGCATCTCTGCCATTTTTTCATGTTGATGGGGGGGGCGCGGGAAGTGCAGAGGATAAACGTAGCAAAGGGAAACTCTAGCTACATAGTAATGGCAATTATTAAAGGTTTAGAAAAATCAACAGAACTGAGCACAAAACAAGGCTGGAGGATAGAAATTCCCATCAGTTAAATCATCATAAATGTGAACTCATTTATGCTATGTTCCTGTGTGCCTTCATTTTAAATAAGTGGATTAATGCCTGTGTAAAAATGACACCCACGAGAATATAGTTTGAATGGTTTTCCTGGCAGGTGAACTTTGCTGATCAGAATTTCTAGCCTTGTAAGTCTGTGTGCTGCCATGATAGATGTGAGAGGGGTGTATGTACTAATACTCATTGTCCAGCAAGGCTAAATACAGTTTAGCAGCAGGATGGTTATCCAATGAGCTTGTGTTATGTATGATGCCTATTTAGGAGGTTCTATGATATTTCAGTTCATATTATTAAGAACAGATTATCTGGTCATTATCTCAATGCTGTTTGTGGGAGCTTGCTGTGCACAAATTGGCTGCTGTGTTTTCTATATCACAATACTGACAAAATAACTTAATTGGTTGTAAAGTGCTTTGGGACATCCTGAGATCCCAAAAGGGGCTATATAAATGCAATTCCTTTTTAATGTTAAGATCAGGGTGTTATGTGTGACATGTTTGGGATTAGCATTAAAACTAGTTGAATTACAGCTTAATTCTATTGTTCTCAGGGTGGAGGGGCACGGGTTGACATGGAGCATAGGAGAGGGGCCATTGGGGGTGGGTGAAAGGGCCTGGGTTGACATTGAGGGTAGGACCGGCCATTGAGGATGGGTGGGGAGACATGGGTTGGCATGGATGGGGCATGGGGAATGGGTCAGGAGGTGAGGGGATGTGAGGGGTGAGGGCCTCAGCAGCTCCTGTGGCTGTCTCCAAACTGTTTCTTGGGGGGTTGGGCCCAACCCCAGTTAGCACCACCACACGATCCCCCCACCTTTGCAGGCACTTTTTCCCGAGGCGGGCACACTGAGCTGGGAAATTTTCTGTCGCCCGCTACTGGCCTCTAAGATGAAAATCTAGCCCTCTCACATTCAGCTAAAATCACTGGAGCATATATATTGAGTTAAATTTTAATACAAAACACACACATCAATCAATTGTTCCCATTGGTGGAAGGATTGAGAACCAGAGGGCAGCAATTTAAGTTGATTGACAAAAGAAGCAATGGCGACATGAGGAAAAATATTTTTTACACAGCAAGTAGTTATGATCTGGAAAGCATTGCCTGAGAGTGTGGTGGAGGCAGATTCAATCATGGCTTTCAAAAGTAAATTGGATCATTATTTTATGGACAGGAGGGGGGTTAATTTAAACAGCAATAATTTCTCCCCTCACCACCTGTTCCTAAACAGAAAGGTGTTTTTACTTTTGTTTCCATCTTTATAAGCAGTGGCATATTTCCCAAGTCCACAGTTTTGGTGCCATCCAATTTTCTATTAATAGAGAACTTGAGATAGGATGAAGTCAAGGGATTAGTTTATTTGCACACACTCAAAATGCGAAAGAGGGTTCGCAATGTCCCCCTCATATTCAGATAGTAAAGAGAGGAATAGAGAAAAGAAAGATTTACAGTGCAGAAACCACAAAGTAAAGAAACATTGTTTTACATGGATTGCAGAGTCCAGAATCAAAGTCCAATGAGGTATTCCTTCAGGGTAGGGTCAGTGAGCTGAAAACCATTGTTGGATAATTCACTTTTCTGGTGGTGTTGACTTCACACGATGAGATAGGCATGCAAAGTCTTGTGTGTAGTGGTACAGATTTCCAGCAGGAGCAGGGTAGATGGGGCCAGGTGTCCAACCTGGGCTAGGACTCCTTCAGTGTGGCCTTCTAGTCAGATGTTAAACAGCAGATGGAGACTATGCAGTTCAGCAAGACAATATTATTTGTTCCACAAGCCAGAGGTCCATGTTACATGACTCCCACCTCTCCACCATCTTTGACAAACGATGTATATCCATTGTCTGGATTCCAATGACTGCTAATTATCTCAACCATTCGGAATTTAAAGGAAGGTTATGGGGTCTTTGTCTTAGCAGACGACCCACTCCTTCTGGCCAGCCTTGGTTATTAAATGCAGATAGCCTTTGTATAGCTCTCTTTGAAGTTAGGCTGTACAGTCCATGGGGGTTGTTAGTGGCTCCTCAGAGATAACAGGGTTTGAGTTTTTCCTAAAACTGCCAAGTGGCTTCTTTGGTTTAGGGGTCATAGACAGACACAGTTTCAGCCATTTTGAAGGTTTTTGTTCAGTTTTAATTTTTTTTAGAAATAGCGATGAGCACATCTACAGTTTATAAAAATATACAGTGTGTGGTCTTAGCTCCTCACAATTATCTGAGGAGGAAAAATTTGGAGGCTATGGGGAAAAGGCGGGGGAGTGACACTAATTGAATTGTTCTTGCAGAGAGCCAGCACAGACACTGCAGGCAAATGGCCTCCTTCTGTTCTGTAACCATTTTATGATTCCATGATTATTGCAGCAGTACTCTTTAAGGTAGTGTCCTAGGCCCATCCATCTTCAGCTGCTTCAACAAAAATCATCCCTCTATCATAATATTAGAAGTGGGGATGATCGTTGATGATTGCACTGTGTTCAGGTCCATTCGCAACCCCTCAGACATTAAAGCAGTCATGCACACAAACAGCAAGACCTGGACAACACATTGGTTTGGGCTGGCACCAGACAAGGGTCAAACAATGGCCATCTCCAACAAAAGAGAGTTTAACCATCTCCCATTGACATTCAATGGCATTACCATTGCTGAATCCCCCACTGTCAACATCCTGAGGGTCATCATTGATCGTAAACTGAACTAGACCAACCTTATAAATACTGTGGCTACAAGAGCAGGTCAGGGGCTGGGAATTCCACAGTGAGTAACTCATTTCCTGATTCCCCAAAGGCTGTCCACCATCTACAAGGCACAAAGTCAGGAGTGTGATGGAATACTCTCCACTTGCCTGGATGAGAGCAGTTCCAACAACAACACTCAAGAAGCTCAATCAGGCCAAAGCAGCTCATTAGATTGGCACCCCAACTACCACATTGAGCTTTCTGTTGTAATGTGGCCGAGTTGCCTATTTGTAATAGAGTTGATCTGCACACAACTTTCTAAGTGGAAACATTAGATTTATTTACAATACAGCCAGCAGCAACTACACGGGCGCTTTCAGCTCCACCTCTACGCTGCCTCTGGAGGTAGCCCGCGCTGCTAACACATTGGTTTACACAGATCATGTGATCTTACATCACAGGACTATTCTTAAAGGTACAGTCCAACAGTTAACAAAACCATAATTACTATATTCCTCCCCCTTTAACTTTACTGTACATATTGTATTTACAAGCATATTTATCTCATGACATTATAATTACACAGGTCATGAAATTTACAAGTTCAGTCTTTCGAGTAGTTTCCTGATTTGTGTGGAACGTTGCAACTCCACAACTTCAGATTCTTTCTCAGGAACCACATTCTCTGGAATTGCATGAACATCAGGTGCCTCGGTGAGCATTTGCAGTTCAGTGTCTTCCCCTCTGATAGAGACATCAGACATGTCAGTCCTTGGTTGAGCATCTTCAACAGGAAACATTGGTTCAGTAATGGTTACAGGTGGAACCATATCTTGTTGAGGTATCTCTCTTTTTCTTAAATGGTCCATATACTTACAGGTGATCCGGCCTTCCACTTCCATGTGGTATGATAATGGTCCGGTCGCTGAACTTAATTTACCCCATAACCACTTTGGCCTTCCACCAAAATTCTTCACATATACTTCTTCTCCAACAGTAAATTGTCTCTCACGACAATGCAAGTCATGTGTAGCTTTTTGGTTTCCTTGACTCTTCTCCGCCTTCCCCTCCAAATTTGGAAATATTAGTCTCAGTCTTGTCCTAAGATGGCATCTCATCAACAATTCTGCAGGTGTTGCTCCTGTTGTTGTGTGGGGGGTCATTCTGTAGTGAAAAAGAAAGCATGCAGGCTTGGTTTCCAACGAATCACCTATTAACTTCTTCATATTTGTCTACAGCATCTAGAATTCTTTTCAGATAAGGTCTTGGAACTAGCACCTCTTTGATTTTATCTCAGCATCACCATCCAGCAAACCATTGCGAGGTACTGGAATAATATCAAAGTAGGCACAGTTCAATAATTTGTTTATTGCCTCCTTCGAGTGTTTATGGGTGCTACCAGCCACCATTTTATTATCTTTATGGAACCTTCTTCCATTTTGTCGTCTTCTTTCTACCACAGAGTTTAGTCTCGTCCTTCATTTTGACTTCACTGTCGGCCAGACTTCTCTCAGGTGAAATCTTAACTCATTTTAGTTCAGTAGCGGAGTCTCCCAAAACATCATAATCTGCTCGATCCTTGGAAAGTTCTCCGATTTTTGTTTTCAAAGCCTCTTAGCTTCATTTAGTTGATTCTTCAGCTCTTCTGTCTCCCTTTTGTATTTGTTAGCTGCCTCCTAGAAACTTGAACATTGTGTCTCCTCAGACAACTGGTTCTTCAGTTTGTTCAGAGAGGTGCTGATTTTTTTCTGTTTCTCTTCATACTTTTGCAGAGGCACAGACTTTGACCTGAGGGAATCTTGTAGTGTGTGAAGGTCTTTCAACAGGCTTTCCTTTTCCTTGTGAAGGCTACTCACTTCGTCTTGAACTCTGCCACTTAGCAGGGTCTCCTTGAGTTTCTTCTGCTGTTCTTCCATGTTTTTATTTGAGAGAGACTGCATTTCTTCAGGTTATTGAGTCCCTACACATTCCTTTTTCATCCTGTTGCAGTCCTTGAACTCTCCTGGCTCTTTCTGCCATACTTTGCCTTGTTCCTTTTTCAGGACATGAGCTCTTCCAGCTTCCTTTTGAAATCTCACTGACCAATGAAGGCTGACTTTCCTTAACCAGTTTTGCCCGAGAAGGCTTGGTCCTCTGCCTCTCAATACCATCGCTGGTAGCTGTGCCAATTGGTTTCTATAATGGACATTGTTTTACACAGATCATGTGATCTTACATAACAGGACTATTCTTAAAGGTACAGTCCAAAACCATAATTACTACGCTTTCCATTGCCGGTGCACTGTGGCAGTAGTGTGAACCATGCACAAGATGCACAGCAGCAACCTGTCAAAGCTTTTTCGAAAGCACCCTCCAAACCTGAGACCTCTGCTGACTAGGATGACAAGGGCTGCAGAGACATGGAAACACCACCACCTGCAAATTCCCCTTCAAGTAACACAACCTGCTGACTTGGAACTATATTGTTATTCTTTCACTGTTGCTGGGTCAAAAACCTGAAACTTCCCCCCTAACAGCACTGTGGGTGTACCTTCACCACATGGACTGCTGCGGTCAAGAAGGTGGCTCCTTTAGGGGGCTCAGTAGCCATCTCTTTGAAGGAATTTCATCCACAGGATCCATCCACAGACCGTGGAGGTTGGAGTGAAGGTCTGATGCAGCCTGGACTGGTGGGGGATGGAGTCATGGCAGCTGCTAGGAAAGCAAGTGCATGCATGGAGAAAGCTCTTGTTGTGGTCGCAGACCAGTTGGACGTCGAGGAGTGGAAGCCCTTCCTATTGATGGATCTCACTGACTAGTCACTAGGTTCCTCGATGGTCATATAAATTAAGTCAATGCTGTCCTGTCCTGGGAGAATCCAGTGAAGGAGGCAGAACCCAATGCCCTCGGTCTCTGTGAGGCTGTGTCTGTTATGAAATGAATGTGCTGTCCAGCTCTGACAAGTTAGACATCAGTGTAATATGAGATGCAATGGTGTGGTACTGTTTCCGAGATGCGACTCAGGTCCACAGTTGATCCTTGGAAGGAGCCAGAAGTGAAGACTTTCAAGGCCACAGTAACTTTGACAACCATCGGCAGAGCATGGTGACCAATGCTGTGAGATACAATGTCTTTGGCAATGAGGGTACAGCTGCCTATGGCCATCTGTCTGAAAATTCATAGTCTTCTGCCACACTGGGTCTCTGGCATCTCCAGGTAGCTCCATCTTGATTGGTTAAGTCTGTATTGAGGTTTTGACTTCTGTCGTCTTTCTGCCCTTCTTTCCTCTCCTCTGCCCTCCTGGCGTCTAGAGTTCTGCCCTTTCTGCAAAAGTGCTGTCCTTCATTGCCATGCGGCACAAAATCTGAGAGTGATGCCCCATTGCCAACTGGAGCCTATTTCCTGGGAAGGTGGCCACTCAATTGTCCTTTGCACCCTTGTTCCCTGCTGTTCTGCCCTCACGATGCCAGTGGATGCTGACCCTATTCAAAGCCTGGGCCCTGAGTACCCACTCTCCCTGCCACCTATGCAGCACCAAGGGCACTGCCTTATCAAGTGCCCAGTCCGTCCTTACCCTGCTGGGGTGATGCCCTGGGGCAGCCATGACTGAAGCCCCACTGTGTACCCACTTCCCCTTAGCTATTCTGAAACTGATAGCTTCTCAAACCTGTCTGCCCTTTAACTGTCCCACTTCCCCCCCTTCAACAAGTTCTAAAGCAGCTTCTTAATTGACCTCAATTGGAGGGAGAGCAGAATTCCTGTCCCGCCCTCCCCACCAGCGCTGCTCATTGTTGTCACCACCAGGGTCAGTGCCTTAAAATTAACACGCCGCCCCGCACTGTCCCCCAACAGCCCACCCTGCCTCCATTTCTGTCTTCAGAGGACCCCATAAAATTCAGCCCCTTATTTGCAACCTGCCAATGTCTCAAGTCAATCATTACAGTTAGGACACTTGATTTGCTAACAAAATAGTCCCTGAAACCAGTTTTAGCCAATCAAAGGCCAGTTTTTCTGGTAACTGGGCACCACAGCTAATAAACCCCATGAAGAGTTTTAATCTCATTTGTGTAAACTACCAATAAATACAGAAAGGCTGCTTTAGTGCAAGGTACAAATGTTAATATTGTGAAAGCAGAAGAGAAAAGTTGAGAGAGAGCGAAGGACAAGCCAGACACATGTAAATTGTCTGATTTTTCTCATTTTAAATTGCTGAAATATTTATTTCAGTTGTGTGGGTCAGCACTGTATAAATAAAGGAAACTTAAAAATAAATAACCAGCCCAGGGTTACTGAAACTTCAATGGTCTGTCAGCAGCGAAAAAGCGATAACCATCCATCCAATGATACAAGCTCCTGATACAATGTGATATAAGAGATCCTTAAAAAAATTTATTGGATCTCATTTTCAACAATTTCTCAACAATAAAATGCACATTGCTGAAGACCAAAGTTTATTTAAAGAAAGAATTGCACTTTATCCCTTCTCCACATAAGCCACATATCACATGCACTGTGAACTCCTGCATATTATAAATGTTGTTATGTTAGCAAATCTGACATATTGTGTGCTGCAAAATGCCACAAACAGAAATGAATTGAATACATAGTTGGTGTGATTTTTTTTTTGCTAAAGGTGTTTGAGAGAGGGATACTGCAGAGAACACTGGGAGAACCTGCATATTATGACACCAGATCTTACACCTTCATTTGACCCACTGGGACAGTCAGATGGGAGCATTGGTTTTAATGTTTGATCACTTCCAGTAATGTAGCCCATGCTCAGCACCACACTGCAGCATGTAAGAAAGAAAGAAAGGAAAACAAGCTTGCATTTATATATTCCCATCTCATTCCTCTTGGGACATTCCAAAGTGGTTCACACCTAATGAATTATTTTCAGAGTACAGGCTGCTGTTATGTGGGTAACACAGCAAGTCTGGTAAACAATGACAAATTACAAGTTAATCCGGTTTGTGAAATTGATCAGGGAGGTGTGTTGGTTAGGATATTGAAAGAGTCCCCTGGCCTTTAAATAGTGCCGTGGGATCCTTAATGTCCCACTGAATGAGTGGAGCAGCCAGACAAGGTCTTGGTCCCATAGGGTGTAAAGGTCGAGGAAATGATCAGATGTGATGGGCAGATGACGTGCACAAAGTTTTTGCTTATGCGCAGGAATAAAATTGGAAACCACCCTTGGAGTGATCAAGATTAATTTATCACATGGATTTGAATTTTCAGTTCGGTGGGCTGACTAATTAACAGCCAGCCAGTGTGAAGTGCGTGCTGATACGATCAGCGCTGCCTGGGTTGGGGGCAGGAGGAGGGCAAGCGCTGAAGTCAGCGTGGGCACAAGGGAAGTGCGGAATGAACGCTCCCTGAAGGCAGAGAGCTGCCTCAGGGCGCTGAAGAATTTAAATACAAAAAAAATAAAGATTTTAAAAGCCAGGAAAAAGTGCCCACGCATCAGAAACAGTCACCAGAACATATAAAACATGAAAATTCTGTCCAAACATTTTTTAATTTAAAAAAAATTTAATGATGGAAACCTCATCTCGCCCTTGGATGAGGTTTCCTGAAAAATGCAAAGGCCACCTGGCCGATTCGCCCGCCCGCCAACTGTAAGGTGGGACGGGCAGTGAAAAATCCCAGTTAATTGTGCCGTTAATGGGCTTAATAGCCTTCTTAATTGTCGGTGGGCGTGCCGACTGAAATATAGTGCACCATGACATCAGGACGATCGCCCGACATTATCGCAAGCTATTTACGCTCGAGTGTGTCGGGCATGTGCCTGCACGCCGAGCGACAAACTCTGCCCATGATATATATCTGCTAACTTGGCCTGTCCTTTTAAACCAATTTCTGAAATCGTACACCTGGAAATCTGGCTATTTGTAGCAGTTTATAAATTCTCTGAATGAACTAGAAGCCAGTAAATTGCTTGTGAATATCAGGGTGTTTAAGGCCCAGGATAGAATGTCTGCTTTTTTTTTTAAATGTTTTAATTTTTTTTGATGTTTTAATTTTTTTTAATGTCTACAGTATCTGGAGTTTGAAGCCTGAAGGGTGACATTTGTGTACTAGATACATGCAGCTTTTATTCAGCAAATTAACTATGGTGCTATTTACAGTGGGCAGAATCATCCCAGATTTGCACTAAGTGCGGTAGTAGGCGGGAAAAAGAACATTTCACCCGCCGGCCGCAATGGCGGCTTTTTACGCCGTATCATCCAAATCCCGCCTCATTAATCATGCATTCCCAGGAAACATGCTATTTCGAGGGTGGGTGGGCTCTGATTCACTTGCCACGCCATCATCTCGTCACTACATCACAGCTGAACGCATATACCTCTCAGTGCTTCCAGCCCCGGACAGTTGCAAAGAAGGCATAGCCCCGAAAGGCAAGAAGACTGCAAGCCCCCTGGTTGTGCATCCCTTGAGCGCCTTTCGGATGTCGTGGAGGCCCACTGTGATGTCCTCTACCCCCGCTCTGGCTGCAGGAGGGGCAGCAACATTGCCACTCTGGCTTGGTAGGCAATGGGAGTGGTGATCAGTGCCAATGCAACACCGAAGAGGTTGGCCATCCAATGCAGAAAGAGGATGAATGAACTCACCCAGGCCGCCAGGGTAAGGTAATCACCTCATCACTCTAATCTCACACTCGCCACACATTCACTGGCATCTCACTCACTGCCAGCTCAACTCGCCACTCACTCTCTCAAACACACTCTCCCATCTCCATCTGGACTGCTCTCCCCTGGAGACTGCCTCCTCAGTCCTCACCATCTTGAGGCCACTTGCACAGATCAATTTGTGCCCCCACACATGCTTGGATACCCCCTTCTCCAGTACAGCCCTTGCCTGAGGCCACTTCTCCCCTTCCCCAGCAAGCCCTCGCCCTGCAACCATTGAAAAGCCGCCCCTGCCTTACAACTGGTCTGGTAGGTAGGGACCTGCCCTTGAGCCACCCTATAAGTGATGTGGTGCTGTCTGCGAAGCCTGGCGCTGACGACTACGAGTGCTGCCTAAAGCAAGATGGGCAAACAAACCTTGAAGCCCCGAGCGAATTGCAGCTTGCCAGGTGCACGTCGCTTATGTACAGTTGTGAAACACATCGATGTTCTTGGATGACCCAGCGTGGGGGGATGATTCTGATAAGCTGGGCTTATAATGCAATGCAGATGTATTACAATGAGGTTCCAGATACCTAACGGCGGGAAACGTGGCCCGCCATTGATGGGTAGAGTGGACGATTGCAAACAGGTTTCACGATGTTGTGAAACCAAATTTTGGCCTTCTCGCTCGCCATATTGTCTGCTCATGCTGCCAAACATGCCCGGTGCCAGCGGGCATGAAAAATTCCACCCAGTATCTTTTGTACTACCTTATAAGTTCAGGGATATTGTACCATGTAATGTGCAGGCGTGTGTTCCTTTGAAATTACAGTCCTGTTTTACCCATGGCGGGGGAGGCATTGAGAGGCCCACCTGCCTACGCCCCAGTTGAAGCCCTTAAGTGGCCAATTAAGAGCCTCTTTTCTCACTCTGGGATTTTGCCCTCAGCAATGGGTGGTCAGTGCCAAGTTTGCCAGGTTTCACTGGACGGGCTGATGGCTGGACAGAGGAAGGAGTTGCTTTCCTCATGGGCCCACTGTGCCAAATGGAGGCCACACCAATCTTCCCACCCTGGAGTGTGCCCTCGCCCACCCTCCTGCCCTGTCCACCTCGTCATCCCCACCCATCTCATCTCCCTTGCCAGCGTCTGCCAGCCTTGCCCTAGCAAAAAACCCATACTTACCTTAAAGTCCAGCTCCATTGCAGTTCACTTCTCTAAGGGACTCGTTGCAGTCCTTGCAGTGGCCAACACGCCTGGTGGTGTTGCTCGGACCAGAGAGCTGCTGGCCATTTGATTGGTCAGCAGCCCTCAGAGGTGGGACTTCCTCCCTGATGGGCAGCTAGCCTTCAGCCAATTAACAGCCTTTAAATAGCTGCAGGGAGAGCCCACCAAACAGGGCTAGGCTCGCCCCTTATATGTATGCCGGATAGGGAGTGGGTTAGGGAACTTGTCCCCCGTGTCAAATCCAGTCTTTGTCCCAGTGGATTCTCTACAATAGAATTTTACATGATTAAAGTCTTGGAGTGAAAATGAATTGCTCTGGAGGTTTAAAATGCTTGGAGGAGATTGGAAAAATAGACTGGGGAATTATTTTTATAAAAAATGATCTCACATGATGTGATTTAACATCGCATGTGGAGAAGACGGAGCCTATCAGGGCGGTAACTTGTGACACCAAGGAAAAGAAGTTAATTGGGAATTGCTAGAGATAATAAGGGAAGAGGAAGAAATTATGGGAATTATACAAGCAAACATGCAGAGCACTGAAGGATGGAAGGTTAGTAATTATGGCTGATCTTAATTACCCAGAAATTGATGAGGATCTGTGAAAAGGAGGAGTTAAATTCACAGAATTTGTGCAGGCCAGCTTCTTGGCAGAGTATCTGATGGAATGATAAGTGTTAAGTATTGAACCTGAGAAGTTGCAAAATTTGGAGGCTGTCAGGCACCTGAGAGGCAGCGAAGATAATGTCATTCAATTCAACTCAACTCAGCCGAGAGCTGAGAGAATGTCAATAAAATACATGGAGCAGATTTCAAGGAAGCAGTGCGGGGAGAGATGAAAACTCAAAGTGCAAAATGTAAAGAAAATGGAACATTTTACAGATATATGTGACAGAAATTGCAAATTAAATATTCCCTACTAAATATATATTCCACATTAAATATTAATATATACCATATTAGATATACCGACCAAGGAAAAGCAAAATGGTTTGAAATGTTGAAAGGAAGAGTGAGAAATATATAGGAAAGGGAGGTGTCTTTCTGAGTTCTCACCATCAGTGTGGGCTTCACCCGATGGCTGCTGAGGTTCAGAAATTGTGGGTGCTCTGACCTCTGACTTTCTGCCCAGTAAGTTTACGAATTCCTGATCAGCAGGACTGGCAGGTGAGGCTCACTGTTGGTACCACAATCCCTTGACAGATAGAAATAAATGGATCGAAGACAAAAGTTGGTAGGGACATTAAGAAATTATATGGCATTATTGGAGAGGATTTCCTCAGCGCACTGGAAAACTCATAAATCTATCCTTCCAGAATGAGTTAACGTTTTCACTGCATCACCTATCAGACAGCTGTAAAATCATACCCGTCGATACTTAAAGATATAAAAGTTTCTGCATCACCTTGGCTCACTAATAGGACTTTCAGCTGTGAGACGGAGGCTTGTGGGCTGAAACCCCACGAAGCATTCGTAGTCAAAGCTGACAATTCAGTGCAATATTCTCTCATTGCTGCACTGATTAGAAGTGCATTTGCCAGAGGAAAATGGTCAATTGATTCCATCTGCCTCCCATTGTGCCCCGGCCAACATTCTTCCCCCATAGCAAAAAGATGGATTGCCTGGCCATCATCTCATCTGTTTGTGGGAGGTTGGTGTTTGCAAAATGGCTGCGGCTTCAAATATTGCCCTTTGAAGTAAATAATTATACAAATTATTTGCAATATTTCTGAGCAATGTGCTATATATGTATGTTTTTCCATAATAGTATAGGAGAATAAGTGCATCCTTCTAAACGACTGTCCACCTCCAATCTTCCTTTTCTCTCCAAAGCCCTTGAATGTGCTTTCAATGCCCAAATCTTTCCTAGAACTCTATGTTTCAATCCCCCCAATCAGGTTTCTGCCCCTGCCATTAAGAAGACTGCATATTACCACCTTCATGACATCGTCCGATTTCCCTCCTGCCTCAGCTCATCTTTTGCTGAACCCACATTTGTGCCTTTGTTACCTCCAGATTTGACTATTCCGGTGCATTCCTGGCTGGCCTCCCATATTCTACCCTCCATAAACTTGAGTTCACCCAAAACTCTACTGCCTGTGTCTTAACTTGGAGTAAGTCGCATTCCCCTATCACCCCTGTGCTAGCTGATCTATACTGGCTCCCGGTCCAGCGCTGTCTTGGTTTTAAAATTCTCATCCATGTTTCAAATCCCTATTTAGCTTTGCACCTCCCTATCTCTGTAATCTCTTCCAGCCCACAGCCCTTTGAGATATCTATGCTCCTCAAATTCTGCCCCCAGTTATAATTGCCCCACCAGTGGCGGCCGATTGCCTAGGCACCAAGTCCTGAAAAACCCTCCCTAAACCTTTCCACCACTCTACCTGACTTTCCTCCTTTAAGACCCTCCTTAAAATCTACCTCCTTGACCATGGTTTTGGTCATCTGATCAAATGTCTCTTTATGTGTTTCGTGTCCTATTTTGTTTTACAATGCTCCTGTGAATTGTCTTCTGACATTTCATTACATTAAAGGCGATATATAAACATTAGTTGTTGTTGCTTCAGTAGTGAAACAGCTCTTAGCAAAGTCACAAATGACATTCTATTTGAATGTAACAAAGGTAAGTTTTCCCTCCTCATCCTTCTCCACCAGCCTGGATCTTTTGACACGGTTGACCTCCTTCAACACCTCTCCACTCTCATCTAGGTGGGTAGGACATCTCCCACCTAGTTCCAATCTTATCTATCCAATCATGTCCAGAGTATTACTTGCCATGGCTTCCCTTCCTACTCCCGTACCATCGTCTCTGGTCTCCCCCAAGAATCAACCCTTGGCCCCTTCCTATTTCTCACCTATATGCTATCCCTTGGTGACACAGCTGAATGCAGAGCACTGGTTTTCACATGTACATTGACAACATCCAGCTCTCTACTTCTTCACCAATCTTCTTGACTCCTCTATTGTTGCTAAATTATCACACTGCTTATCCAACATCCAGTACTGGATGAGCAGAAATTTCCTCCATTTAAATATCAGGAAGACTAAAGGTATTGTTTTCGACCTCCACTCCAAACTCTGTTTCTTAGCTACCAACCCTATCCATCTCCCTGGCAATAGTCTAAAATTAAGCCAGTCTGTTCACAATCTTGGTGCCATATTTGACCCCGAGAAGAGCTTCCTACCACACATTCATGCTGACACTAAGACCGCTTATGACTACCTCCATTATATCGCCTGACTTCGCCCTCAGTCTCAGCTAATCTACTGCTGAAACCCTTTGATACCTCCAAACATGACTACTCCAATGCACTCCTGGTTGGTCTCCTGCATTCAGCCCTGCCAAAACTCTGCTGCCTGTTTCTGAACTCCAAGTCCAGTTCATTTATTGACCCCTGTGCTCACTGACCTACATTAGCTCCCAGTCAAGCAACATCTTGACTTTAAAATTCTCATCCTTGTTTTCAAATTCCTCTATAGCCTTGCCGCCCCCCCACCCCCACTATCTCTGTAACCTCCTCTAGCCCCACAGCCACCTGAGATATCTCTGTTGCTCTAATTCTGGCCTCTTGAGTAGCCCAATGTTAATCGTTCCACCATTGGTGGCTATACCTCTGCTCTGAGAAAAAAACCTCACCATGTGGACTCACTGTAAGCAGCCATATTGAAGAACTTTATTCAAACCTCCTCAACAGAAACAGCAGCACAGGGGATAGCTCCACAATATACTACACTCTCTCCCCACTTAAAAGCACAACTTATACATTAAAATGTAAAATGGTGCATGCACATCATGTCCCAGAATACGACATCAACAATACCTGAAAATTTAACAGGTTGGGCTGCATATTTGTTTTTACTGTAACCACAACTAAAAGATATATGACTGATACTACCACAGTGATTTACATGTAAAAAATGTTTTCCCTTATGTGTTTAACAAAAATATCATCATTTGACAAATAATGAAAAGAGCATTTTTTTTCTTCTTCCTACATATTTTTTATTAACCTATCTGGCTTCTTTCTCCTTCTCTCTGTGTATCTCCTTCCATTTTCATTAGCTTGACTCTGCTCTCTCAATATCTCTGACTGTGTCAAATCTGAACTTTGACCACCAACTCCACTTAATGGTTGGGACTGTGACATGGATTGATTTGTCTTAATCAAAGACCCTGACTCACTAGATTCTGTGGTACTGGCAAATTTTCAATCTCTTTGTGACTTCCACTCTTTTTCTGGCTTTCATTTTGGACTATGGGAGGAATTTCGACTATCAGAGGGTTATCATACTCTCCTTTCATCAGATTTCCTCTTTCAAGCAAATGGTCTACATGACACTGGCAGAGCCTCTCTCCAATCTTCAATAGATATGTGAATGCATCTAGTCTCTTTACGACAACTCCAATCACATATTTCTCCTCATTGCCTCAGTAGTTTTTCACCATGACCTTCTGAGCAGCACCAAACTCTCTGGGCAGAACTTTCTGGCTCGGGGGGTGGGGGGAGCAGACTCAGGCGGGCACGGACCCAATCGCTGCCCACGATTGGGTCCGTGCCGTCATTTTAGGCGGGTGGGCCAATTAAGGCCTGCCCAGCGTGTACGGCGGCTCCTGAGGACAGCAGGAATGGGCGGGCAGTGGCGGGATTGCAATGACTGCTGGATCCAATGGCGACCTGGCGGCCTGTTTTAAAAATTTGCTGCAGCCTTTCAAAGGCTGCGAATCATGGCTACTGGAAGGGCTCCCCAGAGCGCTGCTGGTGAGCAGGCCAGGCCGGAGGGTAGGGCAGGGGGACACTGCCCCTCGTTTTTCTGATGATTGCCTTGCTGCCCTCCTTGAGGAGGTGGCAGCACAGTGGGAGGTCCTCGTAACCCAGGACGGGAGGAGGAGGCCCCCCCCACATGACCAAAGGTGCCTAGGAGGAGGTGGCGAGCTCCTGCGGCGTGGTGCGGCATACCTGGATCCAGTGCCGCAAGCGCTTCAATGACCTGTTGCGCTTGGGAAGGGTGAGTACCATGTTGGCATTGGTCACTTAACCCAGCAGGTAGGCTTCCCCCCCCAGGTCTGAGTGTAGTGACTGCATTGAATCAATGATGGCATGTGTCCTTTGCTGGGTGGGCCAGCAGATATTGCCCGTGCCGAGGTCACCCTGAGAGGGTGGCGAAGCGATGGGTTCTGCACCCGCAGCATGTGGTACACAGAGACCCACATTACTGTTTTGGGAGCAACCTGGAGGAGCTGCACCCAGGCGCAGTGCTGGAACTCCAGGACATGTCAAAGTCAGGGTGATGACATGCTGGGAGGAGAGCTTCAAGGTGGCATGGCACCGATCGATCTGCTGCTCTCTGCACTCCATGTGCTTGCGCCTCCTTGCTATGGAAGGTTAGACCATGTGGTGCCTAATGTAATGTAGGCAGCATTTGGCCAAGTGGGCGGGGGGTGTGGGGGAACAGGCTGAGCATCTTTGTGTGAGTGTTCGGCAGCAGTGGGGTGAGGAGGCACTGGAACCCTAATATGTCCCACTCTGGTTGGGGTGGGCCGTCCGTGAAGAGAATCCAGGTACAATTAGCACTAATCAATGCTCTTCTCTCCTCTTCAGGAGATTAATGCACATAATGCCGCCGAGCGGGTGAATCGCACAGTTGGCAATTCTCAGCCGCTTCAAGCAGGAGGCCCTAGATCTGGAGAGGCGCCATATGCCCAGGTCCACCGGTGTGGGTGAGGCTGGGGTGCCATGGGCAAGTATGTTTGCCCAGCACTGAGGTCACCATTGTTCTCCCAACAGCCATGGCAGTGCTGAATGTTCAGTGATTGAAGTTTGCAACATGGCTTGACTATTGCCTATGGAAGGATGAGCGCATAATGATCCAGGGGACAGGGATGCACATTGACATTGTCTCCATGTTAACTGGTCCAATATCTTTGTTCTTCCTTTCAGCATTAGCGGAGCAGGGCCAGGAGGAGGAGCAGCAGAGACCCCCTCTCACACCTACGGGCCCTGAAGTCTCACCAGCATCACACCATTTCTGCCAGGCAGGCACCAGCGCAGATACTAGCACCTCGGTGGGAATTAGAACAGGGGCTAGTGTCCCCGGGCACGGCGGTGAGGGCACTTCACAGTCGCTGGAGGAGTTGGCAGAAACAGAGAGTGCCCATGGTGTCAGCCGTTGGAGGACTGCAGGGGACCAGGTACATGCTCAGTCGGTGCCTGGTGATGTGCCTCTGGAGTCGTCCACGACGCAGCTAACGCAGGAAATGTAGCTGGGTGTGTGCGAGCATCTGGTGGAGATACATGAGGCTATGCTTGGCTAGGTGTCCATGGTGGAGGAGTCTACGCGGACTATCGCCGATGCAATGAGCCTCATGGCCGAGCGCCATGCGTCCTCCATGGTGAAAGTGGCGACTCTCGTAGAGAGGCTCCTCCAGGAGACCCATCAGGGCTTCCCGGGGTTGCGCTCGGACCAGCAAACCCTCACATCGGCATTGACCTCAACTGGTCAGTGCCAGTGTGGGAGATGGTCTGGGCACCAAGTTTCCCAGCTCGTTGCCCATCCATCCACGGTGAGCAGGGAGGTCTGAAGTGACCTCACGTCGGCACAGCAGCTACATGTCGTCTCTGCGGGCTCCTCTCAGGGCGCTCCGGATGAGGGTGGCAGCTCCTCCGGCCTTCTGCCAGTGACCATTGCATTCGGTGTGGCTGCGACGACTGGGGAGATGCCAGCTGTGGAACCGGCAGCTCCCTCCCAGGCGGGGCCAGCACAGGCTCCACGTGACAGAGGACGACCACCAAGGTCATCAAGACCAACAGGACAGCAGAGTCATCAGGCTGCCTCAGATGCCAGTCCCAACGAGGGGGCAGCACCAAGACGTAGCACCCAAAAACGTAAACATGCGGCACCTTAGGCACACCATGGGTTTCTCACGGGTGCTTTCATGTTGGCCCGCAATGAGGTCTTTATGAGTTGGTGTGATTTTGAACACCTTTGTCATTTTGTTTCCTAACGTTTCTTTGCTTGAAATATTAAATTCAGACATGTCACCATGGTTGAGGGTGCCTCTTTTCTTCTGCAGCTGGATGTTTTCCAAAAATGTTATGTGTTTTGTGGGACATTCAGCTTTATTAACCAGGCCCTTAGTTAATGTTCCTAACCAGGCAGATTTTGCACTTAGGTGTCGAGCATGGAGCCGACAGCCCAGGCTTGTCCTGGAGGCCTATCTGTGGTGTGCTAGCTGAAGGTTCATTGGATTAAAGCCTCCCGGGTGTCCCTGCCTCCCTGCAGTATGCCCGGGTCAGTGTCTACCCCCTCAGCATTTCCCTGTGCATGCTCATCCTCGGACTCACTGCTGGACTCATCATGTGTAGCCACAGCCACTGCATCAACGCCTTCATTGTCCCTGCGTTTCCCCTTTCCAGTGAAAGATTGTGGAGAGCACAGCATGCAACCACTCTCAGTGACACATGATCTGGCGGGTATTGCAGTATGCCCTCTGAATGGTCCAGGCATCGGAAGTGCATCTTGAGAAGACTGATGGCTCACTCCACCACAGCCCTTGTGGAGGCGTGTACCATTGCTCAGCTTCTGTTCTTGGATGGTGGAGAGGCGTCATAAACCAGCTTCTGAGGGTATAGCCCTTGTCACCCAGCAGCCAACCATCCAGCCGAGCCGGAACACTGAAGAGCCTTGGCACCTGGGAGTGTCTGAGGATGTAGGCGTCGTGGGAGCTGCCTGGGTACCGTGCATACACTTGTAGAATCAGCATCCTGTGATCACACACTATCTGCACATTCATGGAGTGGAAGCCCTTCCTGTTGATGAAGGCGCCAGGCTCACCTGCTGGCACCTTGATGGGCACATGTGTGCACCTTGGTTGCGGGAAAGCCGGCAATGGCCGCAAAGCCTCTGTCTTGCTGTGTTTGGCTTGCCTGGTCCCAACGGAAGTGGATGAAGGTCAATGCACACCTGAACAGAGCATGTGTAACCTGCTTGACACAAGTGTGGACAGCTGATTGGAAGACTCCACAAAGATCATCACGCGCCCACCCAACGAAATATCATGATGGCACGCGGTGATATCGGGACACTTGCCCGACGTCACTGCATGTCATTTTATGTGCAGGCGTGCGAGGCAGGAAAATTCTGGCCACTAAGTTTCATGCCTCATGTATCGTGACTCATCTTCACGTTGTCTTGCTTTTCTCTAACTTTGCTATTGACATCAGGATTAAGTAAACTAAACCTTGTCTTAGGATCGTGTTTAACCGCTAACTCGTGTTTAAACTCATAAGGTGAGTAATCTGTTGTAGACTGTGGTGTAATCCTGTAAGAGAACTGAAAATTTTCTAGCCTGTGTCACAGAGAAAAAATGGGAATGACAGCCTGGCTTGTCACCAGGCAAATACTTCAGCAAAGACCTCTTCACAATCTGTACACTCCTTTCTGCAGCACCATTTGATGCTGGATGATCTGTTGGTATAACAGTAAATTTGACTCCATTCTTACTCAGAAATATTTCAACTCTTTGGATGTAAACTGCAGACCATTATCTGACACCAACACCTCCAGCAACCCATAAACTGTAAACCAATTTCTCAAAACCTCAATAGTTTTGCCACTTGTGATATGGTAATAGATTCAACATTTATCCACTTGCTATAGCTATTGACCAAAAGAAGGTATTCGTTTCCTTCCACTTCAAACAAATCGGCTTGTTCCCCTGATTTTCTTGCCTTTGACCATAGAATGAAAGGAACTTTGGGTGGATCATTTCTCATTCTCAGACACATTTCACAACTTTTCAATATCTCTGTCTACCTTAAGATACCAAAAATAGCTTCTTGCTATAGTTTTCAAATGGATTTTCCCTGTGTGCTCTTAATTAAGTCCCTCCAACAATCTCCCTGGGTGGAATAATGAGTCTTAAACCCCAAAGGAGACAGCCTTGATCTACACTCACTTCATTTCCATGTTTGAAGTACTCCTGCAATTTCCCAACATCAAACTTTTTAGGCCAGCCATTCATGACATAATGGAGCACTTTACTGAGTAACACATCCTTGTGAGTTTCTGCACTAATTTCTCTGGCAGACACTGGCATTTGTGTATGTAAAGTAATTCACAGATAACTCAGTGGCTAAGAATTATTCAATCTTCATAAGAAATTTTGAAAGAACGTCTGCATTTGCATGATCGGTTGACTTATGATATTTAATCTCGTGCTGACAAGCCATCAAAATCAAAGCCCATTGCTGAAGCCGTGCTGCTACTAGGGATGAACCAAATGAACCAAATATCATCATAAGGGTTTGGTGGCCAGTTAACAAAGTGAATTTCCTACTGTACTGGTATTTGTGGAACTTTGTGACACCATATATGATCGTTAACTCCTTTTTCTCAACTTATGAGTAACTTTGCTCTGAATTCCTTAAAGCACATGTTACAGCCTTCTCTGTGCCGTTTTCCATTATGTGGGTTAACACCACACCTAATCTTTGTGGTTGGTCATCGCATGCTGAAACCAATTTTTTTCTTGGGATCATTGTAGGTCAAAACAGCATCACTAGTTAGTACTTTCCTCACTTCTTCAAATATTTTCTGACACAGACCACTCCCAAACTCTTCCATTTTGAGCAGTTGATATAGTGGAGCAAATGTGTTAGCTAAGTCAGGGATGAACTTAGAATAATCCACAACAATCCCTATGAATGTTTTAAGTTCTATGTTCTCTGGCCTCTTTGCTTTCAAAGTCCCCTTAACCTTCTCTTGCATTGAGTGAATATTGTCACCATCTATTGATGACACAGGTATGTTACACTTGACACCATGAAGCAACGCTTATGCCTTTTAGCTTTGGTGCCATGCTCTTGAAGCCGATCTTACCTTACAATCTTATAATGTTCAACCTTACAGTGTGCTCTTTCTCTGTCTTACTGCTAATCAGACTGTCATCTAAAAAGCAGTACACTCCTTTCATCTCACTTAATACCTGATCCATGATGCTCTGGAACACTGCAGGTTGTACTGGTACAACCCTTTGTGTGTATGAATGGTAAGTAATTCCTTGTTCTTGTCAGTTAATTCTAATTGCAAATATGTATTTGATAAATCTATCCTACTTAACACCTTCCCATTGGCTAAATTAGAAAACAAATCTTCACTGCTGGGCAGTGGGTAAGTATCATTTTTGATCACCTTATTTACTGTTTGTCATAATCTCCACAAACCCAAACAGACCCGTCTGCTTTTTGTACTACCACAATAGGTGGGGCCCATTCACTGCTCTTCAGCTGTTTACTTATTGCTTCTAACTGTGCTTAAGGCACAGTCCGAACCTAGCAAAATGTTGGCTGTATAATGTCCTTTTTCTTGACATCAACCTTGTAATGCCTAATTTTATCATTTGGTCCTCCTTGCTCAAAAACCACTTTGTGCTCTCTTAGCACTTTCTTAAATTTGGACATCCTCTTGCTGATCCCTACTGTAAATAATTCAGCCCAGTTTAACTGTGTTGTTGAGTTGCTGCTACCTGTGGTGTGTACTGTTTAGGCATTATTAAGCAGTCTTGTAGAAGTTACCAAGAAGCTTTTATTAACATTACTGAACCATGTACATATTTACAGTAGGGGGTACAGGTATGGAGAGGAATCCATGACATGTCCTTAAATGTTGCTACTTGGCTCTACACTGTTGGCTGATGTAAGCTTTAGGTCAGGTGCCTTCTTACATCACCGGTGGACAGTACTGTACTCAGTCCAGGTTAACCCTTAATGTACTGGATTCTTCCACTACATTAACTGCATCTTAAGTCAATTCCTTCTCATCAGGGAGACTTTGTTCTCTCTCTCTAATACCAATGGCAAGTAAGTTTTTAAATTTCATTTCCGGGATGTGGCCGTCGCTGGCTAGGCCAGCATTTATTGCCCATCCCTAATTGCTCTTGAGAAGGTGGTGGTGAACTTCCTTCTTGAACCACTACAGTCCCTGTGGTGTAGGTACAGCCACAGTGCTGTTAGAAAGGGAGTTCCAGGATTTTGATCCACCAACAGTGAAGGAATGGCGAATTACTTCTAAGTCAGTATGGCGAGTGGCTTGGAGGGGAGCTTCTAGGTGGTGGTGTCCCCATGTGTCTGCTGCCCTTGTCCTTCTAGATGGTAGTGATTGTGGGTTTGGAAGGTGCTGCCTAAGAAGCCTTGGTGAGTTTCTACAGTGCATCTTGTAGATGATACACATTGCTACCACTGTTCGTTGGTGGTGGAGGGAGTGAATGTTTGTGGAGGGGGTGCCAATCAAGCGGGTTGCTTTGTCTTGGATGGTGGCAAGCTTCTTGAATGTTGTTGGAACAGCACTCATCCAGGCAAGTGGAGAGTATTCCATCACACTCCTGACTTGTGTCTTGCAGGTGGTGGACAAGCTTTGGGGAGTCAGGATGTGCGTTACTTGCCGCAGGATTCCTAACCATTGACCTATTATTCTGTAATAGTAATCAAAATGATATGAAACACTAATGCTAACTTGACCGAACACTGGAATACTGTTATTGGAATAACTAGTCAGCTTCACACCAGTTTTGAATAAAAGAACGTGGCTTAGGGATTTCTTGTACTCTCCTTCCAAGATAACAGACATAGCTGCAGTTGCATCAACGATGAAAGTACGTTATGAATCTTCGACTTTTCATTTTTACTGTGGGTGCTGGAATTATATCTTTAGCCCTATTCCTCTCATCTTCCATTTTCTGCTTTTCTTGCTCTCTGCCTTGAGTACAACTCTTGATCTTCCTGTTAGATAACATCAAGACGTGTGTCATAATGTTCTTCAGTCCTTAATTTCTCAAGTGACATGCAAAAAAATCCATCCTAGCCTCGTTGCCATCATTCTGTTGTGTACTGCACTGAGAAAAGACTCACCATGGGGACTCATTTTAAGCTGTCATTGTTGAAGAACTTCATTTATACCTCCCCAACAGAGAGGGCAGCAGAGTGGGGAGCTCTACAGTATACTACAGGACCTTGAGTTGCTAAGCTCCAAGCTCTGGAATTTTTTCTCCACAACTTTCTGTTTCGCAACCTCACTTTTCTCCTTTAACACACTCTTGAAAAGCAAACTCTTTGATCAAGCTTTTACTCATCTGGCTTAATATCTCCTATTGTAGCCCACAGTCATATTTTGTTTTGTAATGTTTCTATGATGAGTCTTAGGATGTTTTATTATGTTAAAGTTGCTATATGAATATAACTTATTGTCAAAGTTGTTGAGAACTTTAATGGGTTGTTTCTCTTGGCAAGATTAGATTTATAAGGCTGTGGTGAAATTTCTCTTCCAACCCACTCTCGTTCTTGTGTTGAGGATGCCAACCAGGAAGTTCTACAACAGTTCTGACCACAGGAGATATTAATAACCTTCCAAAGCTGGGACAACTGAATCTAAATTTGTGGAGAAAATAGTAGCCAACACTGAAAATGTATAAAGCAGCATAAAAGCATTCTTATTGTCACAAGCAGGGTGGAAATTGGAACTCTATTTCCTGAAAGCCTGTGGATGCTGGGAATGTTGGGGCTTACAAGACTGAGATGCATAGTTTTGTTGGGCAAGTGTATCAAAGAAAAGGGAGCAAAGGTGTGAAAATGGAGATGTAATTGAGTAGTAGAACAATAGAGGAATAGGAATTAACCCTGGAGTATCGGCTTACAATTTAAAATAAAACGACTTAAGTGTAACGTTAGGAATTAGGGGCGTGTTGGCTCAACATGGGAAATGGGAAAAATACCAAAATAACAGAAATAATTCAAGTACATTCAACAGAACCAAAAGTGGTGAATCCAAACTTAAACCAGTTTGTGAAACTTGACTAACAAATAGATTGAACTACTTCAAGTTGCTTCCACATCAGTAATGAAAGCCAGATCGTGGATATTGGTGTAAAAGTTACTATTGGTGATATTAGGACCAGATATATTAGTTTGTACAATACTCTTGTTAGTTTTTTATGACAGAGGCAACAAAATAAGTGGATTAATGTTTATGTTAAAATAATAATTTTTAGCTTTATACACATTTCCCAAAAACATATGATAGGGTTTCATGTAGTTCACATGACTAAATAAAAAACTCATAGGATCAATGTCATGTTGCAAATTTCACTGCTAATTGGCTAGGTCATAGGAAACAGAGCGTTTTATCTATTAGTAATGGTTTTAAAAGATCGTCTGTAGCCAATTCCCAATAAGGCTCTTGGATCTCTGCTTACAGCATGAGCTGAGTGAAGGTATTGTACATGGAAAGGGTAACTTTTTGATGTGAGGTCAGTGGTGGGGTCTTGTACTGGTGAGTTTGGTAAGACAGGGTACTATGATGTAACACTATTTCTATGGATGTTCCCACTGCTAATGTGTGGAAATACTCTGGAATGCCTATGCTTTCCTCTGGGGGCTAATTGAAATGGATCTTGTCAGGAGATAGTTATTATTGTATTTGAGATGTACAGGCACTGAACAACTGGGCAGATGAATAACAAATTGTATTTAATAATGAACAGTGCAAGATAATTCACACCATTGCTAAAACAGCAAATGCAATTTGCATATCAAAAAGAGGATCATTAAATAAAGTGTACCTTTGTCTAAAAAATGGTTTGGATGCCCCAGTTGACCAAACATTGAAAGTGTCATTATGGCTTATGGTAGAAATTGTGAAAGCAAATAGAATGACGGGGTGTGTAAGTGGATTTAAAGGGCACTATCCAGAATTGCAGGCAATCAAGCACTTTAAACAGATATGTGGCAAGCAGTGTTTTCATTTAACATCCATTCTGGAAGACTGCACATATCAATATGCAATTGTTATAATTACCTTAGTGCACAGAGAAACAAACAGAAAGCTGGGACTGTTGACCCTTATAAGTCATTAAGCAGGAATTAGATCAGAGTTGACCGGGAAGTGATAAAAATGGCATCAAGAAGCTGGGCTTTTGTTGTGTTAGACGACATGGTAGGAGGTTGGTAGTTTTTGGAATTGTCCTCATTCCTCCACCCGACTCCTGAGCCATGCACTGGTAGAGAGAACTGCCATTAGAGGACCATATGGTTGGTGGACCCATTCTCTACAAGAACAGGACCTTATTATGAAGTCTATGATTCAGTGAGGTGAAGAAGAACACAAAGGAAAAGATGATGTTCAAATGCTAGGCCAAGAGATTAACCAAACGACATCCGCCGGAGTTAGAAGAGACTTTCAGATGTAGAGCAAAGAGTAATCCAGCAGTTCAACATAAGAACAACTTTCTGAGCACCTTCAGTGCTCTGCCTGAAGGCTATTTCTTGGCAATTATTTGCCAAACCACAGCAAAATACCAGTTTTTTTACGACAGGGAGGATGCAGATGCTGGTCCCAAGTCTGCCTCAGCTAGAATAGAGATTGAAACCATGATTTTGGTGCTAATCTGAGCCAGACAAATAACCATCTAGCCAACTCAAATAACTGGTCTCCCTTTCCAGGCATAGGGTAAACAAAATACAGAAGATGTTAATTTTTAATGATATTTGAATAATATCTATGTGCGCCTGTGCCCAATTTTAAATATAGACTTTTAAAAAATGAATTCACGGGATGAGGGCTTCGCTGCTGGGCCAGCATATATTGCCTATCCCTAATTGCCCTTGAGAAGGTGATGGTGAGTTGCCTTCTTGAATGGCTGCAGTCCATGTAGTGTAGGTACACCCACAGTGCTGTTAGGAAGGGAGTTCCAGGATTTTGAGCCATCGACAGTGAAGGAACGACGATATATTTTCAAGTCAGGATGGTGAGTGACTTGGAGGGGAACTTCCACGTGGTGGTGTTCCCATCTATCTGCTGCCCTTGTCCTTCTAGATGGCAGTGGTTGTGGGTTTGGAAGGTGCTTTCTAAGGAGCCTTGGTGAATTCCTGCAGTGCACCTTGCAGATGGTATGCACTGTTTCTACTGTGCGTCGGTGGTGGGGGGAGTGAATATTTGTGGATGGGGTGCCAAACAAGCGGGCTGCTTTGTCCTGGACGGTGACCAGCTTCTTCAGTGTTGTGGGAGCTGCAGTCATCCAGGCAAGTGGGGAGTATTCCATCACACTCCTGACTTGTGCCTTTTAGATGGTGGACAGGCTTTGGGGATTCAGAAGGTGAGTTACTCATCGCAGGATTCCTAGCCTCTGACCTGCTCTTGTAGCCACAGTATTTATATGGCTAGTCTAGTTCAGTTTCTGGTCAATGGTAACCCCCAGGATCTTGATAGTGGGGGATTCAGTGATGGTAATGCCACTGAACATCAAAGGGCGATGGTTAGATTCTCTCTTGTTAGAGATAGTCATTGCCTGGCACTTGTGTAGCATGAATGTTACTTGCCATTTGTCAACCCAAGCCTGAATATTGTCCAGGTCTTGCTGCATTTGGACATGGGCTGCTTCAGTATGGTGTTGAACATTGTGCAATCATCAGCGAACATCCCTACTTCTGACCCTATGATGGAAGGAAGGTCATTGATGAAGCAGCTGAAGATGGTTGGGTCTTGGACACTACCCTGAGGAACTTCTGCAGTGATGCCCTGGAGCTGAGATGACAGACCTCCAACAACCACAACCATCTTCCTTTGTGCTAGGTATGACTCCAACCAGTGGAGAGCTTTTCCCCTGATTCCCATTGACTCCAGTTTTGCTAGGGCTCCTTGATGCCACACTTGGTCAATTGCTGCCTTGATGTCAAGGGCAGTCACACTCGCCTCACCTCGGGAGTTTAGCTCTTGTGTCCATGTTTGAACCAAAGCTGTAACGAGGTCAGGAGCTGAGTGGCTCTGGCGGAACCCAAACTGGGCGTCAATGAGCAGGTTATTGCTAAGCACGTGCTGCTTGATAGCACTGTTGATGACCCCTTCCATTACTTTACTGATGATGGAAAGTAGACTGATGGGGCGGTAATTGGCCGGGTTGGATTTGTCCTCTATACAGGACTTCCCTGGGCAATTTTCTATAGCTGGGTAGATGTCAGTGTTGTAGCTGTACTGGAATAGCTTAGCTAGTGGTGTGACAAGTTTTGGAGTACAAATGTTCAGTATCATTGCCTGAATATTGTCAAGGCCCACAGCCTTTGCAGTATCCAGTGCCTTCAGCCGTTTCTTGGTATCACGTGGAGTGAATTGAATTGGCTGAAGTCTGGCACCTGTGACGCTGGGGCCTCTGGAGGAGGCCAAGATGTATCATCTACTCAGCACTTCTGGCTGAAGATTGTAGCAAATGCTTCAGCCTTATCTTTTGCGCTGATGTGTTGGGCTCCTCCATCATTGAGGATGGGGATATATGTGGAACCCCCCGCCCCTCTCCAGTGAGGTGTTTAATTGTCCACCACTATTCATGACTGGATGTGGTAGGACTGCAGAGCTTAAATCTGGTCAGTTGGTTATGGGATCGCTTAACTCTGCCTATCACTTGCTGCTTATGCTGTTTGGCATGCAAGTAGTGTTGTGATGTTGCTTCACCAGGTTGACACCTCATTTTTAGGTATGCCTGGTGCTACTCCTGGCATGCCCTCCTGCACTCTTCATTGAAGCAGGGTTGATCCTCTGGTTTGAAGGTAATGGTAGAGTGGGGGATATGCCAGGCCATGAAATTACAGATGTGGTTGAGTACAATTCTGCTGCTGATGGCCCACAGCACCTCATGGATGCCCAATCTTGAGTTGCTAGATCTGTTCGAAATCTATCCCATTTAGCACGTTGGTAGTGCCACACAACACAATGGAGGGTATCCTCAATGTGAAGGTGGGACTTCATCTCCGTAACGATTGTGCAGTGGTCACTCCTACTGATACTGTTGTGGATAGATGCATCTGCAGCAGGCAGGTTGGTGAGGATGAGGTCAAGTATGTTTTTCCCTCTTGTTGGTTCACCACCACATGCCGGAGACCCAGTCCTTTAGGACTTGGCCAGTTCGGTCAGTAGCGGTGCTACCGAGCCACTCTTGGTGATGGACATTGAAGTCCCCCACTCAGAGTACATTTTGCGTCCTTGCCACCCTCAGTGCTTCCTCCAAATGGTGTTCAACATGGAGGAGCACTAATTCATCAGCTAAGGAAGGGCGGTATGTGGTAATCAGCAGGAGGTTTCCTTGTCCATGTTTGACCTGATGCCATGAGATTTCAAGGGATCCGGAATCGATGTTGAGGATTCCCAGGGCAGCTCCCTCCCGACTGTGTACTACTGTGTCGCCACCTCTGCTAGTGTGGTGCGCCACCTCTCTGGGACAGGTGATGGTGGTGTCTGAAACATCTGTAAGATATGATTCCGTGAAGATGACTATGTCAGGCTGTTGCTTGACTAGTCTGTGAGACAGCTTTCCCAATCTTGGCACTAGCCCCCAGATGTTAGTAAGGACTTTGCAGGGTCGACAGGGCTGAGTTTGCTGTTATCGTTTCCGGTGCCTAGGTCAATGCCGGGTGACCCCTGTGGTTTCATTCCTTTTTTGAACCTTTATTGCGGCTCTGATGCAACTGAGTGGCTTCCTAGGCCATTTAAGATATTGCTGTGGGTCTGGGCCAGGTAAGGATGGCAGATTTTGTCCCCTGAAGGGCTTTAAAATCGCCTCTGGTTCACTACAAGAATCGACAATGGTTTCATGGTCATCATTAGACTTTTACTTCCAGATTTTTTCATTGAATTCAAATTTCACCATCTGGCATTCGAACCCGGGTCCCTGGAGCATTACGCTGGGTCTCTGAGTTACTCGTCCAGTGACAATACCACTACGCAATTGCTTCCCCAATATACAACGTTTGCTTTAAAATTTAGTCCTTGTGTGTGGCCAATTTTTTTCAGTGAGCAATCACTTTAAATTTATTTTATATTGCCATTCTACAGATGTGCATGTGTGGAATTTAACACAGAACAAAGCCTGCATGATACCTTCCAGGCTGCTGTGCAGCTCAGTGGGAACAATGACTATGTGGCACTGGCAGTGTCGTTCCTCTCAGGTGTCAGTGATAGAGATGGTTGTGGGTGGCAGTCTAAAGGTCTGGATGTGTGTGTCTGTGCATGTTTGTGTGTTTGTGTTTGTGTGTCATTTCTTCATGGGCACAGAGAAGTAAGTTCATTACGTCGAATCATAGAAGACCCAGCATGGATGATTATGTTTTGAGCAAGTCTTAGGCTAAGCATAACTTAAAGAGTAATTACTTCATATTTTGCATTGTTACCTTGAGGAATTGTCTGATCAGTGAATTTGGATTCAGTTGAAGCAGTAAAAATATCAGTGATCAGATTGATAACTTTGCAGAGAGTAAAAGGTTGTGGGCTTGGCAGAGAGGCAGGAGGAAGGTAATCCAAATAATCCTGCAGATCAGTCTCTTCAAATGTTGACTGCTAAACAGTGGGAACCTTAGCTGCTTTGATAACTTATATCGTTTCGAGTAGTTAAACTCCAAAAGCATCTCTTGGGAGTTCCTAAGCCTTGCATCATGCCATCCGAGATTCTGTGGAATTAGGTGTTCTTTTGGGTAGAATGTACGTGTTCCATTTCAGCAACTGCTGATTCTACTGCTGTGCATTTGTCAGTATTTTAATTGGAGGTACTTAGTTAAGGTGATGATGGGTTTTGATGTGTGTCAGGCACTCGGCTATTAAAAAGGGAAAGACAAAAATGGTTTGAGAATGTCCATCTCTGATTGGATATAAAAACAGAAAAGGCAGAAAGTAGGTAGCAGATCCCTTCCACCAGTTAACTTTCTGGTTATCTACCCTACATCTGAATAGAATGCAAATTGACAGACATTTCCTTATTTCTACCTTCTAAGTCCAGATTGCCCTGTTTTCTTTGAGGCTCCATATTAATTTTGGAAATTATACTTGTTTGGAATTCACCTTCTGAGGTCTGAAAATGTGGATAATTGTGAACACAAAGATCCAATTTTAACCTCCCCAGGTGAATAGCACGGAAGTCTCATGGGACCATCAGGGAATGTAGGCTTATCTCCTTATTACATAGCTAGCTAAGGTCGATGTGTAATGTTGGCTAAGATTCTGCAGTAGAAATAACAGTGAGGCTTTCAGCACTCAATGTCACTGAAGTTTAAATCAGACAGTAATTTCTAGCAACTGCACATGCCCAGCTAAATGCAGCAATTGGGAAGTTGCTATCTGAGTTGCCCTGTTCCTCCAGGAACTTTGTTGCACCAGTGTTATGACCGATGCAGTTGGTAAAGTGGAGTTATTTAAAAATCCCAGAGGGAAACTTTAAACAACTGTCATAATCAATCATTTTAAGCATTATGTTTGTAATGCGACTCTAACTGCAGGAATCAGACCACCAGTTCTCGAGGTTTTACATTAAACTAAAGGAAACATTTTATTAATTTACACAGGTTAGAATAGATATACACATGACTACAAATTACTACTATCATAACTTTTAACAAATTCCCAAACTAATCTCCATTAAGGCAACAGCAACCCATAGACTTAACCAAACACCAGGCAAAGCATTTTTACCTTATGAATTCAAAATGAGGTTCTTTGATTTTGTTCCTGTGGAGCCAGTTGGAGGCTTGGAGCTGCCTTTTGATCTCACATTGCCTCTGCTCTGCACACCCAAAAACTACTGAAGTTATACCTACCAGCCCCATTGGATGTTAATTCTCATTGTATCAACAGCTTCTGAACTAAACCTCTCTAACAATAAAACCCTTTTCATAGTACCAATGTTATTAGTAATATAAACATATTAATTGGTAGCTGCTAGAAAGGCATCAGTTTTCACTCCACTTCTTGAACGCTTGATTCAAGAAATGCAAATGCACGCTATCTCTCTTACATATCAAAACTAGTACCCATCAAAGCACTCAGACTAGCTGGTTTTAAACCAATTAAGACACACCCGTAGACTGAACGCCTATTTTAAAAGAAAAATATTTTCTAAAATATTATATACATTAACAGCTTCATGACAATCAGTATCTTGCCGAATGGCATGCATTCTAATACATGGAACAATGTGGCATTGTTGTAATTACTGATAGTTACCCACCAAACATGGCAGAAAAAGTTAGGGATTGTCCATTCAGGTGTAAGTAAATTTTTAATGCTGTGGTAAGTCTTAATTATTACTTAACAATCTCTCTGGCACTGAAAATGAACTTATATCGTGTGGAGCCTCATTCCTTCAGTATTGAATTGTTGTTGGAGATATTAAAAATTGTCATTTTTTTAAATCCCATTTTTCATTCCCTTCTTTGCTTTGCTTTTTGTACATGATTTAGCACTGAATTAACTATTCAAGTTTACACTTCCTGGTTCAGACTCTACATTATAGAGCACAGGTTCAGTAAGGATTCTTCAATCCGATTGGTTAAGGAGATATAGGCCAGAATCGTCCGCTCCTATTGGTGTCGGGCGCCATGGCGAATGTGAACATAGGAGCAGGAGTAGGCAATTCAGCTCCTCGAGCCTGCCCTGCCATTCAATACGATCATGGCTGATCTAATTTCGGCCTCAATTCCAATTTCCCACCCTCTCTCCATAACCTTTCAACCCATTACTAATTAAAAATCTGTCTATCTCCTCTTTAAATTTATTCAGCGTCCCAGCATCCACTTCACTCTGAGGTAGTGAATTCTACAGATTCACGACCCTTTGAGAAAAGTAATTCCCCCTCATCTCTGATTTAAATCTACCACCCATTAGCCTAAAAATATAGCCTCTCATTCTAGAATGCCCCACAAGGGGAAACATCTGCTCCACGTCTACTTTGTCTATCCCCTTTAGCATCATATATACCTCAATTAGATCTCCTCTCATCCTTCTAAACTCTAGTGAGTATAGGCCTAAACTGCTCAATCTCTCCTCATAAGACAAGCCCCACATCTCTGGAATCAATCTAGTGAACCTCCTCTGAACCGCCTTCAATGCAACTACATCCTTCCTCAAGTAAGGGGACCAAAACTGTGCATAGTACTCCAGGTGCGGTTTCACCAATGCCTTGTACAGTTGCAACAACACTTCCCTTTTTTTAATTCAATTCCTTTAGCAATAAATGCCAAAATTCCATTTGCCTTCCTTATTACCTGCTGTACCTGCATACTAGCTTTCAGCAATTCATGCATGAGGACACCCAGATCCCTCTGCACGAAGCAGTCTGAAGTTTCCCTCCATTTAAATAATAAGTCGCCTTTTTATTCTTCCGACCAGAATGAATAACCTCACACTTATCCACGTTAAACTCCAGCTGCCAAATTTTGGCCCATTCACCTAACCTGTCCATATCCATTTGTAAATTTCTTATTTCTTCATTGCAACTTACTTTCCCACCTATTTTGGTGTCATCTGCAAATTTAGCAATTGTACCTTTTATCCCTGAATCCAAGTCATTAATATAGATTGTAAATAGTTGGGGCCCAAGGACCGAACCCTGTGGCACCCCACTAGTTACAGCTTGCCATCCAGAAAAAGACCCATTTATCCCAACTCTCTGCTTTCTGTTGGTTAGCCAATCCTCTATCCAAGCTAATATATTACCCCTAACTCCGTGTGACCTCATCTTGTGTATTAATCTTTTGTGCGGCACCTTATCAAAGGCCTTCTGGAAGTCCAGATATACTACATCTACAGGATCCACTTTGCTTGTCACATCTTCAAAGAACTCTAGCAAATTAATCAAACACGATTTACTCTTCATAAAACCATGCTGACTCTGATGGATTGCATTTTGACTTTCCAAATGCCCCATTACTACTTCCTTAATAATGGATTCCAACAATTTCCCAACGGCAGACGTTAAACTAACTGGTCTATAGTTTCCTACTTTCTGCCTCCCCCTTTTTGAATAATATTAGCATTTTTCCAACCCACTGGAACCTTTCCAGAATCCAGGGAATTTTGGAATATTATAGCCAATGCATCCATTATCTCCGCTGTCACTTCCTTTAAGACCCTGGGATGTAGGCCATCAGGTCCTGGGGACTTGTCACCCTTTGATCCCAATAGTTTGCTTAGTACTTTTTCTCTAGTGATGGTGATTGTTCTAAGTTCCTCCTTCTCTATACCCTCTGCACTACCTGTTACTATTGGGCGGATAATATGGCACGAAGGCCAAAATTTGGTTTTACGCCGTGTTGAAACCAGTTTGCGATCTTCAATGGCGGGCAATGTTTCCCATCATCCAACATTGGGAACTTAATTTTAATGTATTTGCATCTCATCATTGTGCTCGCACACCGGTATCATCCCCCCACGTCAAATTTACCTCCCACATTGGTGGGACTTCAGAACGGCATGATTCATGACTGTCTTTAAAAGGTGTACACCTGGTGACTTTACTTCGAGGGGAATTCAGAGGCGAGTGCACACAACCTTGTGCAGCGCTTGCGAGGATCGCCCATACAATATCAAGGAAGAGGTGCTGCGCATTTTGTGGGGGGTGCACAGGCAAGTCGCTTTTTCCTAGCTGGCGTTCAGTGCGGTGCTGGGGCAAGGGCTCCAGCGTAGGTGGGACTGCGGCGCGAGGGTGGTGGGCAAGGCAACACAGACTGAAGGAAGCACACAAGCACATGCCAGGGTGGGGTGGGGTGGGGGGGGAGGGGGGGATGCGGGGGGTAATGGTTGGGGGGCTGAGTGAAGCAGCTACGCACTTGGAAAAACTTGTTAAAAGTGAGCATTCTTCCGCAGCTGAGACTATTCAGCAGCAGCTCCACTGACATGATTGGAGTCGGGCCTCTGAAACTTTTCTACCTAATCAAGAAACACAGAAGCATGAATGTGCTACCAAATGGTCCAGAGCTTTTCACTCCTCGGGCACAGGCTGTAAGTTAATGTGCGTTTTAGGGGACAGCAGAACAATTGGCCGACTGGGCAAGTTGTAGAATCCCCTTGCGAAAGGTGGCCATGGTACAGTCACTGGTGGAGGTGCTCAGAGCCTCTTGCAATGTCTTTATTTAGGCTTGGACCAGTCTCCCCCATGGTTTAAGCTAACAGCGCAGCCTTGCTGCACGGGTTAGGAGAATGCCTGCGCTTGAGCTGAGAGCACAGCATGCAGTCCAGTGGGCAAAGCTGCCGCCAGTTGGTCAAGTGGAGTGGGGCGGAGGTGGGTGGGGTTTCAGACAGACAATGAGTGCACTACACACTGGGCATCCAAGTGGTGACCAGCACTCTCCTGCATGCATGAAGGGGCCTTGAGACTTAACCAAGAGAGGTCCTTAGGACACATATGTTAACCCATGCGTCTCTCTCTTTGATCCTGCAGGAGAAGAACATCAGGATCACGGAGCCTGGAGATTTAGTGGTATGCTTCATGGCTTACAGGGAGCAGAGGAGAAGGAGAAGAGTGCGACGGAGGCACCAGGCTCGCCAATGGGAGGAGTACCACCCTCAAAATATAGGTATGGCAGGGCCTCACGCGCACGAAACTGAGCGTGCGCAGAGAGCCGTCAATTGTAGGTGCCTTGCTAGACCCAGGGTCTATAGATGGCACTTATCATTCCTGCAGATGACCGAGAACCAGTATCACTGAAGACTGCGCATATCTAGGGAACTGGTTGGTCACATATGCCAGCTACTGCAGGATTTTGCACCACTTGGACATGGAGGGCATCCACTGCCAGTGCCCATTAAAGTGATTGCGGCACTCAATATTTATGCCAGTGGCTCCTTCCAGAGCTCCACAGGTGACCTGTGCAGGATCTCAAAAGCCTCCATCCTCAAGTGCATCCAGAAGGTCATGGATGCCATCTTTGCGAAGGCACAGAACTTTGTGCATTTCGCTCGGGATCAGACGATCTCTAGTTTTCCATAGGTGCAGGGTGCCATTGACTGCACTCATGTGGCATTTATATCTCCGTGGCAACAAGCAGTCAACTACATCAACCACAAGGGCTTTCACTCGCTGAATGTTCAGCTGGTGTGCGATCACCACAAACATATCCTACAGATCTGTGCATGATTCCCAGGGAGCGTCCACGACTCCTACATCCTGAGCAGGTCTCAGATCCCTGACATCTTCCAGGGTCCACAGAGGCTGCAGGGTTGGCTCCTCGGGGACAAGGGCTTCTCGCAGAGGACATGGCTGTTGCCGCAACCCAGACTTTGGTGGAGCAAACAATAGGCATATTGAAAATAAGGTCTCAATGGGTTCAGTGGAGCATTGCAATGCAGTCCCCAAAAGGTGTTACTCATCATCGTAGCTTGCTATGTGCTACACAACCTGGTATTGCAACAGGGAGTGGACCTGGCTGAGGAGGAGAAGGAAGAGCTGCATATCTGCTTGGATGAGGAGGACATCAAAGGGGATGACGATGATGAGGCCCTTGAAGGCGAGGATGCCAGCGATGAGGCCATCGCGCTGGCCAGACAAGGCAGGTGTGCTCGTGAGGTCTGCAAGATTCATGGAGGATGATGACGAAATGCAGTGAGGACAGTCCTGACATCTTCACCTTGCATCTGTGAGCGTTTTACTCCTGCGTGGAACAGATTGAGTGCAGTGTTCACCATATTATGATCCCGGGGCTGCTCTACATCTACGTCCCACCGAGGTGTGTGTCGCTTCGCTGGTGGAGGGTTTGGGTGAGTGCCATGACAGGTCTTCAATGGTGCTACCCTCAGGGTCCTCATCCGAGGTGCTCTCAGCGCTAGGGCTGGTGTCAAGGTTGCCTGAGGGCGATGTGGCTGATGTGCCTAGGAGAGAAAGTGGAGATTATTAGTGCTTGACAGCCACGTTACACATAGAACAGTGGACTCAGAGTAGAATTGAAAGAGGGATGATGTGGTGCAGGATCCCCATGTAAATGCTTGCCACCAATCTCACCATTGCTGCAGGAATGAACAATATTCTCTCTGGCTGGCTTCAACGCACTACTCTCGAATGGAGTGAGGACTTTGATGTCCGACACTCTACCCCCAGTCTGGGACCTCTCTGGCTGATTGTGTGTGATCTTGTCCTACATAAAGACAGATGGAGAGAGTGTGAATAAGGTGCATGCCAGGCCAAATGAGAAGGATGCCAGGCCTGCGTGTGTGCTGAATGGAGCCATGGACAGGATGAGGAGGCGATCTCCAGAGGAGATGAAGCCAGATGGAGATGTGTGGGTGTGTGAGAGAGTGAGTGGTGATGTCCCTTGAGCTGGCAGTGAATGAGATGCCAGTGTATGTGTGATGGGCTTGTGAATATGTGAGTTGAGAGTGATGATATGGTTGACTTACCCTGGTGAAGTGGCGAGGTAATGGTATGTGGGCAAATCTGAGGTCGGCCACCAGTGATCCGGTGTGTTTCCTGTGACTGCATAATTTATGAGGCGGGAAGGGGACGATACAGCGTGAAAATCCGCCATTGCGGCTGGCGGGTAAAATGTCTTTTTTCACCCCTGCTACCATACTTAGTGCAAATCTGGGACGATTCCGTCAAAGTGTTACTTGTCAGCAGCCCCAGATCCCCACTCACCCTTGGGTCAATTGACGTCCTTAATTGGATAATTAATGGTCACTTAAGGGCCTCCTCCCACCGCGACTGCTATCTTACCAGTGGTGTCCATGCCACGTGGTGACCCTGCCAAGCAAACCCTGCTGGCTTGGCTGTGGGCTTGGGAGGGGGTTCCTCCTGTTCCCAATGGAGGCTCCTCCCAGCAATCCTTGCTGTCCCCCTGCTTGTTCCTGCCTGACTGGCCCTGGTGAAGCAGTCTCACTTTCCTTTTAGTCCAACGTCACCTCTGGCTTCTTGTGGGGGACTGACTGCAGTCCCAGTATTGGCCACCGCTCCTAGTGCCGGACACCATCTGATTGGCTAGCAGCTCTGGGATGTGGGACAGCCTCCTACATTGGGGTGGAAGACAAGACTAGATTTAACAGCTCTGTGATTCTGGCTTACCCTGACTTTTCAGCCACTGGGGGCCATTACCTCCATCAAAGATTCAGGCCTATTTCAGTTCAAAAGCCAATAGAAAGTCTGTAGTGAAGTATAATGAATGGCTAGATGCAGCCTCACCAATAACCAAGAAATGAGAAAGAAAAAATAGCAGGTAATGTTAGATTATACAGGTAGGTTAATGTTTTGATTGCAAGCCCTTTGTCAGAACTGGATCATCTCAATAAATTGCCAAGATATATTTTCAATTTGTTCTCAAGATATGGGCATCTGTAGTAGCCTTGAGAAGGTGATGGTGGCCCTTCTCCATGAACTGCTGCAGTCCTTGTAGTGATGGTGCTCCCATGTTGGTGTTGAGCAGGGCATTCCGGACTATTGAGTCTGTGATGAGGAAGGAATAGCAATGAATGTCCAAATAGGAAAATGGATGCTGCCAAGACTATCAGGGATTGGGAATTTCATTCAAGGTCAGCAGGCTAAAAAAAGCCCATTTATTTATTTTACAGAAATAATTAACTTTGCTTTTGCTTTGTCCAGTGAGCTTTTATCAGCTTACCTGCAAGGTATTACAATGTTGAGTGATGTCTCAAACAGTGACATGTTGCGGTGATGATATACATTCTAAGACTGGCCTTTTGTGTGCACATACACCACTGCAATTTTACAATGACAGGACAAGCCAAATTTAAAATTATGCAAAGTAGGTTGCACGTCAAATTAAAAAGAGCAGCTCAAAGTTATGTCATTTTAACAGCAGAAAAATGTCCAACCTCATATTTTCTTTTGTGAAGCTTTAGAAGTCAATTGACATCTCTTTGACAGTTTGTTCATCTGATACTCTTAACCCGTTCAGATTGTTTTACATTTCATATTTGTTAAATTAAAATAATACGGAACTTATAAACAAAACTGACATTCCATTCCAACTTGGTGAAGGTTCTCTTTTGGGTGCCTTTGTATTTACGTTGTGTTTTAATTGTTCAATCTGTAGGTATAAGGCCTATGTATTGCTGCTTTCAGCTCACACAGAAGCAACCTGCGTTATTGATTTAAATGGGTGGCTAGGGTTATTAATGCTCAGGTGCTAATTTATTTACACCAATTACTTGAAGGCCCCTGATGTAAACCAATTAGTATCCAGCACTTAATGAAGTCATTAGCTGTCAGATTAGCTTTTGAAATGCTTGTCACAGCTCCAGAAATGTGCATCAACACTCTGGTAATAACACTAGCAGAATTAATGGAGTGAGCAGCATAGATAATGAATTAATGTGGAACATATAGAGAGAAGACCAAGACACTAACATCCTAAAATGAAGATGTCATTGCATTACAGTTATATGCAAAATATGGTACTTCCATCAGCCTTCACTTGAGTGACTCCCTAATGTTTGTCAGGCGTATGTGGTAACTATTCAAATCTAGCAGTCAACTTTTGTTGCTGGGTAAGGCAAATTTTCTTTTTCCGCAGCTTTTAATTCTTTGTGGCATTTCCGCAATCTTTTATTTATAAATGAACTAACCAGAGAATGTGGTAATCTTGGCTGTGCACAAGTGTCCATCTATATCCAAGTCCTTAGAGCTGGCTTTCTTGCTCCTGAGTCAGAAGGTTGTGAGTTCAAGTGCCAGCCTGGACTTGAGTTCATTGTTTGGGCTGACGCTTAGGTGAAGTATCGAGGGAGTGCTGCTTTGTCAGAGGTGTTGACTTTTGAATGAGATATTAAACCGAGGCACGTCCACCTTGAATAAGTGGAAGTAATAAATTATTGGGACTATTTCAAGAAAAACAAGGTCCTGGCCAAGTGTTCTGTCCAAATTCAATCCATCACACAGATTAATTGGTCATTTATCCCATTTATGGGATTTTCCTGTGAATAAATTGGCTGTCATGTTCACCTACATACCAGCAGGGTTTGCACTTCAGATTAATTTATTTGTTGTGAAGCAGATTGAATCATGAAAGGCACCATATCATTGCAAGTTCTTTCTTTCTCATGTAGTTTAAGCATAATAAAGAAACTACATTTACTCCAACTCAAACCTCTACTGGTTTCTCACTATTTCTCTTTTACCTGTTGATTCCTGCTGCCTTTGTCCAGATTTTCTCCTTCTGTTACTCAAATGATGTAGCTCTCAGTTTTCTCCATGTCTTGTCTCAGTGGTTGGGCAAGAGAAGATATTTTTCTGTTGGTGAGAATGGTCCTACCAGAGTGTTTCCTCATTCTGAAAACACAGCTCCCTCTTTTTGATGGTGCATCCAAGGGCAAAACTGGGAACATGCAACACATACCAATTAACAAAATCCATTGTTGACGATCAGCTAGGAAATAGAGTTGAATTTGTGGTTGAGAGCTGAATATTCTATTGAGCAATGGATTCCTCCTTTTCTTAAATAGAATAAGCATATGTGTTGAAAACACAAACTTGGTTAATAATCTGTTGATAGATCCCTGAAGAAGAAAAATAAAATTGCTCTAAGTCATCATTTTTACCAGGAAGATTATTTGAAGAAAAACCAAACATAATACATGTTAAATTTGAATTGGGAGCACCCAGTGGATGCTTTGGGTGCTGTTTAGTGCTCAAGATGGCATCCACAGTGCTTGCGCATACTTTTGGGGTGAGTCATGCTGGACCCCATATTAGTGAGGGCATTAGTGAATGTCTGCTGGAAGTATGCAGAGCAGGCAGGGCATGCGGTCAATTAGCATGCAACGCCAATTTGATGTTGGTGGTGCCATTTTATAGCTCAGTGTTGCAGCTAATGCCCTCTCTTAACCTTGCACAGCTGAACATGTCTTCAGCAGCCGGAAGGACCGATGTTATTTAAAGGGATCGTCATCTACGTTCAGGTTAGATGCTGGTTAATATTTTTTTCTGCCTGTTGCTTCAATTCTACAATTGTCTGGCAACTTTAAACAGCTGTAAAAAGCAACAAAGCCTACAGAGAGTGTGGTGTGGCAAAGGAAATTTTTGTTGACTTCCACTTTGGCATGAATCAGTCACTCCCTAATATGGACGTACTTGAGGCCACAAAGAGCAGGACAAGCTGCTGAAAGAGTGACGAGGAGGAAGGGGAGGAGGGCTGTCAGCAGGAGGCCACGTCCACCCAGCAAGTTCAGTGAACAATTCTCCTGCCTGACCCTCAGTGAGGAATAATGTGTGAGACACCTGTGCTTAAGTAAAGACATCCTCACTGAAATCTGCAGCCTGCTGCATCCATAACTACAGCTTCAGAGCAGGGCGAGGACAGCATTGCCAGTGGCTGTGAAGGTGACTGTGATGATAACCTTTTGTAAATCAGGCTCCTTCCAGGCTGGAACTGGAGCTTTTTGCAACATTTTGTAGTTTGCTGCCCAGTGTTGCATGAGGGGAGTCACTGATACTGTCTATTATTTGAGAGCTAACTACATTTCATTCTTTCTTGCCAGGGAGAAGCAAGCAGAGCGAGTATGCGGCTTTGCTTGGATTGCAGGCTTCCCCATGGTGCAGGATGTACACACGTTGCTTTTTGGGTACCACATGTGAATTCTGCTATACAGTCGCATCTGTAAGGGATTCTACTCCCTTAATACCCAGCTGGTTTATACTCTGGCTATCTGCTAAACAAATGGCTGCTGACTCTGGTGCGCATATGTGTGCAACATGCATACAATGAAAGCCAAGTTGCTGCACGAAATATGAAAGAGCAGACAATTGGCATGCTAAAGCAATGCTTCCACTGCTTGGATCATTCTGGAGGACCCCTGCAGTACTTAAGATATGCAATGGTTTGCAGCATGTTGCACAGTCTCACCACCTTCAGGGACAGCCCTTGTCACCAGTATGTTGAGCAGCTGAGGAGCAGGAGTATGTGGAAGTGGAAAAGAAGAGGCAACCTAATTACCATCCTGGTGAGGGTGTCCGTGAATGATTCATCCGAGTGCAATACCAGTTACTACAACCCCAATTCCCCATTCACCAACAGTCCCATACCTTACCATCCGTCTCTCACTGACCATCACAACGTCCGCTTGACCACAACTCTTAAAAAAAAAGCCAAAAAAAAAGCATCAATTTTATAAATGTCATCATTCAATATTCCACACAAAAGTCAACTTATCAACCATGTACATTCCCTTAGTGCCTGTCTAGATTGTGTCTTTGCCTGTTCTAGTGCTCCTTCATGGTGCTGCCCCAGTGACTGCAGAATGGCTGGTGGGAGGTTTCAGTGGAGGAAGCTTTCAATGGACGAGACTGTAGGTGACCTTGAGCAGCTCTGGAATTGGAAGGACTGGCTGTGGCCTCTACCATCTCAGCATGGATGGCATCAGTCTGGGCAGGCCAGCTGACAGGCAACAGAGGAGGGGCAGAAGTGAGAGCATGGAAGTTGTCTTGCTGAGGGAGGAGAGCATGTCCATGTTCCATGGAGCCACTGCCAGTCTCCCGAGTGGTAGCTCAGCCATCTTAGTAATGTGTTGCAGGACAGGTTGCTGGACTTCGGAGAGACACTGGAAGCCCCTTTGCTCTGCTATTCACAGCCATGTTGGCAGCAGTCTCAACTTGCAGAGTGGGAGTTGCTTGTGCTGCAATGGAAGCTGAGATATTGGCCATCAGGCGCTATCAGGAGGATTAGGTGGGGTCCACAGTGTGCTGATGGAATTGGTTACCATTTCCATGCTGGACAGGATGGTCTCCAACAGGCCAAAACCTGTGCCATGCTGGTGCTGGATTCCTCCATGCTCCTTGACTGCAAGCTTTCTGACTGGCTTCTCATTGCAACAAGCATTTCATTGTGCATTCCCATCTGTCAGCTGCCCCATTGAAGTGCTCAAATGAGTTCACACAGCAGACCCATGTATGACCTCACTCTCTGGTGAGCTGGCACCTGTGCCATCCTTGCCCCTGCCCTGGCTGCAGCTCACCCATGTCTCAACCATTGCAGATTCCTCTTCCATGCTATCTTCTAAATTAGACACAGTGCCAGCTTCTGAGCCAGTGGTGCAAGGGTGAAATCAAATGATGGTGCTGTGTCTTCATCAGCACTTTGTCTTGCTGCTCCTGCCTGATCTGGCTGCAGTTCCTTGGGTATTTGAAAGGATAAAAGGAACAGGGGAAGGTTGTGGTGGGGGGAGGGGAGAAGTAAGATGTGCATACTTACACCATCTGTAGCTTAAAAGTCAAAAGAGAGCGTTGGATGAGGAGGCAGTGGGATGTGGGAAGGTGGAATAGGTATGAGGATACCATCATCTTTGATGGTTTTAGCCTCTTCACTGGCCATGGCTTCAGCAGTGGACATCCCAGTAATGATCAGCAGTGTCTCCTCCAAGGAGTTAGGACATGCAGCCATGCCTGTTTCCCCTCGGTAAGTCCTCGCTGCCAGCAGTTGTGCACCACCTTGTCCTGTGAAAGAGAGCGAAATGTGTAAGAGAGTGTCGTGCAATGTCTTTGGTGGATGTAGCTGTCATGGTTGAATAACTGGTGTGGAATCTGTAAGATGTAGGTGAGGCTTACAGTGGGTTACAGAGGCTTAGTAGTGCTAAGTGTGTGAGGGTGAGGTGAAACTATAAGTTTTAGGTATGAATGATAATTGATAGAGATTGTTTATAGCTGACTGATGGGGCGGGGGTGCATTGAGCAGCATGTGATTCTACTGGTGCAGTTACTGGGATATGGTATTTAAAGATGCATTCACTAACCTACACCACTCGTGTGAGGTCATTGATCTTCTTGTGGCACTGCATCCTTGGTGCTTGACTCTTGGATTAACCAGAGCAGCTATATTCCTGCCAGAAACATGTCAATGGAAATTAAATGATGTGCTGAAATCCAACGCGAGACTTTCTTCCTTACCAGCTGTGGCCCACCTCAAAGAAAATACAACATCTGCACGCAAGAGGCACTTTTAGTGATTGACAAGCCCTTGGATCAACCAGCTCCAACTCAATGACTTTCTTTCCATCCCAAGGCTAGCAATTGGCTGACTATTCCACAATGTTCAATTCCATACAGGGTAATCCTCTGATAAGGAAGCAGCTCCTAACAACGTAGAGCAGGACCTGGATAACACCCAGGCCTGGGGCTCACAAGTGATAAGTGACATTTGTGCCAAGCAAGTGGCAGATAATGACCACCTCAAATAAGAGCCCAGAAATCTCTTGCTGAACTTCCACAACATCACTGAATTGGGGAGTTACCAGTGAACAAATATTCACCTGGACCAGCCATATCAATACGGGAGTTATGAGCAGGGATAAGCTGGCTATTCATTGTCTGACTCCCCAAATATTTTCCACCATCTACAAGGCTCAAGTCAGGAGTATGATGGAATACTCATCACTTACATTCATTGCATCCCAGGTGTTAAATACATTCCTTATTGGAGGTGATAACAGATGCAACAAACAATTGATGCATTGAGGTTTTCACTGCTTGCCTACATACCTATCAATGCATGAAAGGACATTTTCCAGAGATGGAAAGGTGATGCAAAAGATATTTTGATACCCCCTGAATAGATGATGCTCAAAACAGGGAGGGCAAGGTTACTGGAAATGAAAAACAATGATCAATTATGCACACTTTGCTAGGACAGTCAGTGTTTCACTGTACTGATGGCTTCAGCTTCTGCTCACACAGATTTGTGCATTCATTGTTTCAGGCTTTGAGTTATCCTAGGCCAAAATATAACGCCCGTCAGGCGGGCGCACACCCGATCCGAGCGAGCGTAAAATGACTCACGATGACGTCGGGCAAGCATCATTAAAGTTACAGTTGGCAGGCAGGCAGGCGAAAAGGCCAAGCGGCCTTTGCATTTTTTAGGAAACCTCATCCACAGGCGGGATAAGGTTTCTAACAGCAAATAAAAATAAAAATTTTAACATTTCATGAATAACATGTCCCTGAGGGGGAATGTTGTATAACATTTTAAAAATCTTTATTTTTAATTTTTCATATCTTCGCCTGCGAACTTGCGCTCTTGCCCTCTGCCCCCACCGCACAGGCAGCGCTGAGCACTGAAGCACCATGAAATCACAGTCCAGCCCCAATCAGCTTCCTGGCCGCTCCCGCCTGCCCCCACCGAGCCCGCCCGGTAAGGGAAAAATCCTGGCCCCAGGATACCAGAGAGGTGTTGCACAAATGCATAGAACTCCACCCCAAAGTAAAGGGTCCTATATCGCTTTGCTCATATTCAATAGGAGCGGAGTGAAAAAAGTTCTGTATTTTTAAAATCTCTTTAGTTTGCAAATTGACGAATAATGTGAGCACTACAAAAAAAAAATCAAGTCCAGCATGAATTCGATAGGCCGAATGGCCTCCTACTATGCCGTAATGTCTCTAAGACTCCATGATATAAAGAATTAGTGTCATTGCTTTGAAGAGAGCCCTGGGTTGCTGTTGAATAATTTTGGCTTATTTCTTCAAGATTAAGAAAAATATATGTACCTTGCAATGTCTTGGTAAATAATGTAAAACATTGTAACTGTTACAGTAGCTGCAGGGGTAACTTCACCACCACTTTTCCAAGGACAGCTAGGGATGAGCAATTAATGCTGGCCTTGCTAGCGATGCCCATATCCCAAGAATTAAAATAAAAAATAATTGTATAGAAACCATGGGCTGGATTTTACCAGCCATTTGGGGATGGGCTGGGAGGCGGGATGGGCTGGGAGGCGGGATGGGCTGGGAGGCGGGATGGGCTGGGAGGCGGGATGGCCCGTACAATGGTGTGGGAAGGTGGCAGGTGGCCTACCCATTGACTTCCATGCCACCTTAATAGCAGTGGGGAAGTTGACAGATGGCCCCCCCTACCCAGAGCCCAATTGAGCTGCTTAAGTGACCAATTAAGGGTCTCCACTTGTGCTGGCATTTTACCAGTGATGGGTGGGCCCTCCACCGTGATGGCAGATCTCCAGGAGCTGGTGGGGGGGTGGGGGTGCCTCCTACTTGGGCACTCTTTGGCCCATGAAGGGGCTGGCTGGCAGCAATGGTCACCACTGCGGCAATGCCACTGCTTACCCTCACTAACCATCCCCCATCACTGGGGCCTGCCTGACTGACACCCTCAGACCCCAGTTAACTGGTTGTGAGGGCGCACGTCCATCAATGTGCGCCCCTCCTCTAGGTTCAGCACCAACAGTGGCCACTGCTCCCGATGGCGTTGCTGGGGCTGCTGAGCTGCCGCCCCTCTGTTTGGCCAGCAGTTTTTGGGCCCAGGTGGGCGTCCTTCAGAGACTTAATAGACAATTAATTGGCTGCCACTGACAAGATGCGGCCCTTGGTCCTGCTGACTGCCGAAGTGGGTTTGCCCCCACAGCCCCCAGCTTACAGGCCCAGTGAGTGGGATCCTTGCTGCTAGCACTAAATTCAGTCCCATTTTTCAAAGTTGTAGCATCATTGGCAATTTTTGCTTTGGGAGCAGGTGTTTTCATTTTTAGGCCCGTTCAGGCTTAGGGCTCCAGGGCTGGGAAATCAGCTAATTTCTTGGGGAGATGGTAGCATTTTCCTTGGCTTTATTGAGGCATGGTAGGGTGAGAGAGGCTGATTGCCCGCCCCAGTTGAGATGGAGGATCATCAGAAAATCATGTTGTCAATGGCTACTTCCAGCGAAAGTATATTGAACTCACAGCAGGATGGTGGGAGAACCCGCATGTAAATTCTGCTTTGGATAGCACCCATGGATCAGCTACATCTTTGAAGTTTGGTTCAGATTTGGAGGAATGGCAAATGGGTGTTTTGCTGTATTGCCGAGTGGCTGTTGACAGAGCCAACTCAGCACTGTACTGTTGACGTGCAGTTAAAATCTCATCGGAAGGAGATTCTTTGTCCCCATGTCTAAAGTTTAAGTCCACTTAGAATGCCCTGGATGTGGGATTGGAGCAGTGGGGGGGAGGGGGTGGGGAATGTGGCATGGGGGGCGTTTGGTGGCTGGTGGGGAACTTAACTGTTAGAAACTATGCATTAGGAATTACAATTTTTAATGAGAAGATGCCAGCTGTCATATTTTATGTTAGTTGGCCACTGTCCAAGCATTCTATAATTGTAGCAATTACTTCCTAGTGTTCACATCATATCTGCTCCCTGTTTTTGGGGCAAGATACACTTTTGACAGCAAAGTACCATTTACTTTGTTGAGCAGAATGGTATAAATCCTTGCATTGGTTTAAATTTCTCTGGAGACCTGCTGTGTTGGAAAAGATGACGCTTGTGCAAAAGAAGTTAATGATTGGCAAATATGAGCTTGAAGTCATGACCTACTTTAATCAATATGGAGCAATTAACTGGTGGTGATGGTAGAGATAGTGGGAGACTGGCTGGAGGTGCGGGTGAATGAAAAAGAATGTTTCACAGGAAAACAAACTGAGTTGTAGAATGGGATTTGCAAACAATATTTTAAAAATTGAATGAAAAGTAATTTCCAGTCACCTTGTAGCAGAGGCCTTGGTTTGAGGCTGTTGTCTTTCGGATGTATCTTTTTTTAGTTGTGAGCTTTTATGAACAGGTAAAATCTTATATTAATCTTAAATCACTAGACAAATTCTTAACCCCTGTATCTTGATTTCTCACCAGGGCAATTTACTGTCCAAGCTACGTCTAGGAAATAACTAGATGCCTACATTGGCTTGTGAACTGTCTTCCATCAGGCTGGTGTAGATTATATCAATACTTTCATTACCAGCCTCCTATTAGAATCCATATATGCTACAGAGTGAATGAAATCACAAGCTACATTTCTTATGATAACAGTTAGCAGCATTTAAATATTAAGCATGAAAGTATAAAAATTAGTTAGTAGATATGGTTAACTGATGTAATTAATAACTGAAGATAAGTAATATTTCAGATGGGCCACTGTAATTCAACAACAAATAGCTTTTCTGGCTAAAAGTTGATTTTTAAGATCATTGAGATTGAAGTAAAATTGGTGAGATTAGATTACGATTAGGCTTCTTGTGTAGCTGTCAAATTAATAGTTTTACGTAGTAGGTCTATTGGGTATTTTAGAAGTCCAATTAGTTCAGCTTATTACAAATAGGCTTGCAGCTTTAGCACTGATTCCAAGAGCTCTTGTCATTTTGTCCTGAGCTGGTTAGGGGAAGTTAGGGTTACCTCGGTTTCCTCTGGGACAAGGGTGCCAGCATCCTTATCATCCATTATCAGAATGGTGCATCTGCATCCAGGGCTGCTCATTCCTTCCCAAGTCCTCTGATCCCTGGGTACATCATACCCCCAGCTATATTTGGACTAAAGCTGGCCTTAATCTCACCTCCAATACTCCCAAAGGAACTTCTTTGCCATCCAAATGACACATTTGATGCTTGCCTCTACCTGGCTTTTTTGGCATAATTTCTCATCTTCTGTCCCCTTTCTAACTCTCCTTTATTTGGGAAACCTAGGGTAGGCACAGGAGGACCTTGTGGTGCAGTGGGGAGCATCCCTACCTCCCGGCCAGAAGCTCCGGGTTCAAGTACCACTCCAGGACTTGATTGCAATAGAAGGTGTGCTTTCATTAAGTGGCCAAACAGATTGATTATCAGCCTGTAAATCCTTCCAATGTGCATGATGGCTGGTAGTAAAAAGCAGGAGAGTTACCTGGCCATACTGCAGAAGGCAACAGCAAACTGCTGCGGTGCTTTGCCAAGTATAATCATGGACCAATCCAATGGATGTCCATGGTTATCAATGCCCTCTTCGGGCATGGTACCTGAAGGGGCAGGAGGAGGAAGGCAGCCGCACATATGGTCATGAGATGTATAAGGTAAGGCAAATGGGGTATCAAACTTGGTAGCATTCTCATTTCTGATTCAGAAAATAGTGGGTTCAAGATGCATCCCAGCGAGGCTGGAATATAGTACTGAGCATTCTCTATTTTTATTTCTCTAAAACAGATTATGTGGTTATTTACACATTGCTCCAAACAAATTGGCTGCCATATTTTCCCACATTATAAGAGTGACAAACTATTAAAAGTAGTATTTGGGACATTCTAAATCAGTGCTTTCTTATAAAAATGCCATTTTTTATAGCTGCCTTCCTGATTTTATCAGTAACCAATATAAGTGACATGAACATTGGTAGATTTCTCTCCTTCAGGAGTGGATCACTTTAAACAGGCTTGTGAAGGCACAGTGATGACCTCAGCCATGTTACCTATGAAAAGAGAAAATAACAGACATATTATAATATTTTATTATTAATATTTTAACATTAGCATTCATTGTTGATTGCTGAAAATTCAATTTTGAGAACATTTCAAGAGATTTTATACAGCACTTTCTCTGCAAGCTTTCTTTAGTCTGGTGTCAGCTTTTCTGAGTTTGTTGTATGGTATGACTGTCTCCTGTTACCTTGACTGCTCTAGTGAGGCCATTGAGCTTCTTCTGGATTGAGTAGCCACGTGCGGATTGCGAGAGGTGGCTCCTCCTTCCACTGGATGTAGATCATACCTTCTGTGGGCTTCCTGCCCTCAAGACTAAAAGTTGGGTCCTCCTTTGCTGGATTTCAGTCCAAAACACTTCAGCTGTGAAGTCTGTAAATCTGTGTTATCTGTGCTCTTAAGAAACACAAGCCTCAGGCACTTCTGTGACTTATATTGTTTCAGACACAAAAGGTGGAATCTTCCCAGCCCTGCAGAGGAGACTTTGGAGATGAGGCCAGGATCAAATTTTGTAAATTGTGTGATGGGTCAGTTCCATGCTTTTGCCAAAGATGGGCTCTAAGCAGCAGTGGTGCCTGTTCGGCAGTGGCAAGTAGCCAATTGGTTTGACTAAGGACCCATCTAAGGCCAAGGTTCAGACTCAGCTGGGATTTTCCTGGTGCTAGGATGGCCAGTGGTCCCTCAGCTCATTGGCCCCATTCTTAAGGGGCATGAATTGAAAGGCTGCAGCTTTGTGCCATGAGTTGCCCCCCCAACACTGATGGCCCTAGGAGCCATGGGCCTTCCTTATGTTTAAAGCTTCAGCAGCTTGTGAGGGCATGTCCTTGCTGACCCTTCCTGCCTCAGCAGCTCCCGTCTCTCCCACTGGGGTTGCTGCCGGTCCAGGATGCAGGCCCTCTGATTGGGCCTCCCGACTCAGGAACTTGCCCGCCATACATAATTGGACAGTGAAGGAAGAGGCAGCCTGTTAATTAACCGCCTCCTGGACGATCACAGCTATTGATGTACCTCTGACCCATGTGGGTTTGGGATCCGAAAATGGCCCCATGGTCTGAAATTTTGCAAAGTATGTAAGATTCTTCCTAAAATGGCTGCTGTAGCCTCTTAAGAACATAAGAAATAGGAGTAGGAGTAGACCATATTGCCCCTTGAGCCTGGTTCACCGTTCAGTACAGTCATGGCTGATCTTCTGTCCACTTTCCAGCCTGTTCCCCATATTGCCTTGATTCCCTGAGAGATCAAAAACCTGAGTCAAAAATCAAAAGGCCTCAGTCTTAAATCTACTCAGTGATGGAGGATCCACAACCCATAGCCAGGATGGAATTTACTGCTCTCTGAAGTTACTGTTAGGAGGGAAATATATGATTGATAAAGCAAACATGAGCTGTGGCTGTAGTGAACATGATGGGCCAAATGAACTATTGTTGCTTTGATGGGATCACAAGAACAGGGAAAGGGCATTCAGACCTTTGAGTCTGTTTTGCCATTCTGTTGATGGCCGATTTGCACTTTGCTATTTACTTGCACTATTTTACTTATGTTATACACCTGCCTTTGCTTCCTACCCCTTTATACCTTTACCTAACAGAAATTTATTAATCTTGGCCTTGAAAATTTCAACTGACCCAGCAGCTGCAATCTTTCTGTGGGGTTGGTGAGTGGGTTGGTGAGGTGGTGGGAGACAGTTGAAGAGGTCTACTCCATTTTGTGTGGGAAAAGTGCTTCTCAATTTCACCCCCAAATGGCATTTTCTTATGATCCTGTGATAAGAAGATTCAAGCATCAATTTTGTCAAACTCAATTCTGTCCTTTTGGATTGCTTAAACTATGTGATTTATTAGAAAAAAGGGTTCAACAATAAGAGGGGCTATGGTCCATCAAGCTTACCCCTTCAAACAGACAATGGGCAATTTGCAATCATACTGTGCACAACCTTATTAAATCCCTTCAAGTAAAAATCTTTCAGGAAGATTGAGCCTTGTCTCCATTGCCCTGAGACAAACTGTTGATTTGAAAACAGCCATTGAATCATCATCTAACCTTGGCCTCTCAAGGTGATTGAGTAAAAATGTTTGGCAATCAATTTTACATTAGGATCATTACTCAGTCAAGTTTTAGTAATCTAGAAAAATGATGGTGCTACACCCATTTTACAGGCTTGAAACAGGCACATGCACATTTTGGCCTTAAAATGCAGCCATATTAGGATAAAAATACACATCCAAGGTTCACACCTGAAAGAGGCCAACTGCATTCAAGAAAGCCAAGTTTTCATGCGGCCTAACCAGTGATCCTTCAAAAGATTTCTGCAGGCTGCTACCAAAAGGGTAAGGTTTGTTAAAAAAAGACATAGCTGAGTGTGGAGCCAGCAGTTTACTGTGCCAGCCAGTGTAACACCAATTCCAACTGTATTCCACAAATGATGATCCTATATTTCCAATAGGACAGGGAATGTAACTCACTATTTGGTTATCAAGGTATATCCTGTACCTTCAATCTCCATTTTTAACTGAAAACTCACCCAACACTTTTAACATATGTCACCAGACCTTCTGAGTTTTCCCAGCATTTTCTGTTTTTTTATTTCATTTTTACAGCATCCGCAGTATTTTGCTTTTATATTACAGAAACAGTGGCTCTCTACATGTAGGAAATGAATAATGAAAACAAAGTGATAAAGTAGAAGGTACATTGGTCATTTTTTTTGTGTCAGAAGAGGACTCATATGGTCTGAAGGCTATCCCTCAAGAGTTTTCTGATTCTTAACAGCCCACTGGAATTATTTATAGTTTCAGCCCACCTGACGGGCTGCTCTCCTGTCTTGCTCATGTTATCTCAGATGGATCTTAATACACCTACAATGGTCACACTTCAGCTGAGTGCATCCTTGTTTTTTTGTCTGCAATATTCAACATCTACTTGAGCTGGCTGTTGAGAGAAGTGGTTCTTGTGATTGGGGCTCCTCATGCATTCCAGGGAAAGCTTTTGCTCCTGTCTTCCTTGCAACGTTTCCAAGGCAACCACAGGTAGCGTGCTCCTTAAAAAGGAAGCACTGAACTAGTCCTTCTGGAAGAGGCCCTCTCACTTCGTTTCTCTTGGATGTCAGACTTCGGAGTATGAATTAGTTCTGGGCTGTAGCGTAGAACAGATGGTAGGGGATAGACAGCCTGTTCTGTACTCTGTACGGTTCACTTTTCCATGGACTTCAATCAGGCAGAGTGTAGGGTGAACTGCGAACTTGCTATCTCCTGTTTTGTACTGCAGCCCAAAGACAAATTTATAACCTAATTGTGTTACCAGCTAATAGATACTGAGAAATGTAATTGTGGACCTCATTCAACACATTCAGAATATGGAAAATGATGGTAACATATAGAACAGAATAATCAAAGCAGTATTTTATAGCAGATTCATTCATAGCTATAAAGGCAGCAAATTGCAGGTATGTGATTTTTCACTTCCATAAAAAGTTCCAATTGTGCATGTGGCTTGGTGCAACAATGAATTCCAACAGTGCTCTGATTTCCGATTGAAGTCTTTAACAATGCATACCTGAGTACATAATTAACAAACCAGAACATTTTCACTTAAACTAGTGGCATTCCTGAAACATGGTGTCCTGTATTAGTAATGGCACTGAAATTCTTTCAGGGAAACATTATAAAGGAAAGGAAGAAAAGCTTTGTTGGGAGGAATGAGGTAGTTTGCGGTATTTTGCGGACTTGCTCATACGAGTGACATGAAATGTTCTATTTTCAGAGCTCTCTGCTCAGTTGTGGCCAATTTTACAACCAATTAATTTAATAGCTTTAGACCTTCGTAAGAATCAGTCAGTGAGTCGTCACCAAGGAGTACTTACCTGCCAGTACATTGGCATTTTGGGAGGATTGGAAATGTGTACGTCGATAACCATCACAATTGGCAACTTGTACGTTACATAACTTACCAATTTATTTTTATCCTCTCCTTGTGTCTGTTTTTGATTATATGGATGTTGTGCCCACACTGGATTAATGTAATTTGCGTAATTAACATATAATCTCGCCATTAATTAGTCTCAAAGGCCTATTATTATCACGTTTAATGGAAATAATGGATTTACAAAAAGAATTGTAATCCCAACCCTGTCTCAGCACAACAGGAGACATGACAAAGCTGAGCTGTTTTCCTGCAAATATTTTGAAATTTAGACCCCAGTGTATGGAAGGAGATTTAACTGTACAAAACTGACACTGTCGCCTTGTCTACACAGATGATCTCCCTTCTGAATTTTAAGGAGTGGGATAAACTGAGGCAGCGTTTTTAGATTTTAATGAGGTAACTGTAATTAGTACAGGGTAATCTCAAAGGGATAGCAGGGAATGTAGCCACATAAATTCAAAATGATTAAACTGCTGCACCGCATACATATCGCAGTTATGCTGCTGAAAATTTTCAGTAGAGAAACAGTTTCGGTAAAAATAAATGCTAGTGAAAAGAAATTCTCCTTGCTGTTCTGAAGTTTGCTATGAAAGTGTATGGCCCCAATATTTATTTGGAGCTGTGAAGAGAGTGGCAGTGCCAATGGGGAAGGATTTATGGGTGGCAAACCTGGAAGCATGGGTTTCCCGGATGACCTGCAGTATTTAAATCTGAAGCATCTTTACATTTTTAACTTTTTGCAGTAGGCTTCCTGCCTGACAGTCAACCTGCTTTGACATCTTGGTAGCTGCCTGTCAGGGAGGAAAGCAGCTGAGGGGTAAGTGCGAAGGAAATGGGGAATTTGGGGCTTGGAGACTGCCAAGAGTGCGGGGAATGAGTGACTGGTGTTGGAGATTGCCTGGGAAGGAATGGTGGGCTTTGGAGATTGCAGGGGTTGGAGGGTGTGGGGAGTGGGTGTGGTGAAAAATCATGGAGTCCGCATGGAGGTTAGTTTGTTGGATCTCGAAGGGGCACTCTTACTGCTCCTGATTCAGAAGCAGTGCTGGAAATGCACTTACCTTATGCATTCAGCCTTCTTGCCTCCTTTTACCTGCTGTGATTCCTGACCCCTTGGAAACTTGTCTGACATGAGTTTAAATTAAAATCCTGTTTAAATAGAGATGTTAGCTTCTTTAAGATTTCAGCGGCTGACTCATCCCCTGAGAGCAGATTGGTTGTCCGACCATTGACTAGTTTCCATTAAAACCAGAAATGGGTTGATTGGAGGGAATTGGCATATGGTTTGCAACTTAAACATTTTTGCTCCCTGAACCAACCCTAACTGTTTTTGGGAGTTAATTACTCCCCATGTGTTTCCATGCTAGCTTAGGTAGTTTGTCCTTCAGCACATAAAGGAAAACACACTTAGAAGTAACCACACGCTTTTATTTTATTAAAAAACAACCTGTGTCAGCCATGGCCCAATGGGTGACACCCTTGTCTCTGAATCAAGGTTGGGGTTCAAGTTACACTCCAGAGACTTGAGCACAAAACCTAGGCTGACACTTGTTGTGATAGTGCATTTGTTAGTATATTAAATATAATCATTTATTTATATGTTTATGCTACTATGTATATTATCACAGAAGTGATGCAATATCACATGATTCTATTCTCTTGCACAGTTGGTTAGCATGTGTGAACTGAAGCAGAAATAAGTCTCCATCAAAGCGCTGTGTTCAAGCTCTATGCCTGACTTTCAGCTTTGTTTTTATTAATCTAGAAAGATATAATATAACATGCTGGCAGTGGTAGTGAGTCGACAGCATTGTTCAGTGGCTGAGAATGACAATTCAAGTCAAAAACCCTACTTGAAGCTCTGTGAACAGTTCACAGCTCTCACATCGGGAGAGCACTAGTCTGAGTAGAGATTGTAGGTGATTTGGTTTCTGGCTTTTAGTTCTTCCCCAAGCCAGAAAGGCAAAAGAATTGACAGGCAGTTTCAGTCACAGAGATCAGTGCAGCATTGTGTTTTGGCATGGATACCTTCCTGCCGTCGTTGCACTTGCATGCCACTAGCTGACACCAATGTCAGAGCTCCCCCAACCAGCAAGCTCGAAGCCCGTGCTGCAGCAACACAGCTCAGGGCATGGATCCTGCCTTAGCTCTGCAGATATCACAGCTTGCTGAAACTTTTAGAGCCAGGTTTTCTCCACAGGAGGAGAAAGTAGTAGAAGGCTTAGGCAATGGCAGCCAGGTTTCCAGAGGTGGACTGGGAAGCACCTGATATCCCAGTTAAATTCAAACTGTTTATGCTGAGGATTGAACTTTGCTTCCTGGACCATGAGGTTCTGGATGCAGACAAGCAGGTTATAAAAATCAGGATTGCCATAGGAAACTGAGGTCCGCGCAGAATCAATACCTCTGGTTTATCGGATGCTGACCAAAAGGATCCAACAAAACTATGGGCAACATTGGAAAATCAGCTGAGAATTCAAGTCAGTTTCAGAGTACACTGCCCGGAACCCACGTGGTTTAGACAGAAAGTAAACAATAGTTCAGACAACTTTGTTAACCGATGCTTTGTTAAGCTCTGTGTTCAACCTCTATGCCTGCCCTTCAGCTTCATTTGTATTAATCCAGAAAGAGATAATACAGCAACACTCCAGTGCAGTACTGAGAGAATGCTGCACCATCAGGTGCTGTGTTTTGATGAGACATTAAACTGAGGTCCCATCAGCGTTCTTTTGGGTGGCTGTAAAAAAATCCCATAGTATATTCAAGGAAGAGACTGGGTCTGCAGCAGGTGGTGAGGGAACAAACAAGATGGAAAAACATTCTTGACCTCATCCTCACCAATCTGCCTGCCGCAGATGCATCTGTCCATGACAGTATGAGTAGGAGTGACCACAGCACAGTCATTGTGGAGATGAAGTCACGCCTTCACATTGAGGATACCCTCCATCGTGTTGTGTGGCACTACCACCGTGCTAAATGGGATAGATTTCGAATAGATCTAGCAACTCAAGACTGGGCATCCATGAGGCACTGTGGGCCATCAGCAGCAGCAGAATTGTACTCAAACACAATCTATAACCTCATGGCCCGGCATATCACCCACTCTACCATTACCATCAAGCCAGGGGATCAACCCTGCTTCAATGAAGAGTGCAGGAGGGCATGCCAGGAGCAGCACCAGGCATACCTAAAATGAGTTGACAACCTGGTGAACCGACAACACAGGACTACTTGCAAGCCAAACAGCATAAGCAGCAAGTGATAGACAGAGCTAAGCGATCCCACAACTAACGGAGCAGATCTAAGCTCTGCAGTCCTGCCACATCCAGTTGTGAATGGTGGTGGACAATTAAACACCTCACTGGAGGAGGAGGCTCCACATATATCCCCATCCTCAATGATGGAGGAGCCTAGCACATCAGTACAAAAGATAAGGTTGAAGCATTCGCAACAATCTTCAGCCAGAAGTGCTGAGTGCATGATCCATCCTGGCCTCCTCCGGAGGTCCCCAGCATCACAGATGCCAGTCTTCAGCCAATTCGATTCACTTCATGTGATATCAAGAAACGTTTGAAGGCACTGGATACTGCAAAGGCTGTGGGCCCTGACAATATTCTAGCAATTGTACTGAAGACTTGTGCTCCAGAACTTGCTGCGCCCCTAGCCAAACTGTTCCAGTACAGCAACAACATTGGCATCTACCTGGCTATGTGAAAAATTGTCCAGGTATGTCCTGTACACAAAAATCAGGACAAATTGAACCCGGCCAATTACCGCCCCATCAGTCTACTCTCCATCATCAGTAAAGTAATGGAAGGGGTCATCAACAGTGCTATCAAGTGGCACTTGCTTAGCAATAACCTGCTCACTGATGCCCAATTTGGGTTCCGCAAGGGCCACTCAGCTCCTGACCTCATTACTGCCTTGGTTCAAACATGGACAAAAGAGTTGAAACTCCCAAGGTGAGGTGAGAGTGACTGCCCTTGACATCAAGGCAGCATTTGACCGAGTGTGGCATCAAGGAGCCCTAGCAAAACTGGGGTCAATAGGAATCGGGGGAAAACTCTCTGCTGGTTGGAGTCATATCTAACACAAAGGAAAATGGTTGTGGTTGTTGGAGGTCAGTCATCTTAGCTCCAGGACATCATTACAGGAGTTCCTCAGGGTAGTGTCCTAGGCCCAACCATCTTCAGCTGCTTAATCAATGACCTTCCTTCCATCATAAGGTCAGAAGTGAGGATGTTTACTGATGATTGCACAATGTTCAGCACCATTTGCGACTCTTCAGATACTGAAGCAGTCCATGTCCAAATGCAGCAAGACCTGGACAATATCCAGGCTTGGGCTGACAAGTGGCAAGTAACAATCGTGCCACACAAGTGTCAGGCAATGACCATCTCCAACAAGAGAGAATTCAACCACTGCCCCTTGATGATTAATGGCACTGCCATCACTGAATCCCCCACTATCAAGATCCTGGGGGGTTACCATTGACCAGAAACTGAACTGGACTAGCCATATAAATACTGTGGCTGCAAGAGCAGAGCAGAGGCTAGGAATCGTGTGACGAGAAACTCACCTCCTGACTCCCCAAAGCCTGTCCACCATCTACAAGGCACACGTCAGGAGAATGATGGAATACTCCCCACTTGCCTGGATGGTGCAGCTCCCACAACACTGAAGAAGCTTGACACCGTCCAGGACAAAGCAGCCCACTTGACTGGCACCACATCCACAAACATTCACTTCCTCCACCACCAATGCACAGTAGCAGCAGTGAGTACCATCTACAAGATGCACTGCAGGAATTCACCAAGGATCCTTAGAAAGCACCTTCCAAACCATTACCACCTAGAAGGACAAGGGCAGCAGTTAGATGGGAATACCACTACCTGGAGGTTCCCCTCCAAGTCACTCACTATCCTGACTTGAAAATATATCGCCGTTCCTTCACTGTCACTGGGTGAAAATCCTGGAACCCCCTTCCTAACAGCACTGTGGGTGTACCTACACCACATGGACTGCAGCAGTTCAAGAAGGCAGCTCACCACCAACCTCTCAAGGACAACTAGGGGTGGGCAATAAATGCTGGCCATGCCAGTGAAGCTCACATGCCCTGAATGAATAAGAAAAAAAGGGACGTTCTCCCCAGTATCTGGACCAATATTTATGCCTTGACCAACACCTAAAAACAAATGATCTGGAACCTATTGCATTGCTCTTTGTGGGACCTCGCTGTTTGCAAATTGGTTGCTGTGTTTTCTATGTTACAGCTGTGACTACACTTCATTCGCTGTAAAGTGTTTTGTACATCCTGAAAGGCACTATATAAATGTAAGTCTTTTTCTAATTAAAATTACTATATGGCTATTCAAGTTTTGAACAATATTTTTCTACAGGTTCACACTTTAGCTGATTAAAAGCCAAGACAAATTTGGAGAACAAACAGCAAAACAAAGCATATGCTGGAAACCTGATATAAAACCGGCCATGCTGGAAATATTCAGCCGGTCAGGCAGCATCTGTGGAGAGAGAAACAGAGTTAATGTTTTGGATTGATGACCATTTATCAGATATATTTGTAGGCTTAGTTTTTCACTGCCATGCTCCCAGCAAGGCGAAGGATTGGTTGGAAACACAGCGTGGGTAAGTGCTACTGCACAGTCTTGACATTCTTGTTTGCTAGTGGAGCATTGCGGGCTGTGCACCTGTGTGATGCACTCTCCATAAGTGCCATTCCCCATCGGCTTGAAGTTGACCCTTCTATCGTACCAAACAATCACTCCCTCCATCACTGATGCGCAGAGGCAGCAGTGTGTACCATCTACAAGCTGCACTGCAGGAACATCATCAAGGCTCCTTCGACAGAACCTTCCAAATCCACGACCACTACCATTTAGGAGGACAAGGGCAGCAGACCCATGGGAACACCACCACCTGGAAGTTCCTCACCATCCTGACTGTCGCTGGGTCAAAATCTTGGAACTCCGTCCCTAACAGCACTGTGGGTGTACCTACACCACATGGACCACAGCGGTTCAAGAAGGCAGCTCACCACCACCTTCTCAAGAGCAATCAGAGATGGGCAATAAATGCTGGCCTAGCCAGCAACACCTACATCCAATGAATGAGTTAAAAACAAATTTAGCAGTGTACAGGCAGGGGTGGTGTCAGCGGACCTGAACCAACTTAAAACCCCAAGTAAGATTGTCAACTCTCATTGGGTATAATCCTGGAGATTCCAACACATGAGCTCTTGCCTCAAAACTCACCCTGCCCCACACACATACCATTGGTTCATCCTCAAGGCACACTGCCTTCACAAGGCCAATTGGGAAGACCCTTTCTAATCCCAGTCAGGCTAACCTTGCCTGTTGGTGAAACAGCTTTTCTTTTTTCCATCTCCAATGTTTTTCTGGTTAATAAATCAAAATAATTAAATAAAATATATTTTTATTTAAATTCCCCTCTCATTTATCTCCCGAGTTGCTTGTCGCAGTTACCTGGAGGTTAACCTTCACTTCCTGGAGGCTGCTGGGCAATTCCTGATGAGGAGGGGATGGATGGGGAGGGGCATTGACAATCCTAGTTCCGAGATGGTCAGGGAAGCCTTTAATGGAGGATTTGCAGCTTTCCTCTAGCGGATGATCAACAAGAGGACACGTAGGACCCTGCAGCAGCCTCCGGCCTCAGTGCACATACTCACCCCACCTCTGCAGCCCACCTCTGCAGCTAAGATGGAAGAAGGAGGAGATCAACTTCAGGCCTTTCAAACTGTCAGTAAAAAATGTGGGAGCACCCGTCTGTTCCCGCAAAGGCAACCTTTGCATGGAGCCCTTGCAAGGCAAACATTGCTCCCGCCTGCAAGGTTTTGGATTGAAATAAGTGTGAGTGCCGGCAACAACAACTTAATGTAGCTGACAGCCGAACTAAACACCAGGGCTAGGAAATTACACGGTGCATTACTGGTTAATGTCTTCATCTCTCCCTGCTCCTTTAGAGGTGTCAGCTCATTTAAAATAAACTGCTTGATGTCTCTCCTGAAATAGAGCAGAGAGGAATTCCAAACCAAAGTGTTAACTGTTTGGCCGCTAATTTCCTGCAAAGCAATGTCTGGGCCCAGCTATTGTGTCACTTCCAGCCAAGTGGGTGATTTGTGGTGAGAAAGATGGAGGTAAGGCTGGTGGATGGTCCGGGGCAATTCTCAATGTTGAGCACTGCTGTCAGCAATCCGACCCTTCAGAAACAAGACTTGAAAACTTAGGGAGAAGTGCTAATTTGTGCATCTGGGCCTAATTAGAGGCCATTATGGGAGAACTGGTGCGAAATTCCATGGCTGTGGAGGCATACAGAGAAGCAAGTGTTTATTGAACCCGAAGAGTAAACTTACTCCAGGACTGAGTAAGAACAATGAAGCATTAACTGTAAGCAGCCAATGTGACAGGAGCTTTCTAACTGAGAGCATAGGTGTAGAATACTGCTGGGATGTCACAGAGGAAGAGGGAGGTCAAGGAAAACACAGGGCCCAGATCTTCTGGTCAGGGTTGATGCTGCGTACATTGATGCTGTCTGTGAAGATTTCTGCGACTAGACCCTTTTTTGATGTTTCAGCGCTTTTTTCAGCCAGGACTTCTGATCCCAGCTGAAGCATCAATGGGTCAGCACAGACATCCACGGAGAGGTCCGTCAAGTGCAAGAAAAGATGGATGAAGGCAAGACATGCCCCATTTTCGCAAAGTAACTGTCATATTCAGAAACGTTTTTACAGGTCCAAGTCTTTCCGTAAGTGAATGGCTTAGTGAATGGATGAGTGGGTGAGAATAGTCAGGTGGTAGTCGAGTCAGTTTGGAAAGGGGTAGCTGGGTGGTTGGGGGGGGGCAGTCAAGTGGTTGTGGGGGGGTAGTTGGGTGGTTGCGGGGGCAGTCGAGTGGTCAGGGCAATGGGGCTGTGTGTTGTTTGGTGGTGGCAGGGTAGTTGGGTGGTTGAGGGTAGTCGGGTGCTTAGGGGGTAGTTGGGTCAGGTCGGAGGGGTGGTCAGGTTGGGGGGGGGCAGTAGTTGGGTTGGGTCTGGGGGAGCAGTAGTTGGGTCGGGTCTGGGGGGGGTTGACTGTGGTGCTCAGATGAGTTATGCTGAGTTAGGCTAGGTATTAAACTGTGTAACAGTTCCTGGGTAGATACCCAGGTAAATCCCATGCATCTGGCCCAAGGGCAAGGATTTTCCCCTTGTTGGGCGGGAGCGGCAGGTGGGCCCCAGAGCGGTCGCGAATTGGACCGCCGCCTGCGATCAGGCCCCCACTGCAATTTCACCATGGCTGGCCAATTAACAACCAGCCAGTGTGGAATGCGCTGAAACATTCAGCACTGCTGGGGTGGGAGGAGGATGAGCGCAGGAGTTTGTGTATGCGTGGGGGAACGCGCACTGAAAGCTCCCTGAAGGCACAGAGCTGCCTCAGGGAGCTGAAGAATTTTAAATACAAAAGTAAACTTTTTACAAATGATATAAACATGTCCCCACATGTGACTCAGTCACATGAAGAGGGACATGTAAAAACTGATGTTAAAATTTTTTTTTCCCAGTAAGTGTTGAAAACCTCAAAACCTCATCCCTTCTGTGGATGAGGTTTCGTAAAAAATGCAAAGGCCGCCTGGCCTATTTGCCCGCCTGCCAACGGTTGAACGGGCAGCAAAAAATATAAATTCATTAATTGCTTAAGGGCTTTAATAGGCCTCTTAATTGTCGGCGGATGCGCTGCCAGCTGACCGAAAGATTGCGAGGGTGCGTGATGACGTCAGGACGCTCACTTGACATCATCGTGCACTATTTCACTCCCGTTTGGGTCGAGCGTGTACCTGCTGGGTGAAAAATTCTGCCCCAAGCTTCTGATCTTGAGCTCAGGGTTGGAGACATTCACAGAAGGTCCCGGGCAGCAGAAACCAGTCCGTCAGAAGTTTAAACTAACTTCCTGGGCAATTTCAATGTGTGTGCGCGTGTGCACATGTGTGTGTGTCAGTACTTCCACTGGGTCCTGATGTGCATCTCCCAATTTACGTCCAATCTCTGATGATTGGGATACCAGAAGGTCACTCGTCGACTTCAACTTTTATGCTGCACTGATCTACCGGGCAGTCATAAAGGAGGTCTCGTCAGTCAGCCACTTTGTGACACTCCATTAAGAAGCTTTCTTATCACCATTCACCCCACACTGTATACCTGAGTAGGAAGCAATTGAAACAGCTGCCAGGGGTAGCAACACTTTTATCCAAATGCTGCTGTATATATTGACTGTACAGTGCAGTTATTCCTGTGCCCTACACCAACCTCAAGGCACACAATATTAATCAAGAAGGACACATCCCCTGCGCTGGTGCAGAAATACCTACTGTTTCCTTGCATAAAAGACTTGGCAGAACTGATTCTGTGTTCCTGGCTCGTTGTGTGCTCTGAAATAATTGCATAAGGGGAGTAGGGAGCTGACCTTTTTCTGGATTCAGTGAGGTCAACTGATTTAAATAATTACCTCTGCACATTTTCCATAACTACAGGGACCATTAATAGCTGCGAGCAAGCAGGGAATGGGACGAGCAGCTCGTCTCTCAAAACCTACTGCTCTTTTTCTGCCTGCTGCAATAACGAGACCTTGCCAACGATCAGGCGGCAGAACTGCCCCTCTCAACAAGAAGGGGTTGGCAGAAGTGGGGTGGAGGATGGGGGCAAAATTTGGGGCAAAGGGGGCATTCTCCTCATCAGACTGAGTGAATCAGTGCTGCCTCATCTTGTGGCTCAATTGGTAGCACTCTCACCTCATATGTGTAAGATTGTGGGTTGAAGTTCCATTCCAGGGCTCGAGGACAAAATTGAAGGCTGATACTCTTGTGCAGTACTGAGGGAGTGCTGCACTGTTGGATGTGCTATCTTTCGTATGAGGTGTTAAGCTGTTTGGGCGGATGTAAAAGATCCCATGACACTATCTCAAAGAAGACCAGGGAAATTATCTCTGGTGTCCTGGCCAATATTTATCCCTTAATCAACATCATCACTGTTTATGGGAATTTGTTGTGCACATAATGGCTGTCACGTTTCCTATATTACAACAGTGACTACACTTTGAAAATAACGTCATGGACTGTAAAGCACTTTGAGGCATCCAGTGGTCATGGAAAGTCTTATATAAGGAAGAGAGTTAAGGTACTATTGTTTGCAGTTAACAACTTTTCCAGCGGGTTTCAAGAATCAGCCTCCACAGGGAATGGGAATACCTGGTAAGGGTGTTCAATGTCCAGAGTGTGGTTTCCAGAATATGGTAGCACTGCCCATGAGGAGATGGCCAATGAATTATCTGGACTGGTGCCGCAGAGCCAGTGGCACCCAATGCTATTGAAACCATCGAGGATGGTGGTAAGTTGCTGCCTTGTGTATCTTAAGATCATAAGACCATAAGACGTAGGAGCAGAAGTAAGCTATTCGGCCCATCGAGTCTGCTCTGCCATTCAATGAGATCAAGGCTGATCTGATAATCCTCAACTCCACTTTCCTGCCTTTTCCCCAAAACCCTTGATTCTTTTATTGATTAAAAACCTGTCTATCTCAGCCTGGAATATACTTAACGACCCAGCCCCTACAGCCCTCTGCGGTAAAGAATTTCACAGGTTAACTACCCTCTGAGAGAAGAAATTCTTCCTCATCTCTGTCTTAAATGGGTGACCCTTTACTCTGAGATTATGTCCTCTGGTCCTAGACTCTCCCACAATGGAAAACAACCTCTCAGCAACTACCCTGTCAAGCCCCCTAAGAATCTTATATGTTTCAATAAGGTCACCTCTCATTCTTCAAAACTCCAATGAGTACAGGCCCAACCTACTCAAACTCTCATACAAAAATTCCTCCATATGCAGGATCAACCTAATGAACCTTCTCTGCCTCCAATGCCAGCATATTTTTCCTTAGATAACGGGACCAAAACTGTTCACAGTATTCTAGGTGTGGTCTAACTAGTGCCTTGTATAGTTTTAGCAAGACTTCCCTATTTTTATACTCCATCTCCTTTGAAATAAAGGCCAATATTCTATTTGCCTTCCCTAATACCTGCTGAACTTGTATGCTAGCTTTTTGGGATTCATGCACGAGGACCCCCAAATCCCTCTGTGCTGCAGCTTTCTGCAGTCTTTCTCCAATGAAATAATATTCAGCTCCTCTATTCTCCCTGCCAAAGTGCATAGCCTCATATTTTCCCTCATTATATTCCATCTGCCAAGTTTTTGCCCACTCACTTAACCTGTCTATATCCTCCTGTAGATTCTTTGTGTCATCCTCACTACTTGCCTTCCCACCTATTTTTGTGTCATCCGCAAACTTGGTGATAATACATTCACTTCCCTCATCCAAGTCAAAAATATATATTTTAAATAATTGAAGTCCCAGCACAGATCCCTGTGGCATCCCACTAGGTTGCCATCCTGAAAATGCCCCCCTTATCCCAACTCTCTACCTTCTATTAGTTAGCCAATCCTCTATCCATGCTAATATAATACCCCCAACACCATGGGTTCTTATCTTATTAAGTAGCCTTATGTGCGGTACCTTATCAAATGTCTTTTGGAATTCCAAATATATTGCATCTACTGGTTCCCCTTTATCTATCCTGCTTGTTTCCTCCTCAAAGAATTCTAATAAATTTGTCAGGCAAGATTTCCCCTTCATGAAGCCATGCTGACTCTGTTTGATTAGATTATGTATTTCTAAATGCTCTGCTATTACCTCCTTTATAATAGATTCTAACATTTTCCCGATGATGAATGTTAAGCTAACTGGCCTATAGTTACATGTTTTTTTTCTCCCCCCTTTTTGAATAAGGGTGTTACATTGGCAGTTTTCCAATCCTCTGGGACTTTTCCAGAATCTAAGGATTCTTGGAAGATTACTATTAGTGCATCCACTATCTCTGTAGCTACTTCCTTCATTATCTGAGGATGCAACCCATCATTGGCCTTTAGCCCCATTAGTTTCCCTAGTACTTTTTCTCTAGTGATAGTTATTATATTCATTTCCTCCCCACCTTTTGCCCCTTGATTATTTAGTATTTTTGGAATGCTATTAGTGTCTTCTACCATGAAGACTGATGCAAAGTATTTATTCAACACCTCTGTCATTTCCTGGTTCCCCATTATTATTTCCCCAGCCTCATTCTCTAAGGGGCCTATGTTCACTTTGGCCTCTCTCAAAGTTTATTTTCTCCCTCTTTATTAATTTTTTGGTCATCTTTTGTTGGTTTTTAAAACTTTCCCAATCCTCTGACTTACCACTAATCTTTGCTACATTGTATATTTTTTCTTTTGATTTGATACTATCCATAACTTCCTTAGTTAACCATGGTTGGTTTATCTCCTTCCTAGAATCCTTCTTCCTCACTGGGATATATCTTTGTTATGAGTCATGAACTATTTTCTTAAACGTCTGCTTAACGTTAAACGTTCATCAACTGTCCTTTCTGCTAAATCCCTTTTCTAGTCCACTGCAGCCAACTCTGCCCTCATTCCTTTGTAATTACTCTTATTTAAGTTTAGCACAGTTGTTTCTGACCCAAGTTTCTCACTCTCAAACTGAATGCTAAATTCTATCATGTTATGGTCACTGTTTCCTAGAGGATCTTTCACTCTAAGATAATTTAATAAATGTGTAATTCAATACACATTACCAGGTCCAAAATAGCCAGATCCCTGGTTGGTTCCACAACATATTGTTCAGGAAAGTGTCCTAAACACACTCAATGGATTCTTGCTTGTGGCTACCTCTGCCAATTTGATTTTCCTAATCTACGTGAAGATTAAAGTCACCCATGATTAATGCACTACCTTTTTTTACATGGCCTCATTATCTCCTGATTTATTCTCTGTCCTACAGTAAAGTGACTGTTTGGGGGCCAATAGACTCTGTTTCTGTATAGACCCTGCCACATGAGCAGGGACATGTTTTTAATTCAAGAGTAAAATTTTTATTTGATTTTTATTTGCTTTAGGGAACCTCATCCCGCCCGTGGATGAGATTTCCTAAAAAATGCAAAGGCCACTTAGCCATTAGGTTGGACGGGCAGCGTAAATTTGAATTTCATTACCTTTTTAAAGGCCTTAACAAGCCTTTTAATTGTCAGCAGGGACGCTGCCGACTCTGGCGCGTGCCAGCTGAATGAAATATCGCGGGACTGCGTGATGAAGTCGGGATGATTGCCCGGCCTCATCGTGTGTCATTTTACACTTGGCCGGGTCGGGCGCGCGCCCGCTCACTGAGCTTAATATTCTGCTCCATGTCCCTGTAATGGGTGTAAGATCATACCCATTAACCTCCATTTGTGCCGTTAATTCTTTTATTTTGTTCCAAATGCTACTTGCCTTTAAGTAAAGGGCCATTAATTTTGCCTTTTTACCATTTTTTCCCCTCTTTGGCCCTATTTGCTGCTGTTTTTTACGTTTGTACACTCTGTCCCTTCCTGCCACACCCAGGGTATCATTACCTAAACAGATGCCCTGCAATGATGCCATATCCTTTTGCTTTGTAAGCCTACATATCCCCTCTCCAGAACTCTTCCCAGCCTATTTAGTTTAAAGCCCTCTCTATAGCCCTAGTTATTCGATTCGCCAGGACACTGGACCCAGCATGGCTCAAGTGAAGCCTGTCCCACCGGAACAGCTCCCTTCTCCCCCAGTACTGGTGCCAGTGCCCCATGAACTGAAACCCATTCCTCCCACACCAATCTTTGAGCCACGCATTTAACTCCTTGACTTTATTTACCCTATGCCAGTTTGCCCATGGCTCAGGTAGCAATCCCAAGATTATTACCTTGGAGGTTCTGCTTTTAATTTAGCTCCTAACTGTTCAAATTATTTCAGCAGAACCTTCTTTCTAGTCCTATCAATGTTGTTGGTATGAAGGTGGACGACGACAACTGGATCCCTCCCCTCCCACTCCAAGTTCCTCTCCAGCCCTGAGGAGATGTTCTTAAACCTGGCACCGGGCAGGCAACACAGCCTTTGGGATTCATGATCACAGCTGCAGAGAACAGTATCTATCCCCCTAATTATACTGTCCCCTACCACTACTACGTTCCTATTTCCCCCACCCACTTGAATCACTCCCTATACCACAGTGCCGTAGTCAATTCGCTCATTCTCCCCGCTCTCGTCCACACAGCTTGCAAGAACCTTGTAACTGTTGGACAATTGCAGGGGCCGAGGCTCCTCGAACGGTACCCCCTGGGTCCCCATACCTGCTTCACCTGCAGTCACACCCTCCTGTCCCTGATCACAGACCAAATTTGAATTACATAATCTGAGGAGTGTGACCGCCTCCTTGATCAAAGTATCCAGGTAACTCTCCCCCTCCCTGATGTGGCGCAATGTCTGCAGCTCGGACTCCAGCTCCTCAGCTCGGATCTGAAGTTCCTCAATCTGCAAACACTGACTACAGATGTGTTTGCTCTGGATCACCTTGGTGTCCAGGAGCTCCCACATGCCACAGCATCAACACATCACCCATCCTGCCATCGCTGTCACATTTTATTTAATTTATTAATTACTTTAGTATCCCTGCTTTTCACACTTGAAGAATCCCATGCTCTTTACACTTTATTGTAATTAATTTTTTTAGTATCGTTCTTATACCTAACCAGCTATTTTTAAGAAAAAGAGAGATAAAATGGATTAGAGATGTAAACACAAACTAAAGACCTTACTTTTACTTTAAAGACTAGGACCTGAATCTTCTGGTTGATGTGTGGGGGCGGGCCCCGCTCACCGACGCACAAAATGATGCGCTGTGATGTCGGGTGTGCGTCCTGACGTCACCGCACGTCGTTCAGATCTTCAGTTCGGTGGGCGTGCACCGGAGTTGGGCTGCGTGCCCGCCGAACTGTCGAAGGCCTATTAAGGTCATTGAAATAGCAATTAAAAGAATTAACAGAGCTGCCCATCCAACCTAAAGGTTGGTGGACAGGCGAAGAGCCCAGGCGGCCTTTGCATTTATCATGAAACCTCATCTACGGGCAGGATGAGGTTTCATGAAGGGTTTATAAATCAAATAAAATTTTTTATTAAAATTCATTGATATGTCCCAGTTCATATGACACTGTCACATGAGGGGACATGTCTGAATTTTTTTTTTGTTATTTCAAATAATAACAATCAAAGTAATCTCCCTGAGGCAGCTCCTTTCCTCAGGGAGATTTCTGTGCTTGTGAAAGAGCGCAGGCCACGACTCTCCCTCCTCCCCCCGCCCGCACAGGGAGCGGTCAGCGCTTCCAGGTGCGCATCATGCTGGGTGGGCCTTAATTGTCCCACCCACGTAAAATGGTGGCGTGTAGTCGATCACGGGCAGGATCCGCTGCGTGCCCACGCGCACCTGCTCCCATTCAGCTCTCCCGAAGAAAATTCTCCACTAGAAATACTCACTAGTCCTAGTCACCAATCGGCTGCTTTCCCTGCACTCGTGTCATGTTCTGGTTCATGACGTCACTCTGCCCTGGTCTCACATGAACTCTCTCTGCTCTTTTTTGAAATTAAGTCTCCTCGCTCTCCTCACTCCTTTTAAAATGAAACCTCCTTGCTCTCACCACTCTTTAAATCAATTCTCTCCGCTCTCTGCACTCTTTTTAAAATGAACATCTTTCAATCTTCTCCACTCACTCCTGAAAGGTGCCAAGAAATAAAACTGCTAATGGACTGACCATCAACCTTTTGTTTTCCTTGCCCACTCCCCCCACCAACCCCCCACCACCACCCCCCCCCCCCACCCCCGCAGCCACCTCGTCCCCACACTGCCATCCGTCATCTTATGCTTTTACGTTTTCAGATAGTGAAGAACTGCCGGCTGCTCAACTCCTGCAGCCTCAGGGGGAAGGCTGCATGGATGAGCAGGCCACTTTGGAAGAAGAATCATCACATGACCTTGTACCCGTTGTTACCAGGTCAGATACTGGCACTGTGTGAATGTTAAAGGCTAGCATAGAGCCAGGATCTGCTCGTGGTAAGTCACCGGGCATGAGTAGGCTGCAGTCACGTGCGGACTCCTCTGAGGGCGAGGTTGTAGATCTCAGTGCTCGACAGGGCAGGAGAGGGCAGGCTCTCACAGCAATTTGTGCTCCAGCAGAATTCAAGGATTGTTGTGGTCACCACTATGCAAGCAACTGCTGTTAGCAACGCTGCTGTAGTGAAGGGTTGCTGCAAAATGCATTGTGCCCTGCAGAAATACAGCCCATTAGAAAGTAATACTCCAAAGATAATGGAGAAACCGCTGCATTAAAAAATCCCAAAAACAAAAAAAAAAAGACACAATTTAATATTAATTTAAAAGTCAAAGTCCTGCAGGCCAAAGCAGGGAAGGTTTTTAACAGGAAATCTGAGCGAGGGGAATGAGAAGGAAGAAATAAATATTGTAGAATTTATCATGGGACCAATTTATATGGAATTTGCTACAATTAGGAGTGTTTATGGGGCCCTCGCGTGCTCCCAAATATGGGGGTGGGGTGGGATCGGGAGGTGGAAAGATGGACAACCTAATTTGGCACCTGGAAAAACTGTTGCTTGTGCCTATTGGCAGGATTCAGTGAAACCCCCTCATTGAATATGTGGATACTTTTGAGTGCACCGTTGCGTAATGGACCCCTATATATTTAAGCTTGTGGCGGTGATCCCTTTCATTTGCTGACTGCCCTGAGTGAGCACAAGCTGGCGGTTGGGATATAACTTCAGTGACTCAAAGCTATGTAAACAGGGTGCCTTTGAGTTCCCTTTCATCTCCCATGTTGTCAATTACTTACAAGGAAATATGTAGACAGGGGCCAGGCAGGTGGAATGGAAGTTTTATTGCACTATTGTTCGGCAAGTGAGAAAAGACTCACTGTTCATCTGGTGTCAGAAATAGTCAATATTGATCACTAGACCATTAAATGGATTTTCTCCATCCATGACCTTTGAAATCAGTCCGGCAGGGAGTGTGAGGAGTGTGAGGAGTGTGGGGGGGGTGGGGGGGGTGGCTGTTGGTGGTGAGGTGGAAATGTGGAGAGGACTTTCATCCTTTCCACTTTGCTTCACAACTGTAAATGTGCTTTCAAGAAAATCGGCAAAGCTGTGATCTGAACCCTACCCACAGATGTATTAGTTGTGCCAGATGCCAATTTGCTCATCCTCTTTTCACCTTTGGATTTCTCATTGTTTTTGGTCCAACTGCCATTCCATAGGCCCGCTCGTCAGAGGCTTTCTACCTCCTTGTGCTGGAACTCATGGGTACATTTTGTGAACACCCGTTCTCACAGGGAAGCTCTGCAACATGGAAACAGCTTCAAGTTAAGTGCTATTAAGGACCACCCTAAGGCATTCAGGCACCTTTATTGTTCTGGAACAGGACTGTGTATAAGTAAAGTTTTTCACTTGAGTGAAACCAACTGTGTTAGTTCTTACTTCAGTTGGCTTTACTTCATGCTGAACTTAATTTGTAATTTGTTGCCCAAGAGGTACAGCCTGTAAGGGTGTTATATGCCCATCTATTGATGAGGCTTGGAGAGTATGAGGCGTCTTGTACTTTTAACAGTAAGATGATCAGCAGTGCATGAGATTTATTGTTCACCCTGGCAATGCTACTGCCCAGATTACTCCATGCTTAGTTGGGTTTCAGTTCATGGACGTGCCCACTTGCTTGTGAAAGTAATATTTGCACTGGGCATAAGAATGAGTATGTGGAAAGTGCCCGAACCTTAGCATGGAGGTGTTATGCAACCACCTGAAGAACCTGAATATGAATATGTTTAGATTCTTGACTGACAAGGGGGGGGGCAAAGGTTACTGGGGGTAGGTGGAATGTGGAGTTGAGGCCACAGTCAGGTCACTCATGGTCTTATTGAGGGGCCGAATGGCCAATTCCTGCTCCTAATTCAGAGGTGCGTATGTACGTAATGAACCTTTAAATCCCACGGGGGGTTGCATGATGTTGTTTTTCTGAGTGAATAAAATGAGAGAGCACCTCCTGAAAGAAATGGAAGGATGGGCAGCTGTGCTTACTAACAGTTTTGGAGCCTTGGCACTAACATTGATTGAAATCATGCCACTATTGAACCCTTGCCAACTAAGGAAAACCACCTGGATTCTCAGGCTTTCAAACCTGATTGGGCTAAAAGAGGTCATGTTCTGCTTCAAGTGCCTGAAAGGGTGCTCATTGCAGGGCATGTGTATGATGTGCACACTCTCAGTCCAGGTGCAAAACCTTCATTTAATGAAACTTGTACCAGGTAGCATTTATCCAGGGCTAAACAAGGTAGTGTGAAGAATGATAGAAATTGGAAGTGAAGAAGTGATGGACAGGCTACATGTGCTGAGAGGGGAGCTAGCATCTGGCCCAGACTGACTGCCCGCTAGGATATTTAAGGAGGTAACTAATGCAAACTGTTGATTACCTTCAGGGAATGAGTGACTGTACAGAGTTTACTGCCTGAGGATTTGGAGGAGGGCTAAGATAATGACCTGATTGCTGCCACATTATGGGCAGGATTTTTCATCCCGTGGCCGGGCGCCCGAGCCGAACGGGAGTAAAACGGTGAGTGTCCTGACGTCATTGTGCACTCGCGTGATATTTCACTTGGTGGCCCTGTGCGGGTGCCGGAGTGGTGCCCGTCATTAATTAAGCAGCCACTTAAGGCCCTAAATGGTCCAATTGACTGTGATTTTTTCTTGCCCCTGTGATTTTGTGCTCATCACACAGGCAAAACAGGCAGGCGGCCAGCCAACATTTTCACAAACCTCATCCGCAGGCAGGATAAAAAGGGTCAGCAGCATTGCCTGTGTGAATAATGAGCAGTTTTGGAGATAGTTTGCTGATGGTTGCTTATTGGTATTTGGCAGCTTCATTTCCATTTGGGGCTTCACTCTTAGAATTTCCAGGCTTCATTTCAGGACTCATTGCTGTCTGCCAGGCCCCCGGAGGATTCAGACAGCGGGGACTCTTTCAGGTAATAGACAGCCTTCCCTTACCCTGGTAATGGGGATTGTGGTCTCTGCTGGTGGCACCTTCTCTGAGGAGGAAGAGAGAAGCAGAAGGGAGAGGAGACCAGGTGTCCCAATACAGCTTCCAGGGTGAAGAGAGGCACTGGCACAAGGGACGCAGGAAGGCCAAGGCGGAATGGGGCACAGAAGACACCACTATCCTGTTGCCAGGGTTTACAGGTGGCGATGCAGCTACCTCAATATGTCTGAGGTGCAGTGCTGATGGAGGGCCCGCCCCTCCAGGGAGACTGTTAACTCCATTTGCCAGGTGATTGGGCCTGAGATCAGCTCTGACTGCGTTGGTGGACACCCTATTCCAGTGGCTCTGAAGGTTACAGTGACCCTCAACTTCTATGCCTCCAGCTCTTTTCAGGGCTCATTGGGAGATCTGTGTGGAGTCTTCCAATCAGCTGTCCACAGTTGCGTCAAGCTGGTGACAGATGCTTTGTTCAGGCATGTACTGACCTTTATTCTTTGCTGTATGGACGAGGCCAGCTAGGCTGAGCAAGCCAGATGCTTGGCAGCGATTGCTGGGTTCTCCTGCATCCAGGTTGCAATAGACTGCACACATGTGGCCATCAAGGAGCCAGCAGGTGAGCCAGGAGCCTTTGTCAACAGGAAGGGATTCCATTCCTTGAATATGCAGATAGTGTGTGACCACAGGATGCATTTCTCCAAGTCTGTGCAAGGTACCCTGGCAGCTCCCATGAAGTGTACATCCTGAGATACTCCCAGATGCCAAGGCCCTTCAGTGCTACAGTCCGACTGGATGGATGGCTGCTGGGCGACAAGGGCTATCTCTTGAAAATGTGGCTCATGATGTCTTTCCGCTACCCAAGAACAGAGGCAGAGAAGCGTTAAAATATGAGTCATGCCTCCACAAGGGCGGTGGTAGAGAGGGCCATAGGTCTTCTCGAGACACGCTTCTGATGCTTGGACCATTCAGAGAGAGCACTACAATCCCCCCCAGAACAGGTGTCACTGATAGTGGTTACATGCTGCCCTCTCCACAATCTGGCACTGGCAAAGGGGGGACCCACTGGAGGAAGCGGATCTTGATGCAGCTGCACAGGCCACACATGATGAGTCCAGTAGTGAGTCCAAAGATGAGCACGGTGAGGAGAACACTGAGGGCATGCAGCCAGACCTCAGTAATCTCCAGGGAGGCAGGGATACCAGGGATGACTTGATCCAATGCTCCTTCAGTTAGGCTACCAAATATAAGCTCAAATGCATGCCAGGACTGCCACCTCCATCCCAGATGGCTGAAAGGACCCTTTCATTTGAACACAAAGAACATTCAGTGTGCAATGAAGTTAAGAGACGCTTACATCCAGCGTTACATACTGGCATACCCCGTACCAATAAAATAAAAAGTTGAAGCATACTCAGGCCATGACGACAAAAACAAAATTTATCTCATGTGTACAATTCCAAACTATTTACATAGGCTTCTCTGGTCTTCATTCTTAGACCAGTATAGATAAAGTAAACATAAATGAACATAAAATCACCTGTGACCTGTCCCTCTTGTGCTTATGGTGCCTTTAACTTACGTTTGCGAGTGCTATGTCTAGGTGCTACCCCCTCACTGGCACCAGCATTGGAGACAGCCTACTGACTCTGCTGTCTTGTTGGGCTTGATGACCTTTGCGGTCGTCCTCTGGCCAGTGGAGCCTGTGCTGGCCCCGCCTGGGAGGGAGTGGCCAATGCCATGCCTGGCATCTCCCCAGTCGTCGTAGCCTCATCAGATGCCACGGTCACTGGCAGAGGGGTGGTAAGCTGCTGCCATCATCCAGAGCGCCCTGAGAGGAGCCCGCAGAGACAACAGACAGCTCGTGCGCCAATGTGAGGCTGCTCTGGGCCTCCCTGCTCACCATGGATGTATGGGCACCTAGCTGGGATGCTGGGTGCCTCATCCATCTCCCACACTGAGTCTGACCACCTGAGGTCATTGCCTGTGTGAGGGCTTGCAGGTCCGAGCACATCCCCAGGAACCCTTGATTCTGTCCCTGGAGCTGCCCCTCCATAAGAGTTGCCACTGTCTCTCAATGGAGGAGGCAGTGCACTCACCCATGACAATCAACGCAGTGCTCACGCTCCGCAAGGACTCCTCCATCACAGAGGCCATGGCATGCAGACCCTCATGGATCTCCGCCAGATCCTCCCACATATCTCGCTGGACATCCAGCATCTGCCGCCTAATGGACGACTCCAGAGGCTCATCATCAGCCTTCAACTGAGCATTGTCCTGGTCTCCAGCAGTCCTCCAACTGCTGGTGCCCTGGGCACTCTCTGCCTCTCCCTGCTCCTCAAGCGAGTGTGAAGTGCCCTCACCAATGTGCACCGAGATACTAGTCACCGATGTAATGCCCACCGAGGTGCTGGTATCTGCACTGGTGCCTGCTTCCGAAAGTGGGTGTGATGCAGGTGAAAGTGATGCTCGGTTGTCTTCCAGTGTCAGGGGTGGCCCTTCGGGATCTGCGGATCAGACGCCTGCTGGTGAACCTAAAAGCGGGAACAAGGACATATCATTAGTTAAAGTCACCACACTGTCACTGTGCATGCCAAGCATCCTGGTGAGACAATGAAGATCTGCATCACGGTGCCATCATCTTTGAATGATCAATGGGGTCTCCAAGTTCAAGGTTCACATCAATGAGGAGTCTACATTAGAATGGTTACACAATGTCACCAAAACTGTCACCTCTGTGCACTGCGCTCTTACAGTTGCTCGGGGTGTGTGTCGGCTCTCCAGCTCTAGGGCATCCTGCTCGAACCCGGTGAGCAGCAACATGTTGGGCGGCCTCCGCCTGAGGTCCACGGGGGTGGGGCAGCCATATCTTAACAATTCTTCACTCTGACCCATGCCAACATGGTACTCACCCTTCCTGAGCACAGCAGGTCATTGAAGCGCTTCGGGCACTGCACCCAGGTGCACAGTACCACATTGTGGCTGCTCACCCGGGCTGCCGCCTCCTCCCATGCCCTCTTGGTGAGGTGCGGTGGCCTCCTCCTCCCATCTCTGGGGACAAGGGCATCCCTCCTGGCAGGCATCTCCTCCAGGAGGACAGCGAGGCATTCATCCAAAAAGCGGGGGGCCGAGTATCCAATCAACCTGCCCTCCTGCTTGATGTCTCCAGCTACATTTGACTCCATCAAGACAACGCAGAACAGACGTCCTTCCCTGGCAGACTTTCTGGGACTGCCTGGGCCGTTTTTTAAACCGGCTGCCAGGTCGCCATTGGACGTGGCGGCCAACAGGCCCCGCCCCCGCTCGGCCCTTCCTGACCAGTGCTGAGCTGCATTTCAGGCTGGACAGGCCTTAATTGGTCCGCCAGCATGAAATCCCGTTTGGGACCCGATTGCGGGCGGCGGTTGGCTTCGTGGCTGTTCCCGGGCCCGCCCAACCGACGAGGGGAAAATCTGCCCCCGTCACAAACAAAACTGTATTTTCTCAGTCACACTCAGTCGCAAGTTTTGAAAGAGAAACATGAAAGCGTTTGGAAAATAAACCAATTTTTTTTTGATCAGAGAGTAAAGGTCAGACCCAATATGTATCACAATTGTAGTAAAATGATGTGCTCTATTTTAAATTGTATAACTTTATTCCTTCCCTGATCTGCATGCTGCAGATTTCTGCCACTTCTAAAAGTGAGGACTATATTTTCACATCTGATGGACACTTTCATTGTGCGTTCAGAGATTATTCTACTTGTTAACAGGTTCGACATAAGACAGCCTGTGGGCATGGTGGACTCTCATCAAAAACCTGAAATGGAGCTTCGTTTTTGAAAAAATGTGTAGTTTGACCCACCTTGTGTTATGTGAATTTCTCACTGAACACTTCAGTTTACTACCATCAGGTTGTCAACTAGTTTTGCTGCAAAATATCACATAAGTGTGTTTCCTGGGACAAACTAAACTTGGAGAATATATTGTTTGTATTTATTGAATCCAGAATTGAGCCCTTTGTTAAGATTAGGAAAAGATATGTGACTGAGTGGGCAGTGAGTGTTGATCTTATGATATGTAAGACTCTATGGGACATGCTAAATGGAAGTGTTGATTTCTTTCTGTCTGATATTTTTGTATATTTGTATGATCCCTCTGAGTATGCTGATCCCTGCTCAAGGCACTGAAGTTAATTTTATTGCATCCCTGCTTTCTGGCCCAACTAGGAAGGAAATAAATTGGCCAGGGTTTCTGAGATGGTGACATTTGCCTGTGTGGAAACGGGATCCACCATGAGGTCTCGTGTAATGCAATAGCCTGCCTGGGCTGACAAATTGTGAGTCACCTCTCTGCTGATGTATGAAAGGACGTCAGGGCCAACGGAACTATATCCCAGCCTAGGTCAACACGTTCCAGAGTGGAGGAAAGAGGGGAGAAGGGAGCGAAAATCAAATGATCTAATTTGCTCTTAACTCTGCTAATTATATATATTTTTATAAACAGTGACTGGACTTTTACATTCCCACCACCTCCACCCTCCACCCAATCCCTTGCCTGGGAATGAACTGGCAGGCGGCAGGGGGTGGGGTGGGAGGGTTAAAATTGGGTGGCATGGCGACGTGTGCCATCCTGTGGAGCCTGGTGGCCTTATTGAGGGCTGGGCTGTCTCTCTCCCGTTTAGGCACCCAGTGGCCAAAGGAGATTTCCCACTGCCTTCTCAACAATACCCCCTGCCCCTGTTTGTTTTTCCCCACCAACCCCCTCCACCACCCTCCCAATGGTTTCTCTTGACCCCCTTCACCAGGGCCTGCCAGCCTGGCCTGGGTAAAACCTCCCAACTCATCTTGTTGTCTGGCTCCAGGTATGATTGTCATTGTAGTCTGGCTGCAGTCCCAGTAGTGACCACTAGTCCTAGTGGCGTTGCTGGGCAAGGAGAGCTGCTGGCCACCTGATTGGCCATATGGGAGTGGAAGTCTTGCCCTGAGCCGATTAATGGCTGACAGCCAAAAAATCAGGTTGGACCTTCCTGGCCATGCAGCGGTGGGCTTGTCCCCAACTTTTCAGCTGTGTGTGGGGTGATGGGGCACTGCCTCCATGTAAAACTCTGACCATTACTTTGGCCTGATGCGGTATAATGTAAACTTCCACCTGAAATTAGTCCTGGTCTGATTCCAGAGATGCTAGTTTGGAATAAAAACAAAGAATGCTGGAAAAACTCAGCAGGTCTGGCAGCATCTGTGGAAAGAAAGACAGAGTTAACATTTCGAGTTCGTATGACTCTTCTTCAGAACCAGTTTGGACCTGCCTCTAGTGTGCTTGCATTAGGTGCCAGCCTTGGGTTTGTCAGTAGCTTTCTTGTCTCTGTCAGGAGACTGTGGGTTCAAGTCCCACTCCTGAGACTGGAGCACATAATCTCGGCCAACACTCCAGTGCAGTACTGTGGGAGTGTTGGAGGTACTGTCTTTTGGAAGTGATATTAAACAGAGGCTGCGTCTATGTTTACCCTCTTGTATGTTTATTTTGCTGTTATTGAATAAAATCTGTGCAATATATTTACCAATAAGTAGTTCATTTCAGCTAACTGAATCCAGGATTACAAACAGCTGTACCAACTTGCAACATTGTCAATCTGTGTAGAATTGAGTTGCTGTGAGCCCCCGTGGGTGAGATAGAATTAACCCCTTCTTTGTTGAGCTAACAGCATTATAAATTCAAAAATAAAATCAACTCAGGTAAAATTCAGCTAGTCTCCCAGCTCACACAATTCAGCATTTTCCACACCCGATTTCTGTAAGGAAATCCTGAGAAGGTTAAGGCAGTTAGGACAGAGGTTTGTCACGTTTTAAGTAATATGCTGCAGACCCAGAGAACTTCATCTGTGGAAAACCGAAGAAAACAGAAGAATGGTGAGGACTAGAAGAGACTATAACGGTTGATCAAGGGTAAAAATTAACCTTCGTTTCGCTTACGTCTCAATTAATTAATCTTACTTCATTATCTCTCTGGCCTCTCAATCCCTTTTTGTGTCACATATTTTGTCCAGCTTTCTCATCAATTTCCTGTCACTGTCCTCCCCCACTTCTTCCTCAGCCAGTCTATTCCTTAGATTTACCATTCTTTGTAAGGCTAATCCACCTGTTCCCTTCCCTGCCCAAGTACTTTTCCTTGTTGGAGTTTTATATTATTGTCAAAAGTATTATTAAGGTTCAACTTATTGGTCCATCTTGGAGTTTCGAATACCTTATCTCTCTTGAGCTGGCCTTTTCCCCAACTTAAACATTCTCAGTTCCTATTGCTTCTCCTCACAGCAAAGGTGCTTGAAACAAGATGTCAGTTTAGTCTTTGGTTGACTCATTGCAGCATCAGCTTGTTCCACAGTGTGGTACAGTGACTAGAATTGTACACAGCAAAGGCACAGCCATAGACTGAGTTGTGGGGGAAGTTTGGAAGGTAGAAAGATACAATATGCAAATAAAAAACAATTGGGAGCTGGGGAGACACACTCCTCATTCTCCTCATGCACTTCAGTTGAGGCGGGACCTGTCCTTTGTGCACTTATCCCTTCTTGGGACTCATCCTCTATGTCCCTGGCTATCTATAATAACAACACACTTTTTGTCTTTCCGTACGGTTTTGATTGGTCAGTTTAAGGGCTGCAACTATTGATGGGTTATTTTGGTGGGTGGTGCCTGGGTACACTCAGTGCCTGAAAGTTACAATAAAGTTTTTAAATATCTAATTAACCGACTACCACACCCCTCACATGCAGAACAATGGAGATTTACGGAACAACCTCACCAAACATGAATTACTCTGTAATGGGGTGGAGGATGGCCTGGGAGGGATGGAATGGGAGATGGGAATGGCAGCGAAGAAGGGGTGGGATGGGATTGATATGAGATGGATGAAAGCAGTGGGATGGGCATGACATTAGAGGGACGACATGGGAAGGATGGAATGACATGGAATGGTGATCTAAAGAAAGACTGTTGCAATAGAGATACTTATTTCACTGCAAATGTTTTGCTGGTCTCTGCTGGTGTACACTAAAATAACAACCTTTATGTAGCACCTCTAGCAGAGTAAAAAGTCCCAAGGTGCTTGAGAGGTGTGTCATCAAACAAGATTTGGCACTGAGCTGCAGAAGGAGATATTGGTACAGGTGAACGACAGCTTGGCCAAAGAGGTAGGTTTTAAGATCTTCTCAAAGGAACGGAGAAATGTAGAGAGGAGGAAAGTGTTGAGCACTCCCTGTGTGAGCGGGGGGAATAGGCTGAGTTGGGGCCTGCGCTCTTCCGTGCATGCACGCAAAAGAGCACAGAAATCTCCCTGAGGCACAGAGCTACCTCGGAAATTAGTTTGTTTTTTTAAAAATTTAAATAACGAAAGAAAAATTGTTTTAAGGCATGTCCCCTCGTGTGACAGTGTCACACAACATGTATTACCCCCAACATGGGACATGTCAATGAATTTTATTTAAAATTTTTATTGAAGTTTAAAAACCTTCATGAAACCTCATCCCGCCCGTGGATGAGGTTTCATGAAAAATGTGAAGGCCACCTGGGCTCTTTGCCTGCCTGTCAATCTTAAGGTTGGATGGGCAGCTATGTTAATTATTTTAATTGATATTTAAATGGCCTTAATAGGCCTTCGACAGTTCGACGGGCGCGCAGCCGACTCTGGTGCGCGTCCACCGAACTGAAGATCTGAATGAAGCGCGGTGACGTTGGGACGCACGCCTGATGTCACCGCGTGTCACTTTACGCGTTGGCGAGCAGGGCCCACCCCCGCACACTGACTCGAAGATTCTGGCCCTGGGGTTTGAAAGGAAGTGGCTGCAGCGACAGTGGATGCATTGATTACAAGCTTCTAAAATTCCCTAAATTCTGGAAAGGTCTCAGCGGATTGAGAAACCACAAATGTAACACCGCTATTCAAGAAAGGAGGGAGGCAGAAAGCTGGAAACTATAGGCCAGTTAGTCTAACCCCCGCCTGTCATTGGGAAACTGCTAGAATCCATTATTAAGGAGTTATAGTAGCAGGGTATTTAGAAAATCATAACACAATCAGGCAGAGTCAGCATGGTTTTGTGAAAGTGAAATAGCGTTTGACAAATTTATTAGAGTTCTTTGAGGTTTTAACAAGCAGGGTGGATAAAGGCGAATCAGTAGATATAATGTATTTGCATTTCTAGAAGGCATTTGGTAAGACACCACCTAAAAGATTGCTGTACAAGATAAGAGCTCATAGTGTTGGGGGTAATACATTAACATGGATAGAGGATAGGATAACTAGCAGGATAGTCAGGATAAATGGGTCATTTTTAGGTTGGCAAACTGTACTTAGTGAAGTACAGAATTCTGGGGCCTCAACTATTTACAATCTATACTAATGACTTAGATGAAGGGACAGAGTGTATTTAGCTAAATTTGCTGCTGATACAAAAGTAGAAAGGAAAGCAAGTTGTGAGGAGGATACAAAGAGTCCACAAAGGGATATGGATAGGTTAAGTGTGTGGGCAAAAAATTTGGAAGATGGGGTATAATGTGGGAAAATGTGAGGTTGTCCATTTTTGGTAGGAAGAATAGAAAAGCAGAATATTATTTAAATGGAGAGAGAGAATGCAGCAGTGCAGAGGGTTCTGGCTGTCCTTGAGTATGAATCACAAAAAATTAGCAGGCAGGTAGAGCAGGTAATTAGGAAGGTAAATTGAATGTTAGCCTTTATTGCAAGGAGGATGCAGTATAATAGTAGAGAAGCCTTGCTGTAGCTGTGCAGGGCATTAGTGAGACCACACCTAGAGTAATGTGTACAGTTTTGGTCTCCTTACTTAAGGAGGGATATACGTGAAACATTAGCTGTTCAGAGAAGGTTCACTCGGCTGATGCCTGGGTTATTTTATGAGGAAAGGTTGAATAGATTGGAATACTCATTGGAGTTTAGAAGAATGAGAGGTGATTTTATTGAAATGTATAAGCTTCTGAGGGAGCTTGACAGGTTAGTTGCTGAGAGGATGTTTTCTCTTGTGGTGGAATCTAGAACTACAAGGCACAGTTTAAAATTAAGGGGTCTCCCAATTAGGACAGAATTGAGGAGGAATTTCTTCTCTCAGAGGGTCTTGGAATTCTCTTCCAAAGAGAGCAATAAGTGTATTCAAGGCTGAGTTAGACAGATTTCTGATCAACAAGGGAGTCAAAGGTATGGGGGACAAGCAAAAAAAGTGGAGTTTAGGCCACAGTCAGATCAGCTATGATCTTATTGAATGGTGGGGCAGGTTTGATGGGCCAAATGGCCTACTCCTGTTCTTGATATTATGAACTTGATATTATATTATTATATCCAGTTAGCTCCACTTCCTTTCTCTTTCCTCATTGCCCTGCAAATTTCTCTTTTTCAAATGTTTTTCCAATTTGCTTTTGAAAGTTACTACTGAATCTGTTTCTACCTCTCTTTCAGGCAGTGCATTCCAGAGCATAGCAACATGCTATATTAAAAAAAAACCTTCTCCATCTCTTTGTCCTCTGGTTACTAACTGACCTGCCACTGGGAACACCTTATCCTCATCTACTCTATCAAAATGATCTGGTTGACATTTATGTTAATGTTACTGTTTCTGTCCCATCCACTTTTAAATTTGAAATGATTTTAAATCATTTTTATTGCCAGTGTAACTCTGAGTTGAAGGGATATGGCAGACACCTGGTTTAACCATCAACCACCAGATCTGGTTGAGCCACATAAAACACCATTCGGTCCTGCTATCCTCTACTAAAACTGGTTAGCACTCCTGGATCAGCCTGGAATGAAAAGGTAACCCTGTCTTCCGTTCTCGACTGTGGACTATCTTTTTAATCCTCTCTCTCTCCTGCCTCCTCTACCCTCACCTCCAACAATAAGAGTGAAGAGCTCATGGACTTCTTTGACACTAAGCATGAGACCATCTAATCAGCTGCCTCTGCTGTGTCCCTTCCTTTCACTAATTCACTGGGCTAAACTTCATCTAAAACACCCACCTGCCCTAGCCTAGAACTCACCCCTTTCTTGTATTTCCTGATCGTGCCCTCCTGATGCATTCTCCAGTCTCATCTTGTTCATGACATCCACTTCCTGCTCCATCTACCTTATTCCCATTAAACTGCTGACCACCTAACTTCCCATTCTGATCCCCATGTTAGTCGATATAGTAGATGGTTCTATCTCTTCAGGTGTTGTCCATCTCTCCTTTAAATCTGCTGTCATCATCCCTCTCCTCAAAAAAACTAAACCTTGATCCTTGCAAGTACATCCCAAACTTCCTTTTCCTCTCCGAAGCTATTGAAAGTGTTGTTGCCTCCAAAATCTGTGCCCATCTTTCCCAGAACTCCATGTTTGAATCCCTCCAATCAGGTTTCCACCCTTGCCATAGTACCAGGTTGGCTCTGATCAAAGCCACAAATGGCATCCTATGTAACTGTGACAAAAGTAAACTTTCCCTCCTCATCCTCACACCATCCTCCTCTCACACTTCTCCACTGTCGTCCAGTTTGGTGGGACTGCACTGCCTTGATTTTATTCTTATCTATCTAATTATAACTAGAGTATCACTTGTAATGGCTTCTCTTTCTTCTCTCACACTGTTTACCTCTGGTGACCCCAAAGATCTATCCTTGACCCCCTCCTATTTCTCATCTACAAGATGCTCCTTGGTAACATCATTCGAAGGCACAGAACTAGCTTTCACCTGTTGCCGCCATCTCTCTTGACTCCTCCACTGTTACTAAATTATCAGATGGCATATCCAATATACATTACTGGGTAAGCAGAATATTCCTCCAATTAACTATTGTAAAGCCTGAAGCCATTGCTTTTGGTCCCTGCTCCAAACTCCGTTTCCTAGCTATCGATTCCATCCCCCTCCCTGTAACAGTCTGAGATTAAGCTAGCCTGTCCATAACCATGGTGTCATAGTTGACCCCGAGATGAGCTTCTGACCATATATCCATGCCATCACTAAGACCACCTATTTCCACCTCTGTAACATCATCTGACTTTGCCCTTGTCGCAACTCATCTGCTGCCGAAACCTTCATTCATGCTTTCCTTACCTCTCGACTTGACTATTCCAGTACACACCTGGCTGGTCTTCCTACATTCTACCTTCAGAGCCATCTGCTGTCTGTGTCCTAATTTGCACCAAGTCTTGTTCACCCATCACCCCTGTGCTTGCTGATTTACATTGGCTCCTGGTTGAGCAATGCCTCAATTATAAAACTCCCGTTCTTGCTTTCAAATTGCCCCTTCCTAACTCTATAATTTCCTCAAGCTGCACAATTCTCTGAGGTATATGCTCTTCTTTAGTTGTGTCCTCTTGTGCATCCCCACTTATAATTGCTCCACCATTGGCAACTGTACCTTGCAGTGTCTGTGCCCTAAACTCTGGTATTCCCTTCCTAAACCTCTTTATCCCACTTTTCCCCTTTAAGACCTTTCTTAAATCCTACCCTTTTGACCAAACCTTTATTCATCTAATGTCTTGTTAGGTGGATCAGTGTCAAGTTTTGTTTGATAATGGCCCTGTGAGGTTCCTAATTGGGATACTTTACTAAAAACACTACGTAAATACAAGCTGTTTCTGTTGTTGACCTGCACTATTGAGGATATTCCAAAACCTTTCACAGATGGACGGAGGGAAACAATTGTGTACACCACCAAGAGGGGTGCACAATTTACTTAAAAATCTTAGCAAGATGTTGAATGAGGATATTGAAATGATTGTGATTTATCCTAATAAAGAACACAACAGAGAAGACAAGAGCTCTGGGCTCTTTTGCATCCATGATTTTGATATTTATTTACTTTGACAGGATCTCTGGATTTGGCAGTGGGTGACCTTTAGCCCATTTGACATCTCAACCTTCCGCAATATCAATCTTACCAGTCCAACATTCAATGGTGTCTTAAATAATTGCAGTATCTTGGCTTCCACTCATGTTGGGAACCTGTTGTAGCTCTTAATCACCCTCTGTGTGAAGAAATTCTGTGTGTGTCTTCCCTAAACTTGTTCTTCAGGACCTTAACTCTGTGCTTTTGGCCCCGAGTTATATGAAACTCTTGCACTTTTTAAAATAATTTAGGGAAAAGTTCTTCCTTTTCCAAATTTAATGTTGTTACAATTTTAAAAGCACGCCAGAAAAAGAACTGCACAGATCGAAACCATAAACTTAAGGAACTTCAGTTATGCCTCTGCTTTGAATTAGCAACATGGTCTTCGGATCTCAATGAGTTATTTTTTGATTGTTAATCTAAGGCTACAAGAAATCTATAAACAAAGCAATCTTATATTTATAAAAGTACATGGCAAGACCAATTGCAAAGCTTCTCCAGGTTTCATTTGTGGCTCTCAATCCTCTTTGTGAGCCTCTCAATGAAGTGCTGTTCGAATTCTAATAAGTGTTGTGCATCAGATCTTATCTCTGTGGACATGCACAATAATCAGCATAAATATTTGACAAGCTGATTCATGTTGTTCTCCTGAATGTTGAATTGAATTCACAATGTCACATTTCCAAGATTGCCAGGTACAATTCTAACAAATAACCCAATTATGGCTCTTGTGTATGTGTGTGGGAGATCACTGATTTGTAACTTCAGATAATTAGTCCTCAGTTTACTGTTTTTTTTCAATCCAAGATACTGAAGAGACTTTGACACAATGGATTGGCACATTGTTGATGAACACTTGGTCCTGTTGTTTGAATCCATGTCAGACTGGTGGGATGAAGATCTTTTTTCTGTCTATAAGTAGTCTATGTGAAATGAGTTTGGTTGGTCTCAACTCTTTCTAGTGAGTGAAGGTTAGCAGCACAAAACTATTCACAAGAAGGCTATAATGAGGGCTGGTGTCAGAAGTGGAAAAGTGCAGACTGATGGAATCAGGGAAGCTACTCTCAGTTTGAGACCAACCACATTGTTGGAATGTTGCTTTTGAAAATGCATACACATTGATCCATATTTTCCAGTAGTAATGATAAAGAACTGTCAGCGTTTGCTCAGAAACTGACAGCAAATTCTGGGGCAGAATTTTCCCGTTGGCACACGGGGGTGGGCCCCACATGCAACGTGCATAAAATGAGGCGCGGTGATGTCAGGTGATCGTCCTGATGTCACCGCACGCCATCGCGATATTTCATTGGGCAGGCGCGTGATGATATCCGATGCGCGCCTGCCATTAATTAACAGGCCACTTAGGGCCCTTGACTCACCAATCGACGCCGAATTTTCAGCGCCCGTGCAATCTTCAGGTTGGTACACAGGCTCAATGGGCAGGCGGGTTTTGTATAAACCTCATCCACGGGCGGGATAAGAGGGCTCAGTATCTTCCTCGAGAGACGGCGCCTCCTTCAGCACTGCACCTCAGACATAGTGAGGTAGCTGCTTCGCCGCCTGTATATCCTGCTGCCAGGCTGTACAAGCGGTGAAGCAGCTACCTCAATATGTCCGAGGTGCAGTGCCGAAGGAGGCTCTGTCTCTCAAGGGAGACAGTCGCAAGTGTGCTCGATCAAGTATTTATTTTTCAAAGTTATTGAAACTTGCCTGTGTGATCTGCAGTACTTCAAAACGCATACCAGCTGCTTTGTCTGGACTCTTAACCTTCAGGTCAGCATTCTGCAGTGAGGAATCTTTTTTGGGCCTGCAGGTTTCAGGAAGCCTTCCTTAGCCTGGGAATGGGAGCCGAACTCTCCACAGGAGGCAGCTCCTCTGAGGAGGAAGGGAAGGCTAGAAGGGGGAGGAGGCCAGCAGTGCACATTCAGTTCCCAGGGTAGCCACCTTTGGGAGGACAGGCGCAGCCATAAGGAGTGCAGGGCCAAGAGGAAGTCCAAGGCAGAAGGGGCCGCAGAAAACGCCACTATCCTGCTGCCAGGGTGTACAGGCGGCGAAGCAGCTACCTCAATATGTCTGAGGTGCAGTGCCGAAGGAGGCTCCGTCTCTCAAGGGAGACAGTCAACTATATCTGTCAGAGGATTGGGCTTGAGATCTCCGCTAACCGTGTGGGTGGACACCCCATGCCAGCGACTCTAAAGGTCACAGCTGCCCTCAACTCTATGCCTCTGGCTCCTTCCAGGGGTCGGTGAGTGATCTTTGTGGTGTCTCCCAATCAGCTGTCCACACTTGTGTCAAGCAGGTTACAGATGCTCTGTTCAGGTGTGCATTGACCTTCATCCACTACCGTTGGGACCAGGCAAGTCAGGCACAGCGAGCCAGAGGCTTCGCGGCCATTGCTGGCTTCCCCCGATTCTAGGATGCAATAGACTGTACACATGTGGCCATCAAGGCACCAGTAGGTGAGCCCGGTGCCTTCGTCAACAGGAAGGGCTTCCACTCCATGAACGTGCAGATAGTGTGTGATCACAGGGTGCAGATCCTGCAAGTCTGTGCAAGGTACCTAGGCAGCTCCCACGATGCCTACATCCTCAGACACTCCCAGGTGCCGAGGCTCTTCAGTGCTCCAGCCCGGCTTGATGGATGGCTGCTGGGTGACAAGGGCTATCCCCTCAGAAGGTGGCTCATGGTGCCTCTCCACTATCCAAGAACAGAAGCTGAGCATCGGTACATAGGAGGCACGGCTCCACAAGGGCTATGGTGGAGAGAACCATCGGTCTTCTCAAGATGCGCTTCCAATGCCTGGACCGCTCAGGGGCGCACTCCAGTACCCCCCGATTGTGTCTCAGTGATAGTGGTAATCTGCTGTGCTCTCCCACAATCTTGCGCTGGAAAGTGGGGATGCAGTGGACGATGAAGATGTCGACGCAGTGGCTGCGGCTGCACAGAATAAGTCCAGCAGTGAGTCCGAGGATGAGCATGTACAGGGAAATGCTGAAGGGTTAGATGCTGACCTGGGCATACTGCAGGGAGACAGGGACACCCGGGAGGCTTTAATCCAATAAACCTTCAGCTAACACACCACATATGGACGTCCAGGACAAGCCTGGGCTGTAGGCTCCATACTCGACACCTATGCACAAAATCTGCCAGGTTAGGAACAGTAACAGCCTTATTAATAAAGCTGAATGTCCAAGAAAGCACTCATTATATTTTTGGAAACCATCCACCTGCAGAAGAAAAGAGGCACCCTCAGCCATGAAGCCATATCTGAATTTAATATATCAAACAAACAAAGTTATGCAAAGAAAAAGACAATAATGTTACAAATCAAAACAAATCATAAGGACCTCATCTTGGGCCAACAAAAAAGCACCAGTGAAAAACCCAAGGTGTGCCCAAGCACCTTCTGTTTTCGTTTCCGGGTGCTACGTCTTGGTGCTGCCCCATCGCTCGGACTCTGCTGTCCTGTTGGCCTTGATGACCTTGGTGGCCGTCCTCTGTCGCATGGAGCCTGTGCTGACGCCGCCTGGGAGGGAGCTGTCAGTTCCAGAGCTGGCATCTCCCCAGTCATCGCAGCCTCACCGGATGCAACAGTCACTGGCAGAGGGGCGGAGGAGCTGCCACCCTCATCTGGAGCACCCTGAGAGGTGCCCGCAGAGACGACAGGCAGCTGCTGCGCCGATGTGAGGTCGCTTCGGACCTCCCTGCTCACCATGGATGGATGGGCACCGAGCTGGGAAACTTACTGCCCAGACCATCTCCCACACTGGCACTGACCAGCTGAGGTCAATGCCGATATGAGAGCTTGCTGGTCAGAGCGCATCCCCAGGAAGCCCTGATGGGTCTTCTGGAGGAGCCTCTCCATGAGAGTCGCCACTCTGTCCATGGGGGACTCATGGCGCTCGGCCATGAGGCTCATTGCATCGTGATGGTCCACATAGACTCCTCCACCACGGAGACCAAGCCAAGTATAGCCTCATGTACCTCCCCCAGATGCTCCCGCACACCCGGCCGCATTTCCTGTCCCTGCTGTGTCATGGACGACTCCAGAGGCACATCACCAGGCACCAACTGAGCATGTGCCTGGTCCCCTGTAGTGCTCTAACTGCTGGTGCCATGGGCACTCTCTGTCTCTGCCAGCTCCTCCAGCAACTGTGAAGCGCCTCCACCACTGTGCCCCGGGACACTAGCTAATGTTCGAATTCCCACCTAGGTGCTAGTATCTGCACTGCTGCCTGCCTGGCAGAGATGGCGTGATGCTGGTGAGTCCGAGACTTCAGGGCCCTCAGGTGTGAGAGGGGGCTGCTGCTGCTGCTCCTCGGCTCTGCTCCGCTGATGCTGAAAGGAAGAACAAGGACAGTGGATCAGTTAACTTGGAAACAATGTCAATGTGCATCCCTGTCGCCCGGATCATTATGCGCTCATCCTTCCATCACCAATGGTCAAGCCATGTTGCAAAATTAAATCAATTAACATTCGGCAGTGCTTTGGCTGTTGGGAGAACAATGCTGACCTCACTGTTGGGCATAAATACCTGACCGTGGCACCCCAGCCTCACCGATACCAGTGGACCTGGGCGCATGGCGCCTCTCCAAATCCAGGGTGTCCTGCTTGAACCGGCTAAGAATGGCGATCTGCGCCTGGCCGCTGCCAGTCCTCGCACACTCTGCCGCGTATTGAGTACTCTTCTTCTGAAAATGAGAGACAAACATTGATTAGTGAAAATTGCACATGGAGTCTCTTCGCGCACAGCCCACCCCAACCAGAGTGGAACATATCAGGGCTCCAGTGCCTCCTCAGCCCGCTGCTGCCAAACACTCACACAAAGGTGCTAGGTCTGCTCCCCACCGCCCCCCATGCCACCTTGAAGCTCCCCTCTCAGCCTGTCACCACCCTGACTTGGACATGTCCTGCAGTTCAAACACAGCGCCTAGGTGCAGCTCCTCCAGGTTACCCTCAAAACAATCATGTGGGTCTCAGTGTACCACATGCTGTGGGGGCAAAACCCATCTCTTCACCACCCTCTCAGGGTGACCTCGGCATGGGCAATATCTGCTGGCCCACCCAGCAAAGAACACATGCCATCAATGATTCAATGCAGTCACTACACTCAGATTTGGGGGGCGGGTGGCAGCAGGGATGTAAGTCGACCTGCTGGGTTATATGACCATCACCAACATGGTACTCACCCTGTCAGAGTGCAACAAGTCATTGAAACGCTTGCGACACTAGATCCAGGTGCACTGCACCACGTCGCACCACGTCGCGGGAGCTCACCACCTCCGCCACCTCCTCCCAGCCACGCTTCATCATGTGGGGGGGCCTCCTCCTCCTATCCTGGGGAACCAGCATCTCCTACCGTGCTGCCACCTCCCCGAGGAGGGCAGCAAGGTAGTCATCCGAAAAATGAGGGACACATTGGTCCCCCGCCCTACCCTCCAGCCTGGCCTGCCCCGATGGCCTACCTTCCGGCCTGGCCTGCCCCGATGGCCTACCCTCCGGCCTGGCCTGCCCCGATGGCCTACCCTCCGGCCTGGCCTGCCCCGATGGCCTACCCTCCGGCCAGGCCTGCCCCGATGGCCTACCCTCCGGCCTGGCCTGCCCCGATGGCCTACCCTCCAGCCTGGCCAGTCCAGTATGGCCTACCCTTCATTGCCCCTCTGCACAGCACTTCGCCCAGCCATTGTGAGCAGCCTTTCCAAGGCTGCCATGTCGCCATAGGATCCAGCGAGCTGAGTGCGCCCGCTGCCGCCTGCCCAGCCGCTTCCGCTGTGCACAGGAGTCGTGAAGTACTCTGGGAGGGCATTAATTGGCCCGCCCGTGTAAAATGGCGGCGCAGACCCGATCACGAACGGCAATTGTGTCCATGTCCATCCGCGCCCGCTCCGGCTCCCACTCCGCACCCCCGCCAACCAGAAAATTCAGCCCCTGGAGTCCGTATATGTGCCGTTAAACACAGAGAGTTGCTGTCAGTCATTCAATGCTTCCCCACAAGGTGTACAGTTCCAGGTCCCATCAGGCTGCAATCAAATAGAAAGCAGGGAACTGATGAAAACTTCCACTTTGCTCTTTGCCCCATTATAAAAACCCTTGACAAAAGTTGCACCTTGTCAAATGAGGTGTAACGGGCTTTTAACGGTGTACTAAGCTAATTTCAGCTAAACTGTCTCAGTGGCTCTTATATGTCAAATGTCTCCATTATGATAACGAAAATTACTTCTTTGAAATTGTTTATGATATTTCGTCTTTTACTTTAATGTCGTGGATATGTCCCAAAGATTTATTTTGCTTTCTGTAAAATATTTATTTAAAAATGAAAAATTCAGTGCATTTTACTTCCTGGTCTGCTGTTTGTGAGAGTACTTCAATGTGATTGGCTGCTTACCCTGATGACAACACTGTTGCTGGATAGCTAGAGATCCCCTGGACTTTCCACTAGATTCAAACTCTCATCGGGAAAGGGGAAATCCATGTCACAGGGATTGTTAAATTTTTTTGCAGCTTTATTCAAAGTCAACAGCAAACACCCTTGTTTGGTTGCTGACCAGAAAACCCAGGCCAATATTTGTTCCTGACACCGACGCCCAGCTCGTTCTATGCCTCAGCACATAATTCTCACTTTGATGTGGCCAACTGCCACCATCAGGATTCTCAAATTCTACTTTGTAGCATTTACTTTTCGCAAATTCTCTCATGACTGACACAATGCTGCAACAGCACCTAATTACTGACCTCAAGCAGAAGTTGACCATTCTCCAAAGAACTTGCATTTATTTCGAACTTTTCGTAAGCTGGGGATGTCCTGAAATGCTTTACTGCCACTGCTGTGATATGGGAAACATGGCAGCCAATTTGTGTAGAGCAAGATCACCCAAACAGTTGATTGAAGGATAAATATTGGCCAGAACAGTGGGGAAGGAAGAACCCCCCCTTCTCCTCTTCAAATCTTTTATGTTCAGCTGAGAAGGTTTAGATCTGACATCTCATTCAAACTACAGCACATCTGTCAGTGCAACAGAATAGGGTTTTGTGCATTCAAGTCTCTGGAAAAAAGAACAAAAAAGACTTGCATTTAGATAGTGCTTTCCATGACCACCGGATGTCTCAAAGCGCTTTACAGCTAGTGAAGCACTTTCTGAAGCGTGGTCACTGTTGTAATGTAGGAAATGTAGTTAAGTGTGACTTGAACCCACAGGCAAGATTTTATCCTTCAGGTCGGGACACTTTGGGGATCAAATGGGGATCACAATCTCACATGATGCAGGAAACATTCACCCAGCAGTGATTTTCCCCAAATTGGCCATCAGTGGCCAGAAGGTGGCCTTGCCATTCAATTAAGGATGTTGGGCAGGTTTTCAAAGCTGGAGGGCCAATAAGAGACCCACTATCTTGGAAGGAGCAGTAGACTGCAGTTCAGTTAAGAAAGGAGGGAGGGGCACCTCCAAATCTCCAACTTCTAAAAATTTTAAATTTAAAAATGCCCTTTGCAGCTCTGCCACCCACTTGGAGCGGCTGGGGGCCCTTCCAGAGGGCGGTCTGTGGCTGCAGCCGAGGGTAAGCAGGCAGGGAGGGCTTCAAAGTATGCCTGAAGTACTGCCCCCCCTCCCACCCACCCACCCTGCTCTGCCACCGGGAGGCCACCTCCAGGCAGCTGGCCTAGTCTCCGGTGACTTGAGGGGACCCGAAGGCCGAGTGGAACATTCCAGCCGACCTCTGACAATAGGCCTCAATAGGCCTTTAACTACTTCAACTGGCTACCTGATGCTTGTAAGTGGGTAGCCCTGCTCACCACCCCACCTCCCCACCTCCCCACAGTCCATTCTGCTTTCAGGAAAATGGCCCGGAGACAAGATGGTGATGGCGAATTGGCACACCAGCCGGCCATGCAAATTTCCGCACAGGGGCTTATGGGGCGACAAATCGTGCCCCACAACTTTATGACTTAGAATTGAGTGCTATCAACCTAACTACAGCTGGCGCCTGTTTAAATTGCCCATTCATGTGCTGGACAGGACAAACAGCTGGACCTGATGTTGGTAAGAACACCTCTGGAGCACTGTGTACAGTTTTGGTCTCCTAATTTGAAAATGATATAATTGCATTAGAAGCAGTTCAAAGAAGGTTCACGCAACTCTTGAAGGGCTTATCGTATGAAGAAAGGTTGAAAAGGTTGGGCATATACCCACCATAGTTTAGACCAATGAGAGGTGATCTTATTGAAACATATAAGGTCCTGACGGGGCTTGACAGGGGAGATACCGGGAGGATGTTTCCTCTTGTGGGGGAGACTAGAACTAAGGGACACAGTTTAAGAATAAGAAGTTTCCCTTTTAAGACGGAGATGGGGAGAATTTTTTTCCCTCAGAGGGTTGTTAGCCTGTGGAATTTTCTTTCCCAGAAAGCAATGGAGGCTGGGTCATTAAACTTATGCAAGGCTGAGTTAGATAGATTTGTGATAGATAATGGAGGTCAAGGATGATGGGGTCAGGCAGAAAGTGAAGTTGAGACACAACCAGATCAGCCATAATCTAATTGAATGGCAGAGCAGGGTTTAAGGGCTGACTGGCCTATTCCTTCTCCTAAGTCCTATGTTCCTATGTAGAACAAGAATGTAGACTGGCACATTTTGAAGATGGAAGACATTCTCTATGCTACTATTGAATATGGGTGCAAAATACTAATATGCCTCCATTTCCAGGACAATTTAAGATGGCAGGAGCTGCAGCCTTGGTTGTCTACATATTCTCCACATCCTTGTCTGTGAGGGTGCAATTGTGGATTGATCAAAAGTGGATTTTCCAGAATAGTATAACATTTCCTTTCACTTGATCGTCACCGATGTGTAGGTAAGTGTTGTGTTTAATTCATGTGTTTTTGTTGTTGATGACTCTTTTAGCTATCTTGCCCTTCACCTTCTGTCCCTTTCAGACAAAAATGTCCCTGAACAGTTCAATGTAATTGGCTTACCCTGTGCTAGTTTGAATCAAGGTAACTGGTGTTCCCTAGGGTGGGGAGCGGGGGCTTTCAAATTGGGTTGCTGGCCTGAATGGGTGAAGGGAAGGTTTCATGGTGCTGGAATAAACTGACCCAAGGCACACTGGGGACGGAATGTTCCGAGCCCGCTGGCGGCAGGCGTGATAGGGAGCATGTGTGGAAAATATGGCGTGACCTGCTTCACGACGGTGTGAAGGGAGGTGGCAATCATCCACTCATCCCACCAACGGCGGGCTGCATTTCCCGCCATCGGTCGGCGGGGAGCTAATTGTAATACATCAGCATATAATTAAAAGGCCATCCCGCCAGGGTCTTGGAAACCCGACCATGCCGCTGTCCACGTCAGCGGGAAAGCACGCCGATGTGTTTCACGACAGCACGCAGGCGACGTGCATTTGGCAGCCTTCATTTTGGGGGAACTGAGGTGTATGAGCAGCATCGTTCTCCACTGCCCGCCTGTTGTTTACGGGCCTCAGGGGGGCCGGGGTCGGGGGCAAGTGCTGGCCAGCCTTGGAGGCGACTGTTGAGGGGGGGTGGTGCCTGTGGGCAAGTGATGGCCAGTCTCGGAGGCAACAGTGTTGGTTGGGGGGGGGGGTCAAGTGTTGCCCTGGTGCTGCATCCCCGCAGACAGGCAATCGAGGTGGGGGGCAGGGTAAGCGAGGGAAGCGGCCACGCATTACGGGCACCTGTATAAACTGACCGAGCCTCTGCAACTGAGACAGACCAGGCGCAGCCACAGTGATATGATTGGGGTCAGGCTCCTAGCCTGCCAGCCCGTGCAAGCAACATGGAGGCACCAAAGGACCACCAAGCATTTCATACCTTACCAACCCTCCCCAACCCCTGGCACAGACTTTGAGTCTGCCACCACTTTATTGGACCGTGGAGCAGTTGGACTGCACATGTTGTACAATCTCCTCGCCAACACTGGCCATGTAGCAGTCACTGCTGGAGGTGCTCACAGCCCCTTGCAATCTCAGCATCCCGGTTGGTACCTGTCTTCCCCATGTCGCAGGCTGACAGGGCAGTCATGCAGCGCATTCATCTCTGGCCATTTGAGGGGTGACCAGCACTCTCCGGGAAGCATTAAGGGGCAGGTCCACAGGCCCAAGAAAGGTGCTAAGTACAGCCATGATAACCACGTCTCTCCCTCTTTCATGCTGCAGGAGGACTACGTCAGGAACATGGATCCTGGTGACCTAGCTGTATGCCTGTAAAAGATGGAGGAGAGAGCGACTGAGGCTCCTGGCTGTGCAAAGGCAGGAGCAGCAACCTGATGAAGAAGGGGCAACAGGGTTTCCCGCACACGCTGCCCAGGAGCGACAGCGAGCTGTGGCTGGTCGTAGCCTAGTGACACCCAGGGTCTATAGATGCCGCCTGCCATTCCTGCAGATAACTGAGAACCAGTGTCGCCGATGACTGTGCATGTCTAGGAACCTGGTCACTCACATCTGCCACTTACTGCAGGACTTGGCACCAAGGGGACATGGAGGGCATCCACTGCCATTGGCTGTGAAAGTGACTGTGGCGCTCAATTTCTATGCCAGTGGCTCCTTTCAGGGCTCCACAGGTGACCTCTGTGGGATTTCACAATCCACCACCCACAAATGCATCCATGAGGTCACGGATGCCATCTTCTTGAGGACACACAACTTTGTGCATTTCGCCTGGGACCGGGACAGCCAGGATGCAAGGGCCATTGGATTCGCCCTGATCTTGGGTTTCCCACAAGTGCAGGGTGCGATTGACTGAATTCATGTGGCGCTCAGGTCTCCGTCGCTACACTCAGTGGGCTTCATCAACCGCAAGGGCTTCCACTCACTGAACGTGCAGATGGTATGTGACCTCCAGAAACGCATCCTGCAGGTATGCAGGGCGTGTGCACGACGCCTATATCCCGAGTCGCTCGCAGATCCCTGCAGTCTTCCAGGGCCCACAGAGGCTGTAGGGTTGGCTCCTTGGGGACAAGGGCTACCCGCAGAGGCCGTGGCTGATGACACCTGTGCGGCGGCCTCAGACTGCAGCAGAGCGACAGTATGAGACTCATGCAGCAGCTCGCTATTTGGTGGAGCAGACAATCGGATTGCTGAAGATGCGGTTCCGGTGCCTGGACCGGTCTGGTGGAGCCCTGCAATACAGTCCACAGAGAGTATCCCGCATCGTCGTCGTCTACTGTGCCCTTTACAACCTGGGACTCCAACGGGGAGACGAACTGGCTAAGGAGGAGATGGAGGAGCTTGAGGTCTCCTCAAATTAGGAGGATGTCGACGGGGATGAGGGTGAGGGGGTCCTCAGTGGTGATGATGACGGGGATGAGGCTTTTGCACTGGCTAGATGCAGTAGGTGTGCTCGGGTGGCCCTCATAGCTGCCAGATTTGTGGAGGATGATGATGAAATGCAATCGTCAATCTGAGCATCCCGGTTGAGACCTGTCTCCCCCATGTCGCAGGCTGACAGGGCAGCCATGCAGCGCACTCATCTCTGACCATCCGAGGGGTGACCAGTACTCTCCTGGACACTCCATAGATCTTCACATAGCCTCTGAGAATGTCTAACTCCTGTCTGGCTAAGGGCAGCTCGCTTGCGCTCCACGATCAGGGCCATCTCAGAGATGCAGCCATGAAACTTTAGACACTTCTGATGCTGTGTCCGCCTTCAGCCCTTCAGGAGTTGGTGCATAGCATCACTGGTCGCAGATGCTGGTGTGATGGGGGCCAAAAGGTGCTGAGAGCACACAGAGAGTATGAGAGAACTCTGTGGCACCTGCCCATGACATTCTGGCAGCAATGACCAGCACCGCTGAGGTGCAGGCATCAGTAATGTTTCCAGGGAGTGTGAGGTCGGATCATCACTTTGGTCTGAAGGCCACACAGAGCACAGGGAAGAGGCCCTGGACTGAGACACCTGCCTTTTATCTTGTGCAGAAAGGTTTCACATCTGAGCGACGAGAACATAGAACAAGGAGCCACAGGCAGAGAGACATTCTTGGGAGTTTATTGACAATTGTGAACAGTATGTACAAGTGATCAACACCCGTGCCCAGGCTGTGGAACTACTTTTTCTTAACTTTCCTAAACCTGCCGCTATGTCTTGGTGCTCCCCGGGCATCCACAGTGGAGGTGGAGGCAGCCTGCTGACTGCGACGCCCTGTCTGTGATGACTTTGGCAGGCATCATCACGTTTCTAAGCTAGGATCTGTTGAGATTTGTTGAATTATGAACAACCAATTTTAGTTGTTTAGGGCATGTCTTAGCTTTTCTTGATGAATGTGGGCATTAGGATAAAATGGCTTGATGTTCTATGTTTTCTACACAGCAGCTGTGCTTTTTTATTGTGATCTATTCTTGCCTTTAAATGCTGCTTATTATGTTTCTAAGAGGGATTTTAATAAAACAAACAGAGTTCAGTTGACAAATCAACTCCTGTTGTTGAAATCCCATTGGTACAAGAACCCTAGGGCAAAACTGAAGTCAATCAAATCTTTTTAATCTTGCCAGATGTCAAATTGAAGGAAACAAAAATGTTTCCAGGGAATAATTCACATGAAACTTATCAGGGCTATAAATTTAAATGATTACTAACCAAGTGTGAGGTTATTAGAGAGAAGTTAATGTAATGGGCCTAAAATTGCTCAAAGCTTCACTAACACTAATATGTTGTACACATCGCTCATCTCTCATTTACACCCTTGCCACCTTACAATTGACAATTGGGAAGTGATTTTTGTGGTGGTCAGAGAAAGAAATTTGAAGCCTCTTAACAGTGACTCTGAATCATAGTGAAAGATAAATGTCCATAAGTGGGACCAATGTGCTCAGGTTAAGAAAGCCTGGCAGCCTTGAAGACATCTCCATCCTACATCCCACCAGTTAAATGGTGCTGAATGTAAATGGCAACGCTGCAAGTCTTTCTCCAAACCTGTGATAGCTGGGATCCACTGTTCAATCTATGGTCACTTTTTCCCAACCAAAAATAGGTCTCATTGGTCACCAAAGAACTTGCTGCAAAAAATGAGATGACCATCTGTTTCGATAACGAAGCGTTAATTAAGCACAATTCAGATGTATTTATTCCAAAAGACAGAGCGCATGCCAAAATAGTCCCAGGCACAATGTGGAATGCATGGTTGGAACCAAATGTTTAAAAGTTGGATTTTCAAAGTTCTCTGTTCAAAGAGTTTCAACTTGGCTGCACTGAGTAGGCAGTTACTTGCTCCTAGGTCTCTGCCAATTCTGGTTTGCAACTGGCCAGAAGAAAGTGCTTCAGAGCTGTCTGATTTGATACCAGTGGTGCCATTGTGAACCACCAAGTTGCAGCCTCTTTCTTAACTTCACACAGTTGAACACAGCATTCAGCAGTATGGAGGATGCTTCACTAGTGCTCCTTAAAGTTGCTGGTTTACTTCTCTTGATTGTTGGTGTTTGTCGACAAGTTTTTAGGGCTTTTATGTTGCTTAAAGTTTAAAACGCCTACAGGGAGTGGTCTGACAGGTGCTGATGTACTTTTCCTCTAACTTCAAGACTTCTGCATAAAGCAGTTGCTTCCACACATGTTTTGATCAGTAGAGCTCTTTCTTGATATTGAGCATGACCAGGAGAATGATCAGAGGTCACACAGAGGACAAGATGCTAGAAGAGGGAGGAGCAGGGGGAGAAGTGGGGAGCACTGCTCTCAGCTGTAGGACATGTCAACAAAGGGTCTTTAAGGGAGCAATCCTCCTACCTGAACCTCACTGACAACCGATGTTTGAGGAATTTGATGTTCACTAAGGAGGCTGTCACTGAAGTTTGCAAACTGCTGCAACCTCAACTCCAACCTCACAACAAGACAAGGAAGGCATTGCCAGCAGCTGTCATGGTGACTGTGGCTATGAGCCTCTATCTGCCTGGCTCCTTCCAGGCTTTTGCTGGAGATATTTGCAACATCTGAAAGGTTACAGTGCCCTGCTGCATAAGGGAGCTCACAGAGGATCCCTATCCTTAGTCTCATCCCCTCTTGCCAGAGACAAGCAGGTTGAGTGAGCACAAGGGTTTGCAAGGATTGTGAACTTCCCAATGGTATTTTCTGTGTGCATTGTGCAAACTCTACAACGTATTTGAAGTAAAAGGTGGGGGGGAGGGGTGGGGTGCAGTCTCAAGGTGCTGCACGAGACTGCCTCACCAATCATTCAAAAAGCTGGGGAGGAGGTGAATGAGGAGGAGGGGGAAGGGAGGCTGAAACCTGGACAGCTCCTTTCTGCCCAGTATACACATGAACAAATAATTCCAGATATATACCAATATTCTCAATCCCAATTCCCAATTCCCCAGCAGTTCCACATTCCTTACCTTCCTTCTGTTACTGTCGTCATTCTCTTGCCCACAATGCAAAATAAAAGCAAACATAAAATCCACATTCCAATCCAAATGTATAAGCTAAATCATATTGAACTCCCTTACGGTTTCTTTGATAACAGCCTACTCCAGGGGCTACAGAGGATGGAAGGCTGCTGCCTTCATAGAATTATAGGAACAGCAGGCAATGTGGCTCCTCAAGTCTGTTCCACCACCATAACACTACCCTATCAGTTCCCTTAATATGGTGAAAACTCTTGGCATTGACCTCTGTAGTTATCTGTTCCCTCAGCATTTGCATCATTTTCTGTTTGTGGGACTATATTATGTGCAAATTAGCTGCACTGCTGCCAACTTAACAATAGTAAGCACATTTTAAAATCAATTAGTTGACTGTGAAATACTTAGGAATGCCCTAAAGATGTGAAAGGCACCATGTAACTTCAAACCTTTTTTTATAGCATAGGGAAAATCAGATATAATGTGGCTTTCAAACAAAGCTTTCAAAGCCTCTTGTAAGCAGCAGTAATACTATCATTGGTTTGGGCCCTGGTATGCGGAAAAACCCAAGTTATTTGAAGGAACGTTTGAATGAATCAGAAAACAGTATCCTCAACACACTTTGGATACATGTTAAAATCTACTTAAAAAAGGAGCTCAGTCATGTAGGATGGAATCTGGTGATAAAATTCACTTACTAAACATATATTATTTATCAGGTTTTATCAAGTCAAAACCTTTTCAAAAATTAATTTTCAGTTTGTGGGCTACTGTCATTTGTTGCCCATCCTTAATTGTCCTTGAGAAGGTGGTCATGAACTTCCTTCTTGAACCACTGCAGTCTGAGTGGTGAAGGTGCACCCAAAATGCTGTTAGTGAGTTCCAAGGTTTTGATCCAGCAACAATGAAGGAATGGTGATATACTTACAAGTTGGAATGCTGTGTGACTTGGGGGGAAACTTGGAGGTAGTAGTGTTCCCATGCATCTGCTGCCCTTGTTCTTCTAGATGGCAGGAGGTTTCGGGTTTGGCTGGTGCTGCCGAAGAACCCTTGCTGAGTTGCTATGTGTTGTAAATGGTGCACAATGCAACCTTAGTGAACTGTTGCTGCAGGGAGTGGATACTTGGGCTAGTGATTCAGGCTAACTGCAGGAATATCATTTACAGTTATACAAAGGAAATTTCCATTAAATTTGAGGGAGTGATTAAATGTAAAAGGAAAGCTATAAAGATAGAAACTGGGGCTATTATAATTTCATCTTACTGTGTAAAAGAGACTGCTGATAGGTTGAAACCAACATTTCAGTTTATCTCCCATCATGAGAGAGTTTCCATATGATTGGAGACCAGTAACTATTCCCCCCAAAAATGCAATAAGTAATTTTCATTAAATTACAGACCAGTATCTTTAACATCTGTTAAATGTAAATGCTTCAAACATGTAATATTGGGTAAAACAATGTAATGGATCATTAACAATGAGTCCTTACTCATTACTAACATGTTCCTGTTGAGGGCACTCATGTAAGACCCAATCGATCTTGGCTGTTCACAAGTTAGCAAGATACTTTGTGGAGAGCTAACAGGCGGACCTTTTAATGTCAGATATTTTATAGTTGATATATATCTCCTTGTTGGTTTTGAAATTCCCTTATGACCTCACCCCTTCCTATGTCATAATTCCTCCAGCTCTACAATCCTCGAGGACTCTCTGCCCTGTTGTACATCCTTAATTTCCTTCACTCCACCATTGGTGGTCATACCTTCAACTGCTTAGGCCCTAAACTTTGGAATTCCCTTTCTAAATTTCTCTGCCTCTTCACCTCTCTCCTCTTCTATATACTCCTTAAAACCTACTTCTTAGGCCAGTGGATGTAAAAGCTAGGTCAAATAGATCTGTGATGTCAAATTTCATGTTACAATGCAATACCTTTGGATGTTTTACAATGTTAAGGGTGCTATATTATTTACTGTTTATATATTCTATGTATTATAAATTATATTAATAGTTGTTTGGTAGTATAGAACTTGAGTATTACTGAAAAAAGAGACATGTTGAATCTTTTCATCTTGCACCCATCAGGACACTTTGCGAGAATTCAAACAAAATAAGTGAGAGCCATTTTCTGACTCATTCCTCAGGGCAAGCCTTGACCAATCAAAGTCAAGCTCCCTTGTTTAAATTTCAAACAATGCTTGGCAGTTAACGGTCAGTCACCATCACTGGTGCATTCTCCATGGAAACACCTCTACCAATCAGAGTCCACTTGCCAACCAATCAGCACTCTCTTCTCATACAATATAAATTGTTGTTTTCCCCTTATATTGGCATTCTTGCTAAGTGTCCTGATGAATGCAAGATGAAAAGGTTCTACATGTCTCTTTTAACAACAATACATAAATTATATTGTTTATAGGTTAGTAAATGATAGACTTGAAGTTATGTCACGGGACAAAGAAATTCTGGGTTTACTGTTTTAATGGTGACAATAACCTATTTAAATATCTATTTAACAGCCAAGAGAGAAAGTTCAAGTGAATGCATTAAACATCTATGTCTTCCTATCTTGGAGTATAATTTCAAGGCTGATACATATAATATTAAATGGAAATGTTAGAGTTATGACGACTTAGCAGGCAAACGGGGATTACGACACCAGTGGCAATACATGAGGAGTCTGAAGGTGAAGGGGTGTAGAAATTATATATGTTATCCAAGTTAACACTTCTTTTGAAATGGAAGGGAGAGCAATTTGGTCCAACTGCATTGTGCACTGTAATTTCTACTCTCTGAAATTATACAAGGCAGTGTTATTCCCATTTATATTTAAATGATGTTGCGGATCAAAATCATCTCCACAGTCAGACTGGTTGCTTGTTGATGATCTCTATTTGTGTAAGAAAAATGATGCTGCTGCTTTATGTATGGGTATGAGCAGATTGTTAATGGACAGCTGGTTGGAATGTTAAACTGAATTCAGAAATCACATAAGACAAGCATAAAAGTGACCAAATTCTACATCACGATCAGTAAATAGTGCTAACATGGAGACAAAAAGCCATCCATATTCACTCCTGGGATTCACTTAATTGACTTCTTAAAATTCTGGCATGGTGTGTGAGGAATTGAAAACCATCTTTATTCACAAAAACTCATAAACCAGCTTTATTTGCATTGTGGTCACAGTGAATTGGTTGATTGCTTGAAGTTAGCAGCTAGTCACTAAGTTCAAATACAAACATGCTGTGTGATTTTCTCAAATGTATTGCCTGATTGAGAAAATATTTTAATTTAACAGTTTTTACTTGACTCCAGTTACTATCCTTGAGAGGATAGATCTGATGCCCATCTCAAATTAATGAATCAAAATTATAATGGCCCAGATTTTATGATCAATGGAGAATGAATAGCACTAGCCACACTTAGCCATGCACACAAACTTGCTATGGGCTTTTAAACTGGTGTTTTGAAATCCAAAATAGCAATAGCACAATACCTTCTACCAGGGATCTGGGACCTGTATAAACAGGGCATATAACTGTGTATCTTCTTAATTGATCAGATTGAAGAATCCTTACTCAGTCTGAACCAGGAAATGTAGCTAAAATAGTTAATTAATGCCAAATCATGTACAGAAAGTAAAGCAAAGAGAGGGGGAGAAAGATGGGATTAAGGTTGAGACTTATTAAAAAAAGACAGAAAAAAGTGAAAAAAAAGGTTTGTTTGTAAAAGTTAGTGCCAGAGAGGTTAGTAATTAAGGCTCATCACACCATTAAAAATTCACTTACACTTGAATGGAAAAGCCCAAATTTTTCTGGTGTGTTAGGTGGGTATCATGTAAGTACATCAACCTCATGTATTTCAATGCCAATTGTCCCTCTGCGAGTTAATAATCTGGCAGTTTCTGGAGGAGCAGGTCCCCTCAGGCAACAACCTCCTGATTTCTGTGTTTAACTGCACATGTGCGGCTGTTGGAAGCTGCTGCCCGATTTACTGTTTATTAATGGTGAATGCTGATAGCCTCATTGTTACTTTTAAAATTCAGGTCTACATGTTACTACTACAGCATGTACACTTGTCTATTACTGTTTAATAAATTTGTATGACAGTAAAAGCCTAAACCAAGCTCGAGTGAAGTGCTACTTTGTTCCCTTTCTACAACAACTAGGACCTGTGGAGGTTGGGATAGAACCAAAAGCTGAAGTAATCTGAAAAAAAGATTTTCTGTTTGTTATCCAGGAAATGCTGTAAGTCAACCTAGAAATCGGAACAAATGAAAAACTCTCAAGGATGTAGACATTAAAAACATGGAAGAAGAAAGTAGCTATTGTAGAAAGTGTAAAAGAAACCTAAAAATGCAACATGCACGAATTATTCAATGGCTTAACACTTCTGTTAAAATAGTAGATGGAGGAATGACCTTCATGTGCTAATGCCAACAACAGTAATTTCTAAGTTGTAAAATCCGGAAAAGGACAAGCCATTCAGTCCATTGAACCTACATTTCCCAACAGGCAATACAAAAACTACACTAAAATGGCCTCCTTTTAATTAATTCAATCTCCTGAGGTAGGCAAATAATTGAAGGTTAAAAATATAAAAGGGATAAAACTCTTGTGAAATTCACCCCTGACTCTTGAAGGAAATTATTCAAGAACTTCATATTAATCTAATATCCACATCTACATCATTCAACCATGGACAATTGGATCCTACAGTTGACATTGCCATTGTCCCATGAGGATTGGAACAGTAGCATTTTGTTACATATTTGATAAGGGCCATATGTCTCCTTGTAACAAGGCTTCAGATTCCAGTTATCACAGAATTGTGAAATTTGATCTCCAAATTGTGCAGCGAAAATCAAACTTGACTTAATCTCTCACCAAAAAACCTCCCCTGCAATTAAATTCTGTTTGAAACCCATTACCTGTGAGTTGTTGGCACAGTATGGATTTCCAGGAACTAAAGCCACAAATTAATATATTTTTCTTTCGCAAATAAACAATCTTCCTTATGAAACTAAATTTTAGCCTGAGGAAAAAATGCTCAGTAGTAAATATTTAATTTTTCCTTGCAAAACTATAATTTTGCAAGAACTGAGTAAAATGTATATTTGTACACCATCAGTCATTTGTGGCAATCTCTCTCAGATACACATTGCAAAATGGAAAATTCGTGCATAAGATGCGTCCAAGCCATATTATCATGTGAATTGAGGGGAAGACATTTGATATTACTGAATGAATAGTCAATTTGTTTTCTCTCTTCTCCTCTCTCTTGGTTGATTTGGTTTTAAACTTTATATTTTGTTTTCGATCTTTACATTTGGTGTTCATCATTGACCTGTGCAGCCAGAACACATTATTTGAGAGGGTCTTTCCCTCTCTTTCTAAGTGGTCCAAAAGAAAACAAACTTGAGTGAAATTCAGTCCAATTGCATCCTCCTGTCATGAGCCTGGAAGAGGTGGAAGACTGTAACAGATCAGATGAGTGGAGCTCTGTCACAGGCTAGCATGACAAAGGCAGACCTTAGATTCATAAATAAGGGTTTTTCTGAAAATGACTGCCCCATAGAGGATTGTGTGTGAATGTTGATCAAGGTCAAATCACAGAAGTGAATCATTAACCCTGCAAAGGTCCTGAGAACATTATTTTACAGCTGATGTATGTTTAATCCCTTGTGCCTTAACCGCTGAAAGCACCAAAATACTTGTAGGTGTCACCTTCCATGGCGCAATGGACTTTGTTTCACACTTCCAACATCTGAATCTCCACTGTGAGGTGGAGATTAACAGTGTTGACATTGAGAAGGGGTGGATAGGACTTTAAGTGAGAGGCTGTAGATCCAGAGAGGACTTCTGATCAGGGTTCAGCCCCTTTTTTGCACAGAAGACATTAGCTAGGACCCATCTGGTAAACAAGACGAGGGCCATCTCACAACCTTTGAACCTCAAATACAGTGTGGATTGCAGCAAAGGGCAAAAGCAGGGAAACAAGCTGTACCGGCCATCCACTGCAGCTGCCAAGCTATCTAGACAGCTTGGATTCTCCTTACGTCTGGAATCGTGCAAAAGCAGCCGAGAGAGTAGTTGGTTGGTTGGGTGGGGCGGGGGGGGGGGGGGGGGGGGGGGGTAGTGGGCAGGTGGGGTGGGTGGTGGTGGAGGCGTAAGCAACAGCATGCACCCTTCCTCCACAACCATAAGTTTAGCTGCAAAGTGTGACCGACAGTCATAAAAGCAAGTCTTTTTTTCATTCTTTCATGGAATGTGGGCATCACTGGCAAGGCCAGCATTTGTTCCCAGCCGGGCAAGCAGCATCTGTGGAGAGAAATAGAGTTAACGTTTCAGGCTGATGACCTTTCATCAGAACATTTTTATACAAGAAGGGAAATAGAAAGCAAAGAAAGCATCTAATCCCCTCAATGTCCATTGGGGTTCTGATGATAGGTCATTGACTTGAAACATTAACTGTTTCTCTCTCCACAAATGCTGCCTGACCTGCTGAGTATTTATAGTACTCTTCTGTTTTACTTCAGATTTCCAGCATCCACAGTATTTTGCTTCAGCATTTGTTTCCCATCCCTAATTGCCCCATGGTAATGGGAAGGGGGTGAGGGGGGCGAAGTGACAGGTACAGTCACACTGGAAGCTGTAGTCCTCATCCTGCATGTAGGTGGTCCTTAGATGATGGTCAGTCGCTAGATGTATCTGGAAGCTGCATCAATGTCAGTCAGCAAGTGCTGACGACACAGCTGCCTGGACACCTGGTTGTTTCTCACTGGAGGGACTGATAAAAGGTGGTCTAAACAAAGCCTACTTTTTACATAACTGCCCAGCATATCGTGGCTGGGAGAACATAAGAACATGAGAAATAGGAGCAGGAATAGACCATACGGCTTGCTCCGCCATTCAATATGATCATGGCTGACCTTGGGCTTCAGCTCCACTTTCCTGTCTGCTCCCCATATCCCTCCATTCCCTGAAGTGGTCTAATGCCTTTGTGGAAACAAGCGGAGTAAAGCAAGGATGTGCGTGGCTCCCCAACTCTTCAATTTCTTCTTTGCTGCAATGCTTAAGGAAGCCACCAGGGACATGCCTGCAAGCACCAACATTTAGTTCCACTCACAGAAGCTCTTCAATCTCTCCAGACTGTGTGCCTCCATCAAAGTCACAGATGCAGTAATCAGAGAGCTTCCATATGTGCGCTGGCTGCCTACAACAAGGCATCCAGACTATGGAAAACAAATTCTTGACTGCTGCCAAAAACCTTGATCCCCAAACCAGTGACCCCAAGACCAAAGTTATGTTTCAGCCAGCGCCAGGCACACGAACCAGACATAACTGTTGATGGCACCAGGTTCAAGGTAGTGTGCGCTCTAGGGATGTCACTATTGATGAAGATATCAGCACACATCCAGAATACATGTTCTGCCTTTGGTCGACTTCATGGTCATGTCCGGAAGCAGCATTGAGCTGAAGACTAAACTCAAACTCTACCAGGCCATTGTCCTTATCACCCTGATGCATGGCGCAGAATCCTGGATCTGCTATAGCCACCACATTAAAATTCTGGAACACTTCCACCAAAGACACCTGGGGTCCATCATGAGAATTCGATGGCAAGACAAAATCACAAACAACAAGCTTCGTTGTGCAGGGTTAAACAGCTTGGAGACCACCCTCCAGAGAATTCATACAAACATATGAACAAGGAGCAGGAGTAAGCCATTCCACACCTTGAGCCTGCTCCGCCATTTGATAAGATCCTGGATGATCTGATAGTAACCTGAAATCTGCATCCCACCTACACCCGAAAACCTATCATCCCCTTGCTTACCAAGAATCTATCTACCTCTGCCTTAAAAATATTCAAAGACTCTGCTTCCACCTCCTTTTCAGGAAGAGAGTTCCAAAGACTCACAGCCCTCTGAGTGAAAAAAATTCACCTAATCTCTGTTTTAAATAGGTGACCCCTTATTTTTAAATGGTGACTCCTAGTTCTAGATTCTCCCACAAGAGGAAACATCCTCTCCACATTCACCCTGTCAAGATCCCTCAGGATATTATATGTTCAATCAACTTAGATGGGCAAACCATGTCTCCCACATGGCTGGCTACAGAATCCCCAATCAGATCTTCTGTGGGGACCTATCTCAAAGTGAACATCATCAAGGTGGTCAGTACAAACAATACAAGGACACCCTAAAAAGAGCAATTTTAGTAATTGTAGCTTTAAGGAATGTAGTGACTGTAGCTTTAAGACTTATTATGTTGTATAGTATCACATGACAGTGTGAACAGATCAGCTCTAAGCACGGGGAACCTTTGAGTGAGAGTTCTTCTTCTGGTTGTGGAGCTTGATGGAAGCATGTAACTGCTGCTGCTGCCTGTAAATAAAGTTTGGTGTTTTTCTATTGTGAAACCTGTCTGGAAAATCAAGCCCTTAACAAACTGGTGACGAGGATAAATCAGGCCCGGCATTGTCCCTCGTCCCGTGACTGTGAGTATCTTGTTTAAAGGAAGATATACTCACCAGAAATGCCACATTTTGATAGGACTGATCCCTTTGAATCATCCACGGAGGAATGGTGTCAATATGTAGAACACCCTGCGTTCTATTTCCATGCAAACGAAGTAATGGTGGAGGAAAAGAGGAGAGCAATTCTCCTAAGCGTTTGCAGGAGTAAAACCTATAATTTAATCCAAAGTTTGATGGCCCTGAACGTCCCTGATTTAAAGACCTTTGATGAATTGATAGACCTTGTTAAGGGACACTTTCAACCCAAATCCTCAGTCACCATGCAGAGGTTCAGGTTTAATTCAAAGGTTAGAGCCCCAGGGGAGACCATTGCTACAAATGTGGCAAAATTGAAACAACTGACTGAACACTGTGAGTTCAGGGAGACCCTAAGCGAAATGCTCCGAGATCATTTGGTCTGTGGTGTGCAAAATGATGCCATTCAATGGCGATTATTAGCTGAAGTAAATCTTGAATTTAAAGAAGCATTGGAAATAGCACTCACGATGGAAAGCCTGAATGGGATGCACAGGCTATACAAGAAGCACACAATGAGGCTGCTTTCCAGTTGAGTTGAAAACGGACAGCCGGCTGTGGTGCCAAAAGCCGGGATTCCGCCACAAAGCGGGAGGCAATCCCTGCTACCTGAAAATTTAAAATAAATACAGGAAACAGCTGAGCAGCAAATCTGAAAATGAATTGTTACCGATGTGGAAGCAATCATACTCCTGAATCTTGCCATTTCAAAAAGGTGGGGTGCTATTTTTGCGCCTAAAAGAGGGCACATACTGAAGCAATGTAAAGCAATATTGAGACAGACTCCCGGGCAGTAAAATAAGTTAATCGAAGTACATAATGTGGAAGAACCAGAAACCACCAATTCTGATATTTACTCCCATTTAATGTAAAACGAGGGAAGACAGAGCCAATCACTGTTACTCTGCAGATAAATGGAAAACCTTTAATGATGGAAGTGGACACTGGTGCTTCAACCACTGTAGTGGGAGAGCACACCTTCAAATATTTAAACAACGGTACTCAACAATTTAATTTGGAGCAGACTTCAGCCAAATTGAAAACTTATACTGGCGAAGCTATCCAAGTGAAAGGTATTACCACTGTACCTGTTTATTATAAGCACCAAACAGCACAACTCCCAGAGATGGTAGTATAAGGCGAAGGACCAAGCCTTCTAGGTTGTGATTGGTTGTAAGGAATTAAGCTAAATTGTTCTGAGATTTTCCAGCTACGAGTGGGGGGACTGCAGGAGCTGCTAAAGAAATATGACAGAGTTTTTCAAGACAAACTGGAGAGAATCAAAGGCCTACAGGCTAAGATCTACGTTGACTCGGAAGCAGCTTCTCATTTCTTTAAAGCAAGGCTGGTGCCGTATGCTCTGAGGGAGAATGTTGACACTGAATTGAACAGTTTAGAGAGGCTGAGGGGTCACACAGCCAGTTCATTTCTCAGAGTGGGCAGCACCTATAGTCCCTGTCTTAAAACTGGATCAGACCATCTGGATCTGCGGGGACTATAATCTAACAGTAAACAAAGCTGCCAAGTTGGACAAGTGCCCTATCCCCAAGATTGAGGATCTCTATGCTAAATTAGCAGGAGGGACAATTTATACTAAACTAGATATGAGTCACGCGCATCAGCAGCTGGCATAGCATGATACCTCCAGAGAGTTTGTGACCATAAACACCCACAAAGGGTTATATCAATACATGCGTCTGCCCTTTGGTATTTCTTCGGCCTATGCGATTTTCCAGAGGATGATGGAGAGTTTGTTACAAGGACTACCTCAAGTCGTGGCCTACCTGGACAATGTCCTAATAATAGGGTTCACAGAAGCTGAACACTTGGCTAGTTTGGAGGAAGTCTTGAAACAATTTTTGGAAGCAAAGGTGCGCTTGAAAAATGAAAAGTGTATCTTTCAGGCAAGTAAAGTTGTTTATTTGGGCTACCGGGTGGATGCCCAAGGGTTACATCCGGTAGAAAAAAATAAAGCTATTAAGGAGGCACCTTCGCCTAAAAATGTCTCTGAACACAAGTCATTCTTAGGTATGGCTAATTATTATGGTCGATTCCTACCCAACTTATCAACAGTCCCAGTCCCTCTACACTCATTATTAAAGAAAAACCAGTGTTGGGTTTGGAAGTCACCCCACAAAGAAGCCTTCACAAAAGTTAAACAACTCTTGCACTCTTCAAACTCTTGCACTTGTTAGTACACTGTGACCTGACAAAGGAACTGGTGCTAACCTGCGATGCATCCCCACTATGGTGTGGTACTATCGCTCAAGATGGATGATGGTTCAGAAAGGCCGATTGACTACGTGTTGAGGGCCCTTTGCACGTCCAAAAAAGGGTATTTGCAAATCGAGAAAGAAGGATTATCAATTATTTTTGGAGTTAAAATATTCCATCAATACGTTGATGGCCGACACTTCACGATAGTGTCTGATCGTAAACCGTCTGTTCAGTGAAGAAAAAGTTATCCCTCCCATAGCTTCTGCATGTCTTCAAAGATGGGCTCTAATTTTATCCGCATATAAATGCACTTTTGTGCACAGACCAGGGATGCATATAGCCAATGCTGATGCCCTAAATCACTTTCCTTTGCAGGAGAGCAGTGAACATGCCCCAATTCCCCAAGAGAGTGTATTAACGATGAATTTCCTGGATTCCTCGCCAGTCTGCGCAAGGCAGATAAGAAACTGGGTGAATCGTGATCCAGTCCTGTCTGGAGCAAGAGACCAAGCGTTGGAAAGATGGCCCCAGGAACCAGTCCCTGATGAATTGAAGCCATCCTTCACTCGAAGGAATGAACTGAACAGTCGGGATGGTATCATATTATGGGGTGCATGAGTAATTGTTCCTTCACAAGGAAGGGAACCACCTCTTAGCAGAGTGGCACAGAGCACATCCGGGAATCTCAAGAATGAAGATGATCACGCAAAATTACATTTGGTGGCCGGGCATGGACAGTGCTATCGAGAAGGTGGTTAAACACTGTATACAATGCTAACAACTGCAGAAGTTACCTGTTGCGGCCCCACTACACCTGTGGGAATGGCCTGGTAGACCCTGGGTGAGACCGCACGTAGATTATGTTGGTCCTTTTCTAGGCATCATGATCCTACTAATAATTGATGCACATTCCAAATGGCTAGATGTTTACGAGGTTAGGTCGCCAACGTCAGGTGCAACTATAGAAAAGATACGCTAAAGCTTTTCTATACGTGGATTGCCAAAAGTAATTGTCTCAGACAATGGTACTGTGTTTACTAGCGCTGAATTTCAAAGATTTGTGAGCCTAAATGGTATTAAACACGTAAAGACAGCACCATAACATTTGTTGTCTAAAGGATTAGCTGAGAGAGCAGTACAGACCTTTAAAGCTGGGGTGAAAAATTATCAGGACGATCATTGGAGACTAAACTTTCATGTTTCCTATTTCACTATAGAACAACCCCCCACACTACTACAGGTTCAACACCTTCAGAGTTACTTATGAAGCCCTGCCTTCGAATGAGGTTAAGCCTGACACTTCCCAATTTGGAGGGGAAGGTTGAGAAAAATCAAGGGAATCAAACAGCGACTCATGATTTGCATAGTCGTGAGTGAGAATTTACTGTTGGTGAAGCAGTATATTTATGAAACTTCAGTGGTGGACTGAGTTGGTTACTTGGCGTAATAGTTTCTGTGACTGCACCTGTGTCATACCACGTAGAAGTGGAGGGCCAGATCACCCACGAACACGTGGATCATTTGAGAAGAGTGGAGATATCCCAACAAAATGATGTTTCATCTGTAACTATTGTGGAACCCATGGTTCCCATTGAAGTTGTTCAACCAAGGATAGACATACCAGATGTCTCTGTCGGAATAGATAACACTGTGCCTAAAGAGGCACCTGATGTTGCTGCAGTTCCAGATAATGTGGATCCTGTAAGAGATTCAAAAGTTGTGGAGCTACAATGTTCCACCTGGATCAGAAAACCACATGAGAGACTGAACTTATAATTCCATGACCCATGTACATAGTTGTAATGTCATGAAGGTAGATGTTCTTATAAATACAAACTGTACAAAAAATTTAAAGCGGGACGAATGTAGTAATTATAGCTTAAGGAATGTAGTGACTGTAGCTTTAAGACTTATTGTGTTGTATAGTGTCACATGAGAGTATGAACAAATCAGCTCTAAGTGTGGGGAACCTTAGAGTGGGAGTTCTTCTTCTAGTTGTGGAGCTTGATGGAAGCATGTAACTGCTGCTGCAGCCTGTAAATAAAGTTCAATGTTTCTAATTAGAAACCTTTCTGGAAAATCATGTCCATAACACGCTTGGAAAAACATTGCAGCTGACTGGCCCATGTGGAGACAAACTTTGAAATTTGCTTCGAAGGCCATCTAAGCTAAACTCACAACATCCTATGTGCCCAGAGGAAGGTCAGAGGTGGCACAGCTGCAGCAGTTCTCCCAAGCATCAACAACAACATGAACTGCCAGTTGTGTGGACATTCATGCTGATCTGGCAACAGACTCTTCAGTCACAACAGGACTCACAGAAGATGATGAAGTCACTTACAATTCGGATATACCCGAATATCAAAGAGTCTACCACCATGAAAGTGATGGAAAGAATCTTTGGGATATTGGGTTGGTTTGGTGCCTCATTCATTACATAACTTAAGAGAGGGTTGCAATTTTAGGGCTGTAAAGGTTAACTTGAGACTTAGGGCTGCCTTCAACAACCCCCCACCCCGGGTAACAGGAACAGAGGTGATGGGACTGGTAAAATAGTGGGGAGCGGTGACAGGATGGCTCCCCATCACTGTCCCATCACTGGGGAGGTATCCCAGTGGCAAGCAGGAGATGGACTGTGAGGCAGATCGGCTGCCCGCTCAATGGAGATGGGCATACAATTTGCGTAACTGGGCCCACATTTCACCGGGTTGCTGGCATTTTCTGACAGCAGAGTGGCCCCACCGCTTGGGAACGCCACCAACTTCATGGAGTTGGCCTCCCTATGGCAGCCCAGGGTACCAGTGGGGCTGAATGTTCCATGGCACAAGGAGGGGGGCTGTGGGCAGAGAAGGCTGCCCCTGCAGGCTCCGCAGCACCAATGGGTCATCCAGAGAGGTTTCCCCACTGTCCCAGAGAGGTTTCCCCACTGTCCCACAGGGCTTACCATCCTCAACCCCTCAGATTTTAATATTTAAATACCTGCCCAAGGGAGCCACCATTTTGAGGCAGGTATGTGGTCACCTGCCTGCCTCAGCAGTGCCTGTCTCTCTCTTTAACTGGAGCAGCAGCAACAGGAAACCAGTCACTGTCCTTAATTGGATGAGAGGACTGAGCTGCATTCTGCCCCAATATCCAGGTCCTGAAGCCCATGGTAAAATTCAGCTCTAACAGTCATCTCATTTGATTGTATTTGTGGTTCCACGCCTAGCCCATATCCCTACTGAACTGCAAAAAATTATGACTATAACCTCAGTATTTGCATCAATGCTGAATCTATGTTTTTATGAAGCAATCAAAGGTTTCTTCTTCTGAAGATGAGTGTTTGGACAAGCTTAGTGCACTCAGAGCCATGATGATAACAAAATATTTAACCTAATTTAACCTCTCACATCTCAGCAGGCCCAGTGCTGGCTGCACTCAGTATGGTGTATGAGTTCCTTTAGGCACCCTAGGGGTGTGGAATTTTGGTCCTTTTAGTTCTGGATTTCTGCCTAGAAAGTGGGTTCAACGAGGACCAATTTCTCTCCCATTATGTTTTGAATTCTTATCAAATCCTGGTTTTCCTCTAAAACATTCCAGTATCGTTTAAAACCTTCAGCAAAGAAAGACCCTTCTGAAAGCAAAATTGAAAAGTTTAGGGGCGACAAAGATCAGGAAAAGATACGACTGATTTGTCTTGAATGATTTTTCTGATAACTTCACTACTCAGACCACCAACTGAGATCAGGAGCACCTCAGACAAAGATTTAAAAAATCTAATTGTACATTTCAACCTGCTTTTAATAAACATTTCATTAATTAAAAAAATAACAATGGGTATGAGGATAATGAAATGATGCAAGAAATAGCTAGTTATATTTGTTATGTCATATTTCATAGATGGAAAAGTGCAGGCAGCAGGGGTTAAAAGCTGATCATGGCTGTCCGGGGGGACTAGAAGACATAGGAGTATGAGGATTTGCAAGTGATTTTTTTTATCACTCTGATATAGAAACATAAATGGTGTTACCTTAGTTTCTGATTATTATTCATTAATGGTAGAAATGAGCTTACAATTACTAGTGGTGAACAGTTATTTTTCAGACTGGTGAGAGGTTGGTATTTGCTCTTTTGGATGTATATTAATTACCTGGACCTGGGTAAACAGGGCACAATTTCAAAGTTTGCACATGTCACAAAGCTCAGAGATACAATAAGATGTGAGGAGCATTGTACCAGCTTTAGAGGACGTAGAGAACTGGTGTCAGTTTCTTGTTAGTGTTGTGGTGAGTAATCCTGCCTGTCACATGTGAGATTGAGATTCAATTCCCTGACAGAGACGATGCATTTTCTTTTCAAGATATTAAGAGGAGCAGGTAGGGTAGATAAAGGGGAACTATTTCCGCTAGTTGGGGAGTTTAGTACTAGGCAGCATAATCTAAAAGTAAGAGCCAGGCCTTTTAGGAGCAAAATTAGAAAACACTTCTACTCACAATGGGTAGCAGAAGTTTGGAGATCTCTTCCACAAACGGCAATTGATGCTGAATCAATTGTTAGTTTTAAAACTGAGATTGATACATTTTAGTTACTCGAAGGAGTTAGGGGATGTGGGGCAAAGGTGAGTGAATGGAGTCAGGTCGCAGATTATCCATTATCTCATTGAATGTGGAATAGGCTTGAGGGGCGAAATAGACTACTCATGTTTCATCTTCCTAAATGAACAGGCACTTGGCAGACGTACCTTATTGCAGGTAGGTGTGAAATTGTGCAATTTGGTAGGAAGACAGAGGTAAGACAATATAAACTGATTAAAAACAGAATTACCTGGAAAAACTCAGCAAGTCTGGCAGCATCGGCGGAGAAGAAATCAGTCAACATTTCGAGCCCTCATGGCCCTTCAGCAGAACTGAAGGGCCATGAGGGCTCGAAACGTTGACTGATTTCTTCTCCGCCGATGCTGCCAGACTTGCTGAGTTTTTCCAGGTAATTCTGTTTTTATTTTGTTTTGGATTTCCAGCATCCGCAGTAGCTTTTAGCTTTTTGTTTTTATAATATAAACTGATTGGTGCAATTTGAAAAGGAGTACAGAAACAAAGAGACCTGGAGGTGTTTGTACACAAATCTTTGAAGGTGGCAGGACAAGTTGATAAAGCTGTTAAAAAACACCTATGGGATCCTTGGCTATATAAATAGAGTACAAGCACAATGAAGCTCTGCTAAGCCTTTATAAATCACTGGTTAGGCCTTGGCTGGGATATTATTTCAGGGTAAACAAGGCAGGTGGAGCTAGTGGATATCAAGTAAAACTGCTTAAAATAGATATGCAAAAACATTATTTATTCCAAATATTTATCATCTCATAACCAATTTTCTAGGCATACTATTGAATTCTGAGTTGTCTAAATTGCTGTATAGGACAGACAAATATCGTCTTTTACTTATGTTCTGAAGTACTCACCACCTTATCATAATTAAGATCTGCTACAACAAGGTTTGGTATGTAAGGACCAATCCTTGACAACATTAACATTGAATATAAGATCATAAGATCATAAGAACTAGGAGGAGGAGTAGGTCATTTGGCTCACCAAGCCCACCCTGCCACCTGACAAGATAATGGCTGACCTGACCATGGCACCAACCCCAACCTTTCCCCTGCAACCCCCAATCCCCCAACAATCAGAAATCTGTCCAACTTAGCCCTGAATACACCCAATGTCTCTGCCTCCCCCTCTCCCTGTGGAAGAAAACCCCAAAGATCAACAACCCCCCCCAAAAAGAGAAACCCTCCCCAACCCCAGTCCAAATGGGAGACCCCCCCCCCCCCCGCCATGAAAAGTTTGGTGTCAGGGCCAGTTAACTTTCCAACACAATGACATACAGCAGCATTCTTTACAGTGACAATGGTTTGTGCAGCAATTATTCATGTACAGGAGGTAGCCATATTTACATTACAAATGGCATGTGACAAACACAAACTGAGGCCTGTTGTAGATGGAGAAGCTTGTGGCATACCATCAATGAACAATAATCTGGGGTACACCAATGTATATTTTATTGCAGTCTGAAAAATAACTGCTCGCCGCTAATACTTAACCCCAATGGTTCTACTTGTAAGCTCATTGCTACCATCAATGAACAATAATCAGTAACTATAAGCCATTCAAAAATGCATCCCAAGTGTAATGAAAGAAAGAAATGCACCCAGACATGAAAATTCCATGGTAAATTGACTGTTTGTTAGTACATTTTTACAGTGAGGTCTATCAATGCCAAAAGGTGTGCCTTTAAGTATCAGAATAACAGTAATAGTGAAGGGATATATCTACTAACCAACTCAGTAAACTATTATGACCATATCAACCCAATAGTAAATTTTGTTGAAGTATCTTCAATTCAAAGTTTAAACAAATGCATAAAGCGAAATATTTACATCCAGGCATAATTTTCCAATTCCAGCCCTTGCTAATCAGCACTGGCCATTTAATATTCAAATTGCAATGTTCTTTTATACTTTGTGCTGCCTGCATTTTCCCTGGTCTGTATGTGGAGGACACAAGGTTCTAAAGCTTCTTCCCCTTACATTAAATATAATAAAATGATCAGTGCTGTAACACGCTGGATGCCTGGGTCTTTGCCCTTCTTTCCAGAAGCGTTGATTAGCACCATAAACAAATGCCCATTGCCAAAAATATTTAACGCAGAGCAAAATCTACCTTTACACAACTTGCATTTGTGACAGCACAAAAATGCATTCATGCCTGAATATACATTAAAAACACAATTTAGATCCACTGAAAGATAGAGAATCTGGCGAACTGTGTATGAGTGTTCTCTCGCACTGAGAAGCTGTTGAACCATGTCTCACGTTACCTTGTTATGCTTCTGTAGAGCCTGCTCCATGTCAGGCCACTATCAGTAAGGTGAAAAATGCTTTCCAGTTCTCATATGGCTTTAAACCAAATACCGACAGTTCAATGCCTTTTAAAATTTCAATGAAGATTTCTATCAAAATTTTAGTGATGGCACATGCATAATTCTCCAAGTCCACACATTTTGAAAGGACTCAAACGTTTGATAAGAGGAAGTTTGGATAAAACTAAGGATATTTTTAAAATGTTATTCAGGCAATAATGCACATAATAGAGCAGAGGGTTAACTAGCCAATACATAACATAAATTTGCCCAGTATTAATTATGTGGGGAGATATAAAGATTGTACTCAATAGCATTTGTTTGCATGTAATGTTTGCGGTGCTTAAGGTAAAAGCTCTAACTTGGCATATATTTATAATCAAAAGGGATAGTTTGATGTCTAGATTTCTAGCTGATCCAAGAATTATACTGAGGCTAATTGTAATAGTTTACTCATGACTTTCCAGTCTGATCCCTTTTTTTCCCAGTAGTGTTGGTTACATCAAAAATGTTCTTTACCCCAGTAATTTTCTGCTGAATTAAACATAATGGGGCATAGCAGCTTAACAGTGCCAAGCTGCATTTGTCTAGAAGAATAATGCCAAATTGTAGGTTACCATACATCATTTACAGTACATAAGGTACAGTAACAAAGGTGCACATTGGCAGATAACAATTGTATTTTCATTAAGTGTCAACTAGTTCTAAATGTGGGGACAATTTTGTATCCTGGGCTCCCAACTACTGGAGAAAGTTCAAGATTCATTTGTTACAATGTCATGGACAATCATTCTGGGGAAAAGGACTTGCATTTATCTAGTGCCTTTCACAACCTCAGGCCATCCAAAAGTGCTTTACAGCCAATGAAGGACTTTTTGAAGTTTTGAGATGTAGTTGCTGTTGTAATGTAGGAAATGCAGCAGCCAATTTGCACACAGCAAGCCCCCACCTCCAGCCCCCACCCCCGCAACCCAAACAGTAATGAGGTCTATTACCAGATAGTCTTTTCTAGTGATTCTGGTTGAGGGATATATGTTGGCCAGGACACCAGGAGAACTCCCTTGCTTGGAATAGTGCAGTTGTACCTTTTACATTCACCTGACAGAGTAGATGGGGCCTCAGTTTACTGTCTCATTGGAAAAACTGCACCTCTTTCAGCACTGGACTGAGATATCAGCCTCGATTATGTGATCTGTGTTTCTGGAGTGAGACTTGAACCCAAAATCTTCTAAATCTGATGTGAGGGTACTACCATTGAACTGTTTGCAAGGCCTAGGAAGGAGTTCATTATTCCATCAGTCAACTTATAAGCTGAGTCCAAAAAGTACAGGCATTTTCAAAAATATTATGGAAAACAGACCAAATTGTTCTTCTAAATCTGATGTGAGGGTGCTACCATTGAACCGTTTGCAAGGCCTAGGAAGGAGTTTGTTATTCCATCAGTCAATTTATAAACTGAGTCCAAAAAGTGCAGGCATTTTCAAAAATATTATGGAAAACAGACCAAATTGTTCTTTCCGTTACCATCTTCAGCTTCTTCATCAATGACTTTCCTTCCATCATAAGGTCAGAAGTGGGGATGTTCCCTGATGATTGCACAATGTTCAGCACCATTTGCGACTCCTCAGATACTGAAGCAGTCCATGTCCAAATGCAGCAAGACCTGGACAGTATCCAGGCTTGGGGTGTGAAGTGACAAGTAATATTCACATCACACAGTGCCAAGCGCCAGGTAATGGCCATCTCCAACAAGAGTGAATCTAACCATGGCCCCTTGACATTCAATGGTATTACTATTGCTGAATCCCCCACTATCAACATCCTGGGGGGGTCACCATTAACCAGAAACTGAACTGTCCACCATCTATAAGGCACAATTCAGGAGTGTGATGGAATACTCCCCACTTGCCTGGATGGATGCAGCTCCAACAACACTCAAGAAGCTCAATGCCATCCAGGACAAAGCAGCCCGCTTGACTGACACCCCATCCATCACCTTAAAAATTCACTTCCTCCACCACTGATGCACAGTGGCAGCAGTGTGTACCATCTACAAGATGCAGCAACTCACCAAAGCTCCTTCGACAGCACCTTCCAAACCCACGAGCTCTACCACCTAGAAGGACAAGGGCAGCAGCTGCATGGGAACACCACCACCCACAAGTTCCCTTCCAAGCCACTCACCATCCTGAATTGGAAATCTATCGTTGTTCCTTTACTGTTGTCAAAATCCTGGAATTCCCTCCCTAACAGCACAGTGGGTGTACCTACACTATATGGACTGCAGCGGTTCAAGGGAGCAGCTCATTATTATTGCTTAAAGACAATTAGCAATGGGCAAAATTGCTGGCCTTGCCATCAATGCCCACACCCCATGTGAGACTAAACAAAACAAATAGTGCTATGGTAATATTAGTGATTTCTTTGTCTTTTCACAAGTTTGTATCTCCCACGTGTTAATTTACTAGGGCCGAATCTTCCTAGCTGTGCTACTTTCTACCATGTTTTATATTAAATACACACGCTTTAAGGCACATTTGAAGTAGTTTTAAGCACTTCATAGCCATTAGTCAATTGCTTAGTCACAGATTTGCTATAAATGAATTGTGCTATAGAGGATTTATGAAGTATTGAGGTTCCTTACAATTGCTGTGATGTGAATAAGATTTGTCAGCAATGCTGCCTGCCCTTACTACATTGTATCAGATAATTGAATTAAAGAAAAATAAAAAGTATGATCTGAATGAAAATTGCATGTTATCCAACTCTTTTTATCTAGCAAATGGAACGGAAGATCCAGAAGATAAAGGTGCAGCCCATATGTGTAGAAACTGGAAACGTAGGACATGACATGTAATAATATAATGATTGTCACAGAATGTAAATAGCTAATAGCTTTGTTGTAGTACTGAGTTAACAAGGTGCTAATTGGTTAATTGGGAGTGAACTGGATATAAAGCAGACACTCAAAAGGACTGTAGGGTGTTAGAACCAAAAGAAATGGTGATTGGTTTGGACCTGACAAAGGACAGTTTTATTCTTCACAAAGAATATACAGAACTATCACTAACCATAGATTACTATTAATTGTTAAATCACGGTGTTGCGGAAAAGAGATGTGAATTATGAAAAAAAGCAACTGCTTACAAGTAGCACTGAGAGTTTATATCAAGCAGAAAAGACAAAACAGGCTGAGGCTCTTTTCTCTAGGGAAGAGAAGGCTGAGGGATGGCCTAATAGAGGTTTTTAAAATTAGGAAGGTGTTTCATAAGGTAGACATAGAGATGTTTCCACTTGAGTGGAGCCTAAAACCAAAGGCCATCAATAGAAAATAGTCATTAATAAATACAGTAAGGAATTCAGGAGAATCGTGTTTGTCCAGAGAGTGGTTAGGGTGTTGAATTTGCTATCACATAGAGTAATTGACGTGAATAGTATCGATCCCTTTAAGGGGAAGCTAAATAGGCAACGAGGGAGAAAGGAATAGAAGGATATAATAGCATTATACCTTATATGAAGTTGGGTGGGAAGAGGTTGTGTGGAGTATAAACATTGGTATAGGCCTGTTTGGCAGAATGGTCTGTCCCTGTGCTATAAATTCTGTCTAATTTAACAAGGGTTTTATTTGTAAAGTACCATAATGAAAACAATGGAAAACTTCACTTTTGTTCATGATTGTCAAATGACACGAAATTTCATGCACAGCCTCAGGAGCAGATGTCACAGATTTACCACACTAAATGCAGGGACATTCAGGGCTTCTCCAACAATCTCAGCATCAGCAGATTGATTGCCTCAGGTTTAACTCCTGAAAGGATGCAGATAGAAAATGGTTGGCTATGAGTGCAATCAGTAGACTAATGAGATAGCTAAGTGAGTCTAGCAAATTTACATAGGCTGATCCAAGGGTGCAACCTCACTATGTAGCTCTTAAGAATTGTTTTTATGGCAACAAATCATTTTTGGTGCTCTGAACCTTTAAGACACTTCAAGTTGTACAATCAGAAAGAAATTGAGGGGCCAATATTTGTTACAGGTGCTTGATGCATCAGTTCTTATTTTCTGGGTGCAATGGGAGAAAATTTCAAGGTTTTTTGTGGTGACTGCATATGGGACCTTGCAAGTAGTGAAATGTTTGCTTTCCCTTTTTCTGATTTAGTGGTTGGGTACCAAACACAACAAGTGACCATCCTATCATCTTCCTCTGATTCTTTCTGGTTTTAATTTCCCTCCTCCTCAGATATTCCGCAGATGTTTTCTTCCAAAAAAATCAATTGTTGATAGGAACATAGATGAAGCCAATCTGAAGGTTGGAAAGTATGATATGTGAACACAGGATTTTAAACTCTCAATCATCTGAGAATGCTTATATAAATACTGCTGTTTAGGAGATTTACCTAATCTTTGCTGTATTCTCAAACAGATGGACAATATCAGACTATATTGACTGCAATTATGATTGGCATGCATATTATGTTAATCTATATTATAGGATATTAATATTTTAACTTGAATGCAATGGCATGTTACATATACCAAAAATGTACCCTTAAATTAAAATTAAAAACTTAAAGACTTGGTTGATGTGCTTCCTCTTTCTAGCCATAAGGTTGAAAATTATGAGCACTCTTATTTCCGCGGATATAATTGTTTTCTGGCTCCGTCTTTGCCCTATCCCTTCATCATAGACCTTTGCTTAACCACCTGTGCATGTATCCACCTTAGAAGGTCATTAACACATCTCATTAAGTTCTGACATTTTGCAAATGTTGGAATATATTTGTCCATGGCTTTTTAGTGCTTACTTCAATAGGCCAATATTCCTTTATTTATTTTTAATGGATTATTTCAACAGAACATCAACCTCTATCTTTGAGACCTGCATAGGTATTAAATTGCTTTTAATTTTGCTGCATTCAACTCCACTGCAAACTAAACCATACTTGTTCACAAAGACCAACTGGGCTGTTTCCAGTTGTTAAACTATTTAATTTATCCTATTACATGCTGTATTCCATTTGATGGCTTAACTTACCATGGTAGTGGTAAATTACTATGCAAAAAAAAGACTGAAAATGATGTTCTAATGACCGGGTAGTAAATAAGTGTAATTATTGTGCTATTACTGTACAAACAGTTTTAAAAGTCAATGATTTATATAGCTGGTTAAATTCTTTATACATATGCCTCATTTATAACGAACAACATTGCTAAGTGGCTAAGAGAACTGGGTAAAATACTTTTGTGTTTCATAAGATCCTTAACTGCCTCCAGAAATTTCACTCTGTTATGGGAAGGGTCCCAATTCTTAAGCAGAATTTGTACAAATGATATTCAAGAATTGTTGGCACTGAATAATATTCAGAGTGAAACAGGAAGCTAATGCAAGAAGTAGAGAACGAATGCCACCATTTGTGCATAATCCCTGCTTTTTTCATTTCTTTGGCTACAGTAAAGCTTTTAAGAGCAATGATGAAACCAGCCTGACTTTTTATATCATCATAAAGAATCATACTAATGCTGATTTTTTTCAGTGATTTTAGTTACCAATTTGAAATGCATTTTTGATCAATGCCTTTTTTTTGCATACACTTTAAAAATAACAGCATTACTGTCATAAATTCATATAGTGCTGGGTATTACAAGTTTATTATCAGATTTTATTTTTCACAACATGCAATGTAAATACAAAGGAAGAATTTGCATTAGAATTTCATGCAGAATGGTTAAGGTTTAATACAAATCTTGGCAAGTGCATAGCTTGTGATAATTCTTTTGTTTATTGAACCCTCAACATAAGGAAGAAATGTTAGAATGATATCAGGGATCCAATTTCTGAAGATATTTAGTGTGATTGAAGCAGTCAGTCAATTTTTTTTGCCAATAATAACTATAAAATCTTATAACATAAAACAATCGAGTTCCCTTCAGCTTCTGTCTATGAGACATTTATAGGACACAAACCGGATCAGCGTGGCCTCAAATTTTTCTTCTAATGAAAAGCTTGAGAATTCTGTTAATAAGATTGGAGGAATGTAGGAACAGGAGTAGGCCATTCAGCCCATCAAACCTGCTCTGCCATTCAATTAGATTATAGCTGATCGTCTACCTCAACTCCACTTTCCCGCGCTATCCCCATATCCCTTGATGTCATAGTACAATTAGTACAATGACATCATTGGGAGAAATATACAGCCTTGAAACTTGTGATTTCTAAGTATTTGATTTTATTCATGGGCTGCTAATTATCTTACTCTTATATTTTAATTATTAACTGAAAAATAATTTAGTGGGTATCTTGTTTTTAAATCATTCTCACAATGAGAGTGTCACTGGCAAGGCTGGTATTTATTGCTTATTCTTAATTGCCCTGTGAGGCTTGTGGCAGGCCACCTCCTGGAACCTTTGCAATAGCAGTGTGATACAACTGAATGATATGCTAAGCTCCATAACAGAGGGCAGTTAAGGCTCAACCACTCTGGTGTGGGACTGGAGCCACATGTATCCAAACTGGGTAAGGATGGCAGGTTTTCTTCACTAAAAGTGCTCAGTAAACAAGTTGGGTTTTTATGACAATCTGACAATTTCATGGTCAGATTTATTGCTACCAACTTTTCATTCCCAGATTTTTTAAAAAGCTAAATTCAAATACACAAACTGCTATTGTGGGATGTGCACTTTCTGGAACAAGTTCAGTTCTCTTGACCACTGGTTGCACATCATAACCACTGCACTACACTCAGTAAAATGAATGAGTTGGGCTGGGGGATGGTTAGGACCTACATAACATCATAGGTATGACAGAAGCAGGAGAGTTTTCTCAGTTGAAAGAAAAATTGTGCATCATGAATATTTTTAGACATTCATTTACAGCCTTTTCAGGGAAATGATGTTAATCAGGTTGACTCTGGTGAAGGTGCTCTTGGTAAATGTAAACCAAATCCAGACAGAAGTTCTTGGACTTTCACTTATTTCATTTCTTGAAGGTTCTTCTGCCTATTCTTGAATAATTAGCATTTTGAGATCTGTGCTGTATTTTGATTGTTCATTGAAGAAAGAGTCAAATTGTTTACAGTCAACCTTTTTATAAATCATTATTTTAAACTGTTAGCTTATTAACAATCATGCACTGGAGTAAACTTTAGACTCATGTTACATTTTATCATTATTTACTGTATAAATACAAGATTTACCACCTCTAATATGGAATAAGGTCTCAAGCACATGGTTAAGTGCCTTCTATATTAGTGTGTCCAGCAGTATACATCCCAAAGGCTTGAGCTGCAATACTTATGTACAATATATAGAAATAATTTCACCCCTGAAAGTGATTAAAACATAGGAACAAGAATCGGTTATTCAGCCCATTGAGTCTGCTCCGCCATTCAGTTAGGTGATAGGTGATCAATACCTCAATTTAATTTACTTGCCTCAACTCCATATTCCTTACCTAACAAAAATCTGTTGATCAATTTAAATTCTTTTGAACATGTTACTTTCAAGTCCATTTCTTTTATGCACAGACCTTCAAAGGGATTTTCTAATGAAGCCACGACACAGTGAAGAGAAGTTGGTTTAAAATCATAATCCTTTTTTATGCAGAATATTTTTTTTCAAGGAATGAATCTAATGTAAAAGCGCAAGCATCATGTTCTTTCCTTCGAGTGAGTCATTCACTCTGCCAAAATTCATGGAATACAATTTCCTGTTTAATCTTTTGTTTAATAGATACTGAATATGGTTTATATTATACAGAAGTTAAACCAGTTGATCAAAGTCTTGAAACATAGGAGGATTTTGCTTAGAAACAAAACCCAGCATCAATTACTATCTTTGGGGGAGGAAGAGTCAGAACAAAGAATGTGAGGGAAACTCAGAGAGTGAGATTGAGGATGGAAATTCTAATTTCGCTGAGATAAAGACATGAGTATGAAAAAAAAGACTTCTAGTCAGATAAAATTAAACAACACTATATTTTCATTTTTTAGTACAGTCAGGGCCACTCTCTTCTCTCTTTATAATTCCCTTCATGTATACTCACTAATGAGGATGCCGGCCCTAATTATTTTGCAGGATATGTTGAAAGGCCATTTCTGCTGTCTGTTTTCCCATCTCTACCTGTGCTTCTGCTTCTCTAAGCTGTACGTAGACCATTTACCTTCCTTGATGCTTTGATAGATAGTTTTCATTCATAATGCCATCACTTCATCTGAAAAAAACAACAGCCAGCAGTGCAATTCTGGTACAAAAGGCATTACACAGTAAAAAAATAAACAAGCAAGAATGGCACGCTACAGTAAAGGGTCATTGAATTAACCTCAATTATAATTTCTAATATGCTTTAGTAAAATCATCTTCTAAATAAACACTAATATAGCCTCTACATAAATTTGTTACGGAAAGCATAATTGTACTTTATATTGTTTTGGGATAAATTGGAGTGAAAATTATTAAGCAAAATGACAGTAATGCTTACAAATATAAACCAAAATTGCCACTGCATTGGATATTGTATGTATTGTTATATATTGAAGCAAAAGCACTAATCAGCTAATTTCCAAACCTTTTATTATTGAGTCCTTGTCTTCCTAACTACATAATCATTTGCCATTTATGTAACCAACAAATTACATAAAACTAACTGTTGGTTCTGTCCTGACAGTTTAACCCAGGTTTTGTTAATGACATAGAAACTCGTATCAAAACTTCAAAAGATCCTTCCTTCTTATGTAAGACTTTTAATTATGTTTTAATGATTGTTAACCTAATATGTTAAAAGAAAAAATGCTCCATCTTATTGGTTTATGAAATTAGAATTTGTTATAAAGTAACCATTTCATAAATGAATTTAAAATGCACTTGAATAACAGAAATTTTGGAATGAACGGTAATAAATAGTGGAGCTTGGCATTTTAAGGATTAATACAATGTTCATATACGGTAATACTTAATTCAATCCATAGTGTGCATTTGATGTTAGACATGTGAATTGTGTACCGGAACACTGTCACTTTCACCTTAAGTTCTGAAGGGTCATTTGCCTTTCAAGATCCAAATCGCTTTTCATTTATATATTTTGAAAAATGATTTCTAAAAAAATGCATGTGAGAACTCAACATTTAACAATTAGTAGTACTTCAAAATAAGCAAAATAAATTGTAGTTTTGTTAGGTTTCTAATCTTGGTGCATCTGTGAAAATGTTGACAGTTTAAAATCGTTGTATTTGTTATTTATTTTTAACCTTTTCTGAAGAGACATGTTCTGGACAAATATGTTTTCTTGCCATCAAGTGTACCATTCCAGAGTAATAACATCTGAACTGCACAGGAAATACTTTATGTTTTTTGTTGTTACTAGCCGAGAACATATTATTACAACATGAAGTTATCACCAATAATATATTTAAAACTCAATGCTCAATATTTAATTCAGTTTCATGAAAATAACAAATATTCTTAAACTCAACATCAGAGTGCTCCATGTGTTTTAACTGATACAACTCAATATTTTTGTACTCGGATATGATGTAAAAATTTGCATTACCGCTTGCTCTTAAATCCAACATATACTTAGCTTGCAGTATGAAAGCCACTGCAGTAGTAAAATTTGTGACCATATAAGACATGTATTCCAATAAGTTACGATGATATTTTCAATTCACAAAATTTGGGAAGAGTATTATATGGAGCCTTGCAGAGATTACTCTGTGAAACCTTCTAATATAGTTTCTACATTGCAATAGTGACTACACCTCGTAGGTGCTTCATTGATTTAAAGCATTTTGGTATGTCTTGAGGTTATGAAAGGTGCTACATAAATGCAAGTCTTTTTTCCCCCTTTTTTTCCTCTGCAGAGAATCTGATTGACCTAGTTCAATGTTGCAGAAAACACATGACAAAATGGTTTAAAACCCAATTTCTTAAAGCTATGATGGGGAGACAATGAGCCTTGTAGAATATGAATCAGCTGCTTCCAAATTAAAAAGGAGCACTTTCAGTGATGTTTCTGAAATAGTACATGGGTATTTGTATATTAAAATAATATACAGTGCATTCAAATGCACTTGTGAGATATGTTAGCAAATTCCTGCTAATTCAATTCTTTCCCTGGTGAGGTGATTGAGAATTGTATTTGCACAGACCGCACATATAAAAATCAAGGCCCTGAAACTTTTCTTTGCTACCCTCATGTGTGCAAAATGCAGGCAGTCTCGTGGGATCTGACACAAATATTTTGTGAAGTGAAATCAAATCAAAAGCAGCTAATGGAAAATATTATCGTATAGTAACTGGTGTGAAAGCCACTCTGGTTCCAAAATTTGCAAAAATTCTATGAGAAAGTAATTGCCAGATGAAACAGAAGTTGGCACAGTCTGCTCAAGTAATCTAGTTAATTCTTTCAGTGCTATTGATGATTATGATGAAGAAATATATGTAACAAAATTAAATTGTGATGGTTTTAACATCTTTTTTTTGCCTTGAGAGAAACTCAATCAACCTTTTTCATCTTTAAATGAGAAATTCTTCCAGGGCAGGCTCATTCAGTACCAGGTAGAAGTGAGATACCTGGCCAATGGGAGGGAGGTAGAAACAGTATGGTTTGCACTTTGCATTTTATTTCAGTTCTCCTCCCATTTGGCCAACGACTGACACTGGCTCAGGTTTTGAGACATTTGCTGTCACCTGTCTCTCCTTAACCAGACTCCATAGTGTTCAACCCAGCAGGCAATCTAGTAATGAAAATGCAAATAACCTATGTATCAAAAATAATTCTACGGTTACATTTATAAAAAGAACCCCGCCAATAACCAAATTTAGCACAATAAAACGGAGATATCTGATAAAGGGACATAAAGACAAAATTAAAGACAAAGTCAAAATACTAAGGATGCTGGGGATCTGAAACTAAAACACAAAGCACTGCAAATACACATAATCTGTGGAGAGAGAAACAGAGTTAATGTTTAAGGTTCATAACCTTTCTGCTGAGTATTTCAAACATTTGCTGTCGGAATGCTGCAAACACTCAGCAGGTTAGGCAGCATCTTTGGAGAAAGAAATAGAGTTAACATTTCAGGTGGTGGCATTCTGCCGAGTGTTTCCCGGCAAATGAAGCTGTAACCTTATGGAAATGAACTGCCTCCATTAGCTTGAGTAACTTAAATGAAGTGCTCTACTTGTCTCTGGAGACCAGAACAGTTCCATTTCCCACTGCCGTCACTGATTGTCACTGTTTAGCCAGACATTTTCAACCCCCTAGCTCCTGCAAAAGAAATCATATACTTTCACAACTTCTACATCAAAAATTGGAGAAATTAGCTCAAATGACTTGTGCTACATTGCGTGAGTTACATTTGGAAAATCTACATCTGTCTGGTTTTCGCTGTCTGCCGAAATGCGGCTCTCATCACAGCCAACATATGCACCATATGGTTTTGAACATAGCTACTTAATAAGAGAAATAAAATTGGTTAAAATAACAACAAAAATAACCCTTACTCTGACATATTTTTGTAGTGCAATTTAAAGTTCTTGCTGAGGCATCCTCCTCGCTCTAGAGATTAGTATATTTATTATAGTGAATTAATGGACGCTGACTGCTATTCTTTTAATATTTCTCACTTATGGATTAAGGTCGACGAAATTCCACCTATCGACAATTTTATGGAGATAAAATGGTATGAGTAAAAAAAAAAGTCACATTTCTTACTTTTCTACCCACGGTAACTTCTTGAATCATATAATGGGGCCAGAGGAATTTTAGCTCCAACGTGTGCTGAATGCCAACTTCATCACCTTGCAGGGCTTCCCAGCAGGGGGAGCGCTTTTGTGACTCCCTTCTCAGGTACATGCTGTGTAAGAAGACTATAATAGTGTGACTATAATAGTGTCTTTCATCTTTCCACAGAATGTTGGCTACCAGCACACGTCTGCTTTATTTAGGAGCCAAAGTGCTGTGGAAAATTATATAACAACTTTACAGAGTACAAGCAGTCCTCAGTGATGTCATCATCCCCAGAAAACACGGTATACACGAGGAGAACGTTCATCCCCCGTGGCGAATAAAATGGAATGTTTCAAGCTGCATTTTCCCGACAGTATAGTCTCCAGAAAACTTGGCATCGAATTGCAATTCTTTGGGGCAAAAGCTATTGTGACTTGCCTTTTTTTAAAAAATGGATTGAAACTCCTTTTCAAATCTGTTAGCACTTGTTTGCATCCAGCTCTCCAAGGACCTAACTTTCTGCACACCTTCTCTCCATCGGAAGATTGGCCCAAGGCTTTGGGGCTGCGCTTTTCAGCACCAAGTTGAGATCCCACGATGACTTGATGGGAATTTTGCCATGTCAACCTCTGGAAGGCGATCTTCAAACATTGCCTCGGATCCTTTAATCCCTCTGCTTCGTGAAACGGAGGCAAAAACGGTTGAACTCAAGTCACCGCAGCTAAAACGCGCAACTCCAGGAGCATCGAAGGCAGCAACAATAAATAAATAAATACGATTTGCAAACGACACCATGATAGTTTGAAAGTAGGACGAGAAGTGTGGTAACCTTTTCAAATACACCACAGAATAAAAGGAGGGACGAGAAAGGGAAAATTTCACACCCCCCAACCAAAAAACGTAGCATTATTTTGCCATCATCTTCCGAAAAGTAGTATTTATGATTTTAAGACTGTGTTGACAAAACTCGACCAATCATACAATGAAAGCGATCAAAAGACAAAGGGAAAAAAAACCAAAACACACAAAAGAATCTCCTAAATCTGCAATATTTTTCTTCACGAATCAGATTGTCAAATTCACAAACCATTCAATCGGCAATCTGTTACCCAACCCGCCCGTAACCACAGTCTGATTATCTGATCTGATAGAAATATTTTAGAATTTGTGCTTTCACATTTCTTTCGTGTGTGTGTGTGTGTGTGTGTTTTTATTCTGTGCCTATTGTGAAAGAAATGTCGATAGCATTACCGAATGTATGATTTCAATCATTCGGGAAATCGCTGTCAATATTTCAGTGTCTGTTGGATAAACTCTCCCAAGGCTGTTAGCTTTAAACACAATCCAGACCCCGGCCGGTCTGATACAGGCGGGACACCAACATAATCAATTCCTAACGGAATTCTACTCACACACCAAAAAAAAGGCTGAAAAAGGATTTGTTTTCACCATTAGGCGCTCACTTCTTCAGATATTTAAATAACCCCCCTCCGAATAACAATTGAACGGTACAGTTGTCCCCTCTTATTTTGCACACACTTATATAAAACAGCTAAAACAAAACAAAAAAAAAACAGCTCGCGATGAACCGAAACGCTGTATAAATGCAGACTCGCATAAATTAGGGATTGATGCATCGGTACTGATGATATAAGGAGCACAACTGGGACTGACAACGATTTGCATATATCAGAGCATTGCAGGCAATGTGTTGTCTACATGTACAATCCTGATTTCAGGGCATGTTTTTCTTTAATGTTGCTAGCTGGTTATTTGCAAATTGATGTACCAAGTGCCAGTCGCTCCATTTACACGATCAGTACCCATACAGTGCATGCATTGCCCTCGTTAAAAACTTTTGCTCCATTCTACCCCGGAGATATTTCATTATTCGGTACAATATAGGAGGGGTGCGGGTTCCCTATGCGGTCAAGGCAAGAGGAACTCAGTCTAGTTAACGTCTGCTTTGCAGTGTGTGGACTCCACTGCGCAGCGCCTAGTGTGGCATGTACTTTTGTCCCCCTCTCGAATAGAGTAATCCGTATTTTGAAGAATGTGTAAATTCACCTGAATCGTTTAAAGCCCTGTCTCCAAAGAGAAGCTGAAAAACATTGTTCCTGACACTGGGCACGGTACACAATGGGCGCCCTCGCCTACCTTTAGTCTCAAGGCTACATTGGAAATCTATTTTCCGTATCCAGTAATCCGGTTTCTGATGCTCAACTGAGCCTTTTTCCTGGGTATTCTGTCAGTAAAACCTTTTGTTTTAATTTAAGCATCGGTACCAATTGACGAGTGCCGTTACTGCATTACACAAGAGGAAATCTTTACAATAATGATATTAGTGATTACAGTTTATTCATCCCTTCTGAATACAGGCGATATAATTACTTTGAACAAAAAAACCCTCGTCCTCCAGGCTCTTCTGAATAACCTTTCAGTGAAATATATCGAATAAAGTTTGCATTAAACGTGAAGCCCGCATGCAAGAATTAAATCTCATTGTGCACCGAGATGCAACAACAGCACTGCCCAGGGCCGTTGTTGGAAGGAATTGGCTGTTTTCCCTGCATTTCTTTGACTGGTTATTTCCTTCTCTGTGGCGCGTTTTCTAAGGAGTTGGGCATTTAATGAGAAAATAACTGTGTGTATAATGGGAGACGGAAGCCATGCTTGTTACCCCTGCGCGATTTCACCAGCGGCCTTGCCCATCCAAAAACACACGTCAGAACAAATGAGCCACCTCAGTCTCGACAGGGAGTAGAACGGGCTGGAAAAAGGGGATGGGTGGCGATTTCAGCTTGTCGGAGGGGAGGCTGTAATCCATCGGACGGTTAGAATCGCCTCCGTTAAACGAGAAACGTTGCAGAAACATTTCTGCTGAGTGGATTTGCAGTGTTGAAGGGATGCCGTGAGAATGGGGAACTCGGGACTAAGTGCAATCTACCACAAGGCCAAAATAAGGTGAACTAAATTTCTCAAACCAGCAAAAACAAAATGAAAGACACAGCGCAATCTACAAAGCAACAGAAATCGCAATGCTATATATTAACACTAACACGAAAAATATAAAGACTTCAGTTGGGGGTGGGGGCGGTTACCGATTCTCATTTGTCTACCTTTAGTTAGAAGGCAGAATGAGTGTGAATGCTACATTTAAAACTAGACTTAAATGACCGGTAGCTCAAACTATCTGATATACAACTGCATTTGGACGGAATCCTCCTAACAGTGATGGAACAAGGGTTGAATCTTATAATAAACTCTCATTTCGACATTGCGACTGTGGAGAGAGAGTGTATTTACCGCTACGCTCAGGACATTGTCCCAGTTATTAACTTCTCCCCTCTGAATTGGTAAAAAAAGTAATTGTCAAAACAGCAAAAACGCAAATAGAAGTTCCAATAAATGCAAAATAATGCACTAACCTATCAGACCATTGATTCCGGGTATTGGGGGAGGGAGGACACTAGACATGACTGCAAACACAACATAGTTTTAATAACAAATTTATTTGAACAGATTTGATTTTTTTGTACACCAAAATGAAATTGTTGTCACCAAATCACAAACTGAAATCGTGTTACAATCAAATCTGACATCAAATATATAATTTATTAAACAACAAACATTTTACTGCTTTCTTTAACGCGGTGATTCTGTCTTTTAAAAACATAATACAAAATTTGAGGAAAATAAATTACTGTTCGCAGCCTCCATAAGTAATCCAAATATAATCGTTGAAAAAGAAACATTTAAAGAAAATATCTCATATTTCGGACCAGCAACTGATCCGTCTTTTTAAATTTAAAAAGTTTTTTTTTCCTTTCCACCCCACCCCCTCCTCCACCTCTTAAAAAAAGGCAGGTTTTTGAGAACTCGCTCGAAACTCCGCTGAAATTGGCGTTGATGCCGAATAAAATACCTGCATGCGCTCAGAGGCAGGTACCTGGGTGAGAGAGAAAAACATATTTGCCAGCTTTCTATCTCTATACCAGCGGTTTCCACGGCAGTGTTAATGTTTGTTTTTTTTTGCAACTGAGACGCCAAAATATTCCCTTTACATAAAAATTAGTGCAACTGAGGTCACAGCCTTTCAAACATTTTCCTACAGTTGCTTAAAGTAACGTTCGTCACGAGTAGGATAACTTGGACACAACGCTGCCCAAGTATTTTGATTGAACGGCTTATTTTTTTTTTCAATATATCTTTCAGCCTGTTGTTAAACTGTCTTCCGGGCCTAACCGTTTGTATGCATTTCCTACAGACCAGTTCAATAGGTAATAATACTGTACGTTTTGATGGCAGGTCGTACTGCTTAAAACCAGTTATTAAAAGGAAGGTTGTGGGGAGGGAGGGAGGGGGGGTAATGCCGGCCATAGCAACAGATTCACCTGATATAGTCGAGAAAACCAAGGCGCTGATGGGTGTTAGGCACACAGTTGGACTGCAATCCTTGTCTGAGCATAACAATTTACCACAGTCGCGGTAAAGCAATGTCCTCGATTAGGTGTTCATCCCCACAGGCGTGGACAATGTGAACACGACTGCTAACTGTACATAGTTTAGGAATTTCGCCTGCTCGCAGACTGTTTATTTTGACATACAACTTTCTCTTCTCTGCCCCCGCCCTCATTGTGACAGTCAAATATATAATTTAAGGGAGGGGGGGAGGGGGGGAAGCGCTCCCCATTCCTTTCTCAGTTCATGTTCCAGCGAGTGCCAGCAGTGCCCATTGTCAGGGCTCCCGGTTAAAGATCGTGGTGTGTCGGTGTCTCTGGGTCAACGCTATGGGAGAACACTTCGTCCTGTTGATGCAAGCCGGGAGGAGTCATTCGTTTCTCTTTTTGCCGTCTGTTACAAAACCAGACCCGCACAACTTCCTTCTCTAACTGCAAACTGTCGGCTAGACTGGAGATCTCTTGGGCTGCGGGTTTGGGACATTTCAGGAAATGGGTCTCTAGGGCCCCTTTGACACTCACCTCTATAGACGTGCGCTTCTTTCGCTTCCTCCCCTGAGCCGCTATCTTGTCGATGCTGGTCGGGCTGCCCGTGGTGGAGTCCGCCTCCTCCAGCCACTTATTGAGCAAGGGCTTCAGCTTGCACATGTTCTTGAAGCTCAGCTGCAGCGCCTCGAATCTGCAGATGGTGGTCTGCGAGAAGACGTTCCCGTACAAGGTGCCCAGCGCCAGCCCCACGTCGGCCTGGGTGAAGCCCAGCTTGATCCGCCGCTGCTTGAACTGCTTGGCGAACTGCTCCAGCTCGTCCGAGGTCGGGGTCTCCTCGTCCGAGTGGTCGTGGCAGTGGTGGGGCGCCAGCTCCCCGTGCTCGCCGCTGTCCCTGAGGCCGGCCGGGTGCATGCCCTGGCCCACGGCGCTCGGTGGCGGAGGCGGGCCGACGTGCTCCAGCATGCCGTTGACCGTGAAGGCGGCCTGCGAGTAGATGTTGAGCGGCTGCCCGGGAGGGTTGTGAGCGCCGCCGCCGCCGCCGCCGCCTCCTCCGCCGCCGCCTCCGCCGCCTCCTCCGCCGCCGCCCCAGGCGCCCGGGTGGTTGGCGTGCGGCGAGTGGTGAGCGAGGTGACCCGCGCGGTGGTGCAGGCTGGCCCCGCCGTGCAGGTCCTCCCTGCCGGGCTTCACATCCTGCTGGCTCAGGGGGCTCGCCGCCAGCGCCGTGGACCACGGGCTGCCTTCAGGTAAAGCCGTCACCCACTGGTGGGACAGGGGGTGCCCGTTGCTGGGGAGCCCCTGCAGGTAGTCACTTTGGATGAGTTTCTGGTGGCTCCGAAAGCTGCCTGCCTGCTGCATGCTCGACGACTCGGTGTGGACGATGGAGTTGGAAGTGAGGATCCCACTGCTCGGCATGTAGAGATTGGAAGCTGCCGTGGCCATGGCTCCGCCAATCCCTCAGTAATAATAACCTGCCTCCGGGAACAGCTTCAGTCTTTGACAACAAAGCTGAGGTAAAGGGGGTCACCAGGAGGAGGAGGAGGAGGGGGGTTTGGTGGTGGGGGGGGGGAGTGTTGTTGGTGAGGAGGGGAGGGGGGGGAGTGGTGGGGTAAGAGCTGGTCAGTGATAGGCAGCCTCCTAGGCCAATGGGGAACCACGCCGGGCTGAGCAACAGGCCAAAAGCATGGGCGTCATGACGTTGTCGGCCAATCAGGATCTCCGAGGTGGAGCAGCCTAACCAAATTTGCCTGTATGTCTGGGGAGGGGGGTTGGGGAGGGGGGAGTTTGTGTTTAAACTCCAAACCTCGACTGTCGACCCAATGAGGAAGTCAAGGAAGCGCCGAAGCCCATTGGATAGCCCGCTGGCTAACTGGCAGGTCACATCTTACTGATGGTTAACTCTTGCTGCAGCGAGGAGACACACCATTTGTCCTTTGCGATCGGGCAAAGTTTTGCCCAGAACTTTTAGATCGAATCAGGGACTCCCCGCCCCCCTCCCCCACCCACCCCGATTCTTAAAGAACAACTAAAACAAGATACAACCTTCTGTTGAAAAGTTCAGAACTCTTTCTTTTTAAAAAAAATCGACAATTTTGCACATCCTTTGGAGCACCAGGCGTTTCATATGACCCTGCAGCAAGTAACGTGTATGGTCACTTAATGTGCTCAATAAATTACTGAGCTGGAGTTAATAACGAATGTTTATTTTCCACACAGTTCAGATTATATTTGGGCAAAGGCTTTGATCTCTTGTACGAAGTTAAACATTATAGCTACTACACAACTCTTTATTTGGGGGGGGGGAGGGGGACGGGACGAATTATTCTCATTTTGTTCGATTCGTAATATGACTAGGGCACAACATGCTTATTAAAAATGTAAATCGTGTGCACATTTGTGTGCGGTACAGCGTCAAATACCAGCACTGGACCTTGGCTAACTCCCTGAATGACAGAGCCTTCGGAAATTATTTATATCAGGAAGTCTTTTCAAAGGACGGGGACTTCTCACAAGCAGCGCAGTGCTAGCGAGAAATTAGGATTATAGGAGCAGTCACCTCGTTCGTTCGGTCCCTTATTCCTTGGAAAACCCGGTAGGAAATGATGGGGGCATTTTATAGGCATTTTGAGATGTTGGCACGCGTAATAATTACATTTGACATCGGTATAACAGCTTCAGAGTCCAGCTATTGGTTTGAAATTCCATTAAATACAACGAGAGATCCTAGGTTAAGATTGATTTAAATTTGCATACATTTTCATATATTTAGGGCAAAATAAAGGAACGCCGGCAGATGCTCTAAGCCATTGCCGACGACACTTTCTCTAAATTCAGCTGAGCTGAAATTTCGAAGGATCTACAGCCGCTGATAGGTGAGTATTTTCCAGTTCATTGTTTAGCTTCCAGTACTGCAACAGACCGCACTCCTGTGTGTTTTCATTTGAATATTTTAAGACACACAGCTTTGTAATGCCTTCCCAACAAGAGTGATAATGGAGATGTGGTTTCTTTTTTGGGGGGGTGGGGGGTTGATTTTGCAACCTTTTCGCTTTAACGTTGAGAACTTCAAAGTTCTCGGCAAATTAATCTGCAGTGTTTACCAGTGTTGGCCGGCCAGGATGGTATTCCTGGAGCCTCACAAGGACAGAGGAACAATGCAATAACATGGGGTTCAAAACAGAACGCGATCAATTCTAATGCCAAGGACCAGTCCACCAGTAGCGCGCAGAATGTCTGTCCCCGCATCTCTCCGTAGGAAGCGAATCTCTCCACCTTACACGGTAAGTTACCTTGCAAAGAGGAGATCTTCTCTGAACACTGGGGCTGACCTTTGTCCAGCCATGTTTAAGTGTCCTTATTAAAAGTTTCTCTTTTTTTTTGCCTTTTTGGGATACAGAGTGGGGAAAGACTGATTCTATCTTTCTCAAGGTCAAGACGAAAGGTTGGGGGGTGGGTGGTGGTGGTGGGTGGATGTCGGGGGTGGGGGGGGGAGGGTGGGGTGCTGGGGAACACATCGTGGCTCAACTCTTTCTGACCATGTCACTTTCTAAAGCCACCCAAGCCCAGGAGGACTATCCAACGCATCATCTCAAAGTTAAACCGTGTCAGGAGGGACCAGCTTCAAAAATTGGCACTAAAACATCATGGAAAGCACTTTTAATTTGATAAACAGTCAAATATCTGACCTTTGAATGCCGTAATTTTAATTTATAATGTTGCTTCGTCAAATGTAGCGCGCAAAAGTTGGAAGATCACATCGGTTGCCGAAGCTGGATTTACGGTTGGTTGTTTGAGTTCGATTTGTCACGTTATCTGCGCTCAGTGTTTTTTTTAAAGAAAAGGGACTGATGGAGGAATTTCCCTCTTGGCTCTTTCATGTTAGACTAACAGGCGCTAACTTCCCAAGTGTAACAGATGCGGCTCTCAGACGCCCTTTTATGCTGATTTCCTTATTCATAGACACATTTTTGCGCCGATGATCTTCGTTACCATAGAGAGAGAAATAAAAGAGAGAACAGTGGTCACATTATACCATATATCCAAGGAGCAGAATAAAAAGAGGGCAATTCAAACAAGTAGACTGGCCGGACATGGGAGAGGGACTGACCTAGCACAAGGGTGCACTGGCTTACTGTTAACCGGAGCATATATATATATATATAACATATATAAATGTATATCAAATAAATGTTTCCGATTTAGTGTTAAATGATTCAATCTGCAAGAAAAGGACGTTTTCTGCCCCGGATTTGTGAATGATTCTTGGTGAGATTTGCAGCCCCTTGTCAATGGGGTAAAACAGCATAAAACCCCGACTAGGAACTGTCAATCAGTGTCACGACCTTTTAACTCGAACTTCACCTGCCTCTGTGAGCACTGTTACAAAAAGTACATTGTGTCCCGCCAGATCCTGTTGAAATCCATAGGCTTATGTTTTCTCTCTCTCTCAGAAGAGAGGCGCTCTCTGGTCTTTGGGCCACACGAATTTGGTTTCGTTTTTAATTGAATTCCTCAGCAATAGAGAATGCTGCTTGCTCGCTGGTTAATCCGGTGTCCCCCACACTCCCCCACCCCCCTCCCCATTGGAGACAGGCAGATCGGAGGCGCGAAATGGCAGTCCCCGTCCCGGTTAAAGAGCGTTTGATATCAATTAAACCCTGTCCGATGAATTTTTCAGGACAAAAGGGGATAGCGGGAGGGAGAAAGAGGATGCATGTCTGAACTCGCAAAGATATTAGATTCTGAAGTGAACATAACCCGACGAGGTTTTATTTATTAGCACGATGGAGTTTATTTTTGTTCGGTTTGTATATTCAAACTTTGATTCATCCCCCCCCCCTTTTCCTGAGAGATAATGCGGATAGTCCATCAGCTTCACTTCTGTTTACATTTCCTTAGCAACCTGATGGAACACCAATAGCGCTTCTCCTGATTGTCACTGAGCTCCTGCTGAAACTTAAGAAATCAGATAATATTTTTTAAAAAACAAAAGTCCCATTGCAATTCCACAGATTGTCAAACATTATATATTTTCCACAGGAAAATGTGCGTTGGCAACCTTAATTCGGAATGTCCAAGTGCTTTCCATGTGTGAAAGTGTCTGATTTGAAAAGACTGGAGGCTTGGCTTTGGCAATATAGAAACATTGGGAGCAATTTGTCTTAAGTAACCTCGCTCAATTTATTTTGAAATTTCTTTGAAGGCCGGCGGGGTATTTCATGGAGCAGCTGCAAAGTTCAGTTAAGTTCCAGTGGCTTGGTTTTTCTGCAGTGTTCCCGGTACACGTCCATGAAATACTCATTGTTTGTCAATGCTTGGAAGAGATTAGAGATAGGGCGTGGCGAGTACCATAGTCAGATGCATTTATATATGTATTTATCTGATACACTAAGACTGGGTGACATGACTTGGGATACCGTGTGCGTGATAAATCCAGAGCGAGTGTCCGTGATGTAACAATAAACTAATGCTTCTGATTTTTCCTGGGTTTAAAAAGTTAAAATAAAACCCCAGCTCCTTTTGGTACATTTGTTAACCCCTGGACAGTGCACAGCTTCCTCGCATCGCCTCAGACTGAGTAAATAAGAGTTGTCAGTGTAATGTGTTGTCAAGCGGCTGTTTGTTTTAATTAGATCAGTTCCATATTTCTGAGGATTAAATGGGCGTTTGACAAAGATTTGCAGCTTGTGCATACGGTCTGTTTGAGGCTCAGTACCCTCATTTCGGACCTTGACAACGCGTGTAACGCGTGTGCGGAGATGTGTGCATGTGTGTACGGTCGAACAGAAATATCAATCTTTTCTACGAGGCTGCTGACAGTGGACCCACTGATAGAAACCAGACTACAGCCCCTTCCCCTGTCTGGGAGCAAATACACAATTCCATATCGTGTCGGAGACTAGAAAGATCACAAACAATTGATGCACGGGATAGATAGAACCGATTACATGTTGGAACATCATCGATACTGAACGTTCGTCTCAGTAGAAAGATACTTGTACTGCATATTTTACTCGAATACATATTTATATACTTGTAGCCTAGACAAAGTACCCGCATGAAATTGTCCGGAATGTAAATACATGCAGGAAAATATCCTCGGGTATTTATTGCCTATTCGCCCTGAACATTGGCTCGGCCGATTTGGACAGACCATGGTGTAACCCTCTCCATGTCAGTATTGTCTATTTTTAATTACAATCGTTTTATTTTACTTCAAGCAGCCCACTTGCGTATAAATCGCTAAGCGAAGAGCAAACGTGTAATCGGTTTCCTAAAGCTACGAGTGTTGCGGGCAATGGCCCAGTGTGTTTTAAGTGATGGTTTTGGGTGCTTAGGCTGAGGGTTGTTAAGCCTTGCCGTGCTATTCATTTTGCACAGGCGCTGACTGCTGAGAGTGCATGTCGTTCGGGGAGAAGGGTTGTGAGTGAGATCATTTCAAAGTGAATAAAGCTTTGTCTGGAGAGGTGTGTCCAGGAGAACTGCTACAAGAGGCTGCAAAGACCACCGAGAAGGAGATGTGGCAAATTGGCGCGGGGACCAACAGATCGCAGGGCGTCTGGGATACAGACAGGGGCTAAATGAATGTTAAACGGACACTGACAGGACTGACATGAATCTTCGTGCGAGTCGAAAGAGGAGGGTCATCCCCGAGGTTGTTTACAAATAAAGATTGTAACACTGCTGCGATGTCAGTCAAGGAGAAAGAAACCTACACATCCTCCTCAATAAACGGAGTCCCGAGTCTTTACATAGTAACAGCACAATCGGAGTGAGGTGGGAAAGATTACATGTGGCAGTCTGCAACCCTGCCCCCACCAAAAAGAAACATTTGAATCCTTTTCCTAAGCGAATAAGATAACCATGATTTTGAAATAGATTACAGTCAGATCCAAGCTCGCAATCTTGTGTGAATTAATTGCGAATGACCCATAAATAAAGCCTCAAGACAACAAATGTTTAACTTGTTTGGCGGGGGGGGGGGGGGGGGGGAGTGGGGGAGGAGGTGGAACCAGACACTGGCGAGAAAGGATGCCTACTTTGTAGAAGCCAAATTCCTGACAGATTCGGCTATCAAATATCATTTTAACACCCTGGTCCCATCCCTCGGCGGGAACTGGGATAAGGTTCCGATTGCTAGTGATCCTGTGAGCCCTGGTCATTCCTGGGCAAGTCTCTCCCAGAGGGGAGCCGGCCTATTCTGGGCAAAATCTGGGATGTCTCCAACTTCTAGTGTCTAAAGTCAGTGCAGGAAAGGGGCAAAACCGAACTGCAAATATTTTAAGCCCATATCTGAGTCCGAAAGCAAACCCTGCGTGTCACTGAATACTGAACAAATCAGTGCATCTTCGATGATATCACAAACGGTTGCTCAATAACATGTCGCATCCTTACGTTTAACCATTTTAGGTCTTCATCCCAACTCCATAGTTTATTGAGTTTGTTCGGATTTTTTAAATTGGAAAAAAATATTGTGCTGAAGGGATCACATGAGTTGACAGAACAGTAAGCAATCTAAGGGTTTTAAAATGGGAGTGATTTGCCTCTTGGCTTTATTCGTTTGTGATGGTTTTATGGTTAAGAATTGCCCCATTTTAACCCCCGCTACACAACCAGGCACCGTGCCTCTTTAGAAGAAAGTGGCGAATTTTCCACTCTTCGGCATCTATTTTAAATTGGGAAAGCTCTCCTTCGAGGCGGGGAAGTTTTTGAAGGAAGTCCAGCGGAGGGCAGGGCAGGGGGAACTGATGCACGGGGTGTTTCTGATCATTGTTCTGTTAAAAGAAAAGACTTAATCTCAGATCGACCAATGCTGGCTGGCTTGCATTGCTTCAGATAGCAAGCTAACTTCGGCTCGATAAATCGATCCAGTTTCCAAAATATTTCTCAAAGCTGCTCGTTATCAGCCACAATGCCACCCAGAAACTCGGCTCTGTTTGTCTTTATTATGATGGGGGGCGGGGGTAGATTATTAATAAACAATTCTTAATTTAAATAAATCCACGTCATGTGATAAGAAATGATTTTTGTTTGAATTAATATTCCTTCATGACAGAAAACACTTTTACCAAAGCCATTGTATAAGATTTGTTTTACCTCAACTGGCTTAATTTATCAATCCTTAATCATTTTACATGACTCAATCTACATATAAACCCTACAGGTACCTTATACCCTCATATCGAGTTACCTACTTCGTTGTTAACTGGACAAGGTGATTTTAAAAAGTCAATTTGATTTTCAACTGTACGTTTGTCTGGAGAATACATCAATGCAGTCGAGAAGGACAGTTTTGTCTCTCGGTATATATCAGTAGGAGCAGATGTCAAACCCTACATCCCATTCCTTTCCCGTTGTGCTTTGGGCTTGGATTCGGCTATGTGCAATGCTCGGTTCATATCAAAGCATCTTTAAAAACATCTTGTAGCTGTGTTCTAATCCTTAACATTAATTCAAAACTGATTTTTCCCTCCCCCAGAAACCACACTGAGCCCCCGTGTCTGGACTTATTGTGACACTGAAGGACAGCACGTGCGAGCTGTAGACCAAAGTCTCTTTAAAACCTGACACCGTGTGCCCAGCAACATCTGTGGGGCGACATTACCGCGCGCTTCTGAGGTTTCAATCGGAGCTGCACACAAGGAGCATTTTTTTTCTCAGCGGTGTCTTTGCCAATACCAGTGGTTATCCCGGAGCTTCTCGTTCCCGTTCTCTCACCGAATCCGAGTTGTTCTGGACCTGAAGAAGATACATTTTTTTATTCATTTGTTTCTGATTTTGAAAATATCTTACTTTCCAGCAAACTGTCTTTTAAACACCTGGCACCCTGGTTAAGTTGTTAATGCCGAATGAAGACATTTAAAATAAAACAAATGTTTTATTTTAGAGGGGGAGGTGTATGAGAGAAAGAAAAAAAAAACCACTTGGGTCAAGGTTAATGCATGAAACGCACAAGTATGGCCAGGTTTTCCTGTGTGAAAGTCCTACTCCAGTGGTAAAAGAGGGAAATATGAGTGGGTTTGAGCTATCCTGATGAATTTCAAAATTGACCAGGCTCGAAAAACCTTCCTCAACCTTACTTCAGTAAAATAGAGCGACTTTATTTGTCCAGTCATGCGAAGTCAAGAATCACCCCTCATTACAGTTAATATATCCAATTATATGTTAGCCACGACGTCAATATATATTAACGGTATAATATGATAAATGCGGTGTATATTATCTGTATAGTATATTTGGATTTATTTTTTATTTATGTACTGTCTCTCGTTAACCGTCCAAAGTAACTTGGAACGCGTTTAAATAAAATAAGTTTACGAAATGCTGGAATTCAAAGTGTGAAAATGCTGTAAATCCACAGAATGTCGATTAGCAGCCGCAAGGAGAGATGCCTGGTTAACCTTTCAGTGTAGACCATTGGTCAGAACTCAGGAAGGACCAGGACCCCAAATATTTAACCTGCTCTTTTTAACTTGATGAAGGGGCTCGCTGTGGGTTTCCAGCCGCATCTTGATTTATTTCAACGCGCACTCGCATTGCTGCTTTACCTGATCATAGAATTCACACATCTCCTACATGAAGCTTTCCTGCAAGTGTTAATCACAATGTTTGTGTCAGATAAACGTGAAGATAGAGTCTGCTTCTGTTACTCACACGGCAGGATGAGGCAGGGAACTTGCCATTCAGATGTTCAGATATTTTACAGAATGGTCAGGAAACATTACTGATGGGCAATCTGTTCTCAGTTACTAATACAATTACCGAGTTCATATAATAATCTGTTATTTGACACTAATGAAAGTAAAATGATGAAATTGCGCTTTCATATTAGCTACCTTTGTTGAGTACTTCCTTCGCAAGCGTTCGGAATGATCTAATGTGCCTTAGATCTCATTAGAAATGATAAAAGTCAAATGTAAAGTCTGCATCTTAAATAGCTGGAGAGGAGTGCTCGCCTTTCGTGGTTGAAGAATAGGTTGGAAAATATCTCAAATCATGAACCCATCATATGTTTGTGGATGGTTTTCCATGTACATGCTGGGACTGTGTTGTGTTTAGATTAATTTACAATATGGAATGTGAAATCCTTTCTCTACTAAGAGAAGAACAGTCTCGTTCGATGCACATTGCTAAGTGGATGCCCTTTCTGATTCACTTTGAACGTGTTCTTCTGTGTTTCAGAAAACGCAAACAATCCGCAAAGTTAATAATTTAAAAAATCGTATGCAATAAAGCGTGCGACAACATTGAATACCATAAAACCGAATAATACCAGATTCAGCTCATGCTGTGGTGCCCTGTCAACCATCCTTCAACAAAGTCAAAGAATAACATTATGTGCATTAATGGATGCCACTCAAAGATTTCAGCTACGTGCTCCGTTGCGATTTGTTTAAACAATGTAGATGTTGTAGATAGCCTGCAATACCGCATTATAATATCAATACACTGCGACTATAAGTCTTGTTCTTGATGTTTAGGTTGAATTACTAGACCGGGGTTATATTCATTCTAGAAATAACAAAAACTTAGCTTAAAATTCGACATGCTTAAAAAATATCTAAAAGGGAACTACCAGGGAATCTGAAATCATTTTGGTTTTACCCTGCTGACTAGGTCCTCTGTCTCACCTTCTAACTACAGCACAGTCGAAGCGACGTGCGGCGCACATTTGGGTCATATCACTTTAGTTGAAACATGCTGAACGCTTGGGATGGTGACATAATGGGAACCTAAATTGTTCAACGCGATATATTTCGCATGTAATGATCCACAGAGCAATGCGAAGACCCCAGGTATTGTATATCACTGTCTCAACACTCAACAGTGCTTTACACATTGGCTGTCTCCTTCAATTAGGACACAGACATGTTTGGTTTAGAAGGGATCCGTCTATCATTGTCCCATTTTCCCAGCTTTGCGTTTTCGTATTCTCCTTTAGAAGCCAGTATCCAATAGTTTTTTTTAATATGACGAGGAATGAAATATATATTTAGCTAACTCTGGGTGATTCATCAGTGCCTAGGAATAAGAATTGCAGGGGGTCTTACTCACATCGCCCCTCTGTGCGACAGTCTCCTCAGTTTGCATTGCGGTTCTTACTGGACAGGTAAGCTGGCGGCCAGCAAGGCCAGAAGCGAGCTGGGCGCTATCACAATGCACTCGAAAATAACTCGCCAAGGACGTCGTTAGGCACAGAACAATTCTTTCCCCGCAGGGAGCCAGAAGGGGATTTTTAGAAGTGAATTCAGTTAGTATTTGTAATCCCTCATTATGATATCACGACCAGTGAAGACCATGCAGTGTGCAGCAAAAAATGTGTGGTCTAAACGACACACTGACAATCGGTAATGACAACGAGAACTCATTACTTGTTTAACCGGAATATCTGTCCTAATAATGGCCAGGGGAGGCCAGTATTTCTTTTTCGTTAAACAGGAGTGAATGAATGAGAATGCTTTGGTGCGTAAGTTTAGGTCAGATGCCAGGATGTGAGAGGGCAATTTCGTATAGTGGCTCTAGAGAAACCGAAGACGGATCCAGCTGCAGTAAGAATCATCCATCTCCCGCCCTGTTAATATAGGGATTGACGCAGCGACACATACATACATACAGGGGGAGAATTATAGAAGTAGCACGCTCCACACAGACAGGGAGTTTTGGTGAAATCAACCACCACCACAGCCCACATTTTTACTTCAATCCAGATATTTAAATTGAAAAGAGAGCCATTCATCCAGCCGCCAGATTTAAGCCTGTGCTGATAATATTTACCCTGCCAATTCCCATTGCTGTGTTAGGAGTGAAGTTACTTTGTCCCTTCATCCGTTAACTAATGGTGTTTGTTTTAGCCAAGTATCTCCTTATATTTTGCTAAGCGAAAGTAGATATAATCGTGGTGTTGTCTTTTGTGCATCTCATTGGCATAACCTATTCGAGCAAAGCAATGAATTTTTCTGGGTCGGTATTTTTATTCATTATTTTATAATTGTCTCATAATGAAAATGAGATGTATTCACAATAACATATTTGACCCTTTCACATAAGCGTTTATGCTTCACTATACTGCTAGTGGGTGGGTGTTTTAAGACTAAGTTTACAATCGGCTGAAGGTCCCTTACAAATATTGTTGGCCTGTGGGAGGTGACATTAGCCCAAATGTTGAGATCATATGCGTTTCAGTAAAAATGCGATCGCAAATTAATACATTTTGAGCTCAACATGAGATTTAGTTGAACAATATTTTGTATATTATGACAATATTTGTTGCAGCAGGGATTCTGAAGAACTTTTGAATTTGTCTTTTAATAATTTCAAGGTCAGCTTTAAATTGAAGTTCGGTGACTTTTATTTGATGATGTAAATTAAAACTATTCCCGCGCAAGTTCCCAATTTAAACCCATCGAATGTTGATGGAATATTACTTTCGAACCAACAAATGGAATCAAGAGCTGTTTGAATTCTAACTTTTTGTCTCTTTTGGAAAGGGTGGCTTTGTGAATTCTTAGCTCTTAATGATGCTACGGTGGCATGTGTATGAAATAATACAATTATTTCAGAACAAAATACTTCTTTGATTTCTTTTTATTTGGCAACTACTCACTCATAATACATGAACAAATGATAACTAAATGAATGCAGTACAATAAATGGACAGCCTTGTAACACATTGGATGAAGATCTAGGTAGGGAAACCCCTTTTTGGTGTTTGATGCCTGTTGTTATATCACAAACCAAATCATATCAGTACATAGAAATTCCATAACATCCTTTATTCCATATCAGTGGTCCTATGAGTTGAACAAAGGCTATTCTGTTTTTTTTGCCAATCATGTCACTGAACAAGATGTCATGCAGCCAGCTGGCTCAAATTAATCATTGATGAGGAATACTGATGTGCCCTTGTTGTGCATTTTATTCCAATAACAAGGAAGCTTAATTTTTGTGCACCACATAGAAATCTGGGCTTATCTACATTCTGAATCAGAATAAAATCTCTGTAGAGTGTTAGGACTCTATATATTAACCAGCGTGACATTTGACACTGGAAATAACCAATATCTACCCATCTGCAATTGTATTGCAAAAGGGAAGGGGTTGGGGGGGGGGTGGGGGTCATGAGAATGATGTGATGCAGGTTAGGTGCATCTCTCAAAAATTGATCTGGTGTGTGATATATTGTCTGTCTGTCTGTCTGTCTGTCTGTCTATCTAGCTATCATCTTTCTGATATAAACACATTTATATTAATTTGCACATATAAACAAAGAGTGGTTTTGACATTCTGTTTCAAAGAGAAACACATATATCAGCAGGCTAATGCAAAACTTCTCAGTATATCACTGCATTAAATTCAACGTTCAGCTGCAAAAACGAGCTAACTTCCTTCTCATGTTTAGAATTGTCTTATGAAGGAATTTGCTGCTTCCTTTCACTTTGCCAATGGATTGCTTTATGCCTTCATCCTTTGTTGAATAATTTCTCCAGGATTTTTACAACAAAGTCAATACCTAGGACTATAGAATGGAGCATATGTCCCAAAATACTGCAATCGCTTGGCTTTGTCTTATCGCGTTATCTTCCTGAATACTGACCAGGCCAGATCACCATTGAACAGTTTCACAAGATTCACAAGATGTATATCAGGAGTATGTGTGTGAATAAGATGAATAATAACAGTGATTACAGCAGTTGCGTACTCACAAGGCAAAGACTTGTTCAATATTAAGAATGGAAATGTATGATGATTCACAAAGAACTAAAGTGCACATGACAAGCTGATAAGAACTCAGGCAGATTTAAAATAAACTGAAACTGGCAGTATTGATACAAAACTCTCGCAGTGTCCACATTTAGTCAAGTGTTTTATTGGCGCAGTTTCTGTGTTTGATTTTTTTCTCTCTCTCTGCTTGGGAGGTATCTTTTTTAACATTTATATTGGGTTTGATGTTAGTTCCTATTAATAATGCTGTACAAAATCAGAGGTCTTGTCATTACCATGACGCATTTACTCCTACACTGCCTAGAGATAATAATGCAAAATAGATAGAATTGTATCACAATGTCTTGGACAAAGTACTTTTAGGGCTACATAAAAAATCTGTTGATTCTTATCAAGAGAAAAAATATTTAATTAGCAATCACAATCAATTTCAGACAAAAGCACAATGTAGGCAATTACAAGATAACTTTACAATTATTGAAATAGATTGTCTCAATAGGTTAAGAAGATGGCTTACCAAACCAGCTGACATATTTGAATAGATGGCAATTCTTACTAAACTAATAACAACATATTGTTAATTTGATTGTATTTTAAATATGCCAGATTTTTAAAATACAAAAAAAAATCAAAAAAAAGAACTGAGTGAAGACATTTTCTGTATTTATTAATATTTCATGAAAAAGGCCTGATGCAGCTCTTGAGTATTTCTGTAGTTTTAAAAAATCTTTAAAGATGCTTACACTCAAAACTAATAATACAAACTTAAAACACATTCCTTAATATTTCTCTTTTTATGTTTCCTTTCCTGAATGCAGTAGATCATATTAAATGCAATTTTATTGGCATTGACAACTCCAATACTCAATCTTAAATGACCATTTTTCCTGGGTGAGGCCAGGCGGTGAGCATTGGCATGCTATTTTGCCCTGGGGCTCATCACAGCTAGGTTTCTACTCACCCAATGTCAAAATGTGCCATTCCAGGAAGTGGGAGAGATAGGGGGTAGTAACGGGACACAATCAGGAGTGGCAACCTTGGTCAGTTGTTCCTGTTTCCCACTCTTCTTTAACCTATGCATGCTGAACCTGATTGCTGAGCCCACTGTCAACTGGCTGAGATTAACTAAGCCCACCCAGTGTGCTGATCAAATTCAGGATCTTCTTGATCCATATAGTGCACTGTTGCATATGTTGTATTTACACACTGAGGTTTTGGGGCCTAAAAAATATACACGTTAATCTTCTACTCAAATATAAAGAAAAACCAAAATGTTCAGCAGCATTTCTTACAAGAGAAATTATGGTGTTCAAGATGATCAAAGGAGTTTATAGGGCTGCAGTTTCTAGTCTTATATATCTAGGCACAATTATTTTCTTCAAATGTTGTAGCACAATACCTGTCATTGTTGGATAGATTGATAAATTTCTTTTTGCTATACTCTAGGACATGATTAACACAAATCAAACAATTAGTTATTTTTCTACACTATTTTTTACACCTTTGGTCATTTTAACATGAATTAGTTCATACTGTTTTATTTGTTCCAATGCAATACATGGTTTGAATAAAGAAGCATACACACGTTTCTGTGTTCCCCATTTTGTCGTAGTAAGCAATCTAATTATTTTCCAGTTTTTAGTCATCAGTTAACTTTAATTACATGTAGAATTCCAGCATGTTACACTTGTGAATGCCTCGTTCTATATAACCATTCTCCCACTTTTATGTAAAATGGATGTATTCACATAATCTCTTCTAAATGTTTCCCTTGCCTGTCACTTTAGCAAAACTAACCTTTGCGTGGTGCAGGCACTACATTATCTGAAGGGAATACATTTGATTTAGCTTGCCATCATTGTGTTTAGAAGCTTATTTTTCCACATGAAGCACCCTATGTAATGTATGCATGAGGAAAGGTCAGAGGGATCAAACTGAAACTTCCAGCTTTTAGAACTTCCATATTATTCAAGGCAACTATGCAGCTTGTTCATATGCAGTACACAGATTGAGAATTGCATCAGAGAAACAAATTCTAGCTCTACCTACATCCAAATCTTCTGATATAACATGCTCAATAAAGATTTTAAATGAATTTAGAGATAAAATGTGTTTAATTTATAAAAATACATGGTATAGGAGTCACAAAATATCTTGATCATAAAAATAGCAGTGCAATACTTTCCTTTGAAGCTTTAGTGTTGTTCATTATACATCTGGTTGCCCTGGTGAATCTTCTCATTGCTAAATATATATATGATGGTAATATGCACCAGTAGGTTATTATTTGCCATGCAATAGAATATTTGTAAATGTGATCCCAGGATATAAAAAAATGGATAATACACCAAATTAAGTACATGATGGGTTAAGCTATCAAAATTTGAAAAACAATGGCCAGATATTCCTGTAGCAGAGCATCTAACGACATCTACCATCAGTTAGACCTGTACATGTGCATTTGGATTTTTATATTTTTCGCATCGCAACTTGTGAAGTGCAAGATGATAATGGGGCATCTGGGACCTGAGTGAACAGGGAAAATAATTTCTCCTCAACCAATCAGATTGAAAGATTCTGAAATTAACAGTGGAAGGACTCAGGGCAGTTGTGTGAATTACACTGAGTGGATTCAATGCCAAATCAGGTACATAAAGAGAGGGAAAGAAAGATTAAATGACGTGTGATGGGAAAAAAAAAGATGTAAAGGGAAAGAAAAAAACATTTATCATTTTTAGAAATTTGATAATTCTGAGATCTCCAACAAAAGTTAAAACCTAATGTAGTGCGTAATGTATTAGCATGGATAGAGGATTGGTTAGGAAATAACCAATGGTAGGCATAAATGAGTCATTTCAGGTTTTCAAGATGTAACAAGTGGAGTGCCACAGGGATCAGGGCTGGGGCCTCAACTATTTACAAAATATATCAATGATTTGGATGAGGGGACCAAATGTATGGTTGCTAAATTTGGTGGTGACATAAAGATAGGTAGGTCAGTAAGTTGTGAAGTAGATGTAGGAGTGCGCAAAGGGACATAGACAGGTTAAGTGAATGGGACAAAATTTGGCAGATGGAGTATAATGTGAGAAAATGTGAATTTGTCCACTTTGGCAGGAATAATAAAAAAGCATCATATTATTTGAATGGCGAGATTTTGCAGAACTCTGCAGTACAGAGAGATCTGGTTGTCCTGGTACATGAATTGGGCACCCACCCGACCCCCTCAAGCATAAAATGACACGTGTTGATGTCAGGCAAGCGTCCTGACGTCAACGCGCAGTCACGCGATATTTCATTCGGTGGGCACGTGCTGGAGTCGGCAGTGCACCCGCCGACAATTAAAAGGCCTGTTAAGGCCATTAAATTATCAATTAAGTTGAATTTTTCATGAAAAGGCCAAGCGGCCTTTGCTCTTTTCAGGAAACATCATCCATGGGCGGGACCAGGTTTACTAAAGCAAATAAAAATAAATTAAAAATTTTGAAACTTCATTAATAACATGTCCCTGCTCATGTGACAGAGTCACATGAGGGGACATATTTTATGACATTTTCATTTTATTTATTTATTTTTTAATAACTCTTCATCCCCTTGAGGCACAGAGCTGAGATTATGAAGTGGGCACTCGCATGCACGCGTGAAGGACACGCTCGATCCGCTTGCACTCCGTCTCGCGCCTGCACAGGCAGCGCTGAGTGCTGCAGCTCGCGTTTCACCTTGGGCCGGCCTTAATTGGCCCTCAGCGTGAAATCGCTTTGCAGCCCTGATTGCGCATGTTGGTCATCTCCCTGACCGCCCCTGCCCGCCCCCGCCGAGCCCGCCCGACAAGGGTGAAATTCTGCCCTATGTTGTTGTGGGAAGAGGGCAATATGGATGCGAGGAGTCCTGGGAGAGGCCAATATGCAGGTGTCACATTCCCATAGGTCAAATGCAGCTGCTCTAGCAATGAAAGCCATATCACCAGAGTGTCCATATCATTGCCTGTTTTCTTCATGCAGTTCGCTTTGGTGGATCTGAAATGAGTCTTATACAGCTAATCTTTTTACAATATTGGACCGTGGAGGAGAGTCTTCAATAGAGGAGGCGTTTTGACCCACAACAACATAGGGTGGAATTTTCCCAGGTTTGCACTAAGTGTGGTAGTGGGCGGGTAAAACAACAACGTGGCATGGAAAATTCCGCCCATAGGCTACAAGGTCACCAGCCGGCACAAAACGAGTGGGAGGGAGGTCAGGAGGAAGGCAACCATGGCTGTCTTCATCATTGAAGTGCATTGACGTGTCAGCGTGTGTTCAGAATAAGGACCAACTACCTCCAGATGTCTGAGAGGCAATGTCACAGATGGCTAAGGCTTTCTTGCGAGGTGGTTACTTACCTGTGCATACTCCTACAACAAGGCTTGCAGTCCCGTGGCTTTGGAGGGAACCCCATGCCAGGTACCCTCAAAGTAACTGCAGCACATCACTGCTTGTGCTCGTCAGTGACCTTGGCTAACCTGCTTGGCACGTCATTTATAGGGAGGCCAGCAGATGCTGAATGTGCAGCCATGTTGCATTGCCTTGAGAATACAAATCACACCATACACTTTGCCATCCAGTAAAGTCTGACCTCTAACACACCACTATATTAATGCCTACGTAGGTGAGATTCCTTCGTCCCCTTCATTCAGCAAGGACTGCCAAATATGAAGCATGACAGGGCAATGTGCCCTCTGAAGGACAATGTCTGAACAAATGTACATAACAGTCATGTGCACAAAATAAATTGTGATATGTATATACATGTCTAAACCATAACAGTGTCTCAGCACCTGTGCCATTATTGCTTCTAATATTGCTTCTTAATACTTCTTAATTTTTCTTTTCTGACCACCACACCGAATTGCAACCCCAACATCAGCAGTTGACGAGGAGGCAGACTGCTGAGAGCCATCCCCCACTGTGTGATTGCACGTGGGATGCCTGCCCGCTGCACGCACTTAAAATTTGTGTTGTGATTGCGTGCATTTTGGCCACTGACATGTAGGCAGAAGTGGTGCCTACTTCTTGTCCTGCCATTGGGAGCCACACTCTTCTTATTAAATTCCACACCATTTGTCTGAGAACATATGTGTACCAGTCATTGGCAGGAATACATGTTTTCTCATTATTCTCAGGATGTAGGCACTGTTGGTAAGGTTTACTCCCATCTCTGCTTGTCACAACCAAGTGGCTTGCCCAGCTGCTACAGAGCAGAGTTAGGAGTCATGCACGTTGGTGTGGAAATGGAGTTGCAAAGAGGCTAGAGGAGGTAATGACAGGAGGTTTCCTCCCCCAAAGGATATGAATGAAGAATTTGATTTTCATGACAATTGATAGCTTCATGAATATTTTTACTGATGCCGGCTTTTTAAAAAATTTCTAGATTTTGTAAACTGAATTCAAATTCTCAAAACTGCCAAGGTGGGATTTGAACTCACATTCTTTGGGTTATTATTACAGGCCTCTGGATTACCGTCCAGAGCAATTGCAATGTAACTGAGGTAAGGAAAAAAGAACTGGTGGCACCGGAAGGACATGATCTGCTATGACTATTATCCTAGGCAACTGCGTTTGCTACAGAAGGACTAACTACCAGGACAATACCAAGTGGCAATGCATGAAGAAGCAGAAGTTTACAACTGAGATGTTGCACTTTGCCCATGGTATCTTGCGTGGATAGTCATCCCCCTGCCATGCATGATCAGGGAAGTTCATCAAACTGTTATCAATTCTATGCTCTCCAGGCACTCAAAGGAGACATCTCAGGAGCCTGGCAGTTTGTCTTTGGAGGGCTGGTAACCAGAGGATACAGGTTTATGGTAATTGGCAATAGAACCAGAAGTAAGATGAGGAGGGTTCTTTTACACAATGTGTTATGATGTGGAATGCAATAATAACAATAAAATTGCCAATAATATCTTTCCAAAGGGAATTGTACAAATCCTTGATGGGGAAACTTTGCAGGTCTATGGGGAAAGAGCAGGGGATTAGGACTAATTTGATAGCTCTTTCTAATAGCTGGCGCAGGCATGATGGATCCATGGCCTCCTTCTATCATTCTATGGTTCTGTATGATTCTATAACTGCCACTTCTACTTCTGTGCATAAAAAGTGAATAAATAGTGAAAGAAAATTCATTTTATTTTGTGTGGAGGTTCACTGTGTTGCTCGTGTGTTTTCTTTCTATCTGTTGTGCATTGACATTGAATTTACTTCATAGGAACAGGCCACTTGGCTCAAAAGGTCTATGTCAGTGTTTATGCTCAAGCAAGTATCCTCTCACTCTATTAATTGCATTTCCCCCTATCAATATGCTCTCCTATTCCTTTCTGCCTCATGTGGAAAACTGTTTCCACTGGCAGGGGGTCAGTAACTAAAGAACACAGATTTCAGATAATTAGCAAAAATGTTTTGCTCACTGAGTTGTTATGACCTGGAATGTACTGCTTGAAAGGGTGGTGGAAGCAGACTCAACAGTGGTTCCCAAAAGGGAAGTTGATATGTCCCCCAAAAGGAAAAAAATAATGGCATGGCTATAGGGAAAGTAGGGGAATGGCACTTAATTGGATATCGCTTTCGAAGAGATAGCACAGACACATTGGGCTGAATGGCCTCCTTCTGTGCTGTATCCGCTCTCTTCTCCAGGTTGTTATGATCTCTACACACGCCGATAACTTTTAAAAAAACTTCAAACTTCTAGTTAATAGCTCAAAGATTGATGTGACAAGATTTCTATGTTTTAAGACTTCTATTGTAATAAACAGACTAAAAACATTATTACCTAAACACTATCCTTGCAAGCAACATGTACTTTAAACCACAAAACAGAATGTTCCCTTTTTCCTTTTAGCACAATGGGAAACACATTTCATAGATATATTTTACACTGTCCTTTAAATAGACATTCAATTCTCCCGGATTCAGTCCAAGGTGATTCTTCACTCCCTAGGATTTACTTCTGTTCTTTTCCTTTCTCAGACTGAGAACTTTTAACCTCAGAACTGTCTTTCATGGTGAGGATTTTTCCCTGGAGATTCTGCCTCCAGTGCACGCTAAGTGAATCTTCTAACCTCGTTTTAACTTCTCATGAATTTGGTCTTTTCAACCTGAGTGCAAGTTTCCACCTGCATTCCTGCATGGTAAACCTGCTGCCTATAGCTGCTCTTCCTCTCCCAGATCTTGGCAGACTAACCCTGCCTGTGAGTTTTCAAGGAAATCTTTGATGTTACACCTCTCAAAGCCCATCTCCATGGCAACATGGGCCTTGTATTCAGGTAGATGAATCAGTACTCCTCCATGTTGAACACCACTTGGAGGAGTGGTGGAGGAAGCACTGAGGGTGGCAAGGGCACAGAATGTATTCTGGTTGGTGGACTTCAATGTCTATCATTAAGAGTGGCTCAGTAGTACCATGGCTGACGGAACTGGCCAAGTCCTAAAGGACATAGCTGCTAGACTGGGTCTGCGACATGTGGTAAGGGAACCAATAGGAGGGAAAAACCTACTTAACCTCATCCTCACCAATCCACCAGCTGCAGATGCATCTGCCCATTTGTTATAACCGATGCAGTAGGTAAAATGGAGTTATTTAAAAAATCCCAGAGGGAAGCTTTAAACAACTGTCATAACCTATAATTTTAAGTGATATGTTTGAGATGCGACTGTAAATTCAGGAATCAGACCACCAGTTCTCGAGTTTTTATATTAAACTAAATGAAACATTTTATTTATTTACACAGGTTAAAATATATATACACATGGCTACAAATTACTATCATAACTTTTAACAAATTCCCAAACTAATCTCCATTAAGGCAACAGCAACCCATAGACTTAACCAAACATCAGGCAAAGCATTTTCACCGTATGAATTCAAAATTAGGTTCTTTCACTTTGATTGCTGTGGAGCCAGTTGGAGGCTTACTGCTGCCTTTTGATCTCACATTGCTTCTGCCTGCACACCCGAAAACTGCTGAAGTTATACCAACCACCACTGATTGAATTCAAATTCTCATTGTCTCACCTGCCTCTTTGAACAATGAATTCCCTTTCATTGTACCAATTTTATTAGTAATATAAACATATTGCTAGGTAGCTGCTAGAAAGGCATCAGTTTTCACCCCCCCCTTCTTGAATGTCTATTCAAAAAATGCAACTGTACGCTATGTCCCTTACATATCAAAACTAATACATATCAAAGCACCCAGACTAGCTGGCTTTAATCCAATTAAGGCATACCCACAGTCTAAACCTGTAATTTAAAAGAAAAATATTTTCCAAAATATTATATATATTACTAGCTTCATGACACCATTACAGTATTGGTAGGAGTGACCACTGCACAGTCCTTATGGAAACAAAGTCCCATCTTCACATTGAGGATAATATCCATTGTGTGGTGTGGCACCATCACTATGCTAAATGGGATAGATTTTGAACAGAGCTAGGAACTCAATACTGGGCTGCCATGAGGCACTGTGTGCCATCAGCAGCCGCAGAATTGTACTCAACCACAATTTGTAACCTCATGGCCTGGCATATTCTCCCACTCTACCATTACCATCAAGCCAGGGGATCAGTGAAGAATGCAGGAGGACATGCCAGGAGCAGCATTAGGCCTACCCTAAAATGAGGTGTCAATCTGGTGAAACTACAATACAGGACTACTTGCACGCTAAAGAGTGGAAACAGCCTGCAACTGACAGAGCAAAGCCACCCCACAACCAACGGATCATATCTAAGCTCTGCAGTCCTGCCACATCCAGTCGTGAATGGTGGTGGACAATTAAACAACTCACTGGAGGGGGAGGCTCCACAAACATCCCCATCCTCAATGATGGAGGAGCCCAGCACATCAGTGGAAAAGATAAGGCTGAAGCATTTGCTGCAATCTTCAGCCAGAAGTGCCGAGTGGATGATCCATCTTGGCCTCCTGAGATCCCCAACACCACAGATACCAGTCTTCAGCCAATTCGATTCACTCCACATGATATCAAGAAACAGCTAAAGGCCTCTCAGCTCCTGACCTCATTACAGCCTTGGTTCAAATATGGACAAAAGAGCTGAACTCAAGAGGTGAGGTGAGAGTGACTGCCCTTGACATCCAGGCAGCATTTGACCAAGTGTGGCGTCAAGGAGCCTTAGAAAAATTGGAGTCGATGGGAATCAGGGGGAAAACTCTCTACTGGTTGGAGTCATACTTAGCACAAAGGAAAATGGTTGTGGTGGTTGGGGGTCAATCATCTCAGCTCCAGGACATCACTGCAGGAGTTCATCAGAGTGGTGTCCTAGGCCCAACCATCTTCAGCTGCTTCATCAATGACCTCCCTTCCATCATAAGGTCAGAAGTGGGGATGTTCACTGATGATTGCATAATGTTCAGCACCATTCGTGACGACTCAGATACTGAAGCAGTCTGTGTCCAAATGAAGCAAGACCTGGACAATGTCCAGGCTTGGGCTGACAAGTGGCAAGTAATATTCGCACCACTTAAGTGTCAGGCAATGACCATCTCCAACAAGAGAGAACCACATCCACAAACATTCACTCCCCCCACCACCACCGCACAGTAGCAGCAGTGTGTACCACCTACAAGATGCACTGCAGGAATTCACCAAGGCCCCTTTGACAGCACTTTCCAAACCTATGACTACTATCATCTGGAAGGATAAGGGCAGCAGATAGATGGGAAAACCACCACCCAGAAGTTCCCCTTCAAGTCACTCACCATTCTAACTTGGAAATATATCGCTGTCCCTTCACTGTCGCTGGGTCAAAATCGTGGAACTCCCTTCCTAACAGCACTGTGGGTGTACCTACACCAAATGGACTGCAGCGGTTCAAGAAGGCAGCTCACCACTGCCTTCTCAAAGGCAACTAGGGATGGGCAATAAATGTTGGCCCAGCCAGGGAAGCCCACATTCCATGAATTAATTTTTAAAAAGGGGTTGGGGTTAGGTGTGTTCCCTCCTTCAAAGACACAGAGGAACAGTGCCTGATTGAGGGACCTGACATCAAGAGCAGGTCAGAGGCTGGGAATTCTGCAGAGAGTAACTCACCTCCTGACTCCCCAAAGCCTGTCCACCATCTGCAAGGCAGAAGTCAAGAGTGTGATGGAATTCTCTCCACTTGCCTGGATGAGTGCAGCTCGCACAACATTCATGAAGCTCATCACCATCTAGGACAAAGCAGCCCGCTTGATTGGCATCCCATGCAACACCTTCAACATCCATTCCCTCCACCACCGACATACAGTAGCAGCGGTGTGTACCACCTACAAGATGCACTGCAGGAATTCACTAAGGTCCCTTCGACAGCACCTTCCAAATCTCCAACCTCAACCATCAAGAAGAACAAGGGCAGCAGATAGATAGGAACACCACCACTTGGAAGTTCCCCTCCAAGTCATTCACCATCCTGACTTGGAAATATATCGCCATTCCTTCACTGTTGCTGGATCAAAATCCTGGAATTCTCTCCCTAATAGCACTCTGGTGTACCTACACCACATGGACTCCAGCAGTTCAAGAGAACAGCTCACCACCACCTTCCCCAGGGCAATTATGGATGGGCAATAAAAGCCAGCCTAGCCAGTGATGCCCACATCCCGTGAAAGAATAAAGAATAATATATTGTCTATCTACCTGTCTGTCTAGCGATCTATCAATCATTTTTCTCACATAGACACATTTAAATCAATCCGTATATTTTGCTCCAAAGTATTGAAAGTTCCCCAGCTTCCAAGGTCTCCCTTGTATCAATTATTCCCCTGTGAGGAATGAGTTTCATGTCTAGGCCTCCTACTGCAGGCTAAAACTGCCGATTTTATACAGGGTTTGCCTTTGATCCTGTATGAATTGAGGTGGGATGATTTGTTGCATGGCAATTCCTTACTGCACATGAAGGGTCCATTTGCTCCATTGCACCTGTTCTAGTTCTTTGTTGTTGTGGTACATGCCTTTTTTGATTATGGTTGCCTTTCTTACATCATTGCTGACATTGCTCTACATCAGCACAGAGAGTTTTCCATAACACATCCTAATTAATTCATGTCCATATGTGTCCTGAGCTGTCATTGTGCAATAATATTTATAGCTCACTCTTCTTGGAGTCATGCGATTTCTTCCAGGCCCGATGCCAGGCCTTCAGTGTTGTTCTTGCTGCACTCTTTCCATGAATTGTTGCCACACTTGTTGCATTTTTTTATATTAAGAGAGGCTTTCCTCACCCACCAGGAACCTTCTCACATACAATATCGGGGTGACCACTACTTTCAGAGGTGGACTGTCAATTGGACTTTCCTTTGTGGCCATTGAGCCAATTGCACACTCCTCAGCTGGATTAATACAATTACTAACATTTGTACTGATTGGCTAGCTTGTTAGGTGCTTTAGAAGTGTATAAAGCCCATTATTGCAGCTATATTGTGATTGGCTGAATTTATCTTTACAAGCTCATTAAATCACATTCCCCGAAAATGCATGTTTAATTCGTTAGCAGGTTATAAATTTTGGTTATAAACTTTTTTCTCAGACAGAGGGACAGATAAGATTGTGCAGCTAGCCAGCCTTTATAAAGGAATATTTTGTTTCCCTATCCAAGGAAAGCACATTTCACTTGGGCTGTTGTAGTAATGATGGTGAATTGGACAGTACTTTCTGTCATTACTCTGCTGGAACTGACAGCAACTTTGGGAGTTCAGGCACAAGCAGAATAATGCGGAAATCCAGAAGTCAGTGAGCCATTGCTCCTACATGGGTGGGGGGGTACATAATGTTTCCCACGGACTGCGATCATTCTTGCAGTGATGAATTGACACAAACTTCCGCTTTCAAGCTGTTAGGCTCACTATAAAATTTCTGGAAAAAGTTACACCTTGTTGAATGAGGTTTAACTGGGATTTTAACAGCGTATTAACTTCATGACTGCTGTTAAACACCCTTACCATCACTGGAAAGCCAATTTTATTTTTGTGGGATGTGAAATTTCTCATTGGTGATTAAAAAAATCCACAAAATTAAAAAAAAATTGAAGAAGTTACTTTTCTTTAAAGTCTGTTTCGTTTCAATTCCATCTTAAAGCAGTCATCCATTTATTGCACTATTGGTCATCAGGCTGCTTTGTGCTGAATGATGTCGAGTGTTGTTTTGGCTTTGGAGCTACACTGATCCAAGCACAATACCTAGGCTGACGCTCCAGTGAAGTATTGAGGGGGTGTTGCATTGTAAGAGCACTGTCTTTTGAACAAAACATTAAATCAAGTCTCCATTTGCCTTCTCAAGGGGATGTAAAGATAAAGATATATAAGACCAGGATGAGGAGAAACCTTTTCTCCCAAAGGGTTGTTGGTGTGTGGAATTCTCTTCCACGGAGAGTAGTGGAGGCCGGGTCTTTGAATTTATTCAAGACTGAGTTAGACAGATTTTCATTAGGCAAAGGAGTCAAGGGTTATGGTGGGGGGCAGACAGAAAAGTGAAGGTAAGACCACAGCCAGGTCAGCTTATTGAATGGTGGAGCAGGCTCAAAGGGCCAAATGGCCTACCCCTGCTCCTATATTTCTATAAAAGATCCCATGGTGCCATTTTGAAGAAGAGCAGGGGAGTTATTCCCAGTGTCCTGGCCAGTATTTACCCCTCAATCAACATCATGAAAACAATTTATCTATCTGCTCATTGCTGTTTGTTGGATTTTACTGCATGCTAGTTGGCTGCAGTGTTTCCTTCATTACAATAGTGGCTACACTTTAACAGCACTTAATTAGTTCCAAAGCACTTTGGGATATCCTGAGGACATGAAAGGTGCTATGTAAATGTAAGTTTTGTTCTTTCCTTCTATTGGCAAAATTACCCTTTAGCACTGATTCAACTGGTGTATTGTTTCATGAGGTAAAATTGAATTTCTTAACTTTGTTCATTTGTGTTATGGAGGACTACAGCCACTTCCCAACTCCCAGAATAACCTCCCAGAAAGAGTATTCCAGCCTTAAATGTGAAGCAATTTACAAGATACCTCTAAATTCATTTTGTAATTAATTTTCTTAATGATCAGTGAATTGAAAACAAGTTGTGTTTCTCATCAATAAAATTTCCAAACCAATGTTTCTTTAGAGGAGTTCCTGACTTTTGATTAAGGGGTAGAAATTCTTCATGTTCATCCACCCAGGGCAAAACAGGAGAAGTTAGTGTCAGTATCTCACATACTGGAAGCTTGGAGGAGTCACAGAAGTAAAGAGAAAGGTTATATTGATGCACTGTGCAAATACAGGGCATGATAGGAAAATGAAGAGGGATTTAGTAAATTTCAGGTTCTAATCGTAGTGCTGATTCCCTTCTGAAATGTCTTGCTCCCTCGGCGATGATAGATTTGACAGTTAAGCAGTTTAATCATGATGATTTTGTTTCAACTTATAGAAGCATAAACATCAGAAATGGGTCAGTTTTAAGTAAAGGAGCTGATTTGGATATAGATGGGAAGCCAGCAGCTCTAAATTAAAGAGCCTATGATGTCAGGTGTGAAGACCGTGGTGCACGATTACCCTGTGCAGACTTCACACTGCCTGCTCTTTTCCATGGTCGTGCTGTGCAGCACAGTGTTGAACACACTGCCGAATGGCTGCACAGCTCAGCAGGGGGCCCAATTTAGCACCATTTACTGCCAGCCTGCACAACTTAAAGGCAGGCTGCTTCTCTTAAAGGCGAGATGCATTCTGGTTGAAGCAGAGGTGGAAATCACTTTAAGAAGAGTGGAAGGCCAGGGGCAGGCTGCAGGAATGGTGCAACAGGCCAGTGAGCAGGTTCTCAGACACTGCATTGGTACAGGAGGCGGACAGGAGAGAGAGAGAGGTCATCATCCTTCAGGAGGCCAGCAGGCCCTCCAGACAGAGACTGAGAAAGCAGTGGGAGCAGGTAGCTGTACTAGTGAGTGCCAGCAGTCTAACCCCTAGGATGAGTGGGTTGTCCTATGATGAGAGGCTGAGTAAACTGGGTCTACACTCTCTCTGGAGTTTAGAAAAATGAGTGCCTTGTGGAATTTGAGAAGGTGCATTAGGCAGGAACATAGTGTCATCTTCATTAATGCAAAAGCCCTTGACATCTTAGAACATCATCAGAACTTAGTTTTGTTGAAGGGTCATTCAGACTCGAAATGTTAACTGTGCTCCTATCCGCAGATGCTGCCAGACCTGCTGAGTTTTTCCAGGTATTTCTGTTTTTGTTTTCCCTTGACATCTTTCTATGCAAGCACAGATTTTACAACAGCTACCCTTCTACCTCTTCCATTCTCACCATTTAATCATGTAGACTTCGATGTGACAATGTGCAGAAAAAGGCCTATGGGCATAAACACAGAAATGTTGGGTGCATTGGCAGGTCTGCCAGACGGCCTGCTGTCACTGTCAAAGAGCATGTTCCAACTTGGCACAGGGCTTTGTGTAGAGCTTGGAGTCCACTCTTTACAGTGTGGAAGTGGTGGCGAGCTCCACTTACGGATCCAGCCAGCATGCAGCGTCTGATGGCCGATGTCTCACCTTCCATTGCAGCACAAGCAAAAGCCATGCAATGTCTGAGTGCCGCAGTGGAAGCTCAGACTGAAGTCATGAGGCCACAGCTTGTTGTCATACAAGCCCAGCTTGGTGCCTTGTAGACTCAGATAGCTGCCATCTTAGCTGCAGATTACAGTGTTCAAATGGGTTTTCAGGAAGGGTTTTCAGGCTTGCACAGTAGTCCAGCAATCTGTGCTTCAACAGATTATTAGAATTGTTGAAGCGCTGACTCAGGGGAGTGGCAGTGGCTCTGTGCAGCACAAACTTGTTGCCCTCTCTCAGAATGACAGCATTCGCCTTCCCATCGCTGCAGTTCCACCAGTGCCCTTGCTATTTATTGCCGGTCAGCCAGCCACCCCAGACTGCTACCACCTTTGCAGAGATGGTGCAGTTAAAGCCAGGCCTTCTAAACCCAGAGCTTCTCAAAAGCATAGCTCCCCGTAGACCCCCATTGAAATTCAGCAGATATCCACCAGCCATGCTGCATCCACTGTGTAAAAGGCACCTGCAAGGAAAGCATGGAGGATGATTCATGTATAAGGACAACTGTACTTCTGTGTGCTCTCTCTGAGAGGTTTTATTGAACTGAAGAGAAATGACAGCCTACAGTCAGCTTGCCTCATGGCAGTCGCATGACTATGACAAGCCAGGTACTACACTTAGTAAAGATTGCATTTCCAAAACCCAAACATCCCCCTTTTTTTATTGAACAAAAGATACAAACATCCTTTCTTTCCTAGTGAAGATAAAACATTTTTGCATGCACGATCCTGTGTGACTATGAGTTACTCAAGTTATCTACTATACATCATGCATTAAAAACTGTTAGTTCTACTAGTCAGTCTCTGCACATACATTACACACATTGTCTTTAAAATGTGCAGGTCTCTTAATGGAACACATGTGCGTTGACATTGGATGTTCGTCTCCAGAGAGTGTCGTTCCCATGGCCCTTGTTGCCTTGGTTACTATTGTTGCTTCATTGCAGTTGTTGGGGACTTGTGGACCTCTGGGATTGATGGTAGCTTTGAACCCAGCGCAGCTGGTGAGATCCCTTCTCCCCGGCCGTCCGGTTGCTGTGAAGGAACAGCTTTGCACTGTGAAGGAACAGCTTTGCACTGTGGAGGAACAGCTTCACTAGTTGTGCGGATTTGCCTGCGGTTGCGCGGTATATTTGGTTGTTCACTTCTACTGCGTACGATCAAGGTGACAATTTCTCTACACACATGTGCCAAGTTTCCACATGGACTGACTCCTGTTGAGAGTTTTGAAGGTTTACACCCTGACTGGTTCTCCAATGCTCAGCTCTGTTAATGATTTGGCAGGCTTGTCAAACTGAAATTTAACTTTCTGTTGTTTCAGCTTCATCTTTTCACTCACACTGTTACTATTTCTGGTTTCAGTAGCTTTTTTGCTATTGGAAGAGCAGTTTGCATGCGGCATGACATTAGTCTCTGGACTGGACTACTTTCCATGCCTTCGGTTGGTGTGTTTCTCCACCAAGATTGCCTTGTATACATCTGTGCTAGGTTTGCTCTATTTTTTGACGAGGTCCTTTGGCGATTTTCACTGCCGCCTCAGCCTTTCCATTTGGCTGCGGATTGCGCAGAGACGATGCGCAGTGCTGATTTTTCCAATCCCTTGTGAAGCTGCTGAATTCTTCACATGTGAACTGAGGGCCATTGTCACTCTTCATAATGGGCAGAATTTTACGTTCGTCAGTCGGGCGGGCCTGACCGACTTGGCGGCGGGCGGGCGGCCGATTGCCGCTGAAGAAACGGGCCGCGCCACCATTTTCTGTGGGCGGGCCAATTAAGGCCTGTCCCGTGGGTAAGTGACTCCCGTGGAGAATGGGAAAATAGTCACGGGGGTGGGCGGCCTCAGACCGCCGGTTCCAATGGGGAACCAGCAGCCTGTATAAAGAGTGGCCAGGCAGCCTGCTTGAGGCAGTGCACCATGGCCGCTCATGGAGAGAGGGAGGGAGGTCCGAGTGCAGAGCAGCATGAGCAGGAGGAGGGAGGCAGGCTGCAGGAGAGGCCAGCCTCTGTGCACACCCCCCCCAACACCCGCGATTTTCCGATGCATGCCTTGCTGTCCTCCTGCAAGAGGTGGGCATCTGTCAGCACCTTCTGTATCTGGAGGATGGGAGGAGGAGGGCCCCCCATGTCACCAGCCAGGCATGGGAGGAGGTGGTGACGCTGTCAGTGCCCATGATGATATACGGCGCACTGGCACACAGAGCAGGAAACGATTCAATGATTTGCTACGCTCTGGAAGGATGAGTACCATGTCTGTCTTGGCCATTTGACCCAGAAGGCAACCTTAGCCTTTGACCCCCCCCCACCCCAACCATGTCTTGCTGTCGTTACTGCAGAGGGCATCTGTCGCACGCTGGGTGTGCAAATGGGTACTGACCATGCTTACACCAGCCTTAGTGGTTGAGGAGAAGAAGGGTTCTCCCTGCAGCATATGTTGGTCTTTGTGGCATCTGAGTAGTCTGGGGGCAACCTGCAGGGGAGGCCGCACGACACATACTCAGAACTCCAACACATTTCATATTGATGGTAATGAGATGGTGCAAGGGGTGCCTCAAGGTGTTTTGGGCAAGTGCCATCTGCTGGCATCGGCGCCGCACCTAGTTGCGCCTCCTTGCCATGGTCACTAAGAGCCGTGTGATATTCAAAGTGATGGATGCCGAATGTGTCCAAAGTGGCCATTGGGGGATGGGGTTGGGACCAGCCGTGCTATCTTCTGGGGACTGATCACCAGTAGTGTGGACAGGAGCTGCTGGAGGCCTCAGATGGGCCACTGTGGTTGGGGTGTGGCGTGCGCGTGCAGAGTACATGAGTGAGCAGCCCCAATAAATCCTCTTCTCTGTTTTGCAGGCAAAAAGTCACCACAATGCCCGGGAGCACCAGAGGACTGGAGGTGGGCGCGCCCTCCTGCAGCGACAGAGGACTGGAGGTGGGCGCGCCCTCCTTGCAGCGCCTCACGCCTTTTGAGGAGCAGGCCATGGAGCTGGGCAGGAGTCAGGAGGCTAAGGCGGCTGGGGGCGGTGAGGCTGGGGTCTGGCGAGCAGGTATTTGAGGTCCACAGTCCCATCCACCCTGTCTGCCCATCATCCAAACCACTGATGGTTGCTGCAATTGTTAACGCTGAAACAATGCTCATTCACGGACTGAGACATTCTGACGTGTGGGTCATACAGAAGGGGCCCTCGTCTCCTTGAGGAATCGCATCTTTACCACCTTCCAAAGTCACCTTATCCCATTTATGACCACTATCACCATGGTCTAACATGCCATTGGATCGCTGCTGCACAGCCAAAGACTTATTTCATCTGAGGGGATTTGGGACCTCCAGCACCCTTTCAGCCAGTGCGCCCCACATTACTTTGTCTAAAAGGTCCTCAGCACCTCAGCTCTGAACATCATGGCACTCAACTTAGGGGAATGCCACCACATTACTCATCCCTGTGCCAAGGGGAAATGTTGCCTTCTGCCCACCCGGTCTATGCCCCTCCTTACGGAATGAAGGCCAATAATGTGACCTCTCGATCTCCTGTGATCGATGGCAAATGTCACAACTGTTTGTGATGTTTCCTCAGCCCCGCAACTATCCAGGTCACAATGCATCCAGGTCAGGTACCTCTGCGCTCTCCCCATTCCTATGGTACATAACATGCCATGTGACATTCCTGAGGCCATCTGACCAGCCTGTCTGCATGTACGTTTAATGTTTGGGGCTCGTCTTGACTCTTTTTCACCTCACCAATGTTCGTCTCCTTAGGGTCTTGAAGGGTGAGCGACTTATGAGTCTGGGGGGGATAGGGATGAAAGGTTGAACTGAATGTACGCTAACTGATGCACTGTCCTTGTTGTTAATTTCAGCATCACCACCAGAGCGACCCGCACCTCGACCCCGCGGCCCCCCCTCCACACCTGAGGGCCAACAAGTGCAACTTGCAGCACATCATTTCAGCCAGCCAGGCACCAGCGCAGACACACACACCTTGGTGGGAACTTTACCGTCAGCTCGTGTCCTGGGTCACAGTGGAGAGGACACATCAAGATCGCTGGAGGAGATGGTCGGGGCAGAGAGTGCCGATGGCTCCAGCAGCCGGAGGGCTGCAGGGGACGAGGCACATGCTGAGTCCGGCACTGATGACATGCCTCTGGAGTTGTCCTCAATGCAGCAGCTGCAGGACAGGCGGCAGGAAGTGCGTTTGCATTGGGCAGGGTTGCATGAGGGAATGGTTCAGTTGTTCTCTGCGACGGAGGAGTCTAGGCAGAGTGCATGCGAAGAATCCGCCCTCAGGGCAGAGCTTCAGGATTCCTTCAATGAGAAATTGGTGACTCATAGAGAGGGGCTTCCACCAAATGGATCAAAATATGATTGGGTTATGCTCTGACCTGCAAGCCCTCACAGCGGTTCTGGCCACAGGTGGTGTTTTCCATTGTGGGAGATGTTGTGGACACCAAGCGCCGGCACTCAGGGCCCATGCATTTGCAGTGAGCAGGGAGGTCCAGTGTGACCTCACGTTGGTGCAGCAGCTGTCTGCCGTTGCTGCGAGCTCCTCTCAGGGTGCTCCGGAGGAGGGCAGCAGCTCCTCTGCCCCTCTGCCAGTCAACATTTCTTCCGTTGAGGCTGTGAGAACTGGGGAGGTGCCAGTTCTGGAACTGGTCACTCCCTCCCAGGCGTGGCCATCACAGGCTCCACGGGCCAGAGGATGCCCGCCAAGGTCATCGAGCCCAATAGGACAGCAGAGTCAGCAGGCTGTCTCTCAAGACTCTCCGAGCGATGGGGGCAACACCTAGATGTAGCACCCGAAAATGTAAGCATAAGGCACCTTAGGCACTCCACGGGTATGTCACTGGTGATTTTGTGTTGGCCTTAGAATAAGAACCCATATTTTTGTGATCGCTAACAAGTGATGTGTGTTTTTGTTTTGGACAAAATAAAGTCCACTTTTGTGACCATGGCTGAGGGTCTTTTGTTTGTGGTGCATTTTTCTTTTTCACATATTTATCATGAGTGTTTGAGTGGACATTGATGTTTCTGTACTAAGCCCTTATTTGCAGCTGAACAGGTGGAAGATGTGGCACCTAAGTGCCACCTGCGGAAGTGCCAGGCAATGCTGTTCCTGCTGATCCATGTGTGTGGAGCTAGCTGAAGGTTCTTTGGATTAAATTGTCACGGGTGTCCCTGCCTCCTTGGTGTAAATGCAGGTCATCGTTCTGCCCCTCATCATCGCCCTGTGCTTCCTCATCCTCTGAGGCACTGCTGGATTCATCATGTGCAGCCTCATCCAGGGCGTCAAGGTCTTCATCGTCAACTGCATCCCCCCTTTCCAGCGCAAGATTGTTCAGGGCACAGCAGACTACCACTATCAGAGAGACGCGAACTGGGGGGTTACTGGAGTGTGCCCCCTGAGCGGTCCAGGCAACGGAAGCACATCTTGAGAAGACCGATGGCTCTCTCCACCACAGCCCTTGTGGTGCCCTGGCTCCTATTGTACCGATGCTCAGCTTCTGTTCTTGGACGGCGTAGTGGTGTCATGAGCCACCTTCTGAGGGGATAGCCCTTGTCACCCAGCAGCCAACCATCCAGCCGAGCCGGAGCACTGAAGAGCCCCGGCACCTGGGAGTGTCTGAGGATGTAGGCGTTGTGGGAGCTGCCTGGGTACCTTGCACAGACTTGAAGAATCAGCATCCTGTGATCACACACTATCTGCACGTTCATGGAGTGGAAGCCCTTCCTGTTGACGAAGGCACCAGGCTAACCTGCTGGCGCCTTGATGGCCACATGTGTGCAGTCTATAGCACCCTGGACGCCCGGGAAGCCAGCAATGGCCGCGAAGCCTCTGGCTCGCTGTGCCTGACTTGCTTGGTCGCAGTGTAAGTGGATGAAGGTGGATACCCATCTGAACAGAGCATCTGTAACCTGCTTGATACAAGTGTGGACAGCTGATTGGGAGACACCGCAAAGATCACCCAACGATCCCTGGTAGGAGCCAGAGGCATAGAAGTGGAGGGTAACTGTGAACTTTAGAGTTGCTGGCATGGGGTGTTCACTCACACAGTTAGGGGGATCTCAGGGCCAATCATCTGACAGATATAGTTGACTGTCTCCCTTGAGAGTTGGACCCTCCTTTGGCACTGCACCTCAGTCATATTGAGGTAGCTGCTTCGTCGCCTGTATACCCTGGCAGCAGGATAGTGGCATCTTCTGTGGCCCCTTGCACCTTGGACAACCTCTTGGCCCTGTGCCCCTTGTGCCTGCGCCCCTTGTGCCTGTGCCTGGCCTCCCAAAAGTGGCTCCCCTGGAGGCTGATTGTCCACCCCTGGCCTCCTCCAGATTCTATCCCTCCCTTCCTCCTCAGGTGAGCTGCCTCCAGTGGGGAGGTCAGAACCTATATCCCCAGGCTAAATGGAGGCCTCCAGAAAGCTGCAGGCCTGAGAAAGATTACACAAAGTACACAAAGATTCAAAGTACACAAGAAGATCTTAGAAATTGATGAGAACTGCTAACAATCACACAGGCAAATTTTAAACACTTTCATCAATTATAACTTCATGTAAAACATGAACAACCCTTCTGAGTCCACATATCCCGACATTGCATGAGTTTTCTTAAATAATCTCCTACCCGCCTGCCCATTGAGCCCGTGCGCCGACCCGAAGTTCGCATGGGCCCCTCAAAATCCTGGACAATTGGCAAGTTAAGGGCCTTAACGAGGCTTTTAATTAATGGCGGGCGAACTGAGCGCGTCCGCCCACCAAAATATCGCGATACCGCGCGCTGACATCAGCACGTGACATTTTACGCGCTGACATGCGGGCTACGCCATCTGCACGTCAGCCGGAAAATTCTGGCCAATGTCTGGAATGCCATTCCATCTGAAGTGCACTTTCATGCATTCTACTATTTCTCCTGTCATTGTTGAAGTCAGCTGGTCTAACTCCCAGTAATCAGAATAGTAGTCCACAGTGACAAAATAATCAGCTCCTGTCAAAGTGAAGAGGTCAGATTAATCCATGGTCTGACCATCATCAATGGTTCACTAGCTTGTTTAAAATTTGGTACTCATTACATGCACCACACTGGCCAATGTGATCTTTTATTTTATTGCTCATGTTTGGCCAGTGGAGTGCTTCTCTTGCTTTCCTCAGACTTGATTCAATTCCTTAATGGCTTGCCTGGATGCAATTCAGCATCTCTCCTCTCATCTCCTTAGGGATGATGATTCTATTTCCTTTGCACAAGATGCCATATTTGGCTCGGTATGTCCAATATGCCCTTGTGACCACAGGTGTGTCCTTGATGCTCTCAGGCTATCCTTTCATCACTACTTCCTGTAGAGCTTGTAGAGTTGTCTCTTGTGTAGTTTGCTTGATTTGAGCAAGGCGTTTGTCTGTCAGATTCTATGTCTCTGTTGGGGTGATGGCTTTCAGATCATGTCTAGCCGCTGCTAGAGTTGAATGTGGAATATTTCACATTCTGTTGTAGCATCCTCAACTTTCTTTTTGGGGAGCGCTGCTCTCAACAGCATGTCTGCAATGTAAATCTGTTTTCCTTGCTTGTATGTCACGTCCAGACGATATCGTTGTAAACAAATTAACATTCTTTGCAGATGATTTGAAGCAGATAGTAGCGGCTTAAGAAAAATGCTTTGAAGGGGCTTGTGGTTTGATCCCACTGTTACTTTGTCTCTCCCAAGAAGGTACTGATGAAAATGCTCACAAGCAAAACCAATAGCCAGGCACTCATTCTCAATCTGAGCACAGTGTCGTTCAGAATGCGGCTGGTTGTCCTTGCTGCATGAGTGTTGCTCCCAGATCCATCTCGTTGGCATCACACTGCAAGGTGACTTCTTCATTGATGTTATAGTACTTTAGTACTGGGGTTGTCATCACTAGATGTTTGATTTTAGTGGAAGCTGCTTCTTGTTTTGTTCCCCAATACCACTGCACATTTTTTGGCAGTGAGCTTGTGGAGTGGTTCACGCTCCGATGACAAATTAGGCAAAAATCTTGCTAAATAGTTCACTAATCCAACAAATCTTTCCACTGTTTTCACATCTGTTGGTCGCTGCTACTGCTCTCACCTTGTCAGGATCTGGGTGAAGACATTTGCTGTCAGTACATGACGTATGTACTTGACTTCCGGCATCATCAATTGCAATTTTTTCTTGTTTAGCTTTCAGATTCATCTGGCGAGCTCTCTCCAGCAGTTGTATTAAACTCTGATCATGGTTGGCTATAGCTTCTTCCAATGTGACTCCACATCCATAGACCAGCAGATCATCCACTATGGCTTTCACTTCAGGAAGATCACTGACTGCCTCATGTTGTCTGCGTTGATACTTTTCAGGAGCCGTGGAAATGCCAAAAGGCATGCATAACCATCTGTATCTCCCGAACGGCATCCAGAATGTCGTTTGAAAGCTGCTGCTTTCAGCAAGCTTCATTAGCCAGTAACCTTCCTTCGCATCTAGGGTAGTGAATATCATTGCTGTGGCAAGTTACGGCAAAATTCCTTCGATGGTTGGCATGAAGTAGTGAGATCTCTTCAGCACTTTATTTAGATCCTTTGCTCGAAGCATACTTGCAGCTTGCCAGGTTGTTTCGCTGTTATCATGCTGTTATTCCAGTCTGCAGGAGTTGTCACTTTTTTGATCACTCCCCACTTTCCCAGCTCCTCTATCTTGTTTTTTAGGTTTGCCTTGAGGGCAGCTGGAACTCTTCTCAGCAGATGCTGAATTGGTCTTACACTCTCACCTACTTCAAGATGATATTCTCCTGGTAGACATCCAAACCCTGTAAACACACCTTTGTACTCCTCTAGGATCTGTTCTGCCGTCAGTGATTTTGTGTGCTGTGACACGTTGTGAATTTCTGTTGGCACATTCAGGGTTACCAGCCCAAGCTTTAGATTGGCTTCAGCTGATATGAGTGGCTGTTGTGTCCCATCTATGATCTTGAACTCTACATCTTCCTTCTTGCCATTGCATTGGGCTCTCAGACTAATTTGTCCTCTTGGTATGAGTATCGTGCCATCATATAGCCTCAACCTTACTTTCGAGGGTTTCATTTTCAGATTGCCATGTTGAGCAACTCCACACAGGTCTGTGAAGGTCATGATGTTGCATGATGCACCAGTGTCTATCTGACACTCCTTGTTTGCTTGATGCTCTCCCTCTGTGGTCATCATTCTGACAGGCACAAATCATATGGCGCCTAGTCACTTGATGGAGTCGTATTGTTCTTCATCAGACTCTTGTGCTGATATCTCTCCAGTGGCCATCTGTATAGGCTTGTTTTGCTTCTTTCTAGCCAAACACTGTGTGTGAAATGATTCTGCTTCTTGCAGTTAAAACACTGCTTTCCCCAGGTGGGACAACCCTTCTTTCCCTGTTCATGCTGTCCTCTGCAGTATTTGCATCCTGTCCTTTGTCTGTTTTGGTTTGGACTATCTCTCAGCATAATGTATCTCTGGGTCTGCTCTGCCATAAATATGCTCTAGCTGACATTTCACAACTTCTGCATTTTGGTGCACATCTATTGCTTTCTTTAGCTTCAGTTTCTCATCTTTCAGTAGACTTGCTCTCAATGAGGGGACTCGCATGCCAAAGACTAACCTATCTTTAATCAGGACATCTTTTAGCTGTCAGAATTCACACGTTTCTGCAAGTTGAGCTACTGCAGTCGCGTTTTTTGGTTTCTGGTGCACCTTGTGCTCTAGTGTTGCATACATAGCATTCATATGTAGCATTGGCTTGGGTTTTAAAATGTTCGTTCAAGACTTTCAAAATCTCTGTCATCTTTTTTCTTTGTTCATTGGTTAGATATAGGGTGGGATATACTTTGTAGCAGTCCCTCTCCAGCAGTATTAGGAGTGTGGCTACTTATATTGATTCTGGTTTTTAAATTAAGTCTGTTGCAATCTCATAGTTTTGCAACTGTGAGTGGAATAGCTGCCAATTCTGCCATGTATCACCGTTCATTTCGACTGGAGCTGGGATTGAAAAGTTTCCAAAGTTGGTCATGTTCACTCACCCTGTAGCCTCCAATATGTGTTTGCTTGCCTTTTGTCCTTTTGTGTTTGCTTGTTCTTTGTCCTTTTATGTTTGCTTGTTTTGTCTTTTTGTGTTTGCTCGTTCTTTGTCCTTTTGTGTTTGCTTGTTCTTTGTCCTTTTATGTTTGCTTGTTTTGTCCTTTTATGTTTGCTTGTTTTGTCCTTTTATGTTTGCTTGTTCTTTGTCCTTTTGTGTTTGCTTGTTCTTTGTCCTTTTGTGTTTGCTTGTTCTTTGTCCTTTTGTGTTTGCTTGTTCTTTGTCCTTTTGTGTTTGCTTGTTCTTTGTCTTTTTATGTTTGCTTGTTTTGTCCTTTTGTGTTTGCTCGTTCTTTGTCCTTTTGTGTTTGCTTGTTCTTTGTCCTTTTGTGTTTGCTCGTTCTTTGTCCTTTTGTGTTTGCTTGTCCTTTGTCCTTGTTTTGCAGTTCAGTGCTTTTCCTGAACTCCATTTTTAGCAGCTTATTTTTTCAGATTTGAACATTTCTGTGTGCCTTTTTGAGCTGTGTCTTCCCTGCACAATTTCCAGGGTTCAAAATTCTATTTTTTCTTCACTTCCTAACACCTTCTTTCATGTATAAGGGCAGCTGTACTTCTTCAATGTGTTCTCCGTGAGAGGCTTTATTGAACTGAAGAGAAATGGCAGCCTACAGTTAGCTTGACTTGTGGCAGTCACATGACTATGACAAGCCAGGTAGTGCACTTAGTAAAGATTGCATTTCTAAAACCCAAACAGAGGGCATGCGCAAGGGTGACTATTTATCTTTTGTACGGAATATTGGACTGTTTGTGGCTAAAGCTGGAATAGAATTGTTGTTTCCTGGCAATTTTTATTTTAGCATTGTGGTAAGTGGGGGTTGTGATTTTCTATTACAGAGGAATGGTAGGGTTGAGATTGTTGAATGAGGGGAATGTGAAGCTTTGTTTATGAGAACTGGAGTCAAATGATGCATTCACGGACAGCCTGTCCCAAGCTTGATTTCTCCCTTTCTCTTCCTCCTTCTCGTGAGGTGCTTGTTGAACCAATGGTGGCAAGGCCTGTGTTCTCTTGGTGGAGGATGCAGCAAACCACCACAAGTTGGGACAAAACCTCTGGCAAATACTGGAGGGACCCTCCAGGTTGCAAAGGTGGCTGAACCAATTTCAACATCCCAATTATCTGCTCAATGGCAGTCCTGATGGCAGCATGTCTCTCATTATATGAGTGCTGGCCTTGTCTGGTTGGGATGTGGCGTGGAGTCATCAGCCAGGTGTAGAGTGGATAGACCATTTCTCCCAGGACCTGTCTTCCACTTTGATGTGATGGCTGAATGATTGGTGGAACAGCAATTGGCTGTATCTTGACTGCTGCCAGATAGAGGGCATTCACCAACATGATGTGGTCACACACCAACTCCATGTTCAGCAAACGCTAGCCTTTGAGGTTTAAATACATCTCCCTATTGAGATGAGGTGCCCCCAGAGCCATGTGTGTGCAGCCAGTGGCACTTTTCACAATGGCTAAGCCATGTGCACACTCCACCTGCTTCTTTTTTGTTCAGATAGAAGACAAGGAACGTAGTAAGCAACTAACTGGCATGTTGAATAATAATCCCTTTAAATAGCATTGCTGGAGGGTCCCATGTGTTGCTGAACTCATGTTCAGCTCTGCCAGTTTAAACAAGGGCATTGCGTAGAGCAACAGTGCCAAAAATGGCAGTTTGAGTGCCAAATTAATGTTAGATGTTGTGGCCTGCCTCCCCTGTTTTCATCTGGCACACACATTTAATGATTGTGCTAATGCCCTCAGCAAAATGACACTTGGTGTGGCATATGCTGGAATTGGGCAGAAGTGGCAGATGCCACTTTTCTACAAAGCCGGCATCTGTAGTACCTAAACCACTGGTGTTACGGAGCTGAATTTTGCCATCTATGACTTTGAAGTAAAAGATTTGTCTAAACATCATCATAAAATCCTGGAATCACCGAGCACAGAAGGAGGCTATTGGCCCATCATGCCAGTGTTGGCTCTTTGAAAGAGCTATCCAATTAGATTCACTTCCTTGCTTTCACTCCATAGCCCTGCAAATTTCTCCCCTTATTCCACTGTTGCCTCACATACAGTTGCCAATGATTTTTGCAGGTTTTCAGCAGAGATTTCTAGTTTTCAGGTGTCTGATCCAGCAGGGGATCTGTAGCATCTGTGAAAAGGACAATCAGCAGGGAATCTCTTCAACCAATCAGACTGAAGAATCCTTTCAGACAGCAAAGGAAGAAGTAAGAAACAGGAAATATAAACTACAAAGAATTAATTGTACAGGAACAAAAATAAAGATTGGGACATACACAGATTCATGGAGAAGAAAAGAGAAAAACAAAGGAACTGAAAAAATTGTTTTATTTTTAATGAAAAACAAATTGGAACATTCATTTTCTTACCATGAATCGAGACTCATATTTGTAAAATTAATTTTCAGGTCCAGAAAGGTAGTAATTATCACAGATGCTGTTGAAAACTCAGTTACTCCTGATTGCCGTAGCTCCCACTTTTTAATCTGCCTATATCGTGAGACTAGTGAATAATTAGCCACTGCCATTCATGCCACTACAGTGATTTCTGTGCGGGTTATATCAGCAAGGACTGTAACAGTGCAGCCTATGGAGCAGCAGGGTATCGTTGCTCAAATGTGAACGCCAGAATTTGCTGTCTGCTTTACATAATAATAACGACGAGTTTTGACAACCTCACCAATACTAGTACCGCAAAATAATTTTCTTCGTTAACTTGGAATGACAAAAAATGAACAGCCATGGTGACTGCTTTTTATGAGTAGTGCTGCTGCCTTCAGAAATGGGTTTTATCTGGTGCCTTGGGCTACCTCTTTGTGACAACCTACTTGCTTGAAGTGGGGGAACAGTCTATTAGTGTCCAAAAGTGTTTTTTTTGCCACTTGCTTCACCAGCACCAACAACCACAGGAGAATTTTTTCAGCTGGGAAATAAAATTATGAGCCACAGCTTAAAAATAATCTGCCAGGTGTGAACAGGCTGGATTCCACAGTGCCCCCACTTGCAGCTAAATTGTAGAACCACTACTTGAGGCAGCTCTCTAATACATGGTTGGTGTGAAGTACATCCATTGTTTCTAATTCTTTGAAGATATCTGAGTGCTTTATCAATATAATATGCTGTGAGGTAATAACACAAACAGGATTGCTTGCTAACTAGCGGTGGCTGAGCCCTCAGTTGCCTGGAATATCCTCCCTGCACCTCTCTGTCGCTCTACCTCACTTTCCTCCTTTAAGACATTTCTTAAAACCTACCTCTTTGGGCAACCTCTTGGTCACCTGACTGAATACCTCCTCATGTGCCATATTTTGTTTCATAATGCTCCTGTGAAGCACCTTGGGAAGTTTTATTGTATTAATGGCGCTATATAAATAAAAGCTGCTGTTGTTGTAGAGAATAATATCCTAAAATTAGTAATTTGCCTGTCCTGAAATCAAAGCCTAAGTGAGGGAACAAATATTCTTGTGCAAAGTGTTGTGCGCAGAGGACAAGAATCCGCTTTGTAAATGGGGCATTGCAAATGACAGGAAAGTGCTTGACTTTGGACAATTCTCCCATTTTTCTTGTTCTGCACTGCATTTGTTTTGATATTGCCAACACCGTGTAAGAACAGCCTATGAATATAATTGGCCTGGCTTTCCACAACTGTTAATGATAGATTCCACGCTGAATAAAGAAATGCCAATCCTGCTTGTTGAGTTAAAGGATGGAAAGGTCTTTTGGCACCATTTGATGTTTTAAACATTGAAATCCAAATGGGAATACCTGGAAATGCTCAGCAGATCAGGCAGCAGCTGTGAAGCTAGAAACAGACTTTACGTTTCATCAGAGCTAGATGATTTATGGATGGGCCGCTTTTAAACAAGTACAGAACCAGGAAAAGGGAGGAGGGTAAAGAGCAGAACGACGAGATCTGCGATAGGATGGAGGGGAAAAGTGATTAAATGACACAATTGATGATGCTGCAAGGCAAGAGGAGGTTATTATTGGGACAAGTAAATTGATGAGAGCTGGGCCCAGAGGAGGGATAAGTGGTTACAGTGGAATAGCAGAAGGGGAGGAAGCATGGGAGGCCTGGTAAAGTGGAAGGGATTACCATGGCGCAGATATGGCGGAGAAAGGGAGGTGGACCCCTGCAGTGTAGGCCAACCCTTCAGGTTATAACAGAATGAGGTTCCTCATTTCATATATACAGTGAATATTTGAAATTCTGGATGTACTTGTTAACCTGAATTGGTCACCATTTTATGAATAAAAATAATGGTTATAACTTTGAACCCATGAGAACCAGATGGTAGGGGTTAAAATTTTTAAAAATCGCAAACCCAACTGCAACTTGCCTTCATCCCAATCACTCCCAGCTTTAGTAGGGCAGGCAGCCAGGCCTGAGTACCTGCCTTGACAGCACTGCTGCGGGCCCAGAGAAGCAAGATTACACCCCCTGACTCCCCCCAAGCTCCGCCCCAATATAAAGACCTCTAGGCATGGGGGTTGGCACTGCCCCAGCCTGTCCTCCCCTACTCCTCATACTCCCCAATACAGCTACCATCTCCCTACCTGCTTCTCTGGCCTGCTCTGGAATGCTCCCCACTGACTGAGAGCCACACCTGTCAGTCAGGCTGACCTCTGGATTCGGAAGCTGTCTAGGAGAAAAGATGCCCACACAACCTTCTCATCAATATTGGGGGCCAATGAGTCCAAATTAGCAGATTAATTAGGAGTTACATGTTAACAGGAGAGATTAGTGAATAATTCACAACAGTTGACTAGACCTGGTCTATTCAATAATTTATGCAACATTGAGACCAACATCAACATAGAGCTAATATATTCTCATCAGAAGACTATTTCAACAAATTGAATCAGTAGGGACAGAATGGTCAACTTCCCTGCAAGGTATTCAGCAGCATAAACTGCTATGTTTGAAACTCTGCTACCATAATTGAATAAGTTTTTGTTCACCAATTTTGCTTTTCTGTTTGGGGCCCATTCATTCCTTTCCAGTCTTGGACTTCATCTCCTGTCCAAGAGTCCATGCATAAAAAATAACCTATTCCCTGCTCTGCATATAAAAACACTCATATCAGTTGTTGGAAAGTGTCCAAGAAGGGTATCAGTAATTCATCCTCTGACTCTCCTTTTTGCTGCTTTGTTTGTGCCTCATCGGGTTGAGATTAGCAACCCTCTGAAGAAAAGAACGCAAAAACTACTATTTTGTGTGGTAACATAGCATGCATGGAGAGAAATGTTCAGGTGGTGGCGTTCCCATGTATCTGCAGCCCTTGCCAATCTAGATGGTAGTGGTCGTAGATTTGGAAGGTGCTGTCTAAGGAGCCTTGGTGAGTTCCTGCAGTGCATCTTGTGGATGGTACACACTGCTGCCATGCTTTGTGTCCATGGTGGAGAGAGTGAATATTTGTGGCTGTGGTGCCAATCAAGTGGGCTGCTTTGTCCTGGATGGTGTCAAGCTTCATGACTATTATTGGAGCTGCACTCATCCAAGTGTTGGATGAGTGAGTATTCCATCACACTCCTCCTGACTTATAAATGGTGGACAGGCTTTGGGGAGTCAGGAGGTAAGTTACTTGTCACACAATTCCTAGACTCTGACCTGCTCTTGTAGCCACAGTATTTATATGGCTAGCCCAGTTCAGTTTCTGGTCAATGGTAACCCCCAAGATGTTGATAGTGGGGAATTCAGTGATGGTAATGCCATTGAATGCCAAGGAGCAATGTTTAGATTTCTCTTGTTGGAGATAGTTATTGCCTGACACTTTTGTGATGTGAATGTTACTTGCCACTTCTCAGCCCAAGCTTGGATATTGTCCAGGTCTTGATACATTTGGACATGGACCACTTCAGTACCTGAGGAGTAAGGACAGCAAGTTTCCTTCCCTAAAGGACATTAGTGAATCAGATGGGTTTTTCTGATAATTGGCAATGAGGGTCATGAGTTTCATAGTTATCATTAGGCTTTTAATTCCAGATTTTTATTGGATTCAAATTCCACCATCTCCTGTGGCAGGATTTGAACCCAGGTCCCCAAAGCATTACCCTGGGTCCCTAGTCTCCAGTCCAGCTATTATACCACTACTCCACCTCCTCTCCTTATGCTCTTGATATTATATGGAGTGAATGGAATTGGCTGAAGACTGGCATCTGTGCCGCTGGGGACCTCTGATAGAGACTGAGATGGATCATCCACTCGACACTTCTGGCTGAAGATTGTTGCAAAAGCCTCAGCCTTATCTTTGCACTGATGTGCAGGGCTTCCTCATCAATGAGGATGGGGATATTTGTGGAGCTTCCTCGTCCAGTGAGTTGTTTAATTATCCACCACTGAGTCCCACTTCCAGTGTGGTTCAAGGCCCACACCAGAAGTTAAATATGTAATCTAGTTTAACACTTCAGCACAGTATGAAGAGTGCTGCACTGCAGAAGGTGCTTGTTTGGGTTTTGAAATGCAAGCAATACTTGAAGGGTTCTCAAAATTCCCACATTTTTCATATCATCAACAAGGATATGACTTTTGGACTTTTAAACTGCTGAGTTAAGTGTAAAACCCTGCAGACAGGAGGCTGGGCCCATGAAGGCCTGGGGCTGCACATGCCCGGGCTTGTTGAGTGCAGTGTGGATTGTTTTGCCTGAAACCAGACAATGAGAGGAGACAGAATACGCATTCTTCCCTTTAAAACAATCAACCCAGAGAAAGACTTCACCTCACATGAAGCTGAAGCCCATCAAAATCTTGCATAAATAATCGCTACTAACTACTAAGGCAGGAAGGCACAATCAATTCAATTATGCGAACCCATCAATACTCCACATATACAATGGCTTTCAGTTCAAAACTAGTTACTAGGCAGGAAGACAATGATAAACATCATGCGAGCCCATTAAAAACAACGAGACAACAATCACCGGGGGAAGCCCACCAAAGTCAAACAAAGAACTAACCTTGATTTGGATTTCGATTAGAAATTCGAAAGACAGTATAACTGGGCAGTCAGTTACGAGAGGGAAACCAGATAGCAGGCAGTGAGCAGTTTGGAGCAGTTGAAACATAGTGTAAGCAAGAAGATCTGGAGGTTTTGCAGGCCCGCAGGCAACATCACGGCGAGAAGCACGGGGTGGCAGACTCAACTGAAGACAACAAGGCCGCAACCGCAGCCCTCCATGAAGATCGACCATCCACAATCGCGCCCTCCACCCAACTGAAGAACCTTCACAGATTCCACAGAGCAGGACCACATGGGGACGGCGGGCCCCAGAGGACACAGAGAGCGTACCCCAAAACTGCAACTGGCTTACCTGGCTGAATTCTGAACTGTCAAGGAACCCTGGGCTGGTGAGCATGATCCTTGACCTCTCCTAGTTCAATATAGTTAGGTTTTGGGGGTGAGACAAGGGTAAGGGGATTGATAGCGTGACTTTTCCCTCGTTATGCCATAAGTTTCCCATTCTTAACTAAGTGTACTTTGTAAGTCTGTATAATCTCAGTGTAATCCTAATGTTTAAGTTAATTTGTGACTTCAATAAACTCAGTTTTTCTTGCACCAAAACCAGTTGTCTGCTGCACTTTGTCACAACCCCCAAATAAATCCAAGGTCTAGAACCCAGGGAGTGGGAGCGATTCGAACCGCTCAGAAGTCAGAGGTGAAACTGACACACACTACCACCCCCTACTATATGTCCTATCTGGCTTGACGTAGTCATGTGACATCTGCCATGAGTCACAGGGCTGGGGACAGCCATCTTATATTCTGTCCAATGAAGACATCACACTAGAAAGACTGTGGTCATTGAACACATAGGGCTGAATTCCCTGGTCATCGAGCGGAGGCGGGGCCTGCTCGTCGCCTGTCATTTAGATTTCCAGCTCAGCAGGCGCGCAGCCAAGTCAGCTGCACGCCCGCCAAACTGTCAAAGGACTATTAAGGCTTGTTAAAAACAAACTTAAGCAATTAAATGAGCTGCCTGTCCAACATTAAGGTTGGCAGGCAGGCGAAGAGCCCAGGTGGCCTTTGCATTTTTCATGAAACCTCATCCATGAGTGGGATGAGATTTCATGAAGTGTTTTAAAATTCAATAAAAAATTTTAAAATAATTCTTTGACATGTCCCAGCTCATGTGACAGTGTTACATGAGGGGACATGTTTTAAAAGTTTTTAATTATTTTATTTCAGTTTTAAATATCAAACTGATTTCCCTGAGGCACAGAGGTGCCTCAGGGAGATTTCTGCGCTCTTTCAAGTGCATGCCAGCCCTGACTCAGGGAATCCCCCCCCGTTCACACAGGGAGCGCTCAAGACTTCCGGGTGAGCGTCACACTGCACGTCCTTAATTGGCTTGCCCACGTAAAATGGCAGGGTTGCCCCAATTGGGGACACCAATCGGGTTTGCGCCCACCCCAGCCCGCCCCCGCACAACCCCCCCCCAACCCAAATGGGGGAAAATTTTTTCCCAGGACATAGTGTCAAGAATGGAGCTGTTCAGAGCTGCTAAAACTTCTGAAAAAAGCTACCAACAAGGAAAAGCAAACACAAGGCAAAGGCTGCAAAATCAGTGAGTGAGCCAAAAAAAGGCTGCAAAATTTTCCTCTCCCTGCCTCTGTTGAAATGAAAAGTGACATATGGAAGAACTGGCGATTTTTCCACTTGCAATGACAAAACTATGACATTGCAACAGATTTAATTAACAGCCCAGAGCCAATATGAGTAGCAACGCTTTTAAGACTGCTTGGGAGGGACTGCAACACATTGTATTGATCAGTGTGTGACTGCAGTAACATAGTTCACAGAATCATGGGAACTCGAGCAACTAAAAGAAGATCTTTTTAAAGACTGGATTATCTTAGGCATAAGAGATCCCGTAATGAGACTACATCTACTGAGAGAGGCAAAACTTACTCTCAAAAAACAATAGACATGTACAGAAGTGCGGAGGTCATAAAACGTCAGTTGAGCACATGTATGGAAAAACAGACCAGGAGATATATTATGCTGAGAGGCATTCCAGGCCAAAGGAGCAGAGAAACCACAGACAAAGGGCAGGATGCAAATACTGTGGAGAACTTCATACAAATGAAAAGAAGGATTGTCCAGCATGGAGAAATCAATGTTTTAACTGCAAGAAGCTGAATCATTTCGCACACAAGTGTTTGGCTAGAAAGAAGTAAAACAAGCCTATACAGATGACCACTGGAGAGATATCAGCACAAAAGCCTGATGAAGGACGATACACCATACAACAGGTTGGTTCGTCAAGTCTATAGGTGATTAATGGTTTGTGACTGCTAGAATGCTGACCGCAGAAGGAGAGCATCAAGTGAACGTGAAATTTCAGATAGACGTGGGTGCATCATACAACATCATGACCTTCACAAACCTGTGTGAAGTGGTTCAACATGGCGATCCAAAAATGAATCCCTTGAAAGTAAGTTTGAGGTTATATGAAAGAGGACAAATTAATCTGAGAGTCCAATATAATGGCAAGGATGAAGATCTGGAGTTCCAGATCATAGACGGTACGCAACAGCCACTCGTCTCAGCTAGAGCAAGTCTAAAACTTGGATTGGTAATCTAAACCTGCCAGCGGAGATTTACAACGTGTCACAGCACAAAAACACTGACTGCTGAACAGATTCTAGAGGGGTACAAAGATGTGTTTACAGGGTTTGGATGTCTACCTGGAGAATATAATCTCGAAATAGATGACAGTGTAAGACCAATTCAGCATCTGCTGAGAAGAGTTCCAGCTGCCCTCAAGTCAAACCTAAAAACAAGATGGAGGAGCTGGAAAAGAAGGGAGTGATCAAGAAAATGAAAACTCCTACAGACTGGATTAGCAGCATTGTAGCAGTGAAACAACCTGGAAAGCTGCGAGTGTGCTTAGGCCCGAAGGATCTAAGTAAAGCTTTGAAAAGATCTCACTACTTCATGCCAACCATGGAAGGATTTTGCCACAATTTGCCGAAGAAAAGATCTTCACTACCCTAGATGCGAATGATGGTTCTTGGCTATTGAAGCTGGATGAAAGCAACAGCTTTCAAATGACATTCTGGACACCGATCGGGAGGTACAGATGATTATGCATGGCTTTTAGTATTTTCACGGCTCCATGAGAGTGTCAATGCAGACAACATGAGGCAGTCAGTGATCTTCCTGGAGTGGAACCCATAGTGGATGATCTGCTAGTCTATGGATGTGGAGCCACAATGGAAGAAGCTATAGTCGACCACAATCAGAATCTAGTGTGACTGCTAGAGAGAGCTGGCCAAATGAATCTGAAGCTGAGCAAGAAAAAATTTCCACTAAAAGTCAAGTACATAGGTCATGTATTGTCAGCAAAAAATCTTTGCCTAGATCCTGACAAATTGAGAGCTGTATCAGCGATACAGTGACCGACAGGTGTGAAAATAGTGCAATGATTTGTTGGATTCATGAAATGCCGAGCAAAATTTGTGCCTAATTTGTTGTCGGAGTGTGAACCATTACGCAAACTCGCTGCCAAGGATGTGCAGTGGTATTGGGGCACAGAACAGGAAGTAGCTTCCACTAAAATCAAACAACCAGTGACATCAACGCCAGTGCTGCAGTACTATGATGTCAAAAGTGAAGTCACATTGCAGTGTGACGCCACCAATACAGGGTTCAGAACAACCCTAATGCAGCAAGGACAGCCAGTAGCACTTGCATCTGAACAACGTTACGCTCAGATTGAAAAAGAGTGCCTGGCTATTGTTTTTGCTTGTGAGCATTTTCATCAATATCTGCTTGGGAGAGACAACGTAACAGTGGAGTCCAGCCACAAACCCCTTCAAAGCATTTTTTGCAAACCACTACTATCTGCTCTAAAGCGACTGCAAAGAATGTTACTTTGTTTACAGAGATATCATCTGGATGTGACATGCAAGCAAGGGAAACAGATGCACATTGCTAACATGCTGTCGAGAGCAGCACTTCCTGTGAAGAAAATTGATGTGAAATCTTCCAGATTCAAAGTGAAACAACAACTTGACATGCTCTGGAAGTCATCAATTCACCAGAAACATTGAATCTAACAGACAAGTGCCCACGCTCAAACAAAGCGAACTACTAAACAAGACACAACTCTCCAAGTACTGCAGGAAGTGGTGATGAAAGGATGGCCTGAGAGTATCAAGGACGGACCTGTAGTCGCAAGTGCATATTGGGCATACCAAGATGAATTGATAGCTCAGGATGGCACCTTGTACAAAGGAAATAGTCATTATCCCTAAGGAAATGAGAGGAGAATTGTTGAAGTGCATCCATGCAAACCATGAAGGAATTGAATCGAATCTGAGGAAGGCAAGAGAAGTGCTCTACTGGTCAAACATGAGCAGTGAAATTAATTCCACATCAGTCAGTGCAGATCTTGAAACAAGTACCAAGCTAAATAAGCTAGAAAGCCGCTGATGACACAACATTCCAGACAGAACATGGATGAAGCTGGGAGTAGACCTCTTCACTCCAGCAGAAACTGATTATCTTGTCACTGTAGACTACTATCCTGACTACTGGGAGTTAGACCAGCTGACTTCAACGATGACCGGTGAGACTGTAGAATGCTTGAATGCACACGTCAGTCGTTATGGCATTGTAATGAGTGACAATGGCCCTTAGTTCACAAGGGATGAATTCAGCCTCTTCACAAGGGATTGGGAAATTCAACACTATACATCATGTCTGTACTATCCCCAGTTGAATGGAAAAGGTGAGGTGGCAGTGAAAATTGCCATAGAAATCATCAAGAAATTGAGCAAATCTAGCATAGATGTATACAAGGCAAACTTCGAGTGGAGAAACGGACTGACTGAAGGCATGGTAAGTAATCCAGTCCAAAGACTAATGTCATGTCACACCCAAACTGCTTTTCTAATAGCAAAAAAGCTATTGAAGCCAGAAGTAGTAACAGGCCAGAGTGAAAAATCCAGATGAAACAGCAGAAAGCCAAATTTCATTGCTAGAGGTTTTTTAAAATTTGTTCACGGGATCTGGGTGTTGCTGGCTAGGCCAGCATTTATTGCCCACCCCTAATTACCATTTTCAGAGGGCATTTAAGAGTCAACCACATTGCTGTGGGTCTGGAGTCACATCTAGGCTAGACCAGCTAAGGTCAGCAGATCTCCTTCCCTATAGGACATTGGTGAACCAGATGGGTTTTTACAACAATTGGTAATGGTTGTCATCAGACTTTGAATTTCAGATTTTTATTGAATTCAAATTGCACCATCTGCTATGCTGGGATTTGAACCTGAGTCCCCCAGAGAATTACTCTGGGTTGTCTGGAATACTAATCCAGTGACAATACCACTATGCTGCTATACCACCACCTCCCCCTAGCACTGGGGAAGCCATCAGGGTACAAGCCTTCAATGCTTTCAACAGGAGGCAGCCTATGTGGAAACTTGGGATATGCATAGAGTAGTTGTCACCTTGATTGTACACAGTGGAAGTGAACAACCAAATATATCGGTACAACTGCTGGCCTATACAAGCAACTAGAGAAGCTGTTGCTTCACTGCAGGCAGCTGATCAGGAAGATGAGATTTCAACCAGCTGCACAGAGTACAGAATAACCAACACTCCCAGAGGTCCGCCGGTCCCCAACAATGGAAATGGAACAACAACAACAGTTACCACAGCGACGAGTGCCACCGGAACGACACTCGCCGGAGAGGGAACATCACCCAGATGAACAGTCAATGACACCGTGCACACATACCATTAAGAGACATGTGTGATTTAGCAACTATGTATGCAATGCATGTGCAGAGACTGACTAGAATAACAAACAGCTTGTTAATGCATGGGGACAATTGTGGTATAGTGGGTAACTTGGTTAACTCACAGTTACACATGATAGTGCAAGCAAATTTGTCTTTTGTTCATTAGGAAAAGGGAGATGTTTGTGTCTTTTGTTCATTATAAAAAGGTGGGTATTAGAGTTTTGATCTGCAATTCTTACTGCATGTTCTAGCTGGCTTGCTGTAGTCATGTGACCTCTGCCATGAGGCACAGGGGCTGGGGAGAGCCCTTTTACATACAGTTCAATAAAGACATCACACTGGAAAGACTGTAGTCTTTGATCACATAACAGTGCTGTCTTTTAAATGAGACATTAAACCAAGGTGCTACCTGCCTTCTGAGGTAAATGCAAAAGACCCCAGGTGACTATGTCAAAGAAGGCCTTGGGAGTTATCGCAGGGGTCTGGGCCAATATTTATCCCTGAATCAACATCATTAAAACAGATTAACTGGTCATTATCCCATCGCTGTTTGTGGGATCTTCCTGTGCAATTTGGCTGTCAGATTTTCAACATTAAAGTATTCCATTGGTTGTAAAGCACTTTCCTGAAAGGTGCTACATAACTGCAAGATCTTTCTTTGTCTTATGCTTTTCTTGTTTGATTAGGTCTTTATAAAGTACCTTGGAATGTTTCTTTTGTGTTAAAGCTGCAACATGGATAAAAGTTGGTGCTACACTTTTAGAATGGATGAACTTACTTTTTCATCATTGCAAACTCAGATTAATATTAAAGCATGTTACTCTTGATGTCATCCATCTTCAATTAATCCTTATCACCATCAAGTAACATTACCAACATATATTATTGAAATAAATACAGTAATATTTTAAACGCAGCTACTGCTCACTATAACACTCGCTAATACACTACTGCCTTACATACAACAATTAATAAGGAAAGTACAGTATGCACTTTTACCAAAAAGGTGCCCCTTTCAAATAGCTCCCAAAGGAGGCATTCTTGATGAGGCCCCTTTAATCTGCCCGTTCAAAGTAACGTGTTCTATCACAGACAAACCCCTGCTTTGTTTATGGTCTGCAAATACCAGAACCTCCATGGGAAGTTTAAAGAAAACTCCAGAGGTGCTACCATAATTAAAATGGGACTGTTCGGAATGCTGTTACCTGCCGTTACTATGCCAAGCAATAAATTGTGAAATTTCATCTCAACGTAGTTGAGCCCGACCTCTCAGAATTATAACTCAGAGATCTGTTTCTCAACCTCGATAACATTATATTAAAACAGTTAATGTTTTGATCCAAGCTCAGTAGCCAATTGCACTTTCAACTTTCAACCCTCTCCTTAATCCAATTTAAACAATCGCACCTAGTGCTTTATTGTGATTACAGTATTTGCAACAACAAGATTTCTTTTTAATGAGATGTGGTGTTCTCTTTTGACACATGGTAATGATTTCACTACATATGAGTGTGATAGTTTACTAGAACCTATGGACCAACAATACAACTGCTTAATGATCTTGTGTGACATTGGTAGCTTTCTACCTAGTAAGAGTTGTTCCTCTCTTAATATTGCGTTATAAACTAAGCTCAGCCTGAGTAAATGTAATAATTAATAATGGTCAGATGTCAAATAAGGGTTTTAATTTAACAATCAGTCCTGTTGTAAAACAAATAGATTAAACAAAAACTGTGGTGGGATCATCCGACTCAATGGTTTTTACATCAAATGAATGTCATGTTGTAAGTGTATTAAGGTTGTTTGTGTAGTGGTCATAATATTGGACCCAAAGCTCTTGTGTTCTAATGTGACCATGGAAAGCTGTGAAATTGACTTCAATACATCTGGGCATTTATGGACTGGCACCAGAAAAAGTGAGCATGCATGCTGTAGTTTATTGTTAGAGCCTACTGGTGCCAGCCCTTCTCTGTGTGGCTGACTCGGAGACTCTAGTCCAGATGTGGTTCACTATTAATGCTTTTTGCTTTGGTCTTGGAGGTCATTCAGTTGTATTAGAACTTAGGAACATGGGACTTAGGAGCAGGAGTAAGCCATTCAGCCATTCGAGCCTGCTCCGCCATTCAATGAGATCATGGATTATCTGGTTGTGTCTCAACTCATCTTTGCTGTCTGCCCCCCACCCCCGATAACTCTTGACTCCCTTGTCAATCAAAAATCTGTCTAACTCTGCCTCTAATAAATTCAATGACCCAGTGTCCACTGCCTTCTGGAGAAGAGAATTCCACATACTAACAACACTCAGAGAAAAAGTTTCCTTTCATCTCCGTCTTAAATGATAGACCTCCTATTCTTAAACTGTGTCCATTGGTTCTGACCTCTCCCACAATTAGAAACACCCCCCCCCAGTATCTACTTGATCAAATCCCCTCAGGATCATATATGTTTCAATAATATCACCTCTTATTCTTGTAATCTCTTAACCATTGTTTAAAAGTACCACCATTATCTTGTTAGGGCAACTAGGTTTGAGAAATAAACATGGCCTTGTCAATGTTGCCCACTTACTTAGAACGAATAAAAATGTAACTTATAGATCAAGATTACTTTAAATCACATGGACACTGATTTGTCAGTGTTTAGCCACTCATCAGATCCTGTAGGCCCACTTAAAGCATGATTGGGTCCTGCTCTTATCTGCTAAAAGTGTTCATGATTGTAGGATCATCCTGGAATGTAAAAAAAATCTCCAGCTTCTATTCTCTAATGCCAACAATTTTCTTAAACCCTTCTCCCTGTCTCCTCCACCCTTACCTCCAACAGCAAGCTCAGGGACTTCTTTGTCTCTAAGATAGAGATCATCCGATCAGCTGCCTCTGCTATGACCCCCACACTTCTCCTAGCCCACTAAGTCAAACTTCCTCTAAAGTTCCCCCTTACCTTTTAAAAGGTGTTAACTTAGCTTTCAAAAAAAGGGGCAGTCGTAAGATATGGAAGGTAAATCATACAGGAAAATAATTAATGGGGTTTGGGTCTCCTGGGGTTTGCTCAATCACTTGTTTGGGGTTAGAGGAAATTTCTGATTGAGTCGACCTGAATTGTGCCTTTCCCAGAGGAAGGGAGGGAGACTTAGTACACAGGGATGGAATCAGTTGCTCCAATGGTCCTGCTGGCCTCTTCTGGTCCTAGATATATGGTTATAAACTGTACAGGAGCATGGTGGCAGAAGGGACAGCTACTTATCTCTTAAATCTATATATTCAATCTATTAACTTGTAACTTTTGATTCCTTCATCAAGGCAAATAATTTGCTTGAGGTAATTCTGCCAAAGCCTTTCATAAACTTCGAATTAACCTCCCTGGAACCTTCTGTTCAACCAAAGAAAACTAGCCCAACTTCCTTAACATTTCTTCTTAAGTATCCATTTGTGCTCAAGAAATGACAGGAACAGCATTCTAAAAGGCCCGAATGATCATTTGCTTCCACGTTGTGTGCTGTTTAGAGGGGAAGTTTTATGGCAATGCTGGCTTTCTCACAAATGGTGATTGTACATGTGTGAAGATACAGGTGACAAACATATGCTTGCATTTCTAAAGCACCTTTCATGGTGTCCCAAAGTGTGTTACAGCCAATTAAGTACCTTTGAAGTAGGAAAAGGATGGTAAGGCCCCACAAACAGCAGTGAGCTAAATGACTAGATAATCAGTTTTAGGAATTTGGTTAAGGGATAATTATTGGGGAGACTCCCTTGCTGTTTTTCAAGTGGTGCCATGGGATCCATCACATTCAACCAAGAAGGCATACATCTTTGGTTTGATGACTCATTTGAAAGACAATATACAGTAAATTCATATCAGTTGTAAGGGCTTTGGTTCTTTAATATGCAGGTTGGCTGTGATTCTCAGTGAAAAGATTTCCAGGGCAAATGTGAAGTATTCTCAACACATGAATTATTTATCCTTAACCAGTCACTTGTTCTTGCATTATTTGAGAGGGAAAACTGATCGCAAGACTGCTTTTGGAGGATTCTTGACTGGTTGAAATCCTGTCTTCTGATCCTGCTGCACAACTCAGAGACGTCAGCCTAACACAAGTATAATACAGCATGCAAATAAGACAATCTATCAGCAAATGTCCTCAAGTAGTGAGTTCAGTGTCCTGAGCAACCGGTAGGCTGGGGGTTGAGTTGGTGGTGTTGGGGGAGAAGAGTGATTCTTTTCATTATATGTTGCCTAATATGTATTAAATCTTTGTATTCTGTTGAGTGCTGATGCGCTCATGTTTCAAACATGGACAAAAGAGCTGAGCTCCAGAGGTGAGGTGAGAGTGACTACCTTTGACATCAAGGCAGTATTTGACCGAGTGTGGCATCAAGGAGCCCTAACAAAACTGGAGTCAATGGGAATCAGGGGAAAACTCTCCACTGGTTGGAGTCATACCTAGCACAAAGGTTGTGGTTGTTGGAGGTCAATCATCTCAGTTCCAGGGGATCACTGCGGGAGTTCCTCAGGGTAGAATCCTAGGCCCAACCAAACTGCTTCATCAATGACCTTCCTTCCATCATAAGGTCAGAAGTGGGGATGTTCGCTGATGATTGCACAGTGGTCTGCACCATTCATGATCCCATGGATACTGAAGCAGTCCATGTCCAAATGTAGCAAGACCTGGACAATATCCAGGCTTGGGCTGACAAGTGGCAAGTAACATTCATGCCACACAAGTGCCTGGCAATGACCATCTGCAACAAGAGAGAATCTAACCATCGCGTCTTGACATTTAATTGCATTACCATCGCTGAATCCCCCACTATCAACATCCTTGGTGCGGGGTGGGGGGTGGGGGGTCAACATTGACCAGAAACTGAACTGGAATAGCCATATAAATACTATGGCTACAAGAGCAGGTTAGAGGCTAGGAATCCTGTGGTGAATAACTCAACTCCTGACTCACCAAAGCCTGTCTACCATCTACAAGACACAAGTCAGGAGTGTGATGGGATACACTCCACTTGCCTGGATGAATGCAGCTCCAACAATACTCATGAAGCTTGACACTATCCTGGACAAAGCAGCTTGCTTGATTGGCACCCCATGCACAAACATTCACTCCCTCCACCACTGATGCACAGTGGCAGCAGTGTGTACTATTTACGAGGTGCACTGCAGGTACTCACCAAGGTTCCTTAGACAACACCTTCCAAACCCATGACCGCTATCATCTAGAAGGACAAGGGCAACAGATGCATGGGAACACCAGCCCTGGAAGTTCCCCTCCAAGCCACTCACCATTCTGACTTGGAACTCCATTGCTGTTCCTTCACTTTCACTGAGTCAAAATCCAGGATCTCCCTCCCTAACAGCACTGTGGATGTACCTACACCACAGGGACTGCAGTGATTCAACAAGGCAGCTCACCACCACCTTCTCAAGGACAATTAGGGATGGGCAGTAAATGCTGTAGGATGGCGTAGCCAGTGATGCCCACATCCTAACAATGAATAAAAAAAATCTTCAAGGAGGTCTTTACCTAGACACCGATGATCTGTCCTGCGTCTGAACTGTGGACTGCAATAATCTGCACCTACAGAGGATGAGCCACATTGTCACAGAAGATTTTGTATGTAAGGAAATATATATAAATTCATGGTTATTACAGCTACTTAGAAAGTCACAATGCTCACGGGGGTGAAATTGGATTTGGGAAAAGATACAAATCAGGCAGAATGGCATTTGCTGCTCATCATACAAGTGAACCAAATTGGGCTGGCTGTTTAATGGGTGACCGGTGTGATGAAGCCTGTTCTGTGCCTAATTTCACACTGCACATGTGCATCAGAGAAGGATCTTATTTGAAATTGGCAAATGTTACATATCACATCCTGGGACAATTTATTAATAATACAATTTCATTAAAATATATGTATTCTTTTAGTTCTTCCGTTTGCTTTACACCAGATCCTGATGAATCTCTTCTTACCATGGGCCCAGGTAGTTCTAATTGCACATCTTGTGACCTTCATGTGGTAGGACTTTCAGTGGTGGAAATTATCAGAAAAAACTGAGAAGTTACATCCTGGTGTAGGGGGCCAGGCATCCGTGCTTTGTACAATTCCACATGGGGCCCAGTCACCTTTTCTGGTGCTGGTTTGCATGTGATTTGCACTCCTTAGAACCTGGCCTCAGATTGGAGACCACAAGTCCAGGCATTGATGATCTAAGCTTTGGTCCTATAGTCTACATGTGCTGCTGGTGGCTATTGATTTGAGTAGACTGCCAGGCAATAGTAAGGTCTTTCAATGCTTTCTTCATGGTTGACTGCAACGTTCCTCAAACTTTGCCTGCCCTGCCCTGACCTGACATTACTGAAGAGCTAATCTCACATTAGACAAAACAATATGAATTAATGCCAGTGTGTATCCATAAATCCCTGAATTACTAATGATTGAAAGGAAGCTGCCATCGTGGTTGGAGTGCAGCCACTTGATGGTGCAACACAGCATGAGAATAAGTTTTCTGTATTTCTCAACCTCCGATCCATCAGAATGTAGAACTGTTAAACAGCAGTTAAAACAATTTAAAAAAAGTGCTGATTATACCTCAAATCACTTCTGATTCTGATTCCAATGTGCATTTAGAATTTTAGTAATCAGAGCAAGGGAAACTAAGGCCCGAATTTTGCAGAGCCAAAAGGAAGTACCGCCTCCGAAACTGACACCTACTATGTTTGCTGTGGTGTGGTTGTGGGTGGGCGGGGCATGTAGGAGGGAGGGTTGCAGTTGCCGGGTTTGGGGAATGGAGGAGAGATGTATTTCACACACCCGCATTTCACAGAGGAAGTGGCACATTTAAAAGTGCAGCTGCCTTCAATCAGAAGCAAATTTCCATTTCCAAAACACAGCCCATGACATTTGTGAATTGAAAGAAAAGGTTTAAACCTGCCGGAGATCTTGGAAAGGTCAGATACCCTTTTGGAGAGGTTCAGGGCTCCCTTTGAGATTGTTAAGAGTAGACATGAATGTATGTGAAAAGTGGATAAGGTCTGTGGAACTGTCAAACTGTCAAGTCATTTAAATCCCCTGCCCTTTAAATTTTGAAAGAAAAACCCAGCCTGCATCTGAAAAAAATCAGTGCTTACAATTTAGATAGCTGTTTGTTGACATAAACCTGAGGGTTATCATTATAGTATTTGTGCTGTTTGACTGCTTTCACAACCTATTTTTATCACAATGTGGGAAGGGTCTTGTAAGTTTGCAGATTGATTGACAGTTCAGAGAAGTTATAAAGGGATTAGCTGTCTTAGATTTGGCGCTATGAAAACAAATGTTTGTTTTTATAAGGGATTAAGTACTTGAATGAGCATAAATATTTTGCATGGGCTTTTATCAATGAGAGTGTTTTTTAAACAGTGAAGCCTGTAATGTTTACTTAAAACTTTATTTGATTTCATCACAACATAACTCCTGAGATCTGCCCTTGGGGCTACTGCGTGAGTTGGCATGGAGTATGTAAGGGCAAAGGGTGGGTGGCATGGGTTGGCACTAAGTTGGCATGGGGCTATAAAGGGCCATAGGGAGGAATGGGAGGCATGGAAAGAATGATGGGCCATGGGGGTGGTGGGTAGAGGGGCATGAGGTGGCATATGTTAGTGTGGATGGGACATGGGGAGTGGATGTGAGGTGAGGGGGCATGATGGCTAGAGCACCTTACTGTTTTTATTACAACTGGGACAGAGTCCCAGAGCACAAATGTGAGCCTTTTAACCAGCCCACCTCAGCACTTGGCATGCCGTCCCTGTGGCTGCCTTGGAATATTTTCCGTAGTCGGTGGGAGTCAGGAAATTTCCCAACTCTGAGTACCTGATCTGGGGGCGAAAATTTGGCTCTGAATTGTTTGTTCCTGTCTGGCATTTTCTGATGCAGACTTAACTGATGTCTCAATTATGTATCCAAATGATTGACACCACATGTGTCCTGTATATTTAATTACACTGATTCTACACCGTGCATATTATACATGGCATATATAACACAATGTTGGGTTGGAGGTGCACTTATTGATGGATAGGTGTATGCTTTCTATAACACAAGTTGTGTATAGTGACACATAAAGAAAGAACTTACATTTATTTGTACAATGAGTTCAGGATGTCCCAAAGAATTTTACAGCTGATGGAATACGTCGCATGACTATGTGGGGGGTAGGATTAGTAAGTTTGCGGATGACACAAAGATTGGCCGGGTGGTTAACAGTGAGGTTGAGTGTCTTGGGCTACAGGAAGATATAGACGGGATGGTCAAATGGGCAGATAAGTGGCAGATGGAATTTAACCCTGAAAAGTGTGAGGTGATACACTTTGGAAGGAGTAATTTGACAAGGAAGTATTCTATGACGGCATGACACTAGGAGGTTCTGAGGAACAAAGGGACCTTGGCGTGTGTGTCCATAGATCTCTGAAGGCGGAGGGGCACGTTAGTGGGGTGGTGAAAAAGGCATATGGGACACTTGCCTTTATCAATTGAGGCATAGATTACAAAAGTAGGGAGGTCATGTTGGAGTTGTATAGAACCTTGGTGAGGCCACAGCTGGAGTACTGTGTGCAGTTCTGGTCGTCACATTAAAGGAAGGATGTGATTGCACTGGAGGGGTTGCAGGAGATTCACCAAGATGTTGCCTGGGATATAACATTTAAGTTATGAAAAGAGGTTGGATAGTCTTGGATTGTTTTCGTTGGAGCAGAGAAGACTGAGGGGTGACCTGATCGAGGTGTACAAGATTATGAGGGGCATGGACAGGATGGATAGGGAGCAGCTGTTCCCCTTAGTTGAAGTGTCAGTCACAAGGGGACATAAGTTCAAGGTGAGGGGCAGGAGGTTTTGGGGGGAAGTAAGGAAAAACTTTTTTACCCAGAGGGTGGTGACAGTCTGGAATGCGCTGCCTGGGAGGGTGGTGGAGGCGGGTTGCCTCACATCCTTTAAAAAGTACCTGGATGAGCACTTGGCACGTCATAACATTCAAGGCTATGGGCCAAGTGCTGGTAAATGGGATTAGGTAGGTAGGTCAGGTGTTTCTAACGTGTCGGTGCAGACTCAATGGGCCGAAGGGCCTCTTCTGCACTGTGATTCTGTGATTCTGTGAAATGTAGTCACTGCTGTAATATAAGAAACATAGAAACATGGCAACCAACTTGTGCACAGCAAAGTCCCATATTCAACAACGAAATAATGACAAAAATCATCTGTTTTAGTAATGTTGCTTGAGGGATAAATATTGCCCAGTACACAAAGGAGAACTCCCCTGCTCTTTGAATTGTGCTCTGGGATCTTTTACGCCTACCAGAGAGGCAGCATTCACACCCCCTCCAGCTCTGAAGAAGGGTCATACAAATTCAAAACGTTAACTCTATTTCTCTCTCCACAGATGCTGTCAGACCTGCTGAGTTTTTCCAGCATTTCTGTTTCCTCCAGTCACATCCTTTTTATCTTTAATTTTTCCATTTGCACTCCCTTTGGCCTTGCACCATCAACTTTTTTGTGATTTAATCTCACCTGCATTTCACCCTATCACAGGCCTTCTCTTTGTTCTTTTTCCCAGGCACTCCTTTTCACTTACTTAAAACCTATTGCATCTCTGTCTTTTCCCAGTCCTGATGAAAGATCACAGGCCTGAAGCATTAACTCTGTCTCTTATTGCACAGACGCTGCCAGACCTGCTGAGTAGTCCTAGCACTTTCTGTTTTGATTTAGGACAGGCTGGACCTTGGTTTAACATCTCATCCGAAAGATGTCATTTCTGACACTGCAGCACTCCTTCAGTACTGCGCTGAGGTAGTAGCCTAGATTTTGTGCTTGGATCCCTAGTGTGGGACTTGAACTCGTAACATCCTGATTTGGAGGCGGGTGTGCTAGCAGTGAGTAATTGCAACATTGTAAGGAGTTTCTTGGAAAGTGACAACATCCTTACCCTTGTGGGGCAGGATTTTCCGCTTGATGTGCGGGTGCGCGCCCGACATGCCCAAGCGTGAAATAGCGCGTGATGACATCGGACAAGCGTCATTGTGCACTTCCGCGATATTTCGGTCAGCGGGTGTGCGCAAGAATCAGCGGCGCACCCACCGACAATTAAGAGGCTATCAATGAATTAACATGTATTTTTCGCTGCCCTTCCAACATTACGGTTGGTGGGCGGGCAAATCGGTCAAGTGGCCTTTGGATTTTTTAAGAAACCTCATCCACGAGCGGGATGAGGTTTCTGACATTAATTTAAAAAAAAAGTCTAAATAATTTCTATTATGTTTCTGTTCATGTGAGTGAGTCCTATGTGAGACATTGTTTTCTGATTTTCAAAATCTTTAATTTTGATTTTAAAATGGTTCAATTCCCTGTGGCAGCTCCCTGCCTTCAGGGAGCTTTCAGTGTGCGCTCCCCCGCACATGCGCAGACTTTTGCACTCTCACTTATCCCGCCCCCACCCCGCCAGCGCTGAGCCTTTCCGTGTGCCTTTCACGCTAGCTGACTGTTAATTTGCTGACTGTTCAGTGTGAAATCGTGGTCAGGGGGTGATTGCGGGCGGTGGGCTGTTTCCCGGCCGCTCCCGGGACCGCCTGCTGCGCCTGCTCAATGACCCAAAAATCCTGTCTATGATGTCGCTTCCTAAACAAGAATGTGAAGGATTTAGTGTTATGGGCATAAGAACATTGCTTTGGTTATTGTGAGCTAGGATATTAATGTAAGCAAAGAAGAAATTGAAACCAAGCATGTTCTTTAAAACATCCTACATAGTTAGGAAGATGGATGACTGTTTATTGTGACCTGGGGTTTGCATGCTCTTACTAAATACATATCCAATTCAGCAGATTGGCAAACACGAATCAAAATTCAAATTTCACTCTGAGAATTTTATGCTAGCACATATATCTCTCAGCACATTTACATAACACTAACTTCTTTGTTGATAAGTGCATCCATGCTTTGTCCTATCTTTGGATCCTCTTCTTGCCCTATGACGCAGTTATATTCTGCTCCTCTAATTCTGGTGCCTGTGTATTTTCTTTTGCCTACCCAATGGCTTAGCCACTGCTATATAGAAGATCGAAGGCTGATTGAGTTGAGGTGTTTATGATGATTAAAGATTTTATAGGGTAGATGGAAAGATACTTTCCTCTGATGGCAAGTGTAGAAAAAGGGACCATAAAATTAGAGCTAGGCTGTTCAGGGTTGATGTGTCAGGAAGTACTGCTTCACACAAGGGGTAGTGGAAATCTGAAACTCTACCCCTCAAACACCTGTTGGGTCTTGGTCTCAATTGAAATTTTTAAAACTGGGATCAATGGATTTTTGTAAAAGCAAAATAAATAGTTGTTTGGTAATACAGAATTTCATTATTGCTGAAAAAGACATTTTGTTGAAGCTTTTAATCTTGCTTTGTCCTGATGTGTGCAAGGCAAAAAGCTTTTACAAAATGTCTTTTCTCAGCAATACTCAAAAGCAAAATACCGAGGATAGTGGAAATCTGAAATAAAAGCAGAAAATTCTGGAAAAACTCAGCGGCATCAATGCAGAGAGAAACAGAGTTAACATTTTGAGTCCGTGTGACTCTTCTTCTCTGAAACATTAACTCTGTTTCTCTCTCCACAGATGCTGACAAACCTACTGAGTTTTTCCAGCATTTTCTGTTTTTATATCAATATATTTTTGTTTGACAAGGGTTGAAGAGTTGTGGAACCAAGATGGGTGGGATGGAGTTACCATCTTTATCAGCCATGATCTAATTTAATAGCCAAACAGGCTCGAGGGGCTGAATGGCCTACTCCTGTTCCAATGAATCTTAAACTGGAACACTTATTCGAGGCTGGCTTTCTAGTGGAGTACTGAAGGATTGCAGCGTTACCTGATAGGGTGTCCTCTAAATGAAACCTTAAGACTTAACCTCATCTGTCTGTTCTTCTCAATCGGTTGGATACTAGGGCTTGGATTTTTGTGGAGTCAGAACAACTCTAAAGCCATTTAAAAATGGCAGGCAGGAACTGATTCTGGGATTCTGCCCCCATTCCCGGTGTCCCCAGTTTCCGCTGGTGCTGGATAAGATTGTGTGTAGTGAATCTGCACCCTGCAGTCCAGATCTGGCCAGCTTCATTGTGAGAGTAAGCATCTCCTAGCCCTCTGCAATTTTCATGGAGTTGGACCAGCTTCTGGGTGACTTATGGTTCACAGAGGAGTTATGAGCCATAGTCTGAATTCTTTTGAATCTTTTGAAAGGTAAGCTCAAAAGGTCTTACACCATGCCCCCATGCCCCCTCCATGCCAACTCATGGCCCTTCCATGCTCATTCACTCAGTTTACACTATGCACAGAATCAATGAACTATAAAGCAACAATGGCATGTGTGGAACTGCTCAGAAAGAAAAACCATTATCCAAACCTTCTTTTGAAAAAAAAAATTTTTAGTTCCTACAACCCTATAAAAGTGTCAATCAGACAGACTATTAACTTATCAATAACATCGACTTCAAACACTTCACATCTCTTAATTGTGTGCAAATAAACATTGAGACATTGACAAAAGAGATAACAGAAAGAACAATTTATTATAACCACTAAAAGATGTCAATCAAGCAAAGTCAACAGTTGTTGCCAGTTGTCAAACAGAACCCTGCTGAGAAAATCCTTTGATGAGTCTGGGCTGTCAGCCAAACATGTATAATGAGGACAGGCAGAAGAACTCTTTCAGTCGAACTTGAAGGCAATTTAGTTAGTTCTACTCCTGGCCCTTTTCCCTTGGGCCTGCAATTTTTTTCTCTTCATGTGCTTCATCCTGTTTAAGGCAGCAGAAATGTTGGCATTCATAATTTTTATTTCACTCTCAATGGGTGCAAGGACAAATTATTGTTCTGTCATTCAAGTTCCACATTGATGACCCTTGCTGTTCAGCAGCTCTGTTCAGCTGAGCATTGCTTGCAGAGGCATCCAAGTGTGGACTCTCTACAAGTGTCTCGGCCACCATTGTCTTCTTCAGGAAAATCCCAATTGGCTTGTCCAATACCATGATCTTTGGCAAATGCATAAAAAGGCAAAAGCATTATTCTGGATTGCAAAAAATGGTTGACTTGTTGAAGGACTTAGCACATTGGAGATCACTGAAACAGGATGGAAAACACTTTATTGCACAAGTTCTGGCATTCTTAGCCGCTGGAGATGGAATTGTAAATGGACCTGTGAACCGTGATTCATGAGATAAAGACCCACTGATAGGACCTATTGAAATGTTCTAGTGTGCGATGGTGCCTGGTATGTACATGTTCTATGATGGTGTACCCTCAACAGGAATGAGTTTCTTCTAGAAATTATCAATTTCAAAGGGCAGAAGTTTGTGTTCTTTATGTGGTGGCCTCAGGAGAGACGATAGAGTTATAATTTAGCCATGGGAGTGTGCATCTTCATGTTAAAATGTACATGCAAAATGTGACCATGTTTCAACTATTGGAGGTCTTGTGGCACAGTGGGTGGCGGCCCTGTCTCTGAGACAGAAGCTCTGGGTTCAAGTTCCATTCCAGGATTTGTTGGTCAAGGAAGGTGCATTCATAATGTAGCCAAGCAGGTTGGAGTTATAGGGTGGCCGAGTAGTACTAGTGGTGATAGAGTTGATCTGCAGACACTTCTTGGGTGGAAACAATGGCCAGAATCTTCGGTTCAGTGAGCGGGGGCGGGGCCTGCTCGCTGATGCGTAAAATGATGCGCGGTGACGTCAGGCATGCGTCCTGACGTCACCGCATATCATTCCGATTTTCAGTTTGGCGGGCGAGCACCGGAGTCGGTTGTGCGCCCGCTGAACTGTCAAAGGCCTATTAAGGCCCGTTAAAAACTAATTAAACCACTTAACCTTAAGGTTGGATGGCCAGGCAAAGAGCCCAGGTGGCTTTTGCATTTTTCATGAAGCCTCATCCATGGGCGGGATGAGGTTTCATGAATGATATAAGTGAAATAAAGATTTCCATTAAAACTCATAGACATGTCCCAGCTCGTATGACACTTTCACATGAGGGGACTTGTCCTAAATTTTCTTTTCTTTATTAAAATTTAGCTATGGGAGTGTGCATCTTCATGTTAAAATGTACATGCATAAGGTGACCATGTTTCAAATATTGGAGGTCTTGTGGCGCAGTGGGTGGCATCCCTGTCTCTAAGACAGCTTCCTGAGGCAGCGCTGTGCATGTGTGTGAAAGAGCGCAGGCCCCAACTCAGCCTACTCCTCTGCCTGCACAGGGATCGCTCAGCGCTTCCGGGTGCGCGTCACGCTGGGCAGGCCTTAATTGGCCCGCCCATGTAAAATGGCGGTGTGCAGCTGATCGCAGGTGGCGATTAGCAGCGCGCCTGCCTGCACCCGCTCCCGCCCAACCCCCTGATGGGGAGAAAATTCTCCCCATTAAGTTTATTTACAATATACTCAGCAGCAACTACATGTGTGCTTTCAACTCCAAGGGCAGAATTTTCTGCCTACTGGGTGGGCAGGCCCGACCCAATCTCCGGCGGGCGGAGAGCTGATCCCCGCCGCCATTTTAAGTGGGCGGGCCAATTAAGGCTCGCCCAGTGTGATGTCCGGCGAGAAGCGCTATGTGCTTCCTGTGCAGCCGGGGTTGGGGGGGGAGTTCCCCAAATGCGAGAGTGTGCACGAAAGAGCGCACATCTCCCTGAGGCTAAGTGCTGCCTCAGGGAGATCGCTGACAGTTATACAAACATTAAAAATAGAAAAAAAAATCCTAAAACATTAAAAATAGAAAAAAAAATCCTTAACATGTCCCCCTCATGTGACAATGTCACACGAGATGGGACATGTTAATAAATTTCACAAAAACTTTTTTACACTTTTTTAAACCCGACATTAAACCTCATCCCGCCGGTGGATGAGGTTTCATGTTTTTTCGGAAGCCTGCCGTGGCTCTTGGCTGACCCACCAGCCTTAAGGTTGGACGAGCAGGTCCTTTAATTGTTTTACTGATCCTGTCAATGGCCTCAATTGGCCATTGACAGGTCGGCGGGCCCGCAGCTGATTTTGCTGCGCCCCAGCCTACCTGAAAATTTAAATGGGGCGGGATGACGTCGGGGGTTCACCCGATGTCATCCCGCGTCATTTTGCGTGTTGGCGAGCGGGCCTCACCCCCTGCTCGCTGATGGCAAAATTCAGCCCCAACTCTATCTCTCCACTACTGTTGAGGTAGCCCGTGCTACTCTCCTATTGGTTACTACAAATCATGTGATCTTCCTTAACAAGTATTATTCTTAAAGGTACATTTCACACTAAATAAAACCATAATTACTACAGTTGGGTATCAACCTACACATCCTTCCAACATATGCCAAGGGTAGGTGGTAAGAGCAGGAGCAATTCATGGTCAATCATGTGATGGAAAGAAAGTTGGAGCTGCAAGCATCGCTATTCGTAGCTTCAGGCTACACCCATGCATGTAATGTTGCCACAGCAACTCAAACTCCTCGGGGGCAGGTTGGCTCAATTGGCTGGATGGTCCGTGTGGATCAGATTAGTGCCAACAGGATGGGGTTCACTCCCTGTTCTGGCTGGGTTGGATTTGGGCCCTGCCTCCTTGCCCTGCCTGTGGTGGAGGTTGTGACGCTATGGGTCAGACCTGTCTGTGGGCAGAGAACTGAAGAAGATGTTATACAGTGCTGAGTTAAAGTCGCTGGGCCTGAACCTCCGTGGAGTGGCAATCAGAGCCGGATTGCCACTCCGCTCCTACTTTCTTATTCGAAAATCTTTTTAGTCCTATCTCCCTCGACCTTCCGACTCAGGCCGGGTGGGATCCAGGCAGTGACCCGCACCAGGGGGTCAGTGCGGAGATGCAGGTCAGCTCAGATGAACAACTGAAAGCGAAACCCAGCAGGCAGCATTGAAAATGCTTGGGACATTGAGATGAATGCGAAACTTGAAGGATCTGTTTGTGTGGGAGAGTGCTTGGACGAGGCTCCTAAAGGTCCTGCCATACACACATCCCTCCAGAATCACTCGTGGGCCGGCTGCTCCCTCTGCGGTGATTGGTCTTCCAGGCTGCTTATTTCCACCTCTTCACTGGAGGAAGAGTCCTCTTGGCTGCATGAGGACGTGGATGGAGCTGAGGGACTTGCTGGCTGAGGATGTCGGTTGCCTGGCAGAGCTCCCTGTGAACTAAAGTAGAGATAAGTAGTGCATGGCAGCAGAGTCAAAATCAGGAGAGAGACCACTCACAGTTGCGTTGAGGGAGGGATGATGTGGTGCAGGATCCTCAGATGGTTTTTTGCTGCTGCCAACTATCATCGCAGGCTCAGTCCACATCCTCACCAGTCAGCGCGATGCCACACTCCTCAAAGTGAGTGAGGGGCCCAATGTGGGTCACTCCACCCCCGGTCTGGGACTCCTACCTGCTGATGTGAGCCAGCTTCTCCTGCATGAAAACAGATGTAGAGGGTGTGAGCAGGACACATGGCACTGCGTGGAATGTTTGTGCGGTGAGTTAAGAGTGATGAGAAGGGTGAGTTACCCTGGCGGAACGGATGAGGCCATTCATCCTGTAGCGTCACTGGGTGGCTGTCCTCTTTTGCAGGGCATTGCCGCTGACCACTGCCTCCCAAGCCTGGTTGGTAACGTTGCTGCCCATTCTGTGGCCAGAGTGCGGGTAGAGGACACTCCACAGCATCCAAAAGGCATTCCAGTGACACGTCGAAATCTGGGGGCTGTAGTCTTCTTGCCTTTTGTGGACATCTTCCCTGCAGTAGTCGTGGCCTGGAAGCACTGAGATGTGTATGTGGCTGGACTTTAAATATGGCGCCCGGCGTGATGAAGCGACGAGGTGATGGCAGGTGGATGAATGGGAGCCCACCTGCCATCAAAACGGTATGTTTCCGGGATTGTATAAATAATGCGGCAGGTTTGGGGCGATACAGTGTGAAAACCCACCATTGCGGGCAGCGGGTAAAACGTCATTTTATCTGCTTGCTGCCGCATTTAGTGTGAATTTGGGATGATTCCTCCCATTGTTAATTGACCTGCAATGTTCACTCTGCTTCTCTCCACAGATGCTGCCTGACCTGCTGAGCATTTCCAGTGTTTTTTCATTTTTATTTCAGATTTCCAGCATCTGCAGTATTTCTCTTTTGCTCTCCACATCCCAACTGCACATTGGCCCTTTCGTCAAGGTGAAAGTGCATCATGCAGGTTCACATCATGCCTGCGATGTGCTACGGATTTCTAGCAGTCGAATTGTAATGAGGCCTTGCTGCTGAAATCAGACAATCCCCCAATCTTCTACCTGCAATCCCCCATCCCTTACCCCACACAACGCTCCTTCCCTCCATGACACCTCGCTGCTCAGATCCACATTAATATTAACACCAACAGTCCAGATTAAACAAAGGTCCTGCAAGAGTTATCTTAACAGATAATGGTAATTCTTGAACATTTTGTTTGTTTAGGGTTTTTTGTTACTTTCTCAGAATCAAAGCAAGTAAACCTGAAACCTATAGGTTGTGGATGAGCAGAATTGGGTGCACATAACCTACCATTGCATAATCCATAGGAAGAAGCTGGATGGGCTGGAGAACCTCTTCTTGGTCCCTGTTTTCTTGTATATTGATTTGATGATATGGTTCAGTCTTTACGTTCATCTAACTTAATGTACCTCCACGTATATCCTTAATTATGGGCCAATGATTTTTTCATGTTAACACAAGCAGTAGGTTGGTGTGTTTGAGGATCTTTTGTCTCAATAAGCTTAAGTCTAGTTCTATTTGATACGGATTTTGGTTAGAAACATCTGCAAAGTACCAACAAGGCCTTGAGGATGGCCTGGAGTTAGTAGCTGATCCAGCTAAAGCCTTGAGAGGAAACTGAAAATCAAAGAAGATTGCTTGAAGAGGGACTTGAAGCATGAAATCTACACAATTAAACTGCTTAGTCTTTGTCAAGTGGACTTCTATTTGCAGACAAAGCTCCAAGACCTGGGCTGGAATTTTATAGCCCTGTTGCGACGGTAAAATGCGGCATGCCATTCTAAACTCCATTAGCTTTGGCGGCAGTGTAAAATCCCGCTGGTGTAAAATTCCACCCTGATAAAGAAATGGACTCTCTTGAAAAAATGTAGATGATCGGAACAGAGATGAAAAGCTCTGAATTATAGAACGATGCAGCACAGAGGAGGCAGTCTGAGTTGACAGTCATGCCCTTAAAACAATGCATATTGAATGTCTGATGAATGGGCTCATTGAAATAAGGCACTATTATCTCATATAAACAAATAAAGAAAATCCTTCTATAGCCAAACTATCTTGGCAGTAGTAAGTCTTGTCATAGCGAGTCACAAAATCTCAGGACCTTGTTGGCAACTGGTGCAAATTAAGTGTAAGACTGGATCTTCAGAAAGACTGAGTGATTCAAATCACTCAGGGTCAATGTTTATAGGTCTCTACCACAGTCCATAAATAGGGCAATTTTTTTGATGTCCCACACTGGGTGATAAGAGTCTTTTGCAGCAAATTAGGTACTTGATAAGAGACAGCATAGAAACTTTGAATAAGTGTGGGAGTATGTATTTGTCAGCTATTGAGCTGAATATGCGATGTATATAAATAACATTTGCAATTAATTTTAAATATCTGGAATGCAGCCAGACATCCCAGTCATCTGGTATAACCTTGACCTCTGCAGAATCTAGACATCTGGCTGGGTTATGTAGACAGAACTGGTGCCCTAATTACAGCCAAGATAGTTGACATTGATTAGTTGTCAGCTAGGATCAGGAGTTGAATCACATTGGGAATAGCAGAGTGGAAGAAGGCAATGCTGAGTCCTGCAAATGTCAGATCCTCCAAAATGGTTGATTTGAAGATTTTTTTTCTCAGGGTACAAGATAACCATAATACAGCATCATAGTTTTACTTGATGATGGAGAATCATATCTGATATAGGGTAACGTAGGAGATTTAGTAAACACAGCAGCCTAGGCACAGGACAGGAGGGAACAATAACAACATTGAGTGACCAGCGAGGTGAGGTATCTATTGAATGATTTCGGAGGAAATTCAACTTCTGTCTAGTACCTGAGCAATCTGCACCTTCTTCTCTCTTGAGGGGATGAGACTGATGAAAATTTATGCTGAAGTAGTCTCAATTACTCCCACACTTATTCAAAGACATGTGTTAGAGTCACATGATTGGGTTTGAAAGAATAATACCTTTTTCAGAACAGGTAACTAAAGATGAATAAATTAAAGATTCAATTTGTCTTTGAAGCTCTGGGGTGAAGGCGGGGGTGCTGGTACAGCGGGGGTGTTCTGGAGTGGTGAAGAGCGAGTATTATAAAATGGATGATATATTTATTGTACATGCTTATCTAAGAGGGAAGAAATGGAGTAAAAGTCAACCCATGTTGCACCTGTATGCTTGTGCTGCTGACTAACCATTAGATCTTTTTGAAAGAATTGTTTATGTTTTGAAAAACCAAAAAAAGGTGGAAGCGAATCTTGGGAGATGAGACTGGCTAGGGAGGTAAAGTGATAAGAATGGTCGATTTACCCTCTCCCTGATCGGTAAATGCAGTTTTAAGTAACTTCATTATTACACATATATTTGTAACGATAATATGCTAACTTATAGGGCAGAATTTTCAGGTCGGTGGGCAGGCACGATCGGTGGGCTTGAGATTGGCAGGGGAACAGACTGCCGAACGCGATCAGCCCCCGACTGCATTTTCACGCTAGCTAATGGTCAGCCAGCATGAAGCTTGTGCTGAGAAGCTCAGCGCTGCTGGGGTAGGAGGCGGGAGGAGTGCGGGCGCTGTCGTTAACGTGGGCGCGGGCCAGCACTGAGAGAAAGGTCCCTGAAGACAGAGAGCTGCCTCAGGGAGCTGCAGACCCGAAAAATCAAAAATAAAGGTTTCAGAGGCTGAAAGAAAGTTCCTAACCATCATTAGGTACTGAAAATGCTGACCACTGAAACTTACTTAGATTTTATTTAATCACGGAAACCCTAACCTGCCTGTGGGTGAGATTTGATGAACAATATAAAGGCTGCCTGGCTAATTCACCCAACCGCCAACCATAAGGTTGGATGGGCAATGAGAAATTGCAGACAATTGCACCATTAATGGGCTTAATTGCTCTCTTAATTGTCAGCGGGCACGCTTCCGACTTTTGCGTGCATCTGCCGACTGAAATATCGTGCAAGCGGGTCACTCGCCTGACGTCATCTCGTGCGATTTCACACTGGATTGGGTCCGGCACACACCCACCCGCTGAGCTAAAAATTCTGCCCATAACCTAGTTAGAAAACAATTTCAAAACATTGGGCAGAGAATAAACTGTGAAGGTAGGAATATTATCTCAACTGGTGAAGTCAATTCATAATGATTTAAATATTATTCACAAAAAAATTATTCCTCCTAGTCTCCTGCATACTAATATTTAATTAATGGGGTGTCACTTGATCAGCACCCTAACCAGCACCTTAAACATTCACTCAGTCCACCACCAACACACAGTGGCAGCAGCGGGTAACATATACAAGAATCAAGCTCATCATGGCTCCCTTGATAGCACCTCCCAAACCTGTGACCCTACTGCTGAGATGGACAAGGGAAGCAGATACATGGGAACACCACCACCTGGAGGTTCCCCTCCAAGTCACTCACCATCCTGACTTTGAAATATATCGCCATTCCTTCACTGTCACTGGGTCAAAATCCTGGAACTCCCTTCCTAACAGCACTGTGGATGTACCTATAACACATGGACTGCAGCGCTTCAAGAAGGCAGCTCACCACCACCTTCTCAAGGGCAACTAGGGATGGGCAATAAATGCTGGCCCAGCCAGCGAAGTCCACATCCTGTGAATGAATAAAAAGAAAATCACTTGCAAGTTTCCCTCTAAATCAAATACCGTCCTGACTTGGAAATATATTGCCATTCCTTCACTGTCACTGGGTCAAATTTTTGGAACTCCCTCCCTAACAGCACAGTGGGTGTACCTACACCACATGGGCTGCACCACCTTCTCAAGGGCAGTTTGGGATGGGCAACAAATTCTGGCCTAGTCAGCAGTGCCCAGATCCCACGAACAAATGAAAGAACATTATTCTGTAATGCTATGCTGTTTGTGGGACCTTGCTATATGCAAATTGGCTATTGCATTTCCTACATTACAGAAGTGACTGCATTGCAAATGCACTTCATTGGTCATAAAGCGCTTCAGCACATCCTGAGTTGTGAAAGGTGCTATATAAATCAAAATTTTTCTCTCTTTATGTAAAGACCAGGAGTAGGCGCCATGAGAGGATGAGCACATACACAATTGGTTTCAATATTGTTTTCACTAAGCTTCACTCAGCAGTACTCTAACCAGGGGAGTGCTTCCCTAATAGGAGATAATTTAAATAGCTAAACAGTAAAAACTGTTCAAAGAGCCCTGATACATTGCTTGGCAGTTTTATCACTTGCTCTTGAAGGAAATTGAAAATCTCTAGTTTTGGGTGCTTAAGCCATTCCAAATGTAGAGTTAGCCAGAGTTAACTAACGTATATCGTTTATATATAATTTTCAATTTTAAAACTGCATAACATGATGTGGAAAATTGCTAAATGGTGAATTGCAGTTTGAGTTTTGATTTTGTTTTTTAAAAGCTCAATGCTTGATAACTCAAATTGTATAGTATTTCAGTTCCGTTGCCACAAGCCTGTAAACAAATCAGTCATTCTAGATCTGTAAATAAGGCCAAAACCAATATTCAATTTCCCAGTTTTCTACTCTGTATCTTGATTTGGACTAACAGTGGTGACCGTTGTAGTATTAATTCAGTGACTGTTCAACTGCTTACGAACAAGAAGTGTGAATTAATATAGAATCCTGATGTGCCAGTTTTCCTTCAGTCAGGTTAATGAAAGCCTATAGAACAAAATCTCTGGTGGAACATTGAGGAAATCCACATTTCTCATAGCTGTCATTAAATTAGACATTTTTGCTGTATTTTGGCAGCATGTGTTTTAAAGGCAGAATGCTTCTCTCCATTTCATTAACAAAGAGAACTTTTTAGTTTTAAAACTTGAATACTACTTAATGCAAAATAAGTTAATGAAGTATCAAAGTAATGCAAATCCTCCAGGAACCATGCTCAAGAGAATGTGGAACACATTAACAGCTTCTACAGATGTTCAATATGAATGCAAACAATTAAAATTATGAATGTGGGCACCATACTTTTGTAAATATTAACAGGTCTCCCACGATGTTGCTCAGAGTGAGTCAGTAGAATGTTGTGCAAACTATTGCAGGAAGAAAGTATAATGCAGGAAGTATAGTATACTTGGGGAGATCTTTCTACTGGGGATATTTCCTGTTTCAATGTTCATAGAGTATTAAAATTATTGGATGTAAAATTGGGGATTGTGTTATATGTGGAGATACAACTGCAAAGTATGAAAAATTGGGGTTGTTTTCATTATAACAAAGAAGATGGTTGAATAATTTTATAGAGGTGTTTAATGTTATGAAGGATTGCTTCAGTGCGGATCGAGACAGACTGTTTCTGATAGTTGATTGGTCTAGCAAAAGGGAATATAGATAAGATTGAATAGGACAGATTTACTATAAAGAGGGGGAGACATTTCTTTCACATAGGGTTGTGAAGCTATGGAATGCACAATGAGTTGCAATTAAAGCAGAGACTAAGTCAACATTTAAAAATAGGTTAGATAGATCTTTGAAAGAAAGGGAGTTGAAGGAAAGGGATATGGGAACAGGATGCGCAGATGTGATTAGGACTAGACTGGAGGATGAACAACAGCATGGACTGGGTAGACTATTATCATTTCTTTGTAATCCTAGGTGTTCCTGATACCAATGGAGGAAATTTGACCTATTGATACATTATGCACAAGGCCCAGTTACGTTGTAGTAACCTATGAGAAATTATATCACAGAATCAGTGATGAACATTTTCTATTCTTTATTACCAGCTATTAAGAAGTGAGGGCATTGTTATTGATCAGAACAGTGTAAGAACAATAACTTTGCAATTAAAACCTACATCCAGTTGCATTGCTGCCTAAAAATTAAGAACAGTACAGATATTTCAAATAATTGCATCCACTTAATCTTTTAGTGCAACATTCCCTTGGAATAAAACCCATCTGGTTTGTCATAGTTATTGACGCCAGGTAGAAATGATATAGCCTAAGCAGATTATTATAACCTCCTAGCTATCTGCAGCCAAATAGGTTTTCATACAACAATTTGATTGTTTTCCCCATTTCTTCCTATTACTAATACTTTGAGGTTTTAAAACCATCCCCCATTCCTTTTTCTCTGGTAATCTTTATGAAATCCAATTTCTGCAGCTTGTTCTTGCTATCGGGCGCAGTGAAAAACACAATCTTAAGTAATTGCCACCGTCAAATAAGGAATTATTTCAATTCCAAAGAGCCAAGAAACATTTTAATTTAGCTGACTTGTACCATACATTTATCTCCTGATATAACTTTGTTGCCAGATGCAATCTTTATTGCTTAATAACGACACTGGAATATAAACATACTCCGTTCAGTTTACCCAGTTACAAAGATTTGTATTCTGTTAATTGTGGTACAGATGAAATATGATGAACAATGTTAACAGTAGTTGAGATTTTTCCTCGCTGCTTCTCTAAGAAAATACTGAACATACTCCTTAAAAAATACAGGAACATAATCACAATGAATTTTCTATTCAATATGCTATACAAATTTGTAAAATAGATATAATTCAAACAAAGACACATATTTTATTCATAAATTGTTTTACATGAATACTTTTAGCTTCAGTTTGTCATTAAGTATACAGAGTTTAATATTTGTTAAGTATAATTTGTATGAAAATCCATTATATATTTCCAACTTTATTCCAAAATGCAATGTTAATATAATTGTGTAATCCAGTTAACATTGTATTTTTGGATGCTGTTCCTGTTGTATCAAATTATTTTTGTATTAACATTTTAAAAAAAATCAATGGCAAGGATAATGAATGAGGATCAACTGGCTCTCTAAGCTCTATTATCACAATGCCCAAGTATCTTTAGCATTTAGTACAGTGAAAGAGCTACAGCATTGGCAAGGGTTAATCAAGGTGAATAATTTACTGCAGAATTTCTCCAAGTCCAGAGGGAGGTATATGCTAAAATTTATCAAATCAAATAATAGATTGCTTCATAGATTTTCAGAGCCTTCTAAGATTTGTAAAGAGAAGAAATTTTAAAAAATGTTGGCAGATTTATGTGGTTGGTCATCCAGTACATGTAATAGTCACAGCATTTTCTTTTTATTTTTCTATGTAGTTAGTTCCATGAACTTCGCTATAAAATTAGTATGGTCTGGACTGTTGCCTTGGCTTCAAACATATGACCAGTGGTAGTCTTTAGTCAACCTATCAGCATCTGTGATTGAAGTTAATGTCCTCCCACTACAGATCCACCCATAGATGATTAACCATAGCCCAATGGTACTTAACCTTCAGTGAGAGCCAGAACAAAACAGCCAGTTTGTCTTGGCCTTGGGTCTTCTTGGCTGCTACTAGGCCTCACCTGTCACATTTGTATTTTTTGTTAAGATTTATGTCTGGATGCATTTTAATTTTCTAATCCACTTCCTGTGATGCATGATTTGTAATCAGATTTTCCGATTTCCTAAAAGGTGAGATGCTCCACGATGAATACCACAGACATCGCCTCTGCCCTATCCGACAGATCTTCTCTTTAATCTTTGGTACAATATAACATGGTGGAAGAATATTCAGCTGCTGTCCTGGATGGGGAAAAGAACCACACAAACACCTGTAGCTGAAGAAAATTAAGTATAACAAGCAGAAAATTGATACAAGATTATCCTGTTTTGTGCTTGTGAAATCCAGCGAACTTCATTTTCTTTTTATCGCTGTTGCTCGTACTTAATGCACAAAAGATTGCTGCAAGCCTGGTTTGCCTCGCTGTGCTTTACAGCAACTCACCCTGTTTAATGATCTTTGAGTCTCTCTGCTCTCGTGGTGTCCTTTGCTGAGAGATGGGGGCTGGGGGGGGCGGAGAAAGAAAGAAGGACTTCAAAGCAGGTGCAGGTAATTAATAGCTGAGGGGAACATAATCTAAACCACAGGCTTTACTTTCACACCCAAGCCTATTTCCAGATCCAGCCTGCAAGGGACCGCAATTCCCTGAAGCACCCCATGTCTGTTTCCTCTGAACAGCCTCGCTGGGCCTCCAGTTATCACATCTGCATTTCAAAACACCCTATCTCTGGTATTAATTATTAATTAGCCTACAGTCACTCATGAGGATTTGATCTCTAGACTGCGTTGACCTCCACTGCACTCTGCACGGGGAGGAGTTGAGTGGAACATATGCCGTGTTCTTTGCCTCCCTCTGTACCTCTGCACCAGTAAGAAACGATAATTAACAGTTGTGAGCATTTAATATCAAGCTTTTTATTGCAAGCTATCATTTGAAGGTGCAAAAATATATACTACCATTTGTCTGGAACATTGGGAGTGATAAAGGACCCTGTTCACCATTTTGGATCAATCCTGGTTCACAGCATTATTGCAATGAGCGACTATGACCTCCTTTGCATATTTAAAGCAGTAACCTCTGTTTTTTGGTACTTGAGAGGAAATAGTGCATGTTAGGTTATTGTTCTGGAAGTATTCCATCAACTTAATTAGAGGTTCACTAATGCTTGCCTTTCATTCGTATTTCTTCGTGCTGAACTTTCCAATTTCCTAGTATGTGCCCTAAAGCTGTATTATCTTCCCTTGGCCCATTGCATTCCTTAGCTGGACTGTTACTGTTTTTGTAGCCTAATGGGGGTCAATTCCCTCACAGTGTGATCCGCTCAAGGCACTGCCTTTTCATTACCAAGTTCAGATGGAATATTGGACACGGTTAAGTAAAAATAAAATAACGTATTAAATGGAAACAGGTTAAAAGTCAGTGCAACAGGCCACATGCCACGCCAGAACTACCCGGCAACCAAACCTGCCTTGTTGTACAAGTTCACTTTGCCCAGATTTGAGCAGGGCTTATGTCAAATATACCGACTAAGGTTAAGGGAACAGGACCTCAATCCAGGGAATAAACTCTTTCACAGAGTTACCAGTCAGTGTGTTCCTCTGCTGCAGCTAGAATGATGGAGATGGTAAAAGAGCAGATCTCAGGACTGAAAAAAATAGCTGAAAAGAAATCAGAAGCAAAGGCTGCATTAATAGGTTTGCATTAGGCTGCATTATAGGCCAGGGATGTCCCAGTATTCAGTCTGTGGGTCAGGTCGTTGCATGCCATGAAGTCTCTGGGGCATGTTTAATGTTTAAATTCATGTTCCCACTAATTTATACTTACATAGAATTACATAGGCCCTGGTAATAATGGGAGGTGGAAAGGTTGTGGCGGAGGAAGTGAGGCGATTTAACAACTAAGACACCAGGAAGAAGGTGTTTTCCAGAGGTCCTGCCGAATTTAATTGCAGGACCTGGCTGAAAAAAGAGTTCTCTGTTTCCTGTAGAAGATTGAGAGATTGGCTCAATGTTGGGGGCCTCCTTCTGTGCTGTAACTTTTCTATGGTCCTATGGTTCTAAGGTGGTAGGCCTGCGATTCCGGTTTGAAGTTAGAGATTGGATATTGGGTGAGGAACAGGCATTGGAAGGAGAGTGGACATTGTTGTGTATTTTATATACCTTGGAGCTAGGCAAATATGACAGACCAGATTCTTTGTGTGCAACAGGAATTTATTTACAAGAGTTTTATTCAATACTTTTAAAATGTTTGCTCCACGCTTACAGCAGTTGGCTTCCAGCAGCTTCTAGCAGCTCGCTTCCAGCGACTTCTTCAGCTTTGCTGAAAGAAGACATTTGTTGAAGCTTTTCATCTTGCACTCATCAGGACAATCGTAAGAATGTCAGTGTCAGAGGAAGCAACAGCTTTATGCTGTTAGAGAAGAGAGTACTGATTGGTTGGCAAGTGGATTCTGATCGGTCAAGGCATTGCCCTGAGGAATGAACTAACGAATGGCAATCACTTATTTTGTTTAGCTGAAACAGGCGCCATGTGTGTACATGTTCTTTCTGTCTGCAAAGAACAGGGCCCTGTGTATTAATATATGTAGCTTCCAGTGCACGCAAATGCACCACACTGCAAGTCCAACTGACAATCTTAAATTGGTTGTCAGTGTAATTTTTTTAGCACACTGAGGATTATTTAGCAAATGTTGTCTAATCGTGGAAACACATCTAATGTCGGACACTGTGTTTTGAGTTTTGCAAGCACGGATTGGTTGGGTACAGTCTGTACCTTGCCTGTTGTGAACAGCAACTGGATTATGCTGTTTGATACAATCTGCCAGTCTTTGGGATGTATGGCCTACATACCTAACAACACACTGGCACTGAAATTCACATACCACATTACTCATTTGTGTGATAGGCACAACATCTTTTTGGCTTGACGGCAGCATCCTGTTAGTGACGAATACCACTCGTGTTGCTACTGCATAATAGCAGCGTGAAACAGCTAGCTTCACCTGTTCCTCAAATTTTTGTGATACCTTGCCCCACCAGGGTAATCTGAGGTAGACTGGGCACCGTTCAGGGCTGGAAGTGACAGCCTTGTTCATGAGTTTGTGCGATATACAGTGCAAAATGATCTGACCAGGATAGCCATTATCCTGCAGGATGTCTTGGATGTGCTCTATTTCAGCATCAAGATAGCATGGTGGGCAAATGGTTTGGGCTTTATTTACACGGTTGCTGATTGGCCTTATTGGCACATTGACCACCGCTGCCGCTGCCTCTCAAGCCTAAGTGGTGAGATTACTGGACCTCCTGTGGCCAGACCGAGGGCAAAGGACATCATGGCGGACCTCCAAAAGGCATTCCAGTGATGGGTCACTGAACTCTTCCTGATTTTCAGGGCCATGTCTGCACTGGAGCAGTCCTGGGCTGAAAGCATTGAGAAATGTGCACGCGGCTGCAGTTTAGATATGGCACCCGCAGTGAGGAAACAGTGAGGTTACGGCGTGGTGGGCGATTCAGAGGCCGCCCGCCAGCGAAACAGTGTGTTTCCTGTGGCTGCGTAATTAATGAGGCAGGAAGCGGACATTGCAGCCGGTGGGTAAAATGTCTTTTTTCTCGCCCGCTACCACACTTAGTGCAAATCTGGGAAGATTCAGCCCTTAGAGTTCAGCTTGCCTGTTTTCTCCCAGTACAGAAAGAGCCTTTGACATAAAAAGGTTTCTGATGATAATGCTGAGACCCACGAATTTGAGGTTCTGATTCTCTGTGATCATCATCACAGTCAACCTTCGGAAAGGAAATGCGTCCTCCTAATCACTGTCCTCGAAATAACCTGGCCTACTTGCTGTCAAGCATCTCGCCTTGTGCTGTCAGCTAACAGAGAAGTGTTGGTACTGAGCAACCACTTGATCTGCTTTCACCCTGATAGAGATTGACGCGAGTTTGTGGTTGTGATTCGGATATGTGATGTGAACCCGTTCACCAACCTCAAATCCTGGTTTCCTTGCATGTGTTCACCTATTGAAGTGTGCTTTTGTCTTTCCTTGTCACTTTGTGATTTCTTCTGCTTTCACTCCGACATTCACATTGGATGGCGGTGATGGCTTAAGAATGGTCAGCGACATGTGAAAATTATGACCAGTCATAAGTTTGGCCGGTGTCTTTCCAGTCAGAGAGTTTGGGGTGGATCAATAAGTGCAAAGTAGGATATGAATGGATTGTTCAAATGTTTTTCCTTCTGACATACCGTCTCTCAATCTATCCTTTATCACCCTGTTGAATAGTTTGGCGCGGCCATTCAATTGTGGGTTGTATTGTGATATCAGATGGTGGTGAATTCCATGACTTGCTAGGAACTCCATGAACTAACTTGAAACAAACTGCAGTCCGTTGTCTGTAGCGATAGTCTCTGGCAAACCCCATTTTGTAAACAACCTGCCTAGAATGTCAATGACTGAAGTCGTGGCTTTGGAATTTGTTGTCGCGATTTCCAGCCATTTGCTATGTAGATCATTAACAATAAGTAAAAACGTTGATTGCTAGGGACTGTGTGCACTTCTCCAAAAATATCTACTTGGAGCTGTTGCCATGGTTTTGTTGGCCACGGCGTCGGTTGCCGAGGTGCAGGACATGGTTTACAATTTTTCACTCAGTGTACAAGCTACACAGTTTCCAATGAACCCTTCTATGTGGCGATCTATTGCTGGCCACCAGACTGCTTCACAGGGTCGTGTTTGATCTTAACAACATCCGAATGTCCTTCGTGGACAAGATGCAATGCAGATTGCTGTATTGATTTCAGGATAACCGCTCAAGTTCAGCATACAATACAGTCATCACCAAACAATACGAGTTCATTGTGTATACTCTCATATGGGACCAGTTCTTCCTTCCTTTATCTTGCGAGGAGACTCAGTTCATAGACACTGGATTACTTTCTGCATTAAGCTCTCTCTCACTGATTTTGCCTTCAACTCTCGTGTAACAAGATTTATGGTCGCGTATGAAATCGCCGCCATCATGTAGTCTTCAATGTTTTAAGCCACTTCGCTATCACTAACGTCGTCTGCAACAGTAGTACGGCTAAGCGTGTCAGCTATTCGGCCGCGTGAACGTGCAAGATACTCAACCTCAAAGTTATATTGATGAAGATGATTTAATCATCTGTAGATGTGTAGAGGTCAATTACAGATCCTGATGTAGCTAACAATGTAATCAGTGCTTGGTTATCAGTGTGAAGAGTGAACTTTCTACAGTAAAGATTTATATGCCAATATTCACAAGCATAGATGTAGGCTGGTGTTTCTGACTCTTCAGTAGAGTACTTGTATTCAGTTTCTGATGCATAAGCGATTGGTCATGCACTTCCTTCAATGTGTTGTGTGAGTACAACTTCAACTGCATTTGTCAATATATCTGTTGTGACGTACATTTCCACAAGTGGGCTATAATGTGTGAGGACTGGTGGAGAAGCTATCTTTGCCTTTAATGTGTCAAATTCGGTTTGCTGTGCGAACATCCATTCTCATCGTGCATCTTTCAGCAGTGGCTTCTGAAGAGGCTCCGTGATCCCTACGTACTTAGGAATGAATTTGTGATAGATTCACAAGGCGCGATGCCAACTTTTTCATATTAGACAGAGTCAGAAGCATAAGAATAGCTTTGACATTGTTGTGTGTAGGCTTTACTCCAGCTGCTGTCACTTTGTACCCTAGAAAATCAGTTTTGAGTGCCGCGAGTGTGCATTTGTCCTTGTTGAGCGTCAGATTGTGTTTTTCGTGTCGAGTGAGCACTGCTGATTACTGCTGATTGTGTTCTGCTTTGTCCCTTCCATGGACAATGATGTCGTCAAGTAGATTGAGCGTCACCTCAACATCTGACAAGACTGAAGAAACGATCTTCTACAATGCGCTCGATGCTGAATTTAGTCCATTGAGTATTCTGCAATATTGAAACACTCCTTCATGAGTAACAAAAGCTGTAAGATATCAGCTTTTCTCTGCTAGAGGTACCTGAAGATAGATCAAATGCATATTGACCTTTTTTAAGACTGTGGAGTCATGAAATGATGTTAATAGTTCTTGGATTGTTGGAAGGGAATACTTGTTTGGAATGCTAGCTTTGTTGACCGCCTTAAAGTTGACACAGTCTAAGTTCATCATTTTTGCATTGTGCAATGACTAGGTTTGATGTCCATGGTAATGAGTCAGTTTACTCAATGTTATGGTCTGCTTCTTGTCCTTTCAGCTCCTATGGGCAGAATTTTTCAAATGGTGGGCGGGCTCAGAGGGAGTGGGCGGGGGTGGGCGTGGAGCCGATCGCCACCTGCCAATTAAGGCCCGCCCAGCGTAAATCATGGCTCCCGAGATCAACAGGAAGGGGTGGCAGCGGCCGGAGGCCAATGTCCGCCGGGTCCAATGGCGACCTGGCAGCCTATTAAAATGGCGCAGGCAGCCGTCCTAAGGCTACCACTGATGTTGGACAGGAGTGGCATGATGGAGAAAGTCTTCGGAAGGCAGGTTGGTGGGGCAGTCGGCCCCGAGATTCTCCGATGAGTGCCTAGCTGCCCTCCTCGAGGAGGTGGCAGGATGCCTTGAGATCCTGGCACCAAGGGATGGGAGAAGGAGGTCCCCCCACCTAACAAAACGTGCCTGGGAGGAGCTGGTAGAAAGGGTCAGCTCCCACAATATGGTGAGATGCACCTGGGTGCAGTGCCGCAAGCGGTTTAATGACCCCCTGCGATCGGGAAGGGTGAGTACAGTGTTGGCATAGGTCACTTATCACTGCAGTTATGTGGGCACCCCCCCCAACACCCCCCAACACCTCCCAACCCCCACCCCCACAACCCCCCGCCCACCCCCCCCAATCCCCACCCCCCCAACACCCCCCCCAATACCCCCCCCACCATCCCCCCCAACCCCCACCACCTCCCCATACCCCACCACACCCCCTCCCAACAACCCCCACCTCAGAATTTTGTTTTTGTATTCATTCATTCATAGGATGTAGGCTTTGCTGGCTGGGCCAGCATTTATTGCCCATTGCTATTTGCCCTTGAGAAGGTGGTGGTGAGCTGTCTTCTTGAACCACTGCAGTCCATGTGGTGTAGGTACACTCACAATGCTATTAGGGAGGGAGTTCCAGGATTTTGACCCAGCGACAGTGATGGAGCGGCAAGACATCTCCAAGTCAGGGTGCTGAGTGACTTGGAGGGGACCTTCCAGGTGGTGGTGTTCCCATCTATCTGCTGCCCTTGTCCTTCTAGGTGGTAGTGCTCGTGGGTTTGGAAGTTCTTAGAGTGCAAGTGGTAAATGTGATGGAGGCAGCATCTGGGCAAGGGGGTCAGCCCTGGTTGCTTGGAGTGAGTGTATTGTGGTTCCAGGGTCACGAATTGGCTGAGCCCTGCAAGTTTTTCCTCAGGTGGGGTGACAAGGCTGCAATGGCAATGCAGGTACAGGGTGGACTAATCAATGCTCCTCTCTCCTTTTAGGAGAAGACAGCCCACAATAATGCCAAGCGGCTGTGGGCTGGCGGAGGGCAGCCCCAGTCCTCATCATCACCAGATACGAGCAGGAGGCACTGGAGCTGGAGGGGCAGGCAGAGGCAGAGAGTACCCAGGGCGCCCACAGTCAGAGGACTGCTGGGGACCAGGAACATGCTCAGTCGGTGGCTGATGATCTGCCTCTGGAGTTGTCTCGGTGGCAGCAGATGCTGGAAGTCCAGCAGGTGTGAGGGAGGATCTGGCGGGGATACATGAGGGAATGCGTGCCATGGTCTCCGTGATGGAGGAGTCCATGTGGAGCTTGAGCAATGCAATGACACTCATGGCCGAGCGCAATGTCTCCTCCATGGAGAGACTGGCAAATCTCATGGAGAGGCTCTTCCAGGAGAACAATCAGGGCTCCCAGGGGATGCGCTCGGACCTGCAAGCCCTCACAGCAGCAATGACTTCAGGTGGTCAGTGTCAGTGTGGGAGATGGATTGGGTACCCAGTATCACAGCAAGGTGCCCATTCATTAATGGTGAGCAGGGAGGTCCAAAGCGACCTCACAAGCTGCTTGTTGTCTCTGTGGGCTCCTCTTAGGGCACTCTGGATGATGGCAGCAGCTCCTCCGTCCCTCTTCCAGTGACCGTGGCATCCAATGAGGCTGCGGCAACTGGGGAGATGCCAGCTGTGCCACTGGACGCTCCCTCCCAGGCGGGGCCAGCACAGGCTCCACGGGCCAGAGGACGTCCGCCAAGGTTATCAAGGTCAGCAGGACAGCAAAGTGAGCAGGCTGTCTCCAATGCCAGTGCCAGCGAGAGGGGAGCACTAAGGCGTAGCACCCGCAGCGTAAATGTAAAGCACCTTAGCCACAACACAGGCTTATCACTAGTGGTTTTCTTTTACCTCACTTTTAAGTTACAGTTAAGTTGGTGCGCTTTTCAACACGTAGTGTACTTTGATTTCTGTTTGCCAAGCTGCAAATCACTAAATGTCTTTGTTCTCAACAAGCCTCTGGGTGCTTCATTAGTTCTGCAGGTGAAGGGGAACCCATGATGTTATGAGTGACTTGTTTGTTATTGAACTTTATTGAAATGGCACATAGTTCATGTTGCTGACCAAGCAAATGTTGCTCTCAGGTATCGAGTATTGAGCCTGCAGCCCTGGCATGTGTTGGTGGTTCATCTTTGGTAGTCTAGCTGAAGGAGCATTGGATCAAAGTCCCCCCAGTGTCCCTGCCTCCCTGGAGGTTACCCGGGTCAGCGTCTATCCCCTCAGCATTCTCCTGAGTGTGCTCGTCCTCGGACTCACTACTGGAGTCATCGTCTGCTGCCACAGCAGCTGCATCAACATCTTCTTCCTCCACTGCGTCCCCCTTTTCCAGCACCAGATTGTGGAGGGTGCAGCATACAACCACTATCAGTGACACATGATCTGGGGGGTATTGCAGTACACCCTCTGAACAGTCCAGGCATCAGAAGCGCATCTTGAGAAGACCTATGGCTCTCTCTACCACAGCCCTTGTGGAGGCGTGGCTCCTATTGTACCGCTGCTCGGCCGCTGTTTTTGGATGGCGGAGGAGCGTCATGAGCCACCTTTTGAGGGATAGTCCTTGTCACCCAGCAGCCATCCATCCAGCTGGGCTGGAACACTGAAGAGCCTTGGCACCTGTGAGTGTCTCAGGATGTATGCGTCATGGGAGCTGCCTGGGTACCTTGCGCAGACTTGCAGAATCTGCATCCTATGGTCACACACTATCTGCACGTTCATGGAGTGAAATCCCTTCCTGTTGACGCAGGCTCCGGGCTCACCCACTGGTGCTTTGCTGGCCACGTGTGCAATGATTGCACCCTGGATGCGGGGGAACCCAGCAATCTTGGCAAAGCCTCTGGCTCGCTCTGCCTGGCTGGCCTCGTCCTTGCGGTAGTGAATGAAAGTCAATGCACGCCTGAACAGAGCATCTGTCACCAGCTTGACATGACTGTGGGCAGCTGATTGGGAGACTCCACAAAGATCACCCACCGACCCCTGGAAAGGGTTGGAGGTATAGATGTTGAGGGCAACCATGGCCGTCAGCGCCACTGGCATGGGGTGCCCACCCACACAGTTGGAGCGAATCTCAGGGCCGATCCTCTGACAGGTGGTGGTCACTGTTTCCCTTGAGAGGTGGACCCTCCTTCGGCATTGCACCTCAGACATATTTAGGTAGCTGCATCACCGCCTGTAAACCATGGCAGCAGGATAGCATCATCTTCTGCCTTGCACTTCCCGTTGGCCCTGCGCTCCTTGTGCCGGCACCTGCCCTCCCACAGGTGGCTCCCCCCCTGGAGGCTGAATAGGGACACCTGGCCTTCCCCTCCTTCTGGCCCTCTCTTCCTCCTCAGAGGAGGTGCCTCCAGCGGAGAGCACAATCCCCATTCCCAGGATAAGGGGAGGCTGTCTGATACCTGGAAGGTCCCAAGTGTTATGATTCCTCCAGAGTCCTGTACTGAAGCCTATTATTTCTGTCAAAGCAGCTCTGAAGCGAAATGAAGTTGTCCTGTTCACACAAGCAAGTAGCAGTAAGTAGTAAACCAAAATTCTAACAACTAGCATTAGCGAGCCCACTCACCCCTCTTATCCTGCCCTTGGATGAGGTTTTTAAAAATGTGGCCTACCTGCCTGCCTGTTGCACCCGTGCGACTCCCTGAAAATCACACGGGCTGCGAAAAATTGTCTTCAATTGCTGCCTCAAGGGCCTTAACTGGCCCGTTAATTAATGGTGGGCGTGGTGAGTTTGGAGGCGCGCCCGCCTTCCGAAGTATCGTGATGGCGCATGGTGATGTCGGGACGCACACCTGATGTCATCGCACGTCATTTTATGTGTTCGAATGTCGGGCCCTTCCCCGCATGCCGACGGAAAAATTCTGCCCTATGGCACTTCAGCATGGATTACAAATGACAACCATCTGAAATTTTGTGAAACTGGCAGAATTGATGTGTTGATGCGAGGAACATGACAATACCCATTAATTCCCCCAAATCTTGTAAATAAAGAAGTCATCGATTACATTAATGTGTGGTCTGGTTCGGTCTTCAAGTTTGAAGCCAAGCCTATCACAAAGATTTACCCACATAGGGCTCCTTCGGCTATGTAGATCATGAACCTGTTGAGGGTAATGTTTTTGTAGCACACTGGAACTCTATTATTCCGGTACTGGGCATGATCAGAGTTGTGATAAGCTTGAAAATTGTCTGTTGCAGGAGCAAAAAATACTAATAGTAGAGCTTGTCACTCAGTATATATACTTCCTCACCAGCATCAGTGAGAAGCAAGACCGAGATGCCCCTAATGTTGACTATGCATTCCTTAAAATGACCCAGTGCTTTACCATTCATGATGGTATACACATGCTATACTCTCAGGAAGAGACTCTTCCACATGTCAAACTGATGAAGCTCTCTTCTCCGATCTACACAACTTTGCCAAGTGGTTCCACTTTGAGTTACACTTTTCCCCTTGAACTGGACATGGCGTTGTGAATTGATGAGCACATCCACAATTTAGGCACGGTTTTGAAAGTATCTGACCGTGACGGGGCATATGTTGAGGGGACTGCAGAGATCTCTTTGTCGGTAACCCTTGCACTTGAGCTGGTTGGGCAACTTGCATTTGCAACCCTGAGCCTAAGGGTGCATTTCTGTATAAACTCTTCAAGTCTTACATGGCAGATACAATTTGGACTGCCAAGGTCATGGCTTTTTCCAAGGTTAAATCATCATCCTCCTTGAGGAAGTATTCCCTAATTCATGGAATTGACTTTTCAACTAATTGGTCGCAAATTAGTTTGTTGGTTAGTGTGCCAAGTTTATGTGTAGAAGGCAATTGCTGCAATGCTGCCACATCTACTTTTATGGGCTTACCATTTCACTGGCATCTCTGGCAGAATGTATATTGTTCAATCATCACACTTTTCTTCAGCTCGTAGTATTTCTCGAGAGCACTTACTGTTGTATCAAATGCAGACTTGTCTTCTGTGAGCTGCTCGAATATTTACTGACCTTCTGCTCTGAGACAATGTACCATCATCGCCTCCTTATGGATCACTGCTACATCTGGTCTGCCCATTCCTGCAACGAGCAGATAGATCTTTGACCCCTGAAATTTATTGATCCCATGGCATGGATGGATCTCCCAGTGAAGAAGGAATTGGTGCTAGAAGCAATAAATGTAAAATATTCCCCATCATCCTTGTTGCCAGTTTGTTGTGTATTTTGTATGCTTCAGAGCTATGCAGACAGGACACACCAGTTTCTATGTATGCCACAAGAATTTATTTCCTAGAGTTTAATTCAACGCTTTTAAAATGCCTGCTCTATGCTTATAGCTGCTGGCTTCCAGCGGCTTCAGGCAGCTAGCTTCCAGCAACTTCTTCAGCTTTGTTTACTTTTCTCTGAACGACCACTCCCTGGCTTAATTAATCATACAGGGTGAGCATCAATAGTAAACAGACACACAGAATCAAACATAGAACAATTGAACTACAGGCATGGGGAGGTCTGATCGCGGGGCTCAGATCATGGGGTGGTTTACAGGTAAGTGCGGGGGACCAGGGGAAAGTACACCTAAACCGAACTGGAAAGGCATTTAACAGTTTCACCCAATCATTCTTGCCTCCATTCAGCTACAATGTTTCCAAGCCCTCAGCATAAAATATAAAACAGAGCTAAAACATGAGACATGCAGCCTCATTAAAATAGTTAAATTTAGGACCTGCTTCCAGAGAGTAGGTTTGATGCTTGTCCATCAAATGTCATCTCCATTACAACTGGAAGTGGCTGCATTGCGGCTGGGTTGACTCCAGCTTTCTGTTTTAAAAAAAAATCTCTTTCTCTCTCTTTCTTTGTCTATTTTCCCTCTCTTTCTCTCCTCTTTCTATAGGTTTACATCCACCTGAGAAGGCATAGAGGGCCTCGGTTTAACATCCCATCCAAAATCTGGCACCTCCAACAGTGCAGCACTCCCTCATTACTGTACTGGAGTGCTAGCCTTGATGTTTGTGCTCAAGCCCTGGTGTGGCTCAGAAGAGAAAGTACTACCGACTCAGCCACGGTTAATACTAATCTCATCTTCGAGGTGGGAATCACGAGTCAGGCCACTTCCTGACATTGTGATCTTGCCTCCTGCCTGGCAATACCCACCCAATTTTCATCACCAGATGGCAGAGATGGGCTGGAGTCAGGGCTGCTGCCTCCAGAAGCAGGACCAAGGGGGAAACGGAGACAAGCAGACATCAAGCTGGCCAGGTTAAAAGGCCTGCCTCAGTTCCATAGAACATTGTTCCATTTTAGCAGTTGAGTGTGAGGCTCCTTAACCTTCTCCCCCTGCCTCTTTGCACCCCCAAACCCTCCTCATCTGTCAATGCCTCTCCATGCCCCATGCATCCCTGCCCCTCCATAGCCCCATGCCCACTCATCCACCTCCATCCCCCATGTGCCTTCCATACCCCCATGCCCACTTCCTCACTCACATATCTCCACTATGCCCTCCCATGCTCAGTCACCAATATCCACTATTTATAAATCTCTTAAGCTTTATAATAACATTGGGAAGTCCTTGAGATGCTTATGAAAGTGTCAGAATAAACAAAGTCAATTCAAAAACCTCTTCAAAAACATTATCCTTTTAAGTTGTCATAAAACTGTTAGGATAAACAAACAGCCATTCAAAAACCACTTCAAAAAGACATAATCCTATTAAATGGTCATAATACTGTCAAGATAAATAAACTCACATTTCCCTTGACAGCTCTGTCAACAACCCCTGCTGAACTGATCCATTAGTGAGATTTGGAGCTCAGCCAAGCATGCATAATGGGATTCCATTGCACAGCTAAATAAACAAAATTTCCACAGCTGAATACATTAAATCTTTGAAGTCATTGAAAGAGCTCAGCCATCTGCACAAGTTTAAAAGCAGGAGAAAAATGTCCAAGCTGTTAATCACTGAAAGGATTAACTCACAGGTTCCATTGACACAGTCAAATCTAAATATCACTATTGTTCAATGCAGAAGAGTAATTTATCCATGGATAATGTATCCTAATGTGTCTGAACGCTTTTTCACTTTCACGATACTGGTCAATTTAATGGTCACCTACCTTTTAAGGACAAAGCCCTATCATCAATCGCTGCATTAAAAGCATATTAAACTTATCATGCAGTGTTATGTGATGACCTGTGAAGTTGGCAACACCTTTTGAACTTACCTGTCCAAAGTTTCTCATCTCTAGATCAGGGTCCCCCTAAGGTTTATGACTCCTCTGACGTGGCATGAACTATATCCTCTTCAGAAGCTACCCTGATTCCATCAAAATTGCCAGGGGGAGGGTCTAAAATGCCCAGACCCGCAATGGAGCTGGCAAGGTCAGGAGTGCTGTGCGTGGGCTTACTACCTGTGCCTTATCCCGTGCTTCCAAACATTTCTGGCAATGGGAATGTAGGCAGGAAACCTGGAATCGGGTACCGCTCGCCATTGTTAAAATCTGCCCACCTCCATTCCGACATGGATGGAGGTGTGAAAATCTGCCCTAAGCATTTGGTTATGTGCACCAATTGCCTCTCTTCTTTAGCCTGGCCCATCAAAGTCTTCGTCTGAGTCTGCTGCAACAAAACTAGTGTCTGACTTCTTCCTGTGAGTTGGCATCTGTGATAACCATTCCCACCCACGCCACCCTGGCACCTGTAGACCTGAGTTCAATATCTTACCACACACAGCACCATCTCTTTTCCTAGCCTCTAAAATCTGCACAGTGCTGGTCTCTGAGTTGGTGGTTACAACTGTAAAAGCAAGTTACGTTCTCTCTTCAGTTTTACTGTTTTCTTCCTTCCTCTGCGCTGATTGGAACAGCTCCTGATGTTGGGTATCTGAAATGATAAAGGGACAAGGGTTGGGTTGTGGTGAGGGGGAAGCAAAAGGATGAAATGCGTGCTTCCACCATCTGCAGCTTGTGAGACAGAAGAGATTATGGGATGAGGGTAAAGTGGGTTGAAGAAGGAGGATTAGTTATGCAGATACCATCATCATCAATTACTTCAGGCCCGCCAGTGGCTATGGCTTCAGTGATGCCCCTTCCCATCATTGGCTGGCACTGTCTCTGCTATGGGGGTTAAAAAAGACAAGTGAGCTTATCTTCCTCCAGTTCTTTTCTGCTGCCTCCTGTTATGCATCACATTCTCCTGCAAGAAAGAGGGAAGTGTGTGAATGAATGTCTTGTGATATGGGTGATGTGGTTGTCATGGTTGAATAGGTACCAGTGTATGTGAGCTGTCCATTGTGGATGTGAGGCTTGCGAGTGGTGCTAAGTATGTGATGGTGAGTTAAAACATATCAACTTTAAGCTTGATGACTGATTGGAAGGAATTGTTGGTCGGTGGGTGAGGCTAGTGGTGCAGTTGGAAGGATATGACATTTGAAGAAGTCTCTAACTTTGACAGCTTGTGTCAGTTCATTAAACTCCTTCCTTCACTGCATCCATGTTCTTGGAGCAACAGTCCTGGCATTGACCTCTGCCACTGTTCCTTTCCACTGTCTCCTGAGCATCTGTCACAAGGACCTCTTGCTCCTAGTGGACACAGGACGTCTCCCCTTCTCTCCACCTCTTTCACCAAGACCTCTGGTACATTGTCTAAAAACCTTAGTGCCACCTCTTTCACGTGTTCAGCCATATGATTCAAAGTATCGGAGCCCAGATTGACTTCCAAAATACTTTTTGCAACCACAATGCACCTTTCCTTTATGAGATGCAGGCTGCTTTAAGTAGTACTAGCTTTTCATGAGATCAGGCCCACTACTGAAGTATGTGGTCAATGAACAGGACAGGGAGTGCTGTTTTCAGTCCTTGCTCCAAACTCCATTCCCTAAATACAGACTCCGTTTCTCTCCCTGGCAGCAGCCTGAGATGAGATTCTGACCTCATATTCATGCCATTTCTAAGACCGCCTACTTCCACCTCTGTAACACCATCCGACTTCATCCTGTCTCAGTTTATCTGCTGCTGAAACTCATCCATGGCTTCATTTCTTCTAGTCTGGACTATTCCATTGGACTCCAGGCTGGTCTCCTACATTCTACCCTCTGTAAACTTGGGGTCATCCAAACTCTGCTGCCCATGTCTTAACTCACAGTGAGTCGCATTCCCCTATCACTCCTGTGCTCACTGACCTACATTGTCTCCAGGTCAAATAATGTCTTGATTTTCAAATCCCCCATGTCCTTGCCCCTCCCTATCTCTGTAGTCTCCTCCAACCGCACAACCCTCACTTGCCTCCTTTAAGACGCTTCTTAAATGCTAACTCTTTGATTGAGCTTTTGGTCATCTGACTTGATATCCCCCTATGTGTCTCAGTGTCACATTTTGTTTTATAATGCTCCTGTGAAGTGCCTTGGGACTTTTCATTACATGAAAGACACTGTATAAATAGAAGTTGTTGTTATTGTTGTTGCTGGCTGCTTTCAAAAATCATTCAAAGTGGCACTGGGCACCAATTTAACATGCTATTTGCAGCACGAGGAAGAAGTGCTTGTTAATCCTGTACCGCAGTCATGGAGGACAGATTATGTGACATTGCAATGGTGACTGAATTACATCTGCATATCCCCATTCAATTATCCTTTTGCCCTGTAACCTGCTTCACTGGAAGACTATGGGCTGAATTTTAACTTTCAGACTCTTCACACTCGGAGAGGCTGACAGTGCATTTGGGAACCTGAAAGTTTCAGCAGAGTGTTTTTTTTTAGTTAAAAGCAAAAATTTCACCTCTTTTCTATTTTTCCTTAGTTCTGTTAAAGAGACATACGGACTTGAAACGTTAACTGTGTTCATCTCCGCAAATGCTGTCAGACCTGCTGAGTTTTTCCAGGTATTTTTGTTTTTGTTTTTTTTTAGTGTTTTTTTTTAACCCAGCCACTGTATTTGCATCAGTCTTGTGGGTTTCCTGACCAATTAGAATGGATGAGCATGATGATGACCCATATCAGTTTGCTTCAAGTCCTGTATTTAAAGGGGCTTTGCCAGGGCCAGAATGAAAGAATTGTAGAAATGTCATAACAGAGCCAGGAACTGCACAGATGCTAAATGTGTAAGGCAGCACCACACTTCTCCAATGTGTTCCTGGACATGACTCTGCTGTCTGTCAGGTCTGCAGGCAAATTCCATTCACTGCAAATGGTAGAAAGCAGGCAGCCTCAGAGAACAAGCAGACGTGACTGGAGGTGGGTGAAGAGGTCAGTAGCAGGAATGTGGTGCCTTGTTCCTGGGTACAGTGCCACAAGGGGCTCAATGACTTGATCAGGGCAGGAGAGGTAAGTGGCATGGCACTTTCTAGTACAAAGCCTCTCGCTCTGCCTTCCCTATGTTTCTCTCTCACATCACTCCTCATTACAGTACAGCTGGCAGGTGCTCCCATCCTTTTCTGTCTAGGTATCTCTTCATTTCCCATCTGACCAACCAGCACTGACACTCACCCTCATCCTATTGCAATGTGACACCAATCCCTCCTGAAATGCTGTCCTTCCATCCTCTCAAAACATTTCACTTCTCACACTCACTGGTCTCTCCTTCCTCTCCTTGCAGGGGAAAAGAACGAAGAACACCAGGAAGAGGTGGAAAACCAGACGTTGCCCTCAAGTCACCTTCGCCTTAACAGCTGTAGGGAAGGAGGAAATGAAGATGAGCCAGATCTCTACTTGCCTGATTAATGGAGATGGAGAGACAGGAGTCTCCTAGCTAGCTGGTGATAGAATGAAATACCACACAATCATATGACACACAACACTCACTCATTTTGTTAGAGATGTTTAAAATCATGGGGGGCTGGACAAATTATAAAGGGAGAAGATGTCCCCACTCATAAAAGGATCACGAATGAGAGGGCACAGATTTAAAGTGTTTTGCAAAAGAAGTAAATGTGACAAAAGAAAAAACTTTTTCACACAGCGAGTGGTTTGGATCTGGAATGCACTGCCTGGAAGTGTGGTGGAGGCAGGTTCAATCGAGGCATTGAAGAGGGCATTGGATGATTGTTTGAATAGAAAATGTGCAGGGGTACGGTGAAAAGGCAGGGCAATGGCACTAGGTCATAATGCTCATTTGGAGAGCCGGTGCAGACACAATGGGCCGAAAGGCCTCCTTCAGTGCCAGTAAAATGCTGTGATATGTCAGCATTCACTAAAGTATTATGATATGAATAATGATTGGTCTCCCTCATCATGTCAGTTCTAATTCATGGCTTTCATCTCTCACAGACCCTTCAAGCTCCCCACAAGAGCTGGTGTAAGAGGAGGATGAAGACTCTTCGTCACTCACTCTAAGGAGGTATCATCACAGGACACATGCTCACCCTCCACCAGCTCAGACACAGCTCAGTGGGTCTGGCAAGACAGGTAGTTGGATTGTCACATGATGAAGTACATATCACAAGTGAGCAGGTATTGGAGACAGGACAGCCATGGCGAGTCCCTGTCAGAGGGTGCAGGACACTCCAAACTCTGCTCAGTTGGTGTAATTGCTGAACCTCAGGGGATATTGATGACGGGGTCTTTTCTGGAGCAGCAGCCGTAAAGGTGTGAGGTTCTGTCAGACTTTCTGGTAACACTGCACACCATTGGAGAGAGATTGGAGGAGCTCATCCCTAGCATGAGCGCCATGATGTCTCAGGTCTTCATGCTGATGTCTACATACATGGAAAGAGTGACCACCTGCATGGACCATCAGGCACAACAGTTAACTGACTACCTGCTGACCTTCACCAATGGACAGCACACTCAGACTGCCATCTTAAGCAAGATTGCGGAAAACTTCACTTCAGGCATTCAGTGCCTCAGTGAAGTGCAGCAAAGTGCTCACCAACTCTTGGCTAGCGGGAAAGTGTGGATAGGCCATAAGAGGGAAGACTGTGAAAGAGAACATGGAAGTGAGTCTCTGCTCAAAGCACTTTCACTCCTGATCCCTTGGCCTCCTAAGTCAGAGCGCTACATACTAACTCCTGTCCTGAAGGCAGTGTCTGCCCCTGCACAAGTATAAGTGGGGCAGTCTTTGGCAGGAGCCTCATAGGCTGCAAAACACAGAGAATGTTGGCCAAGTGCATCTGAGCAGTAAGAGCAGGAATATGAGCAGCCGGTCTCTAGCTCAGCTCAAGCTAGGTCGAGCAGTACTAACTAAAGGACTTGCAGTTGCACACGATTGTTCATTTAGATGTTTAACAACGTATTACATTTTCACATTTTAAAAAATATTCTTAAGCCATAAATTTTATTTCAAAGTTCCATGGTCTTGATCTCACAATTTTCCCAGTTGCCTGCCAAGTGGCCTTCTGTCTTGTGATGAATGGTCTAACAAAAATTGGAAATGGGTATCCGTGAGAGGGTTTATTGCTTGTCGGCTGATTTGTGCTGGGGGCTCAGAATTGGTGCACCATATGGCTGTAGCACCTCAGACAAATCAATCTGTCCTGAGCATTTCTGGCAGCTAAGTGTATGGTTGCAGGTGCCTTCACCATATCAAAATGAGAAAAATATAGTAATGAATAGTCAGCATGGATTTCAAAAGTGAAAGTCTTGCTTGACCAACCTCGTCGAATTTTTCAAAGAGGTAACAAAGAGTGTAGATAAGGGTATTAAAGTAGATGTAATTTATCTAGATTTTCAAACTGTATTCAATGCAATATCACATAATAAGGTCAGAGCATGGGAACAAGTGGCAGCTGGCTTCAAGGCAGAAAGCAGAGAGTAGAGGTAAAGGGTAGTTATTCAGAGTGGCAGTCGGTGGGAAGTGGTGTTCCCCGAGGGTCAGTGCTGGGAATGCAGTTGTTGACAATTTACATAAATGATCTGGACTTTGGAATCAAAATCATAATTTCTATAATTTGTGAATGGCACCAAATTGTGGGTGGAAAGTCAATACTGAGGAGGACTGCAACATATTACAGGAAGCCATTAATAACCTTCCAGAATGGGGTGATAATTGGCAAATAAATTTCAACACAGATAAATGTGAGTTATTATATTTTGTTAAGAAGGTTGCATTTCGCTTGATGGAGGAGAAAGAGATCTGGGAATACAAATACGTAGATCACTAAAAATAATGATGGAGGTTAATAAGGCCATAAAAAATCAACCACAAGGGTTTATTTCTAGAGGAATAGAATTGAAAAGTAAAGAAGTTATAAATTTGTATCGAACTTTGGTTCTATCACACTATGTACAATTCTGATTGTCATATTATATAAAAAAATACAGAGACACTGGAGAGGGTGCAAAAAGGATTTACAAGGGTGATACCAGCCTGGGTCTTGTTTCTCTTGAAAAGTGAAGGCTGTGAGGCAACCTAATAGAGGTCTCTAAAATGATGAAAGGTTTTGATAGAGTAGATACAGAGAAAATGTTTCCACTTGTGGGGAAGAACAAAACCAGAGGCCTTCAATATAAAATAGTCACCGAGAAATCAAATAGGGAATTCAGAAGAAAATTCTTTACCCAGAAGACAGTAAGAATGCGAAACTCGCTACTACAGGGAGTGCTTGAAGTGAATTGTTTAGATACATTTAAGGGGACGCTAGATAAGCATATGAGGGAAAAGTGAATCGAAGATTGTGTTGATAGGGCTAGATGAGGCAAGATGTGTGAAAGCTTGAGTGGAATATGAACACCAGCATTGGCTTATTGGGCTGAATGGCCTGTTTCAGTGCTGTATATCCTATATAAGCAGGGTCTTTCTCTCATTGTTCTTCCACTTGCTGCCATTCTGTTGAAGATGCAGCTTGCTCATCGCCTTATTTCTCCTGCCACTCTAGTGGTCTTCTGCACAAAGTTGTGCAAGGTGTGGCAGACCACTACCATTCTGAAAACCCTTTCTGGTGTCCCCAGGTCTGTCCAGACATGTGAATTGCCTCTTGAGCATCCTGATCGCTTTCTCAGTAACAACTCTTGTGCTCATGCAACTTCCTATTTGTCAAGGTCACCACTGCAATGCATGCCCACCGGATCCAGTGGGAAGGAGGTCTTGTTCCAGGAGGCTGCAGATGTCAACATCCAGCTGACAGGAAAGTCTGAGCCTCTGGGGGCCCTGGTGCTCAGTCATGTCCAGGAAGCTAATCCTCTGCCTCTATACCCTGTGTTGGGGGTATCGCCTCATCCGATCTAGAGCTCTGGTTATTGAGGAAAAGGCTTCTGCTGGTGCTGCTTCTGCTGATTTTCTTGTTCCTTACCTGAGATCCCAGGCAGAGCTGCTTAAATGGTTCGCATGTTGCTGTGAAAGCTGACAGCTGGAAAGAGCTGATGAAAGGCAAAAATTCTGAGGTAGCACAAATTACCTCCGAAGTAGTGGAAATCACCTCCCAAGCAGTGGAAGCATGCTCACAGAACAAGTGCTATGAGTAAAAGACTTTTACTTAGGCAAGGATATAGCTGTCTGACCTCAGTAGTTGAAATCTTTCATGCCTTTCAATTGCTCAGCCCTGCCAATTCCTTCCGTCCTCCCTCCTTATTTTACCTGGTGAGTTCAAGGAAGTCTGGGAAACACCATTTGCACAGAGTTAAAGTCAGAATCATTGATTAACACAGCAGTTGTGAGCATTTAACATATTTAAATGGCAGGCTAAGCTGTCTCGTGGGGGTTTCCCAAGTGTTGAAGAATGCATTTGGGTTAAAGGTGAAAGTCAGCGGATTTCTATTTCCTGAAAGATTGGCAGTTTCAGGTGTTTTAACCCACCACTCAGAGACCCACCCATTTTGACAGGTTAAAATCCTGTCTATAACTCCCCAGTATGGGATTCCACAGAAGATTTTCTTTTATTCACTCATAGGAAGTGTTGTCGTTGGCTAGGCCAGCATTTATTGACCATCCTTAATTCCCCTTGAGAAGGCGGTGCAGCCCATGTGGTGTGGGTACACCCAAAGTGCTATTAGGGAGGGATTCCTAGATTTTGACTCAGTGACAGTGAAGGAACAGCAATATGGTTCCAAGTCAGGATGGTGTGTGACTTGGAGGGGATCTCGTACATGTTAGTGTTTGCATACATCTGCTGCCCTTGTCTTTCTAGGCAGTAGATGTTGCTAGTTAGCTATGACATTTGCGCTTTTAAAAATATATTGCGTTACGTGCATGAAAACACTAAATGATGCCAATTGTTATTGTGCATCTCTTCTAATTTCTATTGATAACTGTAATGTAAATGACAAAGGTGTAAAACGGTTACCACAATATGTTCAGGACCATTTTTTCAATCAATATGTTTTAGCCCAAGAAGGAAGGAGGCAAGGATGAACTAGTTTAATAAAATGAAGTGAGACAAGTAAGTAATGTAAAGGCAGGGGGATATTTAGGAAGCCATAACATGATTAAGTTTCAGATATAAATTGAGAAAAAGGAAACCATCGAATATAACAATATTTTGCTGTAAAAAATGAAACTTTCAATGAGATGACAAGGTCGTAAGCCCAGTTGCATTGGGGAACAAAAAGTCAACAGATAACAGTGGGAAACTTTCAAATTAAGGTACATGCTAGGCATATTCCCACAAGAAGAAAAAGAGGCGGAGGACAAGTTGGTGTTCCTTAGAGAGCAGTGAAATTTAAATTAAAATGAGAAAATTAGAGGATAGAAAATACTGAGGGGAGATTAGAAAGGCTAAAGGGGTAATGATGAAAGATTGGCAAGGAACATAAAGGGAAATAGTAAAGGACTTTACAAACATATAAGTGAATGAATTGTCAAAGAGTAGAGATGAAAGAGGAAACCTTCTCAAGCAGGATGAAGGAATGGCGGATATACTAGATGAGTGCTTTGCCTTGGTTCTTGCACAGAGAAAGGGATAAACTGTGTAATTATACCAGCCAGCTTAACATTAGCAGTGGTTGAGCTTCTAGAGGGCATAATGGAGGATAAAATTAATACTCACTTAGAAAGACATGGGTTAATTAAGCCAGTGTGGATTTTAAAAAAGACAATTTGAATCTGACAAATGCAACAGTGTTCTTTAGGGGAATAATTGAGTATATTTAGTGTGTTGCTAAAGAAGGTGCAATGAATGTTGTGCATTTGAATTTCTAATGGCATTTGATATGATGTGGTATAGGAGCTTAGTTGATGAAATTAAGATACAAGTTATGAAAGGGACTACAGTAGAACTAGTAGGAAATTGGGTAAAGAACAGAGATAGCGAATAATGCCTATCTTTTGCACGTTTGAGATGTAGCAGTGGCATTTTCTATATCTCGCTCTCTGCTTCTATCCATGGAATGAGAAGAAATACAAACAACACAAAGATGTGAAGTATACTTAATTGGGAAGATGACTATAGCTAACTTTAGGAGGACTTGGAAAGGTATTTGACAGAGGAATTTAAAGTTGAGAAATGTGAGCAGATTCATTTCATGAAGAACAGTAAGGTGACAAAATATAAAATAAATGGTGAAACTTAAAAAAGAGCAAAGATGCTTGATGGTTTATATACACAATTCTTTAAAAATGAGAAAAGTGCTGGCAAAGCTATTAAGAAGGAACTGTGTGTTGGATCCTAGATTTTATAAATAGGCACTTTGAGTACCATAATAAAGAGGCAATATGAAAATTAAACCAATAAATGGTTAGGCCACATCAATCAGGACTCATACCTGACATTCATATGCTCCAACTCATCCTCACACAATTAGTATTGTGGCAAGCCTCATACCTGTCATGTTTTTATAATGATATAAAGGTACCAATCACTCATAAGGGATTGTGAAAACATGTTGTGGGTTCATTTATTAAGACAAGGCACATGGGAACATTTACACATAGGTAGAAAGCTTGAAGACATCAGCAGAAGAGCTGTGTGTGTGTGTGTGTGTGTGTGTGTGTGTGCTCTGCTCAAAAGCAAAAGTGAAACTAAGACTGGATCACACGACGCACTTCTTTTCTAGTGATGTCCTGCTGCGATCTCATAAAGGCATATTACAACAACACCTACATCCCACAGACTGCATATACTTGTCACCTATTCAACCATGGCAGGCAGATCAAACAGATTGTACCACATTCACGAACGCACTTCCCTCTCTCTTGCAGAACAAGGTGATGCATAATTAGAGGGCAGCAGGAGCTAACAAGAGAAGGGCAGGTATTCCTGCATGTCCTAAACCCCATGGAGGAGACAATGCTGGCTATTATTGGGAAGCCCATTGCTGAGGTTGTGACCAACAACCAGGCTGGAATCATCGAACATGATGGTATCCTCATACCTACTCCCCCTTCTCACATCCCACTGTCCCCTCATTCCATGCTCCCTTCTGATTTACAAGCTGCAGATGGTGTAATCATGCACCACTTCCCCACCCTCCCTCCCTCGCCACAACTTTACCCTTGTACCTTTATCCTTTCAGATACACAAGAGATGCAACATGGCCAGGCAGTGGAGGAACAGCAAGAAGAGATTCATGATGAAGAAACAGTGACATCACTTGATCTCACATTCACAGCCTGAAGCTCAGATATCAACACTGCAAGCAGCTTAGAGAACAGCAGAGAGTCGGGATATGCATGTGATGAGACACTGGGCATAAGTGGGCTGCAGCCAAGACAGCAAGGATAGAGCAGATGAATGCGTGGCTGGAGAGATGCTGCAGGAAGGAGGGCTTTAGATTCCTGGGGCATTGAGACCATTTCTGGGGAAGGTGGACCTGTACATCTGTTACATCTGAACAGGAACAGGGCCAACATCCTTGTGGTGAGGTTTGCTAGTATTGTTGGGGCGGATTTAAACTAAATTGGCAGAGGGATGGGATTGTGAAACGTAGTTCAGAGGGGACAGAAGCTGAGATGGAATTAGAAGTTAAAACGCTAGTAAGTGAATCTGGAGGGCAGAGGAAACATCGGCTGGATAAGAAAGAAGTGACTTTAGCAAGGCTAAATGGAATATATTTTAATGCAAGGAGCCTGAGGAATAAGACAGATGAGCTGAGGGCACAGATATGCGCGTGGGAGAATGATATCATAGCTATAACCAAGACTTGGCTAAAAAAAAGGGCAGAATTGGCAGCTCAACATTCCTGGTTATAGGGTATTCAGACAAGATAGAGAGGGGGATAGAAGAGGAGGTGGGGGTCATAATATTGATCAAGGAATCAATTATAGCAGTGAGGAGGGATGATACCTTGGAAGGATCATCAAATGAGGCCATATGGATAGAAGTAAAAAACACAAAAGAGGCAAACACACTGTTGGGGTGTACTATAGGCCCCCAAACAGTCAGGGAGAGATAGAGGATTAAATATGTAATCACATTTCAGAGAAGTGTGAGGATGATAAGGCAGTAAAAGCAGGGAATTTTAACTACCCAAATCTTAACTGGGGTAGTTTTAGTGTGCAAGTTGGGAAGGGAGCATAATTCTTAAGTTGCATCCAGGAGGACCTTTTTAGCCAGTACGTAGAAAGCTCAACAAGGGAGGGGACAGTTTTGGACCTAATATTTGGAAATGAGTAGGGGAGCATTTTGGAGGTAGTGAGCATAATTCAGTTAGATTTAGGATTGTTATGGAAAAGGATAAGGTTGGGCCAGGAATAAAAGTTCAAAACCGGGGAAAGGCTAATTTTACTAAGATGAGATACGATTTGGCCCAAGTGGACTGGGAGCAGCAACTTACAGGTAAAACTGTGCCAGAGCAGTGGGAGGCATTCCAAGGAGGTAATAGCAAGAGTACAGGGCAAATATGTTTCCATAAAGACAAAGCGGGGGGACCAAGTCCAGAGAACCCTGGATGTCAAGGGACATAAAGGTTAGGATTAAGATAAAAAGAGAAGCTTATGGCAGATACCAAGGGCTCAATATGGCAGAGTCCCTAAAGGAGCATAAGAAGTGCAGGGGGGAACTTAAAAAGGAAATTAGGAAAGCTAAGAGAGTGCATTAGAAAGCATTAGTGGGTAGAATAAAGGAAAACTCAAAGGGTTTTTTAAATGTATAAACAGCAAGAGAATAACTAGGGAAAGAGTAGGGCCAAGACATGGGCACAGTCCTCAATGAATACTTTGCTGCGGCCTTCACAATGGAAAAGGATGACGCAGGTATCAACATCAGGGTGGAGGACTGTGAAATATTAGAAGAAACTGACATAGAGAGAGAGGAGGTACTAGCGGGTTTAGCGGCCTTAAAAGTGGATAAATCCGCAGGCCCAGATAAGATGTATCCCAGACTGTTGAGAGAGGCAAGGGGAGAGATATTGGGGCCCTGGCAGTAATTTTCAAATCCTCTCTGGCCACCGGTGTGATCCCAGAGGACAGGAGGACTGCTAACATTGTTCCATTATTAAAAAAGGGAGGAAGGGATAGACCAGGAAATTACAGGCCAGTCAGTCTAACCTTGGTGGCAGGGAAGCTACTAGCAAGAATTCTGAAGGACAGAATGTATCTGCATTTGGAGAGCCATGGATTAATCAGGATTTGTCAGCATGGATTTGTTAAGGGAAGGTTGTGTTTAACAAATTTCATCAAATTTTTTGAAGAGGTGATCAGGAGTGCTGATGAGGGTAATGCATTTGATGTGGTCCACATGGACTTTAGGCTTTTGATAAGGTCCCTCATGGCAGACTGGTCAAGAAAGTAAGAGCCCATGTGATCCAAGGCAAAGTGGCACGTTGGATCCAAAATTGGCTGAGATACAGGAAGCAGAGGGTGATGGTAAAGGGAAGTTTCTGTGACTGGAAGTCTGTTTCAAGTGGGGTTCTGCAGGGCTTGGTGCTGGGGCCCTTGCTGTTTGTGCTGTACATAAATGATTTGGACTTGAATGTAGGGAGTATGATCAGGAAGTTTGTGGATGACACGGAAATTGGTAGGATGCTAGATAGCGAGGAGGATAACCGTAAACTGCAGGAGGATATCAATGGACTGGTCAGGTGTGCAGAGCAGTGGCAAATGGAATTCAACCTGGAAAAGTATGAGGTAATGCACTTGGGGAGGGCTAACAAGGCAAGGGAATACACGATGAATGGTAGGACCCTGGAAAGTACTGAAGGTCAGAGGGACCTTGGTGTGCATATCCACAGATCCCTGAAGGTAGCATGGCAAATAGATAAGGTGGTTAAGAAGGCATATGGGATACTTGCCTTTATTAGCCGAGGCATAGAATACAAGAGCAGGGAGGTTATGCAGGAACTGTATAAAATGCTGGTTAGGCCACAACTGGAGTACTGCGTGCACTCCTGGTCACCACATTATAAGAAGGATGTGATTGCACTAGAGAGGGTGCAGAGGAGATTTACCAGGATGCTGCCTGGGCTGGAGGGTCTGAGCTATGAGGAAAGATTGGATAGGCTAGTGTCGTTTTCCTTGGAGCAATGAAGGTTGAGAGGGGACCTGATAGAGGTGTATAAGATTATGAGGGGCATAGATAGGGTGGATAGGAAGGCACTTTTACCATTAGTTGAGGAGTCAATAACCAAGGGGCTTAGATTTAAGGGAAGGGTTAGAAGGCTAAGAGGGGAGTTGAGGAGAAAGTTTTTCACCCAGAGGGTGGTGGGAGTCTGGAACTCACTTCCTGAAAGGGTGGTTGAGTCAGAAACTCTCTTAACATTTAGGAAGTAGTTAGATGCTCACTTGCATTGCCATAGCTTCCAGGGCTATGGGCCAAGCGCTGGAAAATGGGACTAGTGTAGTCAGATCTTTGTTGACTGGTGCGGACACGATGGGCTGAATGGCCTCCTTTTGTGCGGCAAATGTCTGAGAGTCTAGGATAGGGCAGGTGCCAGCTGACTGGAGCGGGAGTTCACACATGGGTTTTGCCGCACAGGATTCAGGTGATCACTTTAAATGAGCAGCCTACAGAAGAATGTGCAGCGCCTGACTGCCACTGTCTTTATTGCAGCACCAGCAGCTTCCGCAACATCTGAGTACTGGTGTAGATGCTCAGATTGATGTCATCATGTCTGTGGATTGTAGTTTGCACAGGGTCTTTGCATGGTGTCACAGCAGTGCAGCAATCTGTTCTCCAAAGGATTACATGGAGTGCTGAGGTGTCATCTCAGGGGAGCGACAGTTGCTTAAAGGAGCGCAAGCCTGCTGTTCTCTCACAGGAAGACAGCTTTCATCCTCCCAGCCCTGCCCGGCTGTTATCTGTCAGCTCGAGGTCACCTCCAAGGCCATCAGCAGCCTCCCACTGGCCATGCTGCAGCCACTGGGGTATCACTGGAACACTAGGACAGGCAAAGGCACATGGAAATACGAAGGGAATGCACAAGGGTGATTAGTTTACATTTGCATGCAATATGGAATTATTTCATTTATAAATTTGGATTGGAATGTTTATTTTGTAGTGGTTTTTTTATTTACATTGTGACTCCCTGAAGGTCAGTGCAAAGGGAAGGTGTGGACCTATTGGTGAATGGGGAATTGGGGTTGTATTTACTGGTATTGCACTTGAATTTTGTTCTTCATGGACATCTCGGGCAGAAAGGGGTTGTCCAGTTCCCAGCTCTCCTTCCCTCTCTCCTCTTCATGCTCCTGCTCCTCAGCTGTTCGACTGATAGCCAATGGCAGGGACTGTGCCTTCCTGATGGCGAGGTTGTGCAGCAGGCAGCAGTCCAATATGAATCTCCTACTCTGACGAGTGCTGTAGAGGGTGGTCCAGGTAGTGTAATCATTGTTTAAGCACACTAATAGTCTGCTCTATCACATCTTGTCCATAGGAACAAAGGAAAGCGGAGCAGGAGTAGGTCATTCTGCCTCTTGAGCCTGCTCTGCCATTTAACTAGATCATGTCTGATCTTCTACCTCAATGCCATTTTCCCACACTATCCCCATATCCCTTGATGCCTTTAATGTCTAAATATCTATCGATTTCTGTCTTGAGTGTGGCTGTAAAATAAATTTGAGCAACAGGTGAAGCTAGCTGTCTTACGCTGCTGCTATGCAGTAGCAATGGGAGTGGCATTCACCACTAACAGGATGTTGCTGTCAAATCATAAAGATGCTCTGCCTGTCACACAAATGAGTAGTGTGGTAAATGAATTTCAGTGCCTGTGTGATGCTAGATATGTAGGCCATATGTCCCTAAGACTGGCAGATCATATCAAATAGCATGTCCCAGCTGCTGTTCGCAACAGGCAAGGTATAGACTGTGCCCAACAAGCCTGTGCTTATAAAACTCAAAACACAGTGTCCAACATTTGATGTGATTCCATGATTGGACAACTAAATAATCCTTGGAGACGACACAAAGCTTGGGAGAATTGTAAACTGCGCGCAGGGCAGTGTAGAACTTCAAAAGGACATTGGCATATTGGTGGAGTGGGCAGATAGGTGGCAGATGAAGTTCAATGTGGAGAAGTGTGAGGTGATACACTTTGGTACAATGAACATGGAGGTACACTATAAAATAAAGGATACTATTCTTAAGGGTGTGCAGGAGCAGAGAGACCTGGGTGTATATGTATACAAGTCATTAATGGTGCCAGGACAGGTAGAGAGAGCTGTTTCTAAAGCATTCAGTATTCTAGGCTTCATTAGTAGGGGCATAGAGTACAAGGGCAGGGGGGTTATGATGAACTTATATGAGATACTGGTTAGACTTCAGTTGGAGTATTGTGTACAGTTCTGGGCACCACATTATAGGAAAGATGTGAACGCACTGGAGAGAGTGCAGAAGAGGTTTACGAGAATGGTTCCAGGGATGAGACACTTCAGTTATGAAGAAAGATTGGAGAAGTTAGGACTGGTTTCCTTGGAGAGGAGAAGGCTAAGAGGAGACTTGATAGAAGTTTTCAAAATCATGAGGGGTCTGGACTGAGTAAATAGGTAGAAACTGTTCCCGCTTGAAAATGATTCAAGAACCAGGGGGCACAGTTTTAAAGTGTTTTTGCAAAAGAAGCAAATGCGAGGTGAGAAAAAACTTTTTCACACAGCGAGTAGTTAGGGTTTGGAATGCACTGCCTGGAAGTGTGGTGGAGGCAGGTTCAATTGAAACATTCAAGAGAGCATTGGATGATTATTTAAATAGAAACAATGGGCAGGGTTACGGGGAAAAGGCAGGAGATTGGCACTAAGTTAAAATGCTCAGAGAGCTGGTGCAGACATGATGGGCTGAATGGCCTCCTTCTACACTGTAACAATTCTGTGATTCTGTAATCCTCAGTGTGCTAAGAGTTACGCTGACAACCAATTTAAGATTGTCAGTCAGGCTCACAGTATACATTTGCTTGTACTGGAAGCTACATATGTATTAATACACAGGGTCCTGTTCTTTGCAGACAGAAAAAACATGTATGGTGGTCACTGACCATCCTGACTTGGAAATATATCGCCATTCCTTCACTGTTGCTGGGTCAAAATCCTGGTACTTCCTTCCTCATAGCACTGTAGGTGTACCTACACCACATGGACTGCAGCGGTTCAAAAAGGCAGCTCACCACCACCTTCTCAAGGACAACTAGGGATGAGCAATAAATGCTGGCCCAGCCAGCGAAGCCCACATCCCGTGAACAAATAAAAAAAAAACACACTGCGCCTGTTTCAGCTAAACAAAATAAGTGACAGCCATTTGCTGCCTCATTCCTCAGGGCAATGCCTTGACCAATCAGAGTCAAGCTGCCCGGTTGAAATTTCAAACAATTCTTGGCAGTTAACTGTCAGTCACCATCACTGATGCATTCTCTATGGCACGCCTCTACCAATCAGAGTCCACTTGCCAACCAATCAGCACTCTCTTCACATACAGTATAAATTGTTTTCCCCTTATATTGGTGTTCTTGCACTGAGGATTGCAAGATGAAAAGCTTTGACAAGTCCCTTTTTTCAGCAGTACTCAAATTCTGTGCTACCAAACAATGATTTCTGTTATGAATATACTAAATGACTGAGCCTCCTACAGCCCTCTGGGGTAGAGAAATCCAAAGATTCACCACTCTCTGAGTGAAGAAATTCCTCCTCATCTCAGTGCTAAATGGCCTACCACTTATTCTGAGGCTACTGCTTGTTCTAGACGCCCTAGCCAGGGGAAACATCCTTCCTGAATCTTGTCGAGTAGGCCACTCAATCCTTCCAGCCTGCTCTGCCATTCAATGAGATCATGGCTGACCTGACTGTAACCTCAACTCCACATTTCTGCCTATCGTCAATAACCTTTCACCCCCTTTCTTATCAATAATCTAAATTTTTCTAAATTCTTCTTGAGTTCTTCTAAACTCTAGACATTACAGGCCCAGTCTCCTCAATCTTTCCTCATAGGACAACATCGCCATTCCAGGAATCAATCTGGTGAACATACACTGCACTCCCTCTATAGCAAGTATACCCTTCCTTAGGTAAGGGGTCCAAAACTACACCAGGTGCAGTCTCACCAAGGTTCTATGTAATTGTAGCAAGACCTCTTTATCTCTGTGCTCAAACCCTCTCACAATAGAGGCCAACATACCATTTGCCTTCTTAATTACTTGTACCTACATGTTAGCTTTCAGTGACTCAATCTATCAGCACGGCTCCCATTGTATGCAGGCTGTGCACGTGTGCCATCTCCCATGTCGTCAGTGGATAGCCCTTGTTGCCCAGTAGCCACTCTTTGGTTCCCGTTGCGGCTCAGATACAGCTGGCACAGCGGACTGCCACAGAATGAAAGCACCCTGACTGCTGTGAGTATACTCAGCATTGACCTGCATGATACTCTGCATACGGTCGCACCCCAGCTGGACGTTGAGGGTGTGGAATCCCTTTCAGTTCCAGTATAGATCAGAGTTGATATGAGCTGCCTGCAATGTGATATGTGTGCAGTCAAGGGCACCTTGTAACAAGAAGAAGCCTGCAATCAGAGCAAGGCCACATGCTCGATCCACCTGCTTCTCCCTGGCAAGAGAGAATGAAACATCATTAGTTCTCTTTGAATGCATAGTCTCAGTGGCCTCCCTTACGCAACAGTGGGTGGCAAACTATGAGTTCTTGCAAATATCTCCAACTAAAGGAGCCAGATGCATTAAAGTTCACGGCCATGATCACCTTCACAGCCACTGGCAATGTGGTCCTCGCTTTGGTCTGAAGCTACAGTTGTGGTACAGTAGGTGGCAGGTCTCAGTGAGGACGTCCTTACTGAAGCAGACATCTTGCATATTGTTTTTCGCTGACGTTCAGGTAAGACAATTTCTTCCTGAGCACCTGGGTGAGCATGGACTGTGGCTGAGTGACCTTGCCCCCCTCACCCCCGACTCCACTCTTCCAGCAGCTTGTTCTGCTTAGCATGGCCTCTGTTCATTCTCCAACTCATGCTGTATTGCAAAGGGAATGTTTACCATTGCACCCATGCCTGGAGGCAAGTGGTTTGTGCAGAAGCCTTGAAGTCAGTAGAAAGTCCTTCAGCATCTGTAGACTTTTACAACTTGAGTCAACCATGGGAAGTGCAAAACATTTGTAGAAACACAACAACAGCCGGAAGAAATCAGCCAGCAACTAACATGTAAGCAACATATATGTGGTTGATGATCGATTTAAATAGCATGGTATGTGGGCCTTCTTGCTACAGGACACATTTTCAGCAGTGCAAGTTTAAGACAGAGCAATGACTGTCGTGTTGGGCTTCGAAATGGCACCAACCACTTCCGGCAGGTGTTTACTGTGTGTTTGGTAGTGCCTGCACGAATATGGTTTCTGGTGCAATTTTCCCTATTAGTGTAAGCATACATCACAAACACCATTCTGGAGCTCTTATGGACCTAATGAGCTGAATTCTCAAAAATCCAGATGACAATTTTGAAAATCAGAGTCTGACAACATTTAGCAAACCACAACTATCAGAGATGGAGCTGAAACGGTGCAGGAATGTTCAATGTTTTTTCCACCCAATGTAGTGATAAGTTACGAGTGGATAAATAACCATTGTATATGCAAGTGAATTGTTACAGAATTACTGTTAAGTGAGGTCCACACTTTCAAATGTAATGAACAATTGTACTAAGATTTGGAGGAACATTTAGTCACCATGAATCAACAGGACAACTCAGCAATAACTGGGTTTCAGGGGTTTCTCATGGGGAAAGCTCGTAACTCATTTGTGCTCATAGTGCTTAAGGGAGCTTGGTAAGTTAGATTTGTGGAGAAGTGCATATCATTAGTATGGTACTTACTGGAGTCAGTGAACTATAAATTGGTGTGTATTGTTATTTGGGCACAGGGATCGTGATATGTCTGTGTCAGTTCCTTTGGAGGTAAGCCATATGCAAATTTGTTACTGCCTCCTCATTTACCTGATTTTAGCCTAGGGCCAAGTGCCTGTTGTAGCCTGCCTTCTTTTCTTAAAGGCAGTCTGTCCCTTTTAAAGGGAAGCTGCATTGGTTTACAGGAGGCTGTTGAACACAATTGCTGCAATTCTAAACAAGGAAAGTGGAACACCAGGGTAGGGAGGGGACTCCAGGGTCATGGATATGGTGCTAGAGGCCTTAGTGATGGAGGTGGACAGAAGGTTCACCAGGGTACCAGGAGACCTTCAGGGGCTACCTTCAGAATGGAGTGGAAGACAGGGAGGTCAGTTCCCGGAGTATGGATCTGAGGATCCGACAGCAGTGCCGCAAGAAGCCTAATGACCTCAGAGGGGTGATCAATGTCAGTGAATGCATCTTCATATGACATCGTCTACACACAGCATCACCAACCTTAATGTACCGCACCCCATCACTCATCCAGCTGCACTCCCTGACACTCAGGACTGCTGCATAAAATCCAAATACTCTACCTTACCATCATATGCCTACCAATGATGCCACACTCACACCCATCTCTCATTGCCTCCAAATATTTCCAGCTATACGGCTATGGCAGACACATCACCCAAGCACAGTGCAGCCACTGATATTCTGCCTTCTCTCTTGAAGGACAAGGTGTTTTGTTGTGTGATAGGGATCTGGATGGGATTTGGGGATTATTTAAGCACTCAAAAGTATGTTGTTTGAGACCATAGTCTTTTTAACCAGAGCTATTCATTCACAGCGACTATTGGCACATTTGATCTCCACACAAGCTAAGAACTTCTGCTCACTTCAAGGTCTCTTTACTTCTCTATCATGTGCTCTGACATTGTAATTACATCAGCATCTTGTAAGATTCTGATGTTAACCCTTTACTCTACAGAAGGGAGCAGAGCTGAACCAGTGAGGGACAACAATGCCTGCATCTCCTGAGCCTGAGGTAAGTGATGACTCTCACCGTGAGGTGAGCTGTGACAGTCTGCAACATTCTGCGTTGCTGTGAACACTGAGGATGATGGCATGTCTCCAGTTTGCACCCCTCCTTAACTCACAGCTCACCTTCGTCCTGCCTTCTGGCATGGTGAAAAGCTGTGGATGGTGTGATCACGGCCCTCTTGCTGCACATTTCAACCCCTTTCCCTCACCCCAACCCTCCTCTTTCTGATTTTCTATTTTCAGATACCCAAGAACTGCCGCCTGCTCAGCCATAGGGAGCCGAGGAGGCTGGGAGAGAGCAATAGTGCAGCACTGATGGAGAGGCCCTTGCAGTCACCAGCTCATTTACTTTCTTTTAAGTTCGTTCTTGGCTTTTATTTGTTGCCTGTCCCTAATTGCCCTTGAACTGAGTGGCTTGCGAGGCCATTTCAGAGGGCAGTTAAGAGTCAACCACATTGCTGTGGGTCTGGAGTGACGTGCAGGTTTGACTGGTTAAGGAAGGGAGATTTCTGCAAGTGAAGGACATTGGCAAACCAGGTGGGCTTTTGAAGCAATCTAATAGTTTCATGATTATTATTAATGAGACTAGCATTTTATTCTAGATTTATTAATTGAATTTAAACTCCCCAGCTCCCATGGTAGGATTTAAACCCATGTCTCTCATGTGTTAGCCCAGATTTACTAGTCCAGTAGTGTTTCCATTATGCTACTGTCCCTTGGCATTGCACCTTTTTTAGAGGTTAGTATAGAATTAGATCAGCACCTGACGAGTCACTGGACATGAATGTGTTGCAGCCAGTTCAGGGGTAAATACTGCTTTGGGTGCCCCGCCAGAGGATGAGGTCATAGATGTGTCCTGCTGCAGAGGATTCACTTGAGGACCTCAGTGGGGTAGCATACAGGAGACAACTGATGGTCATGCACACCAAGATGCTGGGTACCATTGGCTGGCCTATCAGGTGGCCTCCAGTTACGGTTAAGGAGCATGACATCCACCTCCAGCTTGGCAGAGTGCATTGCACAGAGCTTGCTAATTCATCTTACTGTTGCGCTGCAGACCCAGAGGCCCTGCCACTGTGACCCTCATACCTGTTGCAGCCTTTGTGTGGACAGATTACCGAATCCCCTGCCCTCCCTGTGAGGAGGCAGCAACCCTAAATCCAGGAACTCACCACAAATCCTCCAAAAACACTCCAGAGCACTTCCTGAGACTTTGCAATGGCAGAAACAATTGAAAAATTACCTTACCTGCAAGTTGGCTGCCTGGCTGTTTAAATAACGTTAGTGCTGGCCCTGTCTTGTAGCGGCAATGGTGGATCTTCAGTAAATGATGTGCAAACTTGACTGCAACTTTGTAGTCCAGATGTGGAAAACGGGCATCACATCAGCAAGGAGAGGCTATGTGACATTATGGTAGCATCACTTTAGTCGCTTTTTGGGTCTCTCCTGCATCCTTCACTGGATTTATTAGGATGATTTTGTTTGTTATTTATTATTTGGCTATCTTCTAAGTTAAAGTTTAACATTGGTCTAGCAGTTCAGAAGTGAAATGTAATCTTAATAATTTTACAGATCCTCTTACATTTTGATGTCCTAAATGTTTGGCCATAACTTTTTACAAGGTATCTTGTTGGTCTGCCATGCCACCATGGGTGGAATTTTCTGCCCTCTCTAATCATGTGTTTGGAGATGGGGAGGGTATTTAATTGGGTGGGAGGATGGCATTTGAACACCCTGCTTCCTACCTCTATCCATCCCGATTAAGTCGGGATTGGAAGGCCCATGGTTGCCCTTCCTGGCCTGCTGCCATTTGAGGCCCTTTAGTGGGCAATTAATGACCACTTAAGGGTCTAATCCCGTTGCTGCTGGCATTAAAGCATTTGTGGGTGGACTTGTCACCATGTGGCATGCACGACAAGTAAACATGTGCGGGCTCCTTGTCACCTCTCGGCAGGAGGCGTTCAGCACCATTCGCGACCCCTCAGATACTGAAACTGTCCACGTCCAAATGCAACAAGACCTGGACAATATCCAGGCTTGGGCTGACAAGCGGCAAGTGACATTCGTGTCACACAAGTGTCAGGCAATGATCATCTCCAACAAGAGAGAATCCAACCATTGCCCCTTGATGTTCAATGGCATTACCATCACTGAATCCCCTACTATCAACATCCTGAGGGGGGGTTACCATTGACCAGAAACTGAACTGGACTAGCCATATAAATATTGTGACCAGGTCAGAGGCTAGGAATAGTGTGACAAGTAACCCACTTCCTGACTCCCCAAAGCCTGTCCATCTTCTACAAGGCACAAGTCAGGAGTGTGATGGAATACTCCCCACTTGTCTCGATGATTGCAGTTCCCACAACACTCAAGAAGCTTGACACCATCCAAGACAAAACAGCCCACTTGATTGGCATCACATCCACAAACATTCACTCCCTCCAACACTGATGCACAATAGCAACAGTGTGTACCATCTACAAATTCACTGCAGGAATTTACCAAGGCTCCTTAGACAGCACCTTCCAAACCCACAACCATTACCATCTAGAAGGACAAGGGCAGCAGATAGATGGTAATACCACCACTTGGAAGTTCCCCTCCAAGTCACTCACCATCCTGACTTGGAAATATGTCGCTGTTCCTTCACTGTTGCTGGGTCAAAATCTTGGAATTCCCTTCCTAACAGCACCGTGGGTGTACCTACACCACATGGAGTACAACGGTTCAATAAGGCAGCTCACCACCACCTTCTCGAGGGCAATTAGGGATGGGCAATAAATGCTGGCCCAGCCAGAGAAGCCCACATTCCATGAATGAATTTTTAAAAAGGGGTTGGGGTTAGGTGTGTTCCCTCCTTCAAAGACACAGAGGAACAGTGCCTGACTGAGGGACCTGACATCAGGAAGGGAATCCCGCTGAAAGTCACCACCCCGCCCTTCCAGCCAACACTCCCTACACCCCCTACACTGTGACCCCGTGAAACCCCCACCACCATTCTAGGTCACTACGCGATCCTGGGTCCCTGGTGGCTGCCTTCCCTGCAGCAGCCACCCCCTCCCTGAAGATGTTGCTGAGCAAATGAATCGCCGGCCTCAGATTGGCCGGCAGCTCTTGGTAGGCAGGACCTCCGACTTGGTATGCTGATCCTAATAGCCTCTCAACTGCCTAATTGGCTTGTAGTTCAGCAGGCCTTCCACAAAGAAGGCAATGCTAGTCTCTTGCTGGCTCTCCAGCTGGCAGTCAAGACACCCGTTGTCTCCACAAGACTCCATCCCATGTTTGACAGCATTCAAACATCATGAATGAGAAATCTGGAATTCCTGGGCAAGGAATTGGTATTGTTTGCACCCATGTCTTTGTATGCCACAAGTACCCCCTTATAGTTCCAAAATGGCACCTAGGCACTTTTTTGGGGGCGAATCATGCCAGATGCTATATTAGCAAGACTGTTAGCGTGCAATGAACGACTGCTGGAAGTATGTAGGTCATGACATCAATCAGCATGTAATACTGATTTGATGCTTGTGGTACCTTTTAGATACTGCAATGCTCCAGCAAATGCCCTCTCGTAACCATGCACAGCTGAACATGCATTCAGTAGTGGGAAGGATCACCATCAACACTATTTAAAGGAATTATTAATGGCTTACAGACTAGTTGCTGTTTGGTTTCTTTTGTCTGTTACTGAATTAGTAGAAGTGTTTGGTGCTTTCTATAGTTAGTTAAAGTTTCCAAGGGTCCCATAGAGTGGGAGTGTGGCAGGTTCTGAAAGAGGTTTTGCTGCCTTCAAAACTCCTGCATAAACTTGCTGCTCCCAGATATGAGCGCTCGAATAGGCTTTCCCCTCAGAATGCAGTATGACTGGGAGAATGAACAGAGGTCACACAGAGTAGGGCAAGTTATTGAAAGACAGAGGAGGAGGGAGGAAGGGCTCTCGGCAGGAAGCCATATCCACTCAGGTTGATTAGGGAGCAATTCTTCTACCTGAACCTTAGCAAGGAACAATATCTATGAAATTTAAACTTTATTGAGGAAAATCTCACTGAAATCTGCCACGAGAGCAGCCACAACTGCAGCCTTTGAGCCGGGCATGGTCTGCATTGCCAATGGGTATAAAGATGATTCCAGCTATAAAATTTTATGTGTTTGTCTGACTCCTTCCAAGCTGGACCTAGAGATATTTACAACACCTTGCAGTTTTCCCTCTAGTGTTGTATACTGTGGTTCTCTACTCAATGCAATTTTAACTATGTTTCTTTCACTCACATCAGGCAGAAGGAAATGGAGCATATAGGATTCTCAATCCTCAATGTTGCGCTGGTGTGTGACCATAGACAGCAAATCATGCAGATATCCTGCTATCCTGGCAGCATTCATTATGCTTTCAATGGTGCCAGCTACATTTGAGCACCAAAGCAAATAATAGGGTAGTTACTTGGAGAAGTCCGGTGGAGCACATAAATGTTAGGTTAATCTCATGACTGATAGAGATTGCTGGTAGGTGAATGATCGGGGTATAGTGCATTGAGCAGTGTGTGAGGTTAGTGCTGTAGTTGATGGGGTATGGTATTAGAGATGCATTCACTGATCTTGACCACTCATGTGACATGAATGAATTTGTTGCAGCACTGCATCCAGGTCCTCAGGCTTAACTCCTGGATACACCTCCATGGGCATCTGCTCCAAATTCCTTCTGACACTGTGCCTGGAGGACTCCCTGGCCCCTGCAGATACAGGAAATTTCTCACCCTTTCTACCTCCTCCACCAAGACCTCCAGCATTGCATCCGAAGATCTTGAGTCCTGCTCTCTCCTATGTTGCACCATCCTTCACTGTTTCCCTGATCAGAGTCACCTCCTGTTGCCACCCAGCATTTACTCCAGGCACAATGCACCTCCCCTTTAAGAGGTGCAGGTTAGCTTTAAGTGGTGCTAGCTGCTCACGATTTTGGCCCCCCTACTGATGTGTCCAGCTACTGTGTTGAAGCATTGGGTTGAACTGACAGCATAAAAATGGTGAGCTATCTACTTCACATCAACGGGCATGGGTTAATCACACATTGCAATCCTTGAGCTCAGTTTGGGGCTATTGAATTGTTTGCCCAGTGTGGGCCGGGTTTTAATTCACCTACTTTTTGCATAACATGACTGGCAAATAGTTGAGGCTGATGGCAGGATTTTCACTACTGAGATGGATAGCTTGAGTAGGGAAATAATGAGGCCATCCAGTTTGACTGAAAGAGTTCTTGCACCTGTCCTCATTATACATGCTTGGCTGAGAGCCCAGACTCATCAAAGGATTTTCTCAGAAAAGGGTTCTGTTTCGACAATTGGAGCAAATCATTGACTTTGCCTGATTGACATCTTTAAGTGGTTATAATAAATAGTTCTTTCTATGATCTCTTCTGTCATTGTCTCAACATTTATTTGGACACAATTAAGAGGCATTAAGTGTTTAAAGCTTCTGTTACTGATACTTTGACAATTTTATAGAGTTGTAGAAACAGCAGGTTTTTTTTTAAAAGAATATTTGCAAATAGGTGTTTCTCTCTGAGCACTTCCACACATACGATTGTTACTAAATGGCTTATTGGTTATGTACATAGTGTATACTGGGTGAATGGGTATGGAGGGGACATGACTTGGTACAAGTAGGCATATAGGGTATAAGCGGCCATGGGAGGTGGGTGGGAGGCATGAGTTGACATGAGTTGGATTGGAGGGGGCATGGAGGAATGGGTGAGACCTTTAAAACTTACCTTTCAAAAGTTTCCTGAATGCAGACTACGGTTCACGACTTCTTTGAGGGGCCCTGAACGACGAGTCACCCAGACGCTGGCTCAACTTCTGGAAAATTACAGGGGGGCTAGGAGATGCCTACCCCCACAATGGAGCCAGCCAGATTAGGAGTACAGGATGCAGACTTACTACCTGCACCCTTATCTTGCACCAATGAAAACTGGGGGCACCAGGAATGGGGGTAGAAATCCCAGGATCGGTTCCCGCCCATCATTTTTAAATGGCCCTGGAGCTGTCCTGACTCTGCAAAAATCTTGGTCTTAGGAAACCCTAAAGCAGGTATGACCAGCTCAAACTCCATAATGTACCAGAGCACAGGCCAACACCTTATTGACTATTCCTCTACAACTTCCATACTCACAGGGCTTTAGTTTCTGGGGTTGTCACTGGATTAATTGGAAGAATCCAGTCTCCTTTATCTATTAATTAGGTTAGGCTGATTGGACAATCATCAACAGCCTCCTGTGTTATGATTTTAAGGCCATACATTTATTTCTCTTATATTCAGACCAGTCCAGTTGCATGACCAATCTTTTGTCTATATCTGCCCTAACACTGTCTCACACGGTTCAGTATCAAATTTTCCTTTATAATGTTCCTGTTAAGCGCCTTGGGATGATTATGTTAAAGGCACTATGTAAATACGAGTTGTTTTTGTTGTTATTTTTGATATCTCTGTACTGAAGGAACCCAACGAACACTGCCAAGAAGCAGATCATTCAGTTGTTATCGCATTGCTGTTAGTGGGTGCAGCATCAGGGTGTTCAGCATAGCAAGGGTTAATATGGGACTGGAGAATAGAACCGCCCACACTGTGTTGTAGAGAATCACAGGATAGTAGACTATGGGCGGAATCGTCCCAGATTTGCATTAAGTGCAGTAGCGGTGCCGGCCGCAATGACGGTTTTTGACGGCGTACCGCCCCAAACCTGCTGTATTAGTTATGTATTCCCAGGAAACACGCCTTTTCCATGACGGGTGGGCTCTCATTTGCCCGCCACGCCATCACCTCGCCATTTCATCACGCTGGGTGCCATATTTAAAGTGCAGCCGCGCGCACACCTCTCAGTGCTTCCAGCTCACAACTGCTGCAAAGAAGACATGGCCCCAAAAGGCAAGAAGACTGTAGCCCCCCCAGGTTCAATGATGCATCCCTCAAGTGCCTTTTGGGTGCAGTGGAGGCACACCCAGATGTCCTCTAGCCCCGCTCTGGCCACAGGATGAGCAGCAACCTCACTAATCCGACTTGGATGGCAGTGGCAAAGGTGGTCAGTGCCAACTACCTGCAAAAGAGCACAGCCATCCAGTGCCGAGAAAGGATGAATGATCTCCTCTGTTCCGCCAGGGTAAGTCACTCTTCTCATCATTCTCGACTCACACACTCACAAACCCATCACACATCCACAGGGATCTCACGCTGCCAGTTCAAAGGCCATCGCCATTCACTCTCGCACATACACGGTCATTGTCCTCATCCCGTCCATGGGAGCACTCACCACCCACACATGCCAGGCATGCTTATCATCTGACATGGCAGGCGTCCTGCGTATATCCTCTCCATCTCTATTTATGCAGAACAAGTTGGCACACAACAGGAGGGAAAGGTCACAGACAGGTGGAGGGATGCCTGAAATCAAGGTCCTCCCAGACTTTGAAAACAGAGCCATCCAGCTGGCTGGCAACAATCTGGAGCATTCCTATGCTGACGGTGAGGTCGGTGGTGCTCTGCCAAGTGAGGATCCAGCAGTGCAACATCCATCAAAAAACCACGCTGTGAGTGATGTGTCCTCTTTCACAGGCCACTCACTGCCATGCATTAATTATCTCCCCTTGCTTTCTCAGGCACATCTGCCAAACAGCTGACAGAACCCACGACCCAGGGCTTCCAATCAAGCCCCAAAGAAACCTCTGAAGAGGAATCTGGAGGCACCCTCCTTGAAGTTCCGTCACAGCGCTCACCCACACCCTCCACCAGCACAGAGACACACACCTCGGTGGGACCTAGCTTTAGAATAGCCCTGGGATCACAATCTGGTGAGAACATCACACTGTCTGATCCACAGCAGGTGGCGGTAGGGTCTTCCCAGGTGTCCGGCACTTGAAGAACTGCTGGCAGCCAGAAATTTACTGAGTCTGAATCAGATGATGAGCCTCTGCCTCAGGCATGTCACAGTTGCTGGAGCTGCAAAGGCAAGCTCGCGAACATCAGGAAAGGATATCTGCTGCACTCCTCAGATTGCAAGGCACGATGGAGGAGTCTGTCCACCTTCAGGCTGAGGTGATAGTGTTTGGCATGCCAATGCACCGAGATCAACACTGGTAGGATGGCGGCTATCATGGAGACCTTGGTCCAGGACATCACTCCTGCACTGCTGCGCGGGCTGAACATCAACGCTGACGCCATTGTTGGCTTCCAGCAATGTGTTATTGAGAGGGGTGCGGGGCAGTTCAATCTCACTCCAGCTGCCCCTTCTCCTCAAGAAGTCAGCCAGGGGCCCCTGGGCACCCATAGGGAGGAGGATCAGCAGGTGCACACCCCGGGGCCATCCACCTAGGTGACTCTGGAAGTGCCCAGCCGGTCTAAATCCCCTCTTGTTGTGACCTCAGCAGCTTCAGCTCCACAGCTCGAGGAGGGTGCCACTCCCACACAGCAGGACCCCGAAAGCAGGCTGGGGCCCTCCAAGTCTCAGCCCTCCAGAGGACGTCATCAAGATCATCACAGACAGGGTGTAGCAGTCAGCAGGCTGCCTCCACCTCTGTTGTGGATGTCTGGGATGCATCAAGACATAATGGCAGGGTTAGGAAGGTTAAGAAGATGTAGTTGCACAGCCAGGGCACGGGTGTTAATCACTTGTACGTAAAGTTCATTATTCCCAATAAACTCCCAAGAATGTCTCCCTGCCTATGGCTCCTTGTTTTGATGAGCAGTGTTCATGTTACTCAGATGCGAAACCTTTCTGCACAAGATAAAGGCAGGCGTCTCATTCCAGAGCCTCTTCCCTGTGCTCTGTGCAGCCTTCAGACCAAAATGATGGTCCAGCCTCACATTCCCTGGACACATTACTGATGCCTGCACCTCAGCGGTGCTGGTCATTGCTGCCAGAATATAGTTGTCAGGGGTCACAGGTTTCCATCATTCTCTCTGTGTGCTCTCAGCACCTTTAAGGTGGGGCTGGCTCCCATCTCTTCACCATCTGTGACTAGTGACGCTGTGCTCCTGAAGGGGTCAGGTGCTGAAGGTGAACTAAGGAACAGATGCTTTTAAAGTTTCATGGCTGCAAATCCATGTTATGGCCCTGATCACAGAATGCAAGTGAGATGCCCTTGGCCAGACAGGATTCAGACATTCTCAGGGGCTAAGTGAAGATTTATGGAGTGTTTTCACTGTATTCCTGTCGTCATCATCCTCCTGCAATCGAGCAACTATTAAGGCCTCCACTGTGTCTCCATGACAGGAGCATTATCACAGAGGGTATGTGCGCTGCCATCAGCCAGACTGGAGTCAAACGTTCATAGATGTAATATGATGATCTTAAGCTGTCTCCTCATTGCATGTCATCATCACCCTCCACAAATCTAGCATTATGAGGGCCTCCTGAGTGCACCTGCCTCGTCTGACCAGTGCAAGAGCCTCATTGCCATCATTATTGCCTTCGAGCACCTCCTCACCCTCATTCGCATTGGCGCCCTCCTCATCGGAGGAGACCTCCAGCTCCTGCATCTCCTCCTCAGCCAGCTCCTCTCCCCGTTACAGCACCAGGTTGTAAAGGGCGCAGCAGGTGATGACGAGGTGTGACGCCCTCTGTGGACTATATTGCAGGGCTCCACCAGACTGGTCCAGGCACCAGAACCTTATCTTCAGCATCCCGATGGTTTGATCCACCAAGTTGTGAGTTGTAGCATAAGCCTCGGTGTACCTTCGCTCTGCTGCAGTCTGAGGTTGCCGCACATGCGTTATCAGCCACATCCTCCGTGGGTAGCCCTTCTCCTCGAGGAGCCATCCCTGCAGCCTCCCTGGACTCTGGAAGACTTCAGGGATCTGTGACTGACTAAGAATGTAGGACCTGTGGACACTCCCTGGAAGCCTTGTGCAGACCTGTAGGATGTGTTTGTGGTGGTTGCACACCAGCAGCACATTCAGCGAGTGGAATTCCTTGCGGTTGACATTGGTGACCACGTGTGTGATGGAGACCTGAGTGACATGTGAGTGCAGTAGATGGCACCCTGCACCTGTGGAAACCTGATATCTGAGCAAATCCAATCATCCTTGTACCCTGGATCTCCTTGTCCTGGGCGAAATGCACAAAGTTGTGTGCCCTCGCAAAGATGACATCTGTGACCTCATGGATGCATTTGTGGGTGGAGGCTTGGGAGATCCCACAGAGGTCACCTGCGGAGCCCAGAAAGGAGCCACTGGCATAGAAATTGAGCACCACGGTCACTTTCACAGCCACTGGCAGTGGATGCCCTCCATGTCCCCGCGGTGCCAAATCCTGCAGCAGCTGGCAGATGTGACCAATCAGTTCCCTAGACATGCGCAGTCTTCGGCGACACTGGTTCTTGGTCATCTGCAGGAATGAAAGGCGGCATCTGTAGACCTTGGGTCTAACTAGGCTCACTGTGGCTCCTCGGTGGCATGTGTGGGAGTGCCAGCCGCCCTTTCTTCCAGAGGGTGCTAATCGTCCCTCTGTGCAGCCAGGAGTCTCAGTCGCTCTCTTCTCTGTTGACTTCGCTCTCTGTACGCCATGAGGCATACAGCTAGTTCATCAGTCTCCATTATCTTGATGTACTGCTCCCGCAGGATGAAAGAGAGAGATGTGAGGGTTAGCATGGGTGTACTAAGATCCTGTCCTGGTTAAGTCTGAAAGCCCCTTTACGTTTCCTGGAGATTGCTGGCCACCACTTCGATAGCCAAAGATTATTGCGCTGTATGGCTGCCCGAAGCCCCACTTTCCTCCGCCCCACTCCACCCAACCAATTGGCAGCAGCTTTGCCCATTGGACTGCATGCTGTGCTCTCAGCTCAGGCGCAGGCATTCTCCTAACCCACACTGCAAGGCTGCACTGTTAGCTTGAACCATGGGGGAGACTGGTCCAAACCGGGATGATGACATTGCAAGGGGCTGTGAGCACCTCCACCAGTGACTGCTCCATGGCCAGCTTTAGCAAGGAGATTGTACAACGTGTGCAGTCATCCAACTGTCTGCAGTCCATTAAAACGCTCATTGCTTTGCAGTTTGTGCCTGAGGGGTGAAAAGCTCTGGAGCACTTGGTGGCACTTTCATGCTTCTGCATTGCTTGAGCGGGCAGAGAAGCTAGAAGCCCGACTCCAAACATATCAATGTGGCTGTGCCTGAACTGTCTCAGCTGCAGAGGAATGGTCACTTTATACAAGGTTTCCCTAATGCGTGGCCACTTCCCTCACCCACCACCCCCGCCATCCCGCATGTGCTTGTACTCTAGCTTCAACCGCAGGGTAGCCTTTGCCCCACCCCACCCAAAGTCACCTCAACCTTGAAGTCCAACAGGCGACCTGGGTGAATGCTCCGCAACGTTACTGTGTACTCACCTCCGAGCTCTCCTCAAAGTGCAGCCTGCCAGGTGCACACCTTTATGTGCTGTTGTGAAACATCAGACGGGGCTGACGATCCAGCAAGGGGTGGGGGGGGAGCAGGGTGTGATGATTCCTGTGGGCTAGCCTTATAATGATATGCTGATGTATTACAATGAGGTTCCTGACATCTGATGGTGGGAAATGCGGCCCTGCCATCGATGGGATGAGTGGACGATCGCAAACTGGTTTTATGCCGTTGTGAAACTGATTTTTGGCCTTTTTGCCATATTGTCCACTCACTATCAAATGTGCCCAACGCCAGCGGGCATGAATGATTCCGTCCTTGTGTGTAGAGAGAGTCTGAGAGAAGTCAGCATGAAGATAGCACCTAGATAGGGCTATACCTTGGAGATATGTATATAGTTGTGTGTTAACAATATACAGTTTATGTCCAACCACACAAGCCTCCAGACCTCTTGGTGAGACACCAAACAACCTTATCACACTGGGATCTTGCGTGTGTGAATTGGCTGCCTTGTTTTCCTACATTTCAAAAATAACTATACCTCAAAACACTTTGGGACATCCTGCAGTTGTGAAAGGTGAATAAATAGGTGTATAAATGCACTATTTTATGTTTTTAAAAGTGCAACCATATATGCAGAATGACCTGGAATTTCCTGTGCAATCTGGACTCAAATCAATATGCTGCATAAAATATTGCGTACCTTTGGGACCTAATTAAATTACATGCACAGGTACAATCTGCCCAAATCTCCTCGATCCTTTACGACCCTCTTTCATCTCTCAGTTTGAATGTATTTCTGTAAATAATAATTACCCTGCCTTCGGACTTCAGATATGTGTTCCCGCAGTTACAATTGCTCTGGAGCTCTCTTCGCATTACAGCCAGGTTTTCAGGCACAACAGGAAACAAAGTCATTTTTCTGGTGCTTTACCATATTGTGGTTGCTGATAGTGGACCTGTTTTCCTCTCCCTCCCAGTCCAGGTGGATCTGCAATTATCTGCATCACTGCAAAAAGATTCCTGACCTGAGTGAGTCTCAATGGCTGAGACTGCTGCACTTGCATATTCTGACACCTAATCTTAAAAAGCTTTTTATTCCAACAGAAAACCAGTCTCCTTGAACCAGTTTATCAAGGCAGTACAAACAGCCAGACATGTGAAAGTTGCATTTGTCTCATACACAGAGAAGCTAAGTGGGAAAAAAGCAATTTTAAGTGGTACGTACACAAGTGTGAATAGCACAACCAGAAAATATAATAGAAAGATCCCTTTGATATTAAGCAGAGCGAATGCATGAGCTGTACTAACCATATTGTGGATCTGTTTTGTTTGATTACTAGCTTTGGTAAGGTTGATCAACTCAAATCCCATCTTCCGGTGTGTTGCCTTGGAGTCCTCACTGTCCTCTATCCTAGCTTCCCCTCCCCTACTCCCACTCCCCCGTTCCCCTCCCCTCTTCCTCTCCCTCTTCCTCTCCCTCTTCCTCTCCTCCTTCCCCTCCCCTTTCCCCATTCCCTTTTCCTACCACCCTCCCTTCCCCTTTCCGATTTCCCCCATCCCATGCCTCATCTCCTTTCCTATGACCTTCTCCCATTTCCTCTATCTTTTTTCCTCTGCCCTCCTCTTTCCCCTTTTCCCTTTCAACCCTCTCCCCCTCCCCCCTCCCCACTCCCTGTAGAATAAAGGGTTAATGGTTATGTTAATTAGACAATGATGTTAATGATGGTGTAAGCATAACATAAGGGTCAAATGATCAAGAGGCTCCAAGGGAGCAAGACACAAAACAGCCTGTGTCCAGAAAACAATATACTTACCATCAGGTCTTTGTAAATAGTTGTTAATAAATAGTTTCAAGATAAAATATATACCAACTATTTTCAAGTCACTCACAGAGTAAGTAAAACCTCAACAAAACATGGTGGCATCACTGGACGCACAGTGTAAGAAACTGAGTCCACAGATTGGTAGTCCACAGGTGAAGACATTGGAACAGCTAGACTTTGCAATGAAGAAGAACAAAACTGAAATGTACCTTGGCAGAGGATAGTGAACCACTCATGATGTTGGCAGCCATCACCCCTTCCACAGCCCATCCAACACATCAAGGGTCCACAGCAAGGACAATGATGGGAGCTCTGCAGGAGACAGTTTGAAAGGTACTGAAAAGCTTTGGGCTTACAAAAAAAGGGCTTACAAGAAAAGGCAGAAAAACACCAGGTCTGTACCTTTTTATATGCAACTGGGGCCATAGATGATGATGTCTTGGTCCAACAAGGAGTCAAGAAGACCTCAGTGTCTTACAAGGAGGTTATGAAGGCCTTCAATAATGACTTCAACCTTAAGAAGAATCTAGTCATTGAATGGGCAAGATACAATCAGAGGAGCCAAAGTTTGGGTGAATCTATAGATTAATTTATTAGCAACTTGTATTGACTGGCCTGTAGATGTGCTTATGGAACTTTAAAGCGTGAGTTAATTCGCGACTGCATCACAGTTGGCGTAATGATGTAAGCATGACATCAGGGTCAGATGACCAAGAAGCTCCAAAAGAAGAAGACAGAAAACAGTCTGTATCTAGAAAACCAATGTACTTACAGGTCTTTGTAAATAGTCCTTAATAAATAGTTTCAAGAAAAACTATAATCTGACTATCTTCAAGCACCTCATAGAATGAATAAAACTTCAGCAAAATACACCCATACCCTTTCTACCACTTCCCTCCCCTCTTCCACTCCCCATGCCCTTTGCCCTCTCTTCCATTCCATTTCCCCTCTCCCTTTTCCCCCTCCCCTTTCAACCCTCTCCCTTCCCCTCTCCCCCTCTCCTTCCTCTCTCCCTCATCCCAACTCCCCCTCTTTCTTTCTCTTTCCCTCCTCTCCAAACTCCTTCCCTTTCCACATTCCCTTCTCTCTCCTCCCACCATTTCCCCCTTCGCTTTCTCCTCTCCTTCTCTCTCCCTACTTTCTCATACGAACATAGGAGCAGAAGTAGGCCATTCAGTCCCTTGAGACTGCTCCACCATTCAATAAGATCATGGCTGACCTGTTTGTGTTTCGAGTTCCACATTCCCATGTACCCCCAATAACCTTTGGTTCCCTTGCCTAATAAGAATCTATCTACCACTGCATTAAAAATATTCAATGACCCGCCTCCACCACCTTCTGAGGCAGAAATTTCTAAAGTCGCACAAACATCTGAGAGAAAAAAAATTCTCCTCATCTCTGTCCTAAAAGGTTGACTCCTAATTTTAAAACAGTGCCCCCTGGTTCTGGACTCACCTACAAAAGGAAACATCCTTTCCACATCAACCTTATCAAGACCATTCAGGATCTTATATATTTCAATCAAGTCACCCCTCACTGTTCTAAACTCCAGTGGAAACAAGCCCAGCCTGTCCAACCTATCCTCATAAACAGCCCACTCATTCCAGGTATCAATCTAGTAAACCTCCTCTTAACCACACCCAATGCATTTACATCCTTCCTTAAATCAGGAGATAAAAACTGCACACAGTATTTGAGATGTGGTCTCATTAATGCCCTGAATAACTGAAGCATAACATCCTTACTTTTATGTTCAATTCCTCTTGTAATAAAGGATAGCATTTCATTAGCCTTCTTGATTATTTGCTGTACTTGCATACTAACCTTTTGTGACTCATGCACTAGAACACCTAGATCCCTCTGCACCTTGGAATTCTGCAGTCATTCTCCATTTAAGTAATACTCTGCTTTTTTTACTCTTCCTACCAAAGTGAGCAACTTCACATTTCCCCACATTATTATTTTCCCAGATTTTTCCCCACAAACTCAGCCTATCTATCTGTTTACAAACTCCTTATGTCTTCTTCACAACATACTTTCCTACCTAACTTTGTGTCATCTGCAAATTTAGCTACTCCCCTCATCTAAGTCATTGATGTAAATTGTAAAAAGTTGAGGCCCCAGCACAGACCCCTGTAGGACTCAACCCATCACATCCTGCCAATCAGACAAAGACCCATTTATCCATACTCTCTGTTTTCTGCCAGTCAGCCAATCTTCTATCCATTCTAATATGTTACGAGCTACACTATGAGTTTTAATTTTCCACAATAACTTTAGATGAGGCACCTTATCACTTGCCTTCTGGAAATCCAACTACAGTACATCTACAGGCTCCCCTTTATTCACAGCGCATGTCACTCCTTCAAAGAACGCTAACAAATTGGCTAAAGATGATTTCACTTTCGCAAACCATGCTGACTCTTCCCAATTATCTGGAGTTTCTCTAAGTGACCGGCTATAATCTCTTTAATGATCGATTCTAACACCTTCCCCATGACAGATGTCAAGCTAACTGGCTTATAGTTTCCTGTTTTATGCTTCCATCCCTTCTTGAATAGAAGGGTTATATTTGCTCCTTCCCAGTCTGATGGAACCTTTCCAGATTCTAGGGAACTTTGGAAAATTAACACCAATGCATCTACTATCTCATTAGCCACCTCTTTAAGACCCTAGAATGAAGTCCATCAGGACCCAGAGACTTGTTAGTCCACAGATCCATCAGTTTGCTCAGTACCGCTTCCCTAGTGATTGTAATTTCACCAAGCTCCCCTCTCCCTTCCACCTCCTGATTGACAGCTATGATTGGAATGTTTTTTGTATTCTCTACGCGAAGACAGGAGCAAAATATTTGTTCATTTCATCTGCCATTTCCTTATTATCTACTATTAAATCCCCATTCTCACTCTCAAGAGGATCAACACTCACTTTACTTATTCTTATCCTTTTTAAATACCTGTAGAAACTCTTGTTATCTGTTTTTACATTTCTAGCTAGCTTCCTCTCATACTCTAATTTCTCTTCTGCCCCTTCTTTCCTGTTCAGTTTCCTCTTGTTCTTTTGCTCCCCCTCCCTTGTTGTCTGATCCCAATTGCTCTCACCTACCCTCTGCCCTCCTGATCACTCGTCCTTTCCACCCCTGTAAAAGGAGAAGGTTCCGTGAGGTATGAGTGAGGATTTCTATTTCTCTGACCTGCTGAGTGATTCTAGCATTTTCTTCTTTCACTTCGGATTTCCAGCATCTGTAGTATTTTAGGCTACTACCACCTTTCAGATCCTGGGTTGACCTGACAGCAAAGTCACCCTAATGTTTTCTGGCACTAACAGTGATTTAACTGGTTGCGCAGAGCCAGTTGCCCAGAAGCAATTTGACCAAATAAAGCCATCTACTGGTGCTGATTTCTTGAAACCTGCATCAGGGGAACATCACTCCTGAACTTTTTACCTCAGCTGTGATATTTCCTAATTGAATATTTCCGGAAACTGAACTGGACTAGTCCTATAAATACTGTGGCTACAAGAACAGGTAAGAGACTGGGAATCATGTGGCGATGAACTCACCTCTTGACTCCCCAAAGCCTGCCCATAATGTACAAGGCACAAGTCAGGAGAATGATGGAATACTCTCCACTTGTCTGGTTGAGCGTGGTTCCAACAACATTCAAGAAGTTTGACACCATCCAGGACAAAGCAGCCTGCTTGATTGGCACCCCATCCACAAACATTCACTCCCTCCACCACTGACGCACAGTAGTAGCAATATGTACTATTTACAAGATCCAATGAAGGAACTCACCAAGGCTCCTTAGACAGCGCCTTCGAAATCCACGACCACTACCATCTACAAGGATGAGAGCAGCAGACACATGGGAACACCACCACCTGGAAGTTCCCCTTCAAGTCACTCACCACCCTGACTTGGAAATATATTGCTGTTCCTTCACTGTCGCTGGGTCAAAATCCTGGAATTCCCTCCCTAACAGCACTATGGGTGTACCTACACCACATGGACTGCAACGGTTCAATAAGGCAGCTCACCGCCACCTTCTCAAGGACAATTAGGGATTGGCAATAAATGCTGGCCACATCTAATCAATGAATAAAAAAAACTTCACCATTCAAGGAGATCTCTACCTAGACACTGATGATCTGTCCTGTGTCCAGAATGTGGACTGCAATAATCTGCACCAACAGAGGATGAGCCAAATTGTCACAGAAGATTTTGTATGTAAGGAAATATATGTAGATTCATCGTTATCACAGCTACTTAGAAAGTCACGATGCTCTAGAATCCACTCACAGGGGTGAAATTGGATTTGGGAAAAGATACAAATCAGGCAGAATGGCACTTGCTGATCATTATACAAGTGAACCAAATTTTGGGCTATGTACCAAGAACTCCAACATCTCCTGGGAGAAGTGAAGCCTAAAGGACTCAGTATAGATGGTTGCAGGATCACTTTTTGGGCTTTTATAACACATAGCAGCTGTTAACTGTAGTCTGGCTAAACAACACATTTGGTAATGAATTCCAGCTTGTTGGTAATTTTTGTGCAATCATTAGTATTACTCACAGGTTGTTTGGAACAGGAGTATAGTTTGTTACATTAACCACTGTTCTATTTCTGTCTAAACCAGGTGGAAGTTCATACACTCGCTGAGTGAACATACGTTACTGATCCTGAAGCAGTGAGCCATTGTTTGAATAGCACTGCTCCTGCCTCTGTGTCAGGAGGCACAGGATTTGAACTTTGCCCCGGGCAGTCCTGACAATTAGAGACTGGAGCTCCGGCTCTGAAATGGTTGAGATCCAGTTGTAACTCACGGATGTTGGTGGGCCTCTCCTTGGATAGATTGTGGGAGCCCATTAAAAACCCACCACGTATAGAGATTGTTGCAGCCAAGGAGGGAAAATTCATGTCACGGTCTGTCAGGTTGTTTATGAGCCTGTGTATCCTTCTACAAGAGATGAATGTGAAGATATGTAAACAACAACTTTTCCAGAAAGATACAGGCCTCAATAAAGATACAGGCTTCAGATATGACACCTGCTGTCCTGTTTCCTGATTGCTTTACAAAACTTGCCTGTAACTTTCCTCGAATTTCCCTCTTACTCTGATCTATTCGCAAAAAGCATTTTTTGCTCAGCCATCCATATTGCAATTAAATTGAAATGTTAATTCTTCCCAGAAAAGATTTGATACAGCGGTATCAGGAATAATGGGCTTCAGTTTGACCAGAGAAGCTGGAGTTGTTCTCCTTAGAGCAGAGGAGGTTACTAGGAGATTTGATAGGGCTGTTCAAAATCATGAACAGTTTTGATAGATTAAGTAAGGAGAAGCTGTTTGGCAGGAGGGTCAGAAACTACAGAGGACAAATGTAAGATAATTGACAGAAGAGGAGAGATGAGGAGAATTATTTTTTTAAACACAGTTATTATGATCTGGGATAGGGAAGAAAGTTCACTGGTAATCTTTAAAATGGAATTGGGTATATACTTGATAAAGAAAAAAAATATGCAGGGGAAAAATTGGACAGCTGTCTCAAAGAGCCAGCATAGGCATGATGGGCTGAATAGCCTCCTTCAGTGCTGTATGGTTCTATAATTGCCTCCTCCCTCTCCAAAATCTACCTTGGATTTTTCTCAGTTATTTGCATGATTTACATCCCATGATGGATTTGTGGTTCTTGCTGCAGCTGTCATCAGTGATGTAGTGTACCAGGGACTTTCTCATTGTCAACTCCCCAATGACCAGCACCTTGAACACGGAGCCATTTTTCTCATTGACCTAGCCTGAGTGACTGGGCCTGCTCAGTGTATCTAAGCTCTCAAACTTTCCTCTCTGGCCAGCACACCTCAATGACATGAAAAAAAAATAATACTCAACAACATTTTCAAATGAGAAATTTTCCAGAAACTGTTGCAAAGACAGATTGTTTTACTCGCCCTTTGGCCCATATCTGTGACTTCTCCAGCCCGACAACACACCTCTCCCTCCTCCAGCTCCACAACTCTCTCCTCCAAGACCTAATTCTGGCCTCTTATGATCCCTGATTCCCTTCACCCACTGTTCCTTGATGTGCCTTCAGCTACCTAAGCCTTAAGCTCTGGAATCCATTTCCTAAACCTCTCTCTTTCCTCCTCAAAGTCGCTCCTTAACCCCTCTCAGCAAGATTTTGGTCACCTGACCATATCTCCTATGCGGCTCAGAGTTAAATTTTGTCTGATTACATTATTAAAATTACTTAGTGTTAAAGGCTCTATATAAATGCAAGTTACTTTTATTTGGATCTTTTCCCCAAAATGCTCCATCTACCTTTTTGACAACCACATAACTTGTGGCAATAATAATTTTGTACCTTGATCAGCAGGGCTTGAAGTTCTTCACCTCTAATATAAACGAATGTCGTGCCAATCCAGATATGAGTAGGAAAGTTCCTTTTGAATTAAAAATGGATGTTATACTTGTTTTGTTTTGTTATAATTATGAAATCATACATTTAAAACCTCTTGCGGCCCTATGGTTTCATTAACAGGTTAAGGAGAAATTCATGTGGGTCTCATCGTGTCTCTCCAGTCCCTGTTAGTTTACTTCAGTATTTCACCTGAGTGAATTCTCTTGAGCAGATATTGTCGCCATGTAGGTAAATTCAACAGCCCTTTTGCTAACAGTATAACCCCACTGACAATACTGAGATGAATGACCAGTAGTTCTGGGTTTACTTTTTTGACAGTGTTGATTGAGAGGAGAATATTGGCCAGGACATGGGGAGAATTCTCTGCTCTTAATCACACAGTGACATGGGATCTTTAACATCCACTTAAACCACCAGAACAAGCAGATAATATCTTTAATATCTTATCCTTCCTCAGAACTTCACTGCACTGTCAGTTTAGAATATAAACTAACAGGGACTGGAGTGGGACTTGAACGCATAACCTTTTGATGCAGTGCAAAATACAGCCTTCAGTTTGTTTGTCAAAGTCCAGAGTCTAAATGAAAAATACCCAGCAGCTTGACATCTTCAATTTAACATCATCTTTAACATTTTATGGATATTCAAATTATACAAATCCAAACATGGTTGGATCTTTCAAAATGAGGGGAGGACTATTACAGTATTTTTATTTAGAAAAGGAGTTCTTTTCAGAATGTAATTTTGGTAGAATTTATGCAGAGCAAATATAAATTACATGTTTATTTTAATCATGGAATTATAGAATGTTATAGCACAGGAGGCCATTTAGCCCATCATGCCCATATCAGCTCCTTGACCAAGCTATCCAAATAATCCCACTCCTTTGCTCCTTTCCCATAACTCTACACATTTTTCTCCTCTTGCAGCGTTTTACCAATTTACTTTTGGAAGTTCCCATTGAATCTGCTTCCACTGCCCTTTCAGACAGTGCATTCCAGACAATGAAAACAACAAGTGAAAATCAAATCACTGGCTAATGGGTTAACCTGTTCTGTGGCATTTAATAAAATATATCCCGTGTCTTCTCCAGAAAATGTGAGGAAAGTTGGGCCCTTCTTTTTGGCTACGCAGAAAATGGAAAGTTATTGTTTTCATGGGTCAGTGGGATTCTAACAAAGAAGGAAGGTGAATTCTCACAACCTGCACAGAGGTGAATTATCAATGTACTGTATCAATCTGCCAAGCGCTTGGCTTGTCATGCAGTTTGGGTTTCACAAATGGAACTGATAAATTCCATGAAACTTTGTGATTGGTCATTTCCCCAGTTTCCTTGGCCTCAAACCTTGTGCAACTCACTGGTAATTTCCTTTTGTGCTTAACCACAGCCTGAAAACAACCTTTCTTGTCCCATTCCACTTGAAGCAATACTTCTCCGGGTCGGTCACAGGATCAGTCACTCGTTCAAACAGGAAATGAACAACTGAACCATAGATAACCTGTTCCTCTAATAAAGGAGCTAAATTCAAGTTACAAGGCCTGTAGAATTTGAGTTTCTGAGTCTGGCAGACTATTTTCCTCATTTATTTGCAGACTGAGCATCAAGTCAGAAGGTACAAATGATGTTGATGCTGCTGAATATGACAGTTTTGTCCTCACATAGCAAAATAAACCATTAAGGCTGTTAAATTAAGTGACAAACAAGCCCAAGGTCTGAAGTGACCCCTCTCCCTCCCTCCTCCCTACCTCCTCCCTACCTCCAATCCCTTTGAAGTTCTGTTGAAGAGTCATATGGACTTGAAACGTTAACTGTGCTCCTCTCCACAGATGCTGCCAGACCTGCTGAGTTTTTCCAGGTATTTTTGTTTTTCCTTTGAACTTCAAGTCACATCGGCCTCAGAATCAGAGGATGCAGTACAAGTGAAGATTTGTCCAGTTGCAAAACTATGTTCCCCAATGGGTATTAATGTTCCTTGATGAATGGAGCAATCTGCCTCATTACAAGGAATAGAAAGAAAACCAATTAAATCCTGATTGTTGCTTGGCTGAATCAAATCAGCCACACTTAAAAGAACAGATTTTTTTTAAAGAGACTTGAAAAGGCCATTAGCTTCCAAAGAAGCTTGTCCCGATTTGAGTTTGCCTTTAACTCCCGTAAACATGCAAATCCCTAATTATTGTGACATTTTTGAGTCCAAACATTTAAAAGTAATGCGCCGTCAAATAATCATTTCCTTCTGTTTCATGGTTCTTCATGAATTTAAAAGATGGAGGACCAAGGTTGCTGGTGTACCATACTCAGATGCGACAGTTACCAACAGCCCCCTCTTCTTGTACCAGCCATAGCCAACTTTGTTGCACCGCTTTTTTAATGCAGCTGGACCCTATTCTGTGTTCATTCAATCATTGCCATGAAGCAGAGAAAGAGATTTGCTGTAGGTGCAGCAAGCATTTTGCATAGAATTACACAGAAGTTACAGGAGTCAGACCTGAGGCAGCTGATCTGGTGGGATTATTGTGGAAGCTATGAACACATTGAAGGGATGACACTGACTGATCGGTCTAACGAATCACAGAATCACAGAATTTTAATGGCACAGAAGGAGGCCAGTCGGTCCATCATGTTTCCATTGGCTCTCCAAATGAGCATTATGACCTAGTGCCATTGCCCTGCCTTTTCCCCGTACCCCTGCACATTGTTTCTACTCAAATAATCATCTAATGACCTCTTGAATGCCTTGATTGAACTTGCCTCCACCACACTTCCAGGCAGTGCATTCTAGACCCGAACTACTCGCTGTGTGAAAAAGTTTTTTCTCACGTCACATTTGCTTCTTTTGCAAATCACTTTAAGTCTGTGCCCTCTCATTCTTGATCCTTTTATGAGCGGGAACAGCTTCTCCCTATCTACTTTGGCCAGCCCCATCATGATTTTGAACATGTCTATCAAATCTCCTCTTAGCCTTCTCTCCAAGGAGAACAGTCTCAACTTCTCCAATCTATCTTCATAACTGAAGTTTCTCATCCCTGGAACCATTCTTGTAAACCTCTTCTGCACTCTCTCCAATGTGTTCACATCCTTCCTATAATGTGGTGCCCAGAACTGTACACAATACTCCAGCTGAGGTCTAACAAGTGTCTTATATAAATTCAGTATAACCTCCTTGTTCTTGTACTCTGTGCCCCATTAATAAAGCCCAGGATAGTAAATAATTTATTAACTGCTCTCTTCAATGATCTATGCACATATACACCAAGGTCTTTATGCTCCTGCACCCTCTTCAAAATTTCACCTCTTATTTAATATTGTCTGTCCATGTTCTTCCTACCAAAATGCATCACCTCACACTTTTCCACATTGAACTTTATCTGCCACCTATCTGCCAACTCCACCAACTTGTCCACGTCCTTTTTTAAATTCTATACTGTCCTCCTTGCAGTTTACAATACTCCCAAGCTTCATATCATCCGCAAACTTTGAAATTGTCCCCTGCACACCAAGATCTAGATCATTAATATATCTCAGGAAAAGCAAGGGCCCAGTAATAACCTCTGGGAAACTCCACTACAAACCTTCCTCCAGCCCCAAATATCCATTGACCATTACTTTCTGCTTTCTATTTTTCAGCCAATTTTGTATCCATGTTGCTACCGTCCCTTTCATTCCGTGAGTAATAACTTTTCTCACAAGTCTGTTTTGTGGCACCATATCAAATGCCTTTTGAAATTCCATGTACACCACATCAACAGCATTACCCTCATCGGCCTCTTCAAAAACTCCAGCAAGTTAGTTAAACACAATTCCCCTTTTAGAAATCGTGCAGGCTCTTCCTTGTCAGCCCATATTTTTCCATGTGACTACTAATTTTATCCCGAATAATTGTTTCTAGAATTTTGCCCATCACTGAAGTTAAACGGACTGGTCTGTAACTGCTGAGCTTATCCTTACAACCTTTTTAAAATAAGGGCGTAATGTTTGCAATTCTCCAGTCCTCTGGCACCTCCCCTGAGTCTAGGGAAGATGGAAAAATTATGGCTAGTGCCCCTGCAATTTCTACTCTCACTGCCTTCAATATCCTTGGATGCATCTTGTCCGGTCCCGGTGCCTTGTCAACTTTAAGTTCCGACAGTCTATTCAAAACTTTTTCGTTATGAAGTCTCTTACCAAGGTTGTACATTAAATAGTGTTTGTCATTGGACAATCATAAACAATAGTGAAGTTAATTACTATTTTTGTTACTTAAATGTAAATGAAAATCTTGTTAAATTACCTAGAATCACATAGAATTTATAGAACCGCACAAACCATTTAGCCTAACTGGTCTGTACCATTGTTTATGCTCCACATGGGACTCCTTCCTTTCTACTTCATCTCACCACATCTGTATAACCTCTTTTCCTTTCTCCCTCATGTACTTATATAGCTTCCCCTTAAAGGCATTAATGCTATTTATCTCTCTTCTACCCCAGGTGGTAGCAAGTTGGACATTCCAACCACACTCTGGTTCAAGGAGATTTTCCATGAATTATTTATTACATTTATTAGTGACTACAGGAACATAAGAAATAGAAGCTGCAGTAGATCTTTGGCTCTTCAAGCCAGCTCTACCACTAAACTATATCATGGCTGATCTTTTATCTCAACTGTACCTTCCTGCACTATCGCTACATCATCGATTCTCTTAGTACACAACAAAAACTATCAACCACTGTCTTGAGTATACTCAATGATGGAGCATCCACAACTCTCTGGGGTGGAGAATTCCAAAGATTCACAGCCTTTTGAGTGAAGAAATTTCTCATCTCAATCCTGACTGACTGACCCCTTATTCTGTGACCCCCTCCATGTCCTAGATTTCCCAGCTAGGGAAAACATTTTCTGAGCTTCTACCCTGTCAAGCTCCTTAAGAATTTTACATCTCAGATAGATCACCTCTCATTCTTTGAAACTTCAGGGAATATTGGTCTAGTCTATTCGATCTTCCCTGATTGGACAATCATCTCATCCTAGGAACCAGTCTAGTGAACCTTCATTACACTCCCTCTAGGGCAGGTATGTACCTCCTTAAGTAAGGAGACCAAAACTGCACACAGTACTCCAGGTCTGGACTCAACAATGTCCTGTACAATTTTAGTAAGATGTCTTTACTCTTATGCTCCAATCCCTTTGTAACAAAAGTTAATATATCATTTTCCTTCCTAACTGCTTGCTGTACCTGCATGCTAATTTCCTGAGATTCATGTATAAAGACTTGACATCAGCCTCCCCCGCCATGAGGAAAATACCAGCGATTGGAGGAGCTCCTTAAGTGGCTCTTAATTGGTCACTAAAGGGTCTCAGTTAGCCCATGGGTGAGTGGGCTGCCTAATGCCTCACCCACTACTGCTACAATTGCAGTAGGGCCAGGAACGGTGCCACTTGACTGTCCCCAACACCTGTCACCATGCTCCCGAGGAGCTGTAAAATTCCAGCCGCTGGTCAAAAAGTATTCTGCTTTTTACTTTTCCTATCAAATTTGATAACTTTGTCACATTGTATTCCATCTGCAATGTTCTTGCCCACTCACCCAACCTGTCCAAATTCCCCTGCAGCCTCTTTGCATCCCTCTCACCACTCACTATCCAACTTAACTTCATGTCATCAGAAAGCTGGATATATTACATTCAGTCCCCTCAGCTAAGTCATTAATATAAATTGTAAATAACTGAAACCCAGTCTTGATCCTTTTGGCACTCTTCTAGTTAGAGCTTACCAATCGAAAATGTCCCATTTATTCCTACTCTCTTGTTTGCTATCTATTAACCAATTGTCAGTCCATGCTAATATATTAGCCAATCACATGGGTCCTAACTTTATGTCGTAACCTCTTGTGTAACACCTTATTGAATGCTTTTGAAAATCCAAATACACCTCATCCACTGGTTCCCCCTTACCCATCCTACTAGCTACATCCTCAAAAAACACTAACAGATTTGGCAAACATGATTTCTCTTTCATAAATCCATACTGACTCTGCTTAACCATATTATGACTTACTAAGTGTCCAGTTGCCATATCCCCAATAATAGATTCTAACATTTTACCTGCTATTGCTCTGAGTCTAACTGGCCTATAGTTCTTTTATTCAGTTTTCCTCATTTCTTAAATAGCAGGATTATGTTTGCTGCCTTCCAATCCTTGGGAACTGTTCAAGAATCTAACAAATTCTGGAAGATCAAAATCAATGCATCCATTATCTAGGCAGCTACCTCTTTTAAAACCAAGGATTCAGGCAATCAGATCCAGGGAATTTGGCACCACTGAATCCCATTAATTTCTCTAATACTGTTTCTTTACCTACACTGATTTCTTTAAGTTCTTCATTCTCACTAGACCATTTGTCCCCCATAAACTCTGGAATGTTTGTTGTGTCTTCTGCAGAAACAAAAAAAAAGTTTAATGTCTCTGCCATTTCCTTACTCCCCATTAAATTGGCACCTGTATCTACTTCTAAAGGGCCCACATTTATCAACCTCCTCTTTAGTTATAGGATAAATAAATAAGATCACTTCTTGATCAGATCAGTTCTCATTCTTCTAAACTCCAATGAGTATAGTCCTAAACTCCTTTATTTTTCCTCATAGGACAACCCTTCACCCTAGGAATGCCAGAATATGATGCCAGCACTGCTATTTTGGAGTTCCAGGCTCCAGCCAATGGCGTCCCTTAACCATGCATGGCTGAACATGACTCTCAGCAGCAGGAAGAATACCCCAGTAAAGGAAACGTCAACCAATTACAGGTTTGCTGCTGGTTTTTTCAAGCTACAAAAGTTCGCAGGGAGTGGTGGGTCAGGTTATGGAGTACTTTTTCAAAGCTTCTGCTTAAACCAGTTGCTCCCAGGCACTAGTATGCCTTCCCCCTGTAAGCGAGTATGACTGAGAGAATGAGAAGAAGCCACGCAGAGCAGGACAAGCTGATGAAAGAGGTAGGAAGAGAGGGGAGACTGGGGTTCCAGCAGTAGGCCACATCTGCCTAGGGTGTTCAGGGAGGAATTCATCTAAATAAACCTCAGCAATGGCCACTGTTTGAGACATCTGTGTTTTACTAAGAAGGCTGTCACAGAAATCTGTTCACCACTGCAGCCATAACTGTAACCTCACAGCAGGACAAGAACAGCATTACCAGTGGCTGTGAAGGTGACAACGGTAATGAACATTTATGCATCTGGCTTCTCCCAGGCTGGTGCTGGAAACATTAATAGGATCTCACAATTTGCCATCCACTGTGGCATAAGGGAAGCAACTGAGTCTTTTCACATCAAGTGAGGTGACTTCATTTCATGCTCTCTTGCCAGAGAGAAGCAGGTGAACCGAGCAAGAGTGATTGCTGGTTTCGTTTGGTGCAATTTGCCTGAAATTGGCCAAACCAGTACAAAGGATCAAGAAATTTCAAGCCCAAGTTATGTTCAGCACAAATCGAGTTTCTGCCATCTCTTGTGCTAGTATAAAGAACACCGCACTGGAAGCTGGCCCCGCCCACAAACTGGCCACACTCTCAAATCGGATTAATCACCATAACGAGTTTCTGAGATTGGCAAGTCTTTGAGGAGGCTCTGAGAATTAAGTTTTGTTTTTAGGTACAAATGGATAAAAATTTAAATAACTGTTAAATCTTAAAACTAATTAATTTACTCAGAAACTGACTACTATATAGTAATGAAACTAGTAAATGGTTCTGTATTGTCCTTTAACATCATTTTCAGTTTTTTAAAAAATTAGACGATGAACAGGTGGCGGACCTTATTAGGAATACTTTTTTTTAAATCTAGACCCCGTTTCCATTCTATTAAAAAGATGCACAAGTTTACCACTCATAAATATATCACAGAATATATTTTCATGCAAACTAAAAATTACATTCTAAAATGTTGCCCATTTTAATGGCTTATTGAAGGATTTACATTTGGCAGTGTGCAAATGAGTTTGAGCAGATACTTGAGCAAAAAATACACTTCCGGAAACTACCACAACTTTGAATGTAATTTGTCCCCAATTTGCCAATTGCACCTAAAGCAGAAGCTCTTCATCAATCAATGGATCTGACCAAAGTTCTTCTGTGATATCATATCCAATCATGAAGGTGGTGGACAACTTAAAATAACTCACAGGAGGTGGAGGTTCTATGAACAACTCCATCATCCTTAATGGTGGCAGTGCTCAGTGCATGAGTGTATAAGGTAAAGCTGAAGCATTTGCAACATCTTAAGCTGGAGATACCGAGTGGATGATTCATCTCAGTCCCCTCTTGAGAGCCCCACCATCACAGAAGCCAATATTTAGCCAATTCAGATCACTCCTCACAGTACCAAGAAAAGGCTGAGCACACTAAATACAGAAAAGGCTATATCCCATTGAAGCCATGCTCCAGAACTAGCTGTTCTTCTAGTCAAGCTGTTCCAGTATAGTTACAACACTAGCATTTACCTGATAAAGTGGAAACTGTCCAGCTATGTCCTGTCCACAAAAGCAGGATGTTGTGACTTGCGAGTCACACTTGCATGCTTGTTGCAGGGTGATCGAGTTAGTACTTTAGATAGAGTAGTTCAGCAAACACTTCTTATGTGGAACACATTCTGCCTATTTACGAGGTACTCAGCAGCTACACATGTGTGTTTCTACACCAAGCTCTATCTACATACTTCTGCTGCTCACTTGCAGACTACTGACTTCCAACCGACTACTAACTAATTGCAGAGTTAGCCTGTGCTACTCCTCTATTGGTTATACAAGATCATCTGATCTTCCATTATAACATCCTTCTTAAAGGTATACTACACATTACATAAAACCATAGTTACCACATTCCTCCCACTTTACTCGTAAACATTTTTTTACATTTACAATCACAATCTTTTCAAAATAGCAAATTATTTACACAGATAAGTAATTTACAAATCCAGTCTTTCTGGGGGTTTCCTTAGACATGTAGAAAGTCTCAGCTCTACAACTTCAGAGGCTTTGTTAGGAATCTCATTTTCTGGAGTTCTCTGAACATCAGGTTCTTTGGCGGGCACCTGCACATCTGTTTCCTCAACTCTTGTAGGTGCAACAGGCACTTCAGACACATCTGTACTAGGTTGAGTTCTCTCAACAGGAAACGTTGACTCTGTCGTGAACACTGGTGGAATCATTTATGGATGATTTGTCTCTCTCTTCCTCAAATGATCCACATGTCTCTGTATGACTCAGTCTTCCACCTTCATGTGATAAGATAGAGGTCCAGTCACTACACTTATTTCACTTGGTAACCACGTTGGTCCTTCTCCAAAGTTCTTCACATATACTGTCTCTCCCACAGTAAATTACCTCTCACGACTATGCCAGTCATGTCTAGATTTCTGACTTCCTTGACACCTTTTCAGCGTCCCCCCTAAGTTTGACATTATTAAGCTCAATCTCGTCCTGAGATGGCGTTTCATTAATAATTCCGCAGGTGTGACACCTGTTGTTGTGTGAGGGGTGGTCCTATAATGAAAAAGAAAGCGTGCTAACTTGGTTGCTATGGAATCTCCAGTCAACTTTTTCATGCCTGACTTGAATGTTTGAACTGCTCTTTCAGCCAGTCCAGTTGTAGAAGGTTTCTATGGAAAAGTTTTCGCATGAGTTATACCATTGAGGTTGATACACTGTTGAAACTCAGCACTCGTAAATGCTGTGCCGTTATCAGATACGACCATTTCTGGTAGTCCATTAATTGCAAAACTTTGATGTAGCATTTCAATTGTAGCAGAAGATGTTGGTAACTTCACCTCACATATGTCCATCCATTGTGAGTGCGCATCTACAATGAGCAGAAACATTGTTCCTATGAAAGGTCCCACATAGTCAATGTGTAATCATACCCATGGCCTTCCTGGCCACTCCCAAGGATGTAACAGAGCTGTTGAAAGTAACTTTTGCAATTGCTGACACTACACACAATTCTTCACTAAGCTCTTTATTTCTCCATCCATTCCAGGCCACCATAGATAGCTGCGTGCTATAGTCTTCATTTGGGATGTTCCTGGATGTGCACTATGTAGTTCAATTAACAATGGCTTTCTTCCCTTTGGAGGAACAATCACTCGTGCTCCCCACAATAGGTTACCATGCTGGCTGGTTATTTCATGTCTTCTGTTAAAGTACGTTTCATTTCATCAGACGCAGGCTCTTGTGACCAACCCTAAAACACTTGTTCTCGTACTTGGGATAGGACTGGGTCCCTACTTGTCCAGTCTCTGATCTGTCTAGCACATACAGATGAATCTAAGAAATTTAACAATAACTTGAGTTCTTGCGGAACTGGAGCATCTTCATCATTTTCTTGTAAAGGCAAACGACTAAGGGCATCGGCGTTTGCAATTTGATTTCCAGGCCTATGTACAAATGTATATCGTATGCTGCAAGGATCAGTGCCCTCTTTGTGTTTCTGTGTCTTCTTTCAATGGGCCTTCATCTTTTTAATATTAACTTTAATCTCGACTTTCTTTTCAACTTCCATATTGGCCAGATTACTCTCAGATGCAAGCTTGACTTGAGTGAAAGCAATGGTTGAGTCTCCCAGAATTTCATCTGTTTACTTCTTGGAAGATTCTGCGGCTTTTGCCTCCAAAACCTCTTTGGCTTCATGTAGCTGGTTCTTCAGCTCTTCCATCTTGTTTTTGTATTTGTTTGCTGCCTCCCGGAAAATTGAGCTCTGTTGTGTCAACTCATCCTTCAGTTCATTCAGGGAAGTGTTGAATTCTTTCTGTTTCTTTTCATACTTTTCCAGTGGTACAAACTTAGACCTGAGGGAATCTTGTCGTGTCTGAAGGCTGTTCAGCAAGTTTTCTTTTTCCTTTCGGGGGTTGCTCACCTTGTCTTGAACTCTGTCATCAAGCAGGGTCTCTTCCAGTTCCTTTTGCTGTTCTACCATATTCTGATTTAAGATAGCCTGCTTCTCTTCAGTGTTGCGCCCTTACACACTCCTTTTTCAAAACAGGAATGTTTTCAGCTTCCTTTTTGGAATCTCCGTGACAAATCAAGGTTGATTTCCCTCAGTCAGTTTTGCTCTAGGAGGCTTGGTCCTCTACGTCTCAATACCAACGTTGATAGTTTTACCGAATGGCTCTGGTAAGAGACAGTAACTCTACTTATGCCTTTGACTTGGATGCCTTCACCCGTGTAAGTTTTTAATTTGGCTTCAGTTTCTTCCAAATTTAAGTCATGTTCTCCATTCTTCAAATATTGAAAGATATGCTAACCAATCACTTTAGTGGAAGCTCCTGTGTCCACTTCCATATGAATAGGTCTGCCATTCACTTTTACTGTTACATAAATTGGTTCTGTTTTCCCTACTTTCAAATTAAATAATGAATAAGTATCTGAATCTGTTGCTTCAGGCTCTTCTACACTGTAAATCTCACGGGGTTTTCTCTTTTGCTTGAAAATCTGCCTGATTCTTTCCTTATACTGTCTCATTTTGTGTCCAACTCAATGACAATAAAAACATTTTATTTTTTTAAACTGCCAATCGTTACTAGTCTGCTTATTTCCATCTCTGTTGCCATTATTCAATTTTTTCGCTGCTGAGTCAATTTTTTTAATTTTTCTGTTAGCACTGGCTGTTTCCCACTTCTCTGCAGACCCTTGCATTTTCGTGCCCATTTTGGCTGGGGCTTCCCTTCCAATGTGGAGGATGGTGCCATTTTGTGCCCCCTGTGTGGCTTTTGAATTCCTTACTGTGCTTTCCATGGCCAGTGTTATCTCTAGCACCTTCTTAAAATCTAAATTTGTTTCGGACAGTAATCTCTTCTGAATCGTGTCCTCATTCACACTGCACACTAAACGATCTCTGAGCATATTGTTTAAAGATGTACCAAACTGGCAATGTTCTGTTAACTGTTTCAAATTGCCACATACCAAGCAACTGTCTCCCCCGCGGCTCTATTTCTTGAATTATACTTGGTGTTGCATCATTATCAAGGGCTTTGGCTGGTAATGACCTTTCATAAGGTCCACCAATTCATCAAAAGCTTTTGAATCTAAGGCACTGGGTGCCATCAAATTTCGAATTAAGCCATAGGCTTTATTCCCACATGTAGATAAGGGGATCACCCACCTCTTCTCTTCCCCCGTAATAATGTTCACTTGGAAATAGAACACGAGGTGTTCAATATAATAAGACCAATAGTGCATAGCTGAATTGAATGGATCAATTCTCCCGAATTGTGGCATGCTTTGAGGGTATTGCTTCGAAAAATTGAACGGAAACTTCTACTTGCTCCGACTGTGTGAGGTATGATTTTGATTCTTTTGATTTCCTCTGTGATTTTACCCTCGAGGCTAGTTCATTGTATCTTTCTTCTATCCTCCTTTTTTCTTCTTTCTGCTTGTCACGGTTTGTTGGGTCTCTGCTTTATCCTTGTTTTATCCTCGTTGCCAGTTTGTTGTAACTTTTGCGTCACATTTGCATGCTTGTTGAGGGGTGACTGAGTTGGTACTTTAGATAGAGTAGTTCAGCAGACACTTCTTAGGTGGAATGCATTCTGTTTACTTACAAGGTACTCAGCAGCTACACATGTGTTTCTACACCAAACTCTTATCTACATACTTCTGCTGCTCACTTACAGATTACTGACTTCCTACTGACTACGAACGAACTGCAGAGTTAGCCCGCACTACTCCTCTATTCGTTATACAAGGGCATGTGATCTTCCATTATAACATTCTTCTGAAAGGTATACCACACATTACATAAAATCATAGTTACCACACAGAACAAATCCAATCTGGCTGATTACCTTCCCAACCAGCCTTTTTAAAAAATCATTCATGTGATGTGGGTTTCGCTGGCTAGGCCAGCAATTATTGCCCATCCCTAATTACCCTTGAGAAGGTGGTGATGAGCTGCCTTCTTGAATCACTGCAGTCCATGTGGTGTAGGTGCACCCACAGTGCTGTTAGGAAGGGAGTTCCAGGATTTTGACCCAGCGACAGTTAAGGAAAGGCGATATATTTCAAAGTCAGGATGGTGAGTGACTTGGAGGGGAACTTCCAGGTGGTGGTATTCCCATGCACCAGCTGCCCTCATCCTTCTAGAGGGTAGCAGTTGTGGGTTTGGAAGGTGCTGTCTAAGGAGCCTTGGTGAGTTGCTGTAGTGCACCTTGTAGATTGTACACGTTGCAGTCATGGTGCTGAACATCGTGCAATCATCAGCGAACATCCCCACTTATGGCCTTATGATGAAAGGAAAGCCTAATGGCAATCATCAGCAAAATGATAGAAGGTGCTGTTGACTGTGCCATCAAGTGGCACTTATACAGCAGCAACCTACTCACTGATGCACAGCTTAGGTTTCACCAGGGCCACTCAGCTCCAGACCTCATTAAAGTCTTGGCCCAAACATGGACAAAAGAGCTGAATTCCCGAGATGAGGTGTGAGCGACTGCTCTTGACATCAAGACAGCATTTCACTGAGTGGCATCAAGAAGCCCTTGTAAGATTGAAGTCAATGGGAACCAAGGGAAACCACTCTTCAGTGGTTGAATTCATACTTAGCACAAAGGGTGTGACTGTTGGAGGTCAATCATCTCAGACCCAGGACATCACTGCAGGAGTTCCTCGGGGCACAACCATCTTCAGCTGCTTCATCATTGATCTTTCCTCCATGTTAAGGCCAGAAGTGGGATGCTCACTGATAATTTACCAATGCTCAGCTCCATTCACAACTCCTCAGTTAATGAAGTAGCCATGCTCACATGCAGCAAGATATGGACAAAATTCAGGCCTGGGCTGGGAAAGTAACAGCTGCGCTACAAAATCCTCAGGCAATGACTATCTCTCCTTGATATTTAATGACGTTTCCATTGCTGAATCCACATTCTAAGTGTCACTATTGATCAGAAACATAACTAGACCAGCAATATAAATACTGTGGCTACAAGAGCAGGTCAGAGACTGGATCTTCTGCAGCAAGCGGTTCATTCCTTGGGTCTCCAAAGCCTTTCAAGACAAAAGGCAGGAATGTGATTGAATATTCTCCACTTGCCAGGATGAGTGCAGCTCCAACAGAACTGAAGGTGCTCAACACCATCCTGGACAGAAGATCCTGCTTGACTGGCACCGCATCCACCATCTTAAACATTCACTCCCTCCACCACCGAAGCACAGTAGCAGCAATGTGTACCATCTACAAGATGTACTGCAGGAACTCACCAAGGCTCCTTTGAAAGCATCTCCTAAAACCGGGACATCTACCATGTAGAATGGGAAGGCTAGCAACTGCCTTGGAAAATCAGCATCTGCAAGTTGCCCTCCAAGTCACATACCACCTGAGCTTGGAAATATATCGCCATTCCTTGATTGTCATTGAGTCAAAATCTCTCCCCAACAGCAATGTGCTTGTACCTACACTACAAGGGCTGCAGTGGTTCAAGCAATTAACTCACTATCACCCTCTCTAGGACAGTTGGAATGGGTAATAAATAAATGCTGGCTTCGTTGGTGATGCTGGCATCCCGTAAACAAATGAAAAAAATTCTAGGCTGACACTCCAATGCAGTACTGAGGTAGCATTGCACTGTCAGAGGTGGTCCTGTTCTTCAGGTGTAAAACCCATTTACCCTCTCCAGTCAGAGTCAAAGATTCCATGGCACTATTTGAAGAAGAGCAAGGAAATTCTCCCCAGTGTCCTGGCCAATGTTTGTCCTGCAACCATAACCTCAAAATCATTATCTATTCATTGCTTTTTGAGGCACAAATGGTCTGCTGCATTTCCCCACATTACACTAGCTACTATATTTCAAAGCTCTTTAGTTGGCTGTAAAGTGTTTGGTGACCTCAAACAGTCTGGTACAACATGTTAGTGCACAGCTGGGTGATGGAAAAGTTTTTATTAATGCTTAAAATCATTGGGCCCTCAGGTATCCTATGCTGGAATATGTACAGTCCTTCAGTTTTGCCTGGTTGCCCTCCATTTCATGGCTTTATGCTGTTGGCCCTCTGAGGAGTTACCTGCTCTATTTGCAAGGCAGTGGCATGCCCCAACATAGTTGCCGCCCTTGCTAGCACTAGGCGCAGGCAACTCCCACCCCCTGGAGAAATTTGGCATCATTAACTGGGGGCCAAGCTCACCTCCTACCAATTAGGACATTAACATTTTGCTCCGCATGAGTAATGTAATTGAGGCATGGGGTTGGGATCTGAAATTCCCGCATTGACAATCTGGCCCATGGTGCCTGAGAGTTGGTCATGCATTAAGGACTCTTCAGCCAATCAGGTCGGTGATCTTCACTGAGGCATGCAGCCTGCAAACCTGGAAGTCAAAAACAAGAAATATAAATTATTTTTAAGTCATTGTACAGGAAGCAGAATAAAAGTTGGAATTAATGGAAAGAGATAAAATACAAAAACAGAAAAACTAAAATAAATAATTTTTTTTCTAAAACTTAGCAAAACAATTTTTCTTCTGAGGGAATGAATCTTGATATTTATAAAATTAGTTTTTCAGAACCAGTGAGGCTGTTCAAGTCATTGCTTATTATACCGTTAAAAACTCATTTACTCCTGAAAGCATGAGACCGAATGTTTTTAGTTGTTACTGTGAGACTATTGGGTAATTATTCTAAGCTATCAGAAAATCATTGAATAATATAGCGTTGATTAAGGCCATTTGGTCCATCAAGTCTGTGATAGCTCTTTTGAAGAGCAATCCAGTTAACCCCACTTCCTAGTTCTTTCTCCATAACCCTGCAATTTTTTTCTCCAAGTATTTATCCAATTCTTTTTGAAGGTTATTATTGAACTTGTACCTACCCCCTCCCCCCACCCCGCCCCCCACCCAATCAGGCAGTGCATTCCAAATTCTAGCTATTCATTGCTTTATAGAATTTTTCCTCATGTCACCACTAGTTATTTTGCAAATCACCTTAAATCTATGCTCTCCGATAATCAATCCCTATCAAAGTTGCTCTTGGCCTTTTGTTCCCCTCTAATTAGTGTGTGGGTAATAAATGCCGGCTTCTCCAATCTATCCATATAATTTTAATCTCTCATCACTAGAGCTATTCTTGTAATTCTCATTTCTACCTTCTCCAGAGATCTTCACATCCTTCCTAAAGAGTGGTGCCCAGAATTCAACACAATACTCCAGCAGGCAATCAAACTTGTGTTTTCTACAGGTGTAACATAACTTCTTAGCTTTTGTATTCTATTCCTCTAATTAAAAAGCCCAGGATCCCTTCTGCTTTATAACCTGCTTTGTTAACTAGTCCTGCCACCATTGAAGAATTGTGTTTTTTTAAATTCATTTATGGGGCATGGGTGTCGCTGGCCAATATTTACTGCCTATCCCTAATTGTCCTTGAGAAGGTGGTGGTGAGCTGCCTTCTTGAACTGCAGCAGTCCATGTGGTGTGGGTACACCATCAGTACTGTTAGGGAGGGAGTTCCAGGATTTTGATCCAGTGACAGTGAAGGAATGGCGATATATTTCCAAGTCAGAATGGTATACAAATACCCCCAGGACTCTCTCTTCTTGCATCCACTTTAAAATGTACCATTTAGCTTTCATTTTCTCTCCTCATTGTTCCTACCAAAATGCTTTTCCAAGTTGAATTGCATCTGCCCATTCCACCAGCCAGTCTATGTCCTCATGTAGTCTATTACTACCCTCCTCACTGTTTACTACACTTACAAGTTTTGTTTCATCTGCAAATTTCAAAGTTGTGCCCTGTATCCCCAAGTCCAAGTCATTAATGCATATTGAAATGGGCAGTGGTCCTAGTGGTGAACCTTGGGGAGCTCCACTGTATACCTCCCCCCAGTTCAAATAATAGCCATTCACTAAAAACTCTCTTCTCTATCAATTAGTCAATTGTGTATTCATGCTGCTATTGTCCCTGTAACTCATAAGCAGTACAGCAAGGAACATTTGTAGTTTCTTTAAAGTGTCTGTGGAGACAGTAATTGCTTTTAAGAATGTTTGAAAAGGACTTTTAAGAGTTTGTGTCACTTGTAAAGGGATCAATTATAATTTTCTTGGAAAATCAGAAATATTGGTCCATGTGAGCCGGTGATCCTTGACCTGGAAGCAGTACCAATGGTTGACATACAAAAGCCATGTGGCTGACAGACACAAAGGAGCTGGAGGCAGAAGGCAATCAACACACAGATGCAGGATTTCTTGGATCCTCCAAGTGGGATAAAAGGTTTAAAACCGGGAAGGCTGCATCAATAGCTCAGAGATGCTAAAGAGCATTTTACCAGAGCTGCTGGCCTCTGAATGGCCTCCCCCATTGAAACTAAGCAGGTCTCCCAATGATTCTCCAACTGATGCGTGCAACTTGTGTTGAGAACACTCAATCCACAGCCCATTGGATCTGAAATGAATTTGATGGGTTCAATTGTATAAACAGTAAACAACTTGGTATGAAATATTTATCTTTGCTACATTATACAAAAGATTAATATGACATATTAATGGAGGATGAGGAAGATTATACAAAATGTTAAGACCTGTGTTAAAATAGAGGGCTGAGGGACTTTAATACAAAGCATTAATACCTTTGCTACATTAGAATTGACAGTATTTTTCTAATGGTTCGAGTATGTTAAACAGTGTGCAGTGTGTTCGAATTTTCTTCATTTGGGAATGCATGTTGTAATATTTGACAAGAAGGTATCTTTTCTCTTTAAATCAGATAACTCTGCTTGTTCCTGAGTCTAAGACCTAGTTACAATACAGCATGTTACCGAATTCAGCTGTGCAAGTAGCTGTAATTACACACGCTGAATTTTGATTGCCCAAATTGTCCTTGGCTTATCAAGGGGGTAGGATGTCTCAGGAAACCCTGATAAGATGCTGAGCTGCGTGGGGCGAATATGATTTTTTTCAACACTAACCTCTTTTCACTAGTGTGTAAATTTAGTTTGTAATGTTGGTAATTCTTGTTTTTATTTATCTTCTGCTCTATTCTCATTCCCCTCCTCCACTCCACTAGTGGCATGCTGGAAAGCAATTGTATAGAGACTCCATTAATCCTACATTTCCAAGATAGCATCATAGGGATAGTGCGCTTCTACAGAAATTAATTTATCTTGACAACAGGCTTAAAGACTAGGGTCTGGGGATCACTTGCATGTTCCTCAAAGGCCATTTAAAGCACTACAACAATAAACAGAAAGCTGATATTGGCTGCTGCTCCTGTGGGGACCACACAGAGCATTAAGTGAGACTGGCTACGCTGTGCATCGAGAATGCCACTAAAATCCAGGGACATGCTCAGATCTGCTGTTCTGTGATCCAAGAATAGTATGGATGAATGAATTAACTGAGTGCTGTTCATGATACATTAACAGATTAGTGAAGACAAATGGTAAAATCTGATCAGCGCTATTGAAAGTATATCACAAAGAGTTTCCCCTGAACTATTACTCGATTACAGCTGAGCTTGACGCAACAAACCCATCCATTAGATCTTTACAGTGTTCCATTCTTCTAGCACTGTTATCAGCTATTTAATTGGTTCTTTGTTTCATCTGACATTTTAATATAAACGGTAGACTTTGCTATCAACTGCCATCTACCAGTAGTGTGATGTAGAAATCTATAAAGACTAAGGTGAATTATAAGGCGAATGAAGGTTGTGGTTTTATGAGCACAGTAAATGCCACTTTAATATAATGTTTATTTATACACAGTTTTAACCCCAGTAAACAGTGCAGGAGAGCTTTAATGTCAATTTGAGTCAATGAACTGGATTTTTGGCCCCTGCCAGGGGAGGGGGGGAGGTGAGATCAGGGGTGGACAGGACCGAAAATAAGACCCACTGGCAGCATGCTAGTTCCCCAGCTCCTGTGGGCTTACTTTGGCCATCCCTATGGAGATGGGATTGGGGCCAGCAGGGCTGCTCACCTATACATGGTGCATAGCTGTTAGGCTTGGTAAGGGCCTAATTGAGACCAATTAATGGAGGTCAATTAGGATTTTCCAGTCAGCCTCCAGGTTCCCGCACTGGCAGAGGCTAGTTTAGGTACCCAGAGGCAGTCACCCGTTGGCAGGCTGAGGGGGCTAGGAGTCCAGCCAGGCCTTGAGGCCCTTCATCCTTGCCTGAGTGCAGGAGCAGCCACAGACCACCCAGTAGAGGGCCCCTTTCCCCCGAACCACCCCAAAGGGGTGGTCTGGCTGCTGAATCTATTTTTTAACTAATGATTTGAAAAAAGTTTGAGAGAGGGTGCCTCCATATTAAAACACCCTTTCTCGGATTTACCTTCAACTGCAGATTTCTGCCGCTCTCAAGCTGGAAGGCCTCTTTTTGGTCCTCCATCCTCGAGAACCCACCCAATGCCCTCAAGTGGAAGGAGAACGTGTCTACATGCCAATTAAGAAGGCACCCCTGTGAAAATCCCAAAGAGTGACTGTTCCCCCATCCCTCCCCAACATTGGGTTAGGTCAGGGACCCAGAAACAGTCATGACTTCTGTTTCCCATCTGGAGGGAAAATCTAGGCCAAGGAATCTGCAAACAGATGGATCCTTTCCCAGTACTGTTTGTTTGCACAGATAGTGGTTCTGATATTAATGGGGAGGCGGGGAGTGTGTGGGGGACCCTGCAATGGAAGAATCCAGCTAGGCTGGGAATATGGAGCTCCAACTGATCTTAATGGCAGACCCTCAGTTAAGTAAATCACTACAAGGTCCTGCCTTACAGCTGACCAGGTTGTTTATCTTATGGGCAGCGAGAGCCGAAGTTTAGTTGCAGGAGTCCGTAGCCGTGGACCTGTGGGAACAGTCCCCAGCAGGGGAGAAGGAAAGCAAAAGGGGGTTGGGGGTTGCGGGCAGGGATAAAGTTTCAGGCTGTAATCAGGAGGCATATGATCACTGGGAAGGCCGAAGGTTTTCTTGTAAGTCCTGGAGGTCGCAACCCCCCTCCTCCTGGCTCCACAAGGAGCTTAAAGCCAGGTACAGCTCTAAAACTGACCTCAGCATCTCCTGGACAGCTTCTCCCACCGCGCTGCTAATGCTGCCAAGCAAGACAGCGCTGGACTCTCACTGTGGCGAGGTTAAAGATGAATCACACTGCTGATGACTTGTCAGGCTTTGCCTGGGCATACTTTTATTGGGCATCTTATCCAGGGCCTGATCCCCGCTGTAAATATTATGGATGTTGGGAATAGGATCAGGTTGCCCGATTCCATATTTTAAAACTCCCACCCAGCCCACTCCCAAGAACAAAAATCAAGCTCCATATGCCTCTACAGAGCTGTCTATCTCACTAAGAGAACACCATTTATTTTCATCTATGTGAATGATCTGTGCTGCGTCTACAAAGGGAGAGAGTGCATGATCTGTCCGAATGATAGAATGAGGCTTGCGGTGAGATAGGGCATCAGAATCATTGCTTCATTGCAACATCTGATCCCACTGCTGTGCAAATACACTGCACTTTCTGGGGCTAGAGGTTCACCCAGGCTCGTTTTTGGGCTCAGAATAGGCTAGCTGGCCTATTTGAAGAGACTGAGATCTGGCCAGTTGTCTCATCGGCAGTGGTTCTGCTCTGCACTATGGTAACCACTTTCTGCAAGGAAGTCTAAAACAGGCAATAGGTCAATCATTTATGTATCTCAGGGGCCTAAAGCCAGTTATAGGCAGCTGCCATGGAGGCTTGCAAAATGGCTAACCCAATTTGGGCAGATGTTTTTAGAGCGTGCTCTGGGCGCAGGACTTTGATGTCCAAAGTTGGGCATGGCTGTAGCCAAACAGTAAAACATGGTTAACAAGGTCCATTTTCTGCCCTTTTATGTTTTAAAAGGTTAGTTTTGCAGCAATTTTTCATAAATTATTAATGGATGCTCAGATGGTGCTCGCTATATTATGATGTAACCTTTGTCGTCTCTTATACTAAGTGGGTTATTTCTTCCAGTGCTAAAGGGTGTGGTGACATGTGGGGCTGCATTTTTGTTCCTGAGGCAGGGAACACGAGTTGGGAAATTTTCTGGCTTGCTGCACCTGCCTCAAGAAAAAGTGCCCCGTCAGGCTCGATTTTCACTCTGGGAAGGCAGGTGTGGGCTGGAGTCGGGCCCACTACCCCTGAACGCAGATCGGAGGTGGACACAGGGGCTGCCGAATGCTGAGGCAGGCTGTTTAAAAGGCCCGCCTCAGTTCTCTGGCACGCTGTCCCAGTTGTTTCCTTGGGCTGAATTTTCTGTTCATCGGGCGGGCGGGGCTGACCCAATCGCAGAGCTGATTGCCGCCGGCGATCCGGGCCGCGCCGCCATTTTGCGTTGGCGGGCCAATTACGGCCCGCCCAGCGCATTTCACACTCCTGTGGAGAGCGGGATTTTAAAAATTGCAGCGGGTGTGTACAGGCCACTGGTTCCAATGGGGAACCGGCAGTCTGTATTAAGAAAGGCCAGGCAGCCTCCTTTAGGCTGATCACCATGGCCAGCTACAGGTGCAGGGGGTCTGCACAGCAGGATCCGGTGGAGGGCAGGCCAGAGGAGGAGGGCAGGCCAGACGAAGGGGGGTGGTGGGGCAGGCTGCAGGGAAGGCCAGTGGGGGACCAATGTACCCCTCGGTTCTCGGATGCCTGCCTTGCTGCCCTTCTTGAGGAGGTGGCAGCATGGCGAGAGGTCCTGTTTTCCCAGAATGGGAGGAGGAGGGCCCCCCACGTGACGATGCGGGCCTGGCAGGAGGTGGCGGAGGTGGTCAGCTCCCTAGATGCTGTGCAGCGCACAGGGACCCAGTGCCACAAGCGCTTCAGTGATTTGTTGCGCTCTGGAAGGGTACCATGTTGGCCTTGGCCATTTAACCCAGCAGGTAGCCTTAGCCTTTGAGGACCCCCCCCCACCCTCCCCCAACGTTTTAGTGTCGTTACTGCATTGGGCATTTGGTGCACGCTGGGTGGGCAAACAGATAGTGACGATGCTTACATCAACCTTAGTGGTTGAGGAGAAGATGGATTTTCCCCGCAGCATATGTTGGTGTTTGTCGCATTTAAGTAGTCTGGGGGCAACCTGCAGGAAAGGCAGCTAGACACAGACTCAGAACTCCAACACATGTTTGATTGATGGTGATGAGATGGTGGAAGGGGAGCCTCAAGGTGTCATAGCCAAAAGCCATCTGCTGGCCTCGGCGCCACACCTAGTTGCACCTCCTTACCATGGGCGCTAAGTTATTGAAAGTGATGGACGCCGAATGTGTCCAAGGTGGCCGTTGGGGGAGGGATTTGGGACCAGCCGTACTATCATCTGGTGAGTGATCACCAGTAGTGTGGACAGGAGCCGCTGGAGGCCTCAGATGGGCCACTGTGGTTGGGTGCGGTGTGCGCGTGCAGAGTACACGAGCGACCAGCCCCAATAAATGGTGTTTCCTGTTCTGCAGGCGAAAACTGAACACAACACCCAAGAGCGTTTGCGCACTGTTGGTGGCCAGGCCATGCTGCACACATTGACCCACTTCGAAGAACAGGCCATGGAGCTAGAAAGAAGCCAAGTGGCCAGATCAGCAGGTATTGGTGAGGCTGGGGTGCAGCGGCCAGGTATTTGAGGCCCACTGTCCCATCTACTCTGTCTTCCCACTATACAAAGTCATCCCACTGATGATTGCTACAATCGTTAATGCATCAACACTGCTCATTCACAGACTGATAGTTAGACGTGTGGGTCATACACAAAGGCCCCTCGGTCCCTTGATGATGCACGTCTCTAGTACCTTCCAAAGTTGCCTTATCCCCTTTGTGACCACTATCCCCATGGCCTAACATGCATCGCTGCTGCACATCCAAAAACTTATTGCATCTTAGGAGGGTTTGTACCTCCACCACCCTTTCAGCCAGTGCGTCCCACATTACTCTGTCCAAAAGGCCCTCAGCACCTCACCTGTCAGCCTCATGGCACTCAACTTAAATAAATGCCACCACGTTAGTCGTCCCTGCGCCAAGGGGAAATGTTGCCTTTTGTCCACCTGGTCTATACCCCTCTTAACGGTATGAAGGTCAATAATGTGACCTGTCAATCTCCTGTGCTCCACGGCAAATGTTGCAAGTGTATGCAATGTTTCCTCATAACTCCAACTCTCCAGGCACACAGGTATTCAGGTCAGGTACCTCTGCATTCTCCCCACTCCAATGCCATCCCTCCCATGAAGCGCAGGTCACAACTGAACGCAGAAGTGTAGCTGTGGCCTCGACAGCGTTTTTTGCACTTGCAACATGACCTCCCTTTTCCTACATTCTATTCCTCAGCTAATAATGGCAAGTCTGGTTTTGACCTTGTTAAACGCCTTATGTTCCTGTTCTGCTACCTTAACGAGTCTGCCCAGCAAGGTCCCTGTAATCGTCCTTACTTTCCACGGTCCTACCATTCCTCATGTATTCCCGTACCTTGTTTGTCCTGCCCAAGTGCCTAACCGCACACTTATCCACATAACATTCCACGTGGCATTCCTTAGGCCATCTGACCAGCCTGTCTGTATGCGTGTGAAATGTTTGGGCCTCCTCTTGACTATTTACCACCCCACCAATGTTCGTCTCCTTAGGCTCTTGAAGGTGGAGCGCATTATGAGCCTGGGGGGAAAGGGATGAATGGTGTTACTAACTGAACGCTAACTGATGCACTGTCCTTGTTGTTAATTTCAGCATCACCACCACATGGCTGCCAGGAGGACGTCCAGAGTCCCCCTTCCACATCTGAGGGGCATCAATTGGCATGAGCGTCACATCATTTCAGCGAGCCAGGAACCAGCACAGCGACTACCACATCGGTGGGGAATATAATGTCGGTCAGTGTCCTGGGGCACAGTGGCGAGGGCATTTCATAATTGCTGGAGGAGATGGCACGGACAGAGAGTGCCGATGGGGCCAGCAGCCTGAGGACTGCAGGGAACCAGGCACATGCTGAGTCAGGCAGTGATGATGTGCCTCTGAGATGTCCGCCATGCAACAGCTGCAGGACAAGCAGCAGGGTGCACGGGAGCATCTGGCAGTGTTGCATAAGGGTGTCCTTCAGTTGGTCTCTGTAGTGGAGGAATCCAGGCAGAGTGTCAGTGATGGCATGAACCTCATGTCAGAGTGTCAGGCTTCCTCCATTGAGAGATTGGCAACTCTCATGGAGAGGGACTTCCAACGGATTGATCAACATCTGATTGGGTTATGCTCTGACCTGCAAGCCCTCACAGCGCTAATGGCCACAGGTAGTCATTGGCAATGTGGGAGATGTTCTGGGCACCAAGTGTCCCAGCTCAGTGCCTATCCATTTGCGGTGAGCGGGGAGGTCCAAAGTGACCTCACGTCGGCGCAGCAGCTGCCTGTCGTTGCTGCGAGCTCCTCTCAGGGCGCTCCGGATGAGGTCAGCAGCTCCTCCGCCCCTCTGCCAGTGACAGTTACATTCGTTGAGGTTGCGACAACTGGGAAGGTGCCAGTTCTGGAACTGGCCACTCCTTCCCAGGCGGGGCCACCACAGGCTCCACGAGCCAGAGGACGGCCGCCAAGGTCATCGAGACCAACAGGACAGCAGAGTCAGCAGGCTGTCTCACAAGCCACTCCAGGCGGTGGGGCAGCACCAAGACGAGGCACTCGCAAACATAAGCATAAGGCACGTTAGGCACTCCACGGGTTTGTCACTGGTGCTTTTCTGTTGCCCCTAGATTAGGGAATTTATATTTGTCAACGTCAGAGCAACGTTTTGTCAATTTTTTGGTGGCACCATCTGACGGATGGGAATAAAGCCCACATTTGTGACCATGGCTGAAGGTGTCTCCTTTGTGCTGCATTTGTCTGTTTCACAGACATATCATGAGTGTTTGAGTGGATATTGATGTTTCTGTTCTAAGCCTTTAGTTGCAGCTGATGAGGTGGAAGATGTAGCACCTAAGTGCTGCGTATGGATGTGCCAGGCAATGCTGGTCCTGCTGATCCATTTGTGTGGAACTAGCTGAAGGTTCATTGGATTAAAGTGTCCCGGGTGTCCCTGCCTCCTTGGTGTAGTAGCGGGTCGGCGTGCTGGCCCTCATCATCGCCCTGTGCTTCCTCATCCTCTGAGCCACTGCTGGAGTCATCGTGTGCAGCTGCATCCACTGCGTCAAGGTCTTCATCATCCACTGCATCCCCCCTTTCCAGCGCAAGATTGTGCAGAGCGCAGCATGCTACCACTATTACAGAGATGCGATCTGGGGGGTACTGGAGTACGCCCCCTGAGCGGTCCAGGCATTGGAAGCATATCTTGAGAAGACCGATGGCTCTCTCCACCACAGCCCTTGTGGAACCGTGGCTCCTATTGTAGCGCTGCTCAGCCTCTGTTCTTGGATAGCGGAGAGGCGTCATGAGCCACCATCTGAGGGGATAGCCCTTGTCACCCAGCAGCCATCCATCCAGCCGGGCTGGAGCACTGAAGAGCCCCGGCACCTGGGAGTGTCTGAGAATGTAGGCATCGTGAGAGCTGCCTGGGTACCTTGCACAAACTTGCAGAATCTGCATCCAGTGATCACACACTATCTGCACGTTCATGGAGTGGAAGCCCTTCCTGTTGACGAAGGCACCGGGCTCACCTGCTGGCTCCTTGATGGCCACATGTGTACAGTCTATAGCACCCTCGACGCGGGGGAAGCCAGCAATGGCCGCAAAGCCTCTGGCTCGCTGTGCCTGACTTGCCTGGTCGCAGCGGAAGTGGATGAAGGTCAATGCCCGTCTGAACAGAGCGTCTGTAACCTGCTTGACACAAGTGCGGACAGCTGATTGGGAGACACCGCAAAGATCACCCACCGAGCCCTAGAAGGAGCCAGAGCCATAGAAGTGGAGGGCAACTGTGACCTTCAGAGCTGCTGGCATGGGGTGTCTGTCCACACAGTTAGGAGATATCTCAGGGCCAATCATCTAACAGATATAGTTGACTGTTACCCTTGACAGACAGAGCCTCCTTCGGCACTGCACCTCAGACATATTGAGGTAGCTGCTTCGCCACCTGTATACCCTGGCAGCGGGATAGTGGCGTCTTCTGCGGCCCCTTCCACCTTGGAATATCTCTTGGCCCTGTGCCACTTGTGCTTGCGCCTGGCCTCCCAAAGTTGGCTCCCCTGGAGGCTGATTGTCCACTCCTGGCCTCCTCCTTATTCTATCCCTCCCTTCCTCCTTAGAGGAGCTGCCTCCAGTGGAGCTGTCAGAACCCATAACCAGGCTAAATGGAAGCCTCCGGAAAGCTGCAGGCCCGATAAAGATTCCTGACTGCAGACTGCTGAGCTGAAGGTACTGTTGCTCCAGCTCGGTTGGACGGTTGGCTCCTGGGTGATAAAGGCTACCCCCTGAAAATGTGGCTCATGGCGACAACTGAGGCACCCAAGGACAGAGGTGGTAGGGGAGGTACAATAGAAATTCTGCCTCTACAAGTGCGGTAATGGAGAGGACCATTGGCCTGCTCAAGATGAGGTTCCACTGCCTGGACCGATCAGGGGGAGCACAGCAATATCCTCCCGAGAGCAAGTTGCTTATTATCGTTGTGTGCTGCGAAACTTGGCTCTGTCAAAGGGGGACCTTTTGGAGAATGAAGACAGCGAGGCTGCTCCCCAGGCAGCAGAGGATGACTCAACTGATGGGTCTGATGAGAAGGCGGGGGAGGCCCAGGGTGAGGACATGGCTGCAGAAGTGATGAACCTTGTGGGAGGCAGGGAGACCAGGGAGACCTTGATTCTCCGTTCATTCAGCCAGGCATCCAAAGCTTGGCTTGAAAGTGAGGGCAAGGGTGACACCTCCCTACTGAACATTCCTGATGAGGTCATCCTTTTTTATCCATTTACGGGATGTGGGCTTCGCTGGCTGGGCCAGCATTTATTGCCCATCCCTAGTTGCCCTTGAGAAGGTGGTGGTGAGCTTCCTTCTTGAAGCGCTGCATGTAGACCCACAGCGTTGTTAGGGAGGGAGTTCCAGGATATTGACCCAATGAGAGTGAAGGAACAGCGATATGTTTCCAAGTCAGGTGGTGGTGTTCCCAAATGTTTCTTTAATTCATTCATGGGATACGGGCGTCTTTGGCTAAGCCAGCATTTATTGCCCATTCCCAATTGCCCTTCATGGGGCGGGTCTGGAGTCACATGTAGGCCAGACAATGGCAGTTTTTCATGCCATATCATCACATTCCCAGCACATTCCCGGGAAACACATCGAGTTTCGGTGGGCCGCCCTCTGATTCACTTGCCCCACCATCACCTCAGGCCTTCAATAATCTGGGTGCCATTTTAAAGGGCGCTCCTGCACAGAGCTAGCGCTGTCTAAGGCATTGGAAGCTGCTGCAAAGTCGTGGCTGCCAAAAGGAGGAAACACGCTGTCCCAAAATTTAGCGACACCTCCCTCAGTTGCCCACTGGACGCTGTCAAAGTTTGCCGGGAAGTCCTCTACCTCCACTCTGGGCAAAGACCAGCAAGCAAGGTCTCTAATCAGCATCAATGCCCTGCAAATGAGGACAGCCACCCAATGCCGAAAGAGAATGAATGATTTCTTACATTCCGCCAGGGTAAGTCACTCTTCTCATCACTCTAAACTCACACACTCACAAACCCATCACAATCCACACAGATCTCACTCACTGCCAGCTCAAGGGACATCACCGTTCACTCTCACTCACACACACACCTTCATCTGCCCTGTTGACCGTGTCCTCATCCCATCCATGGGACCACTCACCACCCACACAGGCCAGGCATCCTTATCATCTGGCCTGGCAGGTGTTTTACTTACACTCTCTCCATCTCTATTCAGCTGGCACACAACAAAAGGGAGAGGTCACACTCTGGTGGAGGAATGCTCAACATCAAGGCCCTCACAGGCATTGAAAATAAAGTAATCCAGCTGGCCAGCGATGATCTGGACCATTCCTGTGCTAATGTTGGGGTTGGTTGTGCTCAACAAAGAGAGGATCCAGCAATGCAACATCCATCAGTCAGCCATGCTGTGAGTGAGTTGCCCTGTTCTGTAGTCCCCTGTCATGCACTAATTACCTCTCCCTGCTTTCGCAGGCACATCTGGGAAGCAGCCAAAGGAGTCCACGACCCAGATACTCGACTTAAGCCCTGAGGACACCTTGGAAGAAGAATCTGATGACACCTTAATTGAAGTCCTGACACAGCGCTCACCCAGACCCTACACCAGTGCAGAGATACACACCAAGGTGGGGCCTAGTTCCAGAGTAGTCTCGGGGTCACAATCTGGTGAGCACATTGCACTGTCTGATCCACAGTAGGCGGCGGCAGGGACTTCCCAGGTTCCCAGCGCTTAGAGGACTGCTGGAGGCCAGAAATCTGCTGAGTCTGAGTCAGATGAGGAGCCTCTGGACTCGGTCATGTCACAGTTGCTGGAGCTGCAAAGGCAAGCTCGGGAACATCAGGAAGGGATGTCTGCTGCACTCCTCAGATTGCAAGACACAATGGAGGAGCCCGTCCACCTTCAGTCTGAAGTAAAAGCACCAGCATGCCAACGTATCGAGGTCAACATTGGTAGAATGGTGGCTACCATGGAGACCTTGGTCCAGGACTTGTTTCCACAGTGATTTAGGTGCCACGTGAGTGCAGTCGATAGCACCCTGCACCTGTGGAAAACCTGAGACCTGCACAAATCCTAACGCTCTTGCTTCCTGGATTTCCTGATCCTGGGCAAAATGCACAAAGTTCTGTGCCTTTGTGAAGATGGCGCCTGTGACCTCCTGGATGCACTTGTGCTTGGAGAGTCACAAGATACTGCACAGGTCACCTGTGGAGCCCTGGAAGGAGCCTCTGACATAAAATTTGAGTGCCATGGTCACTTTCACGATCACTGGCAATGGATGCACTCCATGTCCCCATGGCGCCAAATCCTGCAGCAGGTGGCATATGTGATTGAACAGTTCCCTAGACATGCACAGTCTTCGGCAGCACTGGTTCTCAGTCATCTGCAGGATTGAAAGGTGCTGTCTGTAGACCCTGGGTCTTGTGAGGCGCCCACGAGTGATGGCGTGCTGTGGATCCTCAGCTGCGTGCGCAACAGGCCCTGCTTCCCTTTCATCTTGAGGGAGGTGCTCCTCCCTTTGCTGAGCCAGGCACCTCCACCGCTCTCTTCTTCTTCTTCTCTGGCCTCTTTAAGCCATGAGGCCTACCACTAGATCACCAGGCTCCATGCTCCTAAAGAAGGGTCATACAGACTTGAAACGTTAACTCTGTTTCTCTCTCCACAGATGCTGCCAGATCTGCTGAGTTTTTCCAGCATTTTCTATTTTTATTTCAGATTTCCAGCATCCACAGTATTTTGCTTTTATCCATGATCCTGATGCAGGATCAAAGAGTGAGACACATTGGTTAGCATGGGTGTACTAAGGACCGCTCTTGGTTAAATGTGAAGGCCCTTCACACATGCATGAGAGTGTTGGCCACCACTTGGATGGCCAGTGTGCTGTGCACTCATTGTCTGTCCGAAACCCCACCCACCTCCATCCCATTCCACTTGACCAATTGGTGGCAGCTTTGCCCATTAGACTGCATGCTGTGCTCTCAGCTCAGGTGCAGGCATTCTCCTAACCCACACTGCAAGGCAACACTGTTAGCCTGAACCATAATGCATACCGGGCCAAACCTCAATAAAGACATTGTAAGAGGTTGTAAGCATCTCCACCAATGGCGGCGCCATGGCCACCTTTCGCAAGGTGATTCTACAACTTGCCTAGTCAGCCAATTGCTCTGCTGCCCCATAAAACGTACATTATTTTGCTGTCTGTGCCTGAGGGGCGAAAATTTCTGGAGCATTTTGTGGCACTTTCATGCTTTTGCATTGCTTGAGTGGGCAGGAATGCTTCAAGAGGCCCAACTCCAATCATGTCAATAGAGCTGCTGCAGAACACTCTCAGCTGCAGAAGAATGCTCACTTTTGACAAGTTTATTGCCTCTTCCCTCTCCTACATCCTCTGCCTACCACCACTGTCCCACAACCCCTCAGCATGTGCTTGGGTAACTACATTGCTGTGTGTCTGGAGCCACAGGTAGGGCAGACTGGGTAAGGACAGCAGATTTCCCAAAGGGTTTTTAAGCACAATGTCACCATCACTGAGACTAGTTTTTACATTCCAGCTTTTATTAATTGCATTTAAATTCCACCAACTGCATGTGGGATTTGAACCCATGTCACCAAAGAACAGGCTTTTGGGTTATTAATCCAGTGACATTGCTACTACACCACCATCTTTCCTCCACAAGTAAGTGATCTGTAACATGGTGATATCACGTGTCATAGCCCACAACTTCAGCTGGTAGACAAATTTATTTTCATTATAGTTCAAGATTAAATAAAAGTAAAGTCACATTGTATGACTCTTCGACATGGTAACAAGTGAAGAAAATTATAGGAACAGGCTGTTCAAAGAGTATAGCCTGCCTGAAAGCTCCAAATGCAAGAGAAATACTGGCTTTATTTGTTCATTGTCAAGGCAATTTTACTTGTTTTGTGCCAAAATACTTACGTCCATCCATTTAAGTTTCTGTTCGCAGTGAGGCAAATTCACAGCAGAAATCTCCATACGTCATTATGTTAGATCTAAGCATTGAAGACTGCCGCTTACTTGTCTTTGTCAGCTCCACAAAGCTGTTTGACTGCTGCCACTGTAGCACTCTCAAGTCAGGTAACCTTGTCTTTACCTGGCTTAGTTAGATGCCCCCTGCTGTTTCACTCTCTCGTCAAGGAAGGCTTCCCTCACCAATCGCCAGATGCTGACAGCTGATGTTGAAAAGGTTGAAAGTTCCCTGGTTGTTGGGAACTTTTTAACTGTTGCTTTTCAGGGGTTGTGGTGACTTAGCTGTTGGTAAGAAGAAAATGTGCTGAGATACTGCCTCCTGAAAGGTTCTCGTGGTACCAACCTGAAATGCGACTGATCATAACTTGGCATTCAAGTTATGCTGTGCTTTATCTGTCTACATGAAAACAAATCTCCCAACGATTCCCAATTTATAACGAACACAAAACTTTTTGACCATGTGCACATGTCCCGAGTTTATGGGATGCTTTTTGCTCCCATTGTGCCATTAAGTTGGCCTGGATGGGGCATAACAAAATACAACATTGGGCGGAGATCAGTCTTAATACTTGAGAGGCAGGAAATGCATGTCTTAATCAGAGGAGCTACATTCAATATTGAAATTTATGCAGAAATGTCCTATTTGTCCATTCCAGATTTGTGGGGCACACAGTGCTAATCTGAACGGGCATTCAGGGATTGTGAAAAATTGGAAGTTTAATTTAAAGGGAACAGGAAAATGCCAGCAATGCTTTTTAGGCTGTTTCACTGTTGGATGTCAGCTTGGCTCTCTGATAGCACTCTTGCCTCTAAACCAGGAGGTAGTAAGTTGAAGTCCCACTATAGGGTTTAAAAACGTTATCGAGGCTGACAATTCAGTGCAGTACTGAATGAGTGCTGCGTGGTCAGAGGTGCCACTTTTCAGGCATTAAAATGAAGCCCTCCTTCAAGTGGATTGGAAGGATCCCATGACACAATTCAATGAAGAAACCAAGATTTTTACTTCAGTCAACACTGAAATAGGCAGACGAAATGGTCAATGCTGTGTGGAAAATGGTTTTTTTTATTCATTCACTGGATGTGCGCTTTGCTGGCTAGGCCAGCATTTATTACCCATCCCTAATTGCCCTTGGGAAGGTGATGGTGAGCTGCCTTCTTGAACCACTGCAGTCCATGTGGTGTAGGTACACCTACAGTGCTGTTAGGGAGGAGTTCCAGGATTTTGTCCCAGTGACAGTGAAGGAACAACGATATATTTCCAAGTCAGGATTGAGAGGCTTGGAGGGGAACTTCCAGGTGGTGGTGTTCCCATCTATCTGTTGCCCTTGTCCTTCTAGATGGTACCAGTCTTGGATTTGGAAGATGCTGTTGAAGGAGCCTTGGTGAATTCCTGCAGTGCATCTTGTAGATGGTACACACTGCTGCTACTGTGCGTCAGTGGTGGAGGGAGTGAATTTTGTGGATGTGGTACCAATCAAGCGGGCTGCTTTGTCCTGGACAGCGTCAAGCTTCTTGAGTGTTGTTGGAGCTGCACTCATCCAAGCAAATGGGGAGTATTCCATCACAGTCCTGACTTGTGCCTTGTAGATGGTGGGCAGGCTTTGGGGGGTCAGGAGATGGGTTACTCGCCGCAGAATTCCTTGTCTCTGACCTGCTCTTGTAACCACAGCATTTATATGGCTAGCCCAGTTCAGTTTCTGGTCAATGGTAACCCCCAGGAAGTTGATAATGGGGGATTCAGTGATGGTAATGCCATTGAACTTCAAGGGGTGATGGTTGGATTCTCTCTTGTTGGAGATGGTCATTGCCTGACACTTGTGTAGTGTGAATGTTACTTGCCACTTGTCAGGCCAAACCTGAATATTGTCCAGGTCTTGCTGCATTTGGACATGAAGTGCTTCAGTATCTGAGGAGTCGTGAATAGAGCTGAACATTGTGCAATCATCAGCGAGCATCCCCACTTCTGAGCTTATGATGGAAGGAGGATCATTGATGAAGCAGCTGAAGATGGTTGGGCTGAGGACACTACCCTGAGGAACTGTGTTTGCGTATATAACAACAGTGAATGTGCGTAAAAAGTATTTCGTTGCCAATGAAGCGCTTTGGGACACACTGAGTTTGTGTATGAATGCAAATTATTTTTTATTTAAATACCTGTTTTTCTTCATTCTCATTGTGTTTTTCTGTTGGCAAGCCTTTGTGACAACGAACATACGAACAAACAAACATACAAATTAGGAGCAGGAGTAGGCCATCTAGCTCCTCGAGCCTGCTCTGCCATTTAATAAGATTTGATTGTGGCCTCAAGTCCACATTCCGTTTACTCTCGATAACCTTTGACTTCCTTGTTAGTCAAGAATCTATCTGCCTTAAAATATTCAATGACCCTGCCTCTCCTGCTCTCTGGGGAAGAGAGTTCACAATTCACAATTCTCTGAGAGAAAAAATTTCTTCTCATCCCCATCTTAAATGGCAGACCCCTTATTTTTAAACTGCGTCCCATAGTTCTAGTCTGTCCCACAAGGGGAAAAATCCTTTCAGCATCCACCTGTCAAGTTCCCTCAGGATCTTCTATGTTTCAATAAGACCACCTCTCAATCTTCTAAACTCCAATGGATACAGGCACAGCCTGTCCAACCTTTCCTTGTAAGATAACCCCCCCACCACCCCCACATCCCAGTATCAGTTGAGTGAACCTTTTCTGAACAGCTTCTAACACATTTATGTCCTATCTTAAATAAAGAGACCAAAGCTGTACACAGTGATCTAGATATGGTCTCAGCAACACCCTGTAAAACTGTAGAAAAGCACATCCCACCCTTTTATATTTCATTTCTCTTTCAATAAATGACATTTATTCCATTTGTCTTCCTAATCACTTGCTATACCTGCATACTAACTTTTCCTGATTCATGCACCATGAATGATCCCTCTGTGCCTCAGAGTACTGTAATCTCTCTACATTTAAATAATATACTGTTTTTCTATTCTTCCTGCCAAAGTGGACAAATTCATATTTTCCCACATTATACTTCATCTGCCATATTTTTGCCCATTCACCATCACCCCTTTGCAGGCTCCTTATGTCCTCTTCACAACTTACTTTCCTATCTATTTTTGTGTCATCAGCAAATTTAGCAACCGTACATTTGATCCCTCCATCCAAGTCATTGATTTACATTGTAAGTATATGAGGCCCTAGCATTGACCCCTGTGCCACTCTACTCATCACATCTTGTCAACCCAAAAAATACCCATTCATGCCTACTCTCTGCTCCCTGTTAGCTAACCAATCCTCTATCCATGTTAATATGTTACCCCCTACACAATGAGCACTTATTTTGCGTAGTAACCTTTGATGCAGCACCTTGTCAAATGCCTTCTGGAAATCTAAGTACAGCACACCTACAGGTCCCCCTTTATCCACGTTGCTTTTTAATTCCTCAAAGAACTCCAATTAATTAGTCAAACATGATTTCCCTCTCACAAAACCATGTTGACTCTGCCTGATGGTGTTAAGATTTTATAAGTGCTCCTCTATAATCTCCTTAATAATGGATTCCAGCAACTTCCCTATGATAAATGTTAAGGTCACTGTAGTTTCTTACATTCTGTCCCCTTCCTTTCTTGAATAGAGGAGTCACATTTGCTATTTTCCAATTCAATGGGAACTTTCCAGAATCTAGGGAATTTAGGAAAATTAAAACCAATGTATCTATTATCTCAGTAGCCACTTCTTTTAAGACCCTAGGATGAAGTCCATTAGGTCCGGCGGACTTGTCAGCTTTTAGTTCTAATAATTTTCTCAGGACCCTTTCCCTGGTGATTATAATTGTTTTAAGTTCCTCCCTCCTTTCAGCCCCTGATGCACAATTATTTCTGAGATGTTATTTGCATCCTCTACAGTGAAGACAGATGCAAAATATCTGTTTAATTCATCCACCATTTCCTTATTTTCCATTATCAATTCCCCATCCTCACTCCATAGAGGCTCAACACTCACTTTGCTTACTCTTTTCCTTTTTATAAATACCTGTAGAAATTCTTACTCTAATTTCCCTGCCTTCATTAATCTTTTAGTCATTCTTTGCTGTTTTTTTATATTCTGCCCAATTTCTGACCTGCCACTCATCTTTGTGGAATTATACACTTCTGTTGAATTTACTGTTTCCCCCCCACCCACTCTATGTCTGCCACTAAAGGGTTTCCCAATGGGAATCCCCACATTGTAGATTTTCGGGTGGACCAGCTGAGGAATATCAAGCAAGTTAGGCCACACAGAGGCAATCTGCACCTCAACTGCTGGTGCCTTCACACCTGCATCTACAGACAGAGGTGAATGTGCCACTTTGGGGCAGATGACCAGGACCATGTCTGACGAACCAATAGCCTGATAGACCACGTCCCTCCATAAGCCCAACCTGTGGAGGAACTGCAGCTGACACAGCTTAGGACTGGCGGAGCTAGTGACAATCATGGTGGACTGTGGCTTTAATCCTGCCTTAACCCACCTTCCAGGAATGTATTAAATGACCTGTGGGGATGGTTCCATGGAAAACAGGGACCACCCTCACTGCCACATCTCTTGTCGCACCAGTTCCACCTCAGCAACTCTGCACCAAGGGCTCGGAGGCTGGTCTGCTCTGTCACTTACCTGTAGACTCATGTTTCATGTTTAGTATCCTCTTCCCTCAATTTTTCACTTCACTTTTTAGTCATATCTCTCTAACTCACTCTCTAATCAGCCTTGGCAAAGGTTGCAAATGGGTTATAATGCCTTTCAACCCTTTCCAAAGGCTCCAAGGTATTTTTGTCCCCTAGTCTGCCATTTCCCTTTAAATGTCTATATGCCTTTAAATGCCTTCCTCCTGGGTTTCATCTATGTGCATGGAGGGCTGAAGTTTACGTCCCGTGGGTGGGCGCACACCCGACCCGATCAGGTGTAAAACCGCATGCGAAGTCGTCAGGCGAGCATCCTGATATCACCGCGCACTCACGTGATATTTTGCTCAGTGGGCATGAGCAAAAGTCGAAAGTGCGCCCGCCGACAATTAAGAGGGCAAATAAACCCATTAACAGTGCAATTGTCTCCGATTTTTCACAGCTCATCCAACCTTACCGTTGCCGGTCAGGTGAATCGGCCAGGCGGCCTTTGAATTTTTCATCAAACCTTATCCAAGGGAGGGATAAAATTTCCGTTATAAAATAAAATAAAAATAAATATCTGTGGACAGTATTTTTATCAACTATATTTTCGGGTGATTGATTGTGATGTTATTTTGTAGCTTTTTAAAACTTTATTTTAGCTTTTTCAGGTCTGCAGCTCCCTGAGGCAGCTGTCTGCCTTCAGGGGCCTATCTCGCAGTGCTCACCCGTGCCCAGGGTGACGTCATCACTTGCCCTCTTTCTGCCCCCACGCCGGCAACACTGAGCTTTTCAGCACACGTTTCACGCTGGCAGGGTGTTAACTGGTCAGCCAGCGTGAAATCGTGGTTGGGGGCTGATCACGGTCGGGGGGCCTGATTCCCAACTGCTCCTGGGCATGCCAATCATGCGCGCCCGCCAAAGGTAAAATTCCCAGAGAATAGTACAACTGTTCTGGCTAGGTTTAAGCTTATATAACTGGTTAGTCATAGGTTTAGATATAGGTTTCTATCAGTTCTTAACCATTCGGTATCAAATTATGACTGTAGTTTAAAATTGTCCTCATATGTCCATGTGGCCAAATAGGTATATTTTTGTTTGTATAGGTGAAAATATAAAAAGCATGGAAAGGATTGTGTTATGTATCAGGTGTAGAAAGGCTGAGACCAGCTTAGTGTGGAATGAATAGTTGGAACTGGGCAGACTGCTTCATGAGTTACTGAATTAAATTTAGCATAGGTCCAATGTGGCTGTGGGATGAAACCAATGCTGTTGGCAGAGTGGTTGGATGTTTTTTGATCACAGGTGAAACTGCAACAAGCGCTGGAGGTTTGCTCTCACATAATGTGATGTTGCGCAATCTAGTGATCTATGTCTTTCAGCCAAGACATGTCACTAAGTCCTTTGGTGGAAGTTGTTTCAAGGAAGGACTAGTTAGGCAGAACACTAAATACTCCATAAAGGAAATCATGAGAAGCAAAGCTTTGTCAATTCCCCGTGACTCAGTAAAGACAATCTGTCATTGCTTGAAAATCACATTTGTGTTACTTTGTCATCTTAACTTCTTATCAAAGGTACAATAAAATGTATGGTGTCAATGCGATGCAGGCACATCTTGTTGTGTTTACATGTGAACCATAAGCTGTAGTCTTAAGTAGGATTTATGACTTATCGAGCAGGACGTAATTGGCCCTCTAAATGGGTCATGTAACTTGGTCACAAAATGGGTCCTGAAAAACCTTACAGAGAGTAACAGGCAAGTGGTCAGATGGTAAGGAGCAAGGAGCAGGGCAGTGTAGAGTCTCAATCAAGGTTCTCTTGTAGGTTAATTAATCTTATGAAGGAGAATTCCCATATCTCATCATCTTTGAATTTAAATCTACAATCGAGCTTGCCTGGGAATTGTAGAGCAGACTGAAGAACAAAAAAATGATTTTAGAACTTAACTGCTCCTGTGTAACAAGCAGTTATCATGTAAACTCAAAGTTTGTTGATACTGACAGATAATTTAAAAATGAGGGAGACATAGTTACAAAACAAAAGCACCTGTAACTATAACTTGTTTTCAGCAAAAATATTCACGGTCTCACTGAGCCTCCTACTAAGTGTTTCTAATCTTCAAAGGGCGAGCAATTGCTCCTGGCTCATTTGAAAGATTAAATCCGCTTCACTCCAGGCTCTGGGAGACTAAGGTTCTTTTTCCTGTTTTAATCAATGCATGATAACAAATATGTTGTATTTGCCAAATTCTGGCACTCAAAAGCTGCTGGTGCTGTCTTATAGTCATTGCCACAATGTCATGGTTTTACATTGTGCTGTTGCCATGCAACTATTGGCTGGGGTCCTGCACTGATTTAAGACCCTATGAATTACAGGACTCCATGACAATTACTTCAGATGAGGAACACTCTCTACTCTGTGGCAAATCAAGAGTAAGCTTGAAACCACAGCTTCAGTTGACACATACGGTAATTGTTGGTTCTGCTCTACTTTATGTTTACAACACTTAAACTGCCTACAGAAATCATCCTCAATTCTTTCCTATTATGAGGTACTCGTTAGATCTGAAGATTTTAGTGGGCAAGCAGTTAAAATTATATCTCGTTGTGTAAGGTATCTGAGAGAAAGTGACAGAATATTTCTATTGCAGCAAATGATTGGAGGGATGTGTGTGTGTCTGAGTGCATGTGTGTGTGTGTGTCTGTGTGTGAGAGAGTGTGTGTGTATGAGTGTGAATGATTGTGTGTGTGAGAGAGTGTGAGTGTGTGTGTGTGTGTGTGTGAGTGCATGAGAGTGTGTGTGAGAGTGAGTGTGTGTGAGTGTGAGTGTGTGTGTGTGTGAGAGAGTGTGTGAGTGTGAATGTGTGTGTGTGAGTGAGTGTGTGTGTGTGTGAATGTGTGTGTGTGAGTGTGTGAGGGTGGAATTGTTCCACATTTGCACTAAGTGTAGTAGTGGGCAGGTAAAAAGACATTGGGCAGAATTTAGCCCTTGATGGGCAGGTGGGCCCCACCAGCTCGGCGGCGGGCGGGCAGCTGAACTCTGTCCCCAAAACGGGCCCCGCCGCCATTCTGAGTGGGCAGATCAATTAAGGCCCGCCCAGCGGGCTGCCCGACGGGAAGAGCTATGCGTTCCTGTGCGGTGGGGGGAGGGATTCCCCAACTGTCAGAGTGCGCTCTTTCGCACATGCCAGCGAAAGAGCGCACAGCTCCCTGAGACTAAGTGCTGTCTCAGGGAGATCACTGAAAATTTAATAAACCTAAAACATAGCAAAATAAAAAAAATATTAACATGTCCCCCTCATGTGATAATGTAACATGAGATGAGACATGTTAATAAATATTACATAAAGTTTATTAAAGTTTTTAAAAACAGACAAGAAATCTTATCCCGCCAGTGGATGAGGTTTCATGTTTTTTCTGAAGCCCACTGGGGCTCCTGGCCTGCCCGCCAGCCTTAAGGTTGGACGGGCAGGGCCTTTAATTGGGTTAATTATTCTGTCAATGGCCTCAATTGGAGGTTCCTCCCGATGTCATCCCACGTCATTTTCGCGTCAGCGAGCGGGCCCCGCCCCCAACTCGCCGATGGAAAAATTCTGGCCATTTTATCCGTCGGCTGTGATGGCAGCTTTTCATGCTGCATCGCACCAAACCTTCCACATTACTTATACATTCCCAGGGTGCAAGCCAGCTCAAGGGACATCACCACTCACTCTCACACACACACCCTCACATGTCCATCTGGCCTCATCTCCTCTGGAGACTGCCTCCTCAGCCCTCACTATCTTGAAGCCACTTGCACAGATCAACATGTGCCCCAACACACACCATGGGATATCCTCCTTCCCTAGTACAGCTCTCGTCCTGCAGCCTCCCCCCTTCCCTGAGGCCACTTCTTCCCCTTCCCCAAGCAAGACCTTGCCCTGCAGCCACTGAAAAGCCACCCCCATATGGCTGATCTGGTAGGTAGAGACCTACCTGTGAGCTCCCCTAAAAATGATGTGGTGCTACCTGTGAAGTCTGGTGCTGATGACTGTGAGTGCTGACCGAAGCAAGGTCGGCAAACAAATCTTGAAATCACGAGTAAAGTGCAGCTCACCAGGTGCACGCCTTATATATGCTGTTGTGAAACATGAGCACTGCCACTCATGTGCAAAGTTCGTGCTCGCCCTCCTCCCCCGCCCACTGAGCGCTGCTGCTCACGTTTCATACAGGGCGGGCTTTGATTGGACGGTCAGCGTGGAATCACGGTCCAGCCCCGATCGCAGGTGGCAGGTGGCTTCCTGGCTGCCCCCGCCTGCCCCCACCAAGCACAAATGACAAGGGCAAAATTCTGCTCCTCAATTCAAAGTGCTTCTTGTATTCGTAACCTTAAGATTCACCAACTCCAAACCAATCAAGAAATTTCAAATATCCCACAAAGAGCCCCCAATTTGTTATGATGTGGCAGCTGATGTGTGCCAGGCAGATCAACTCCATGAGGGACACTAGATCATGCTATCACAACAGTTTTGCTATTTGTATTTATTTCGAGATGTGTGCATTGAATTCAGAAGTAATAAGTCCACCAAGACTTTTAGAGATTTGTTTTAAAAGTTAAATTAAAATATTATTTAAAAAAAGAGAAGATTTCAAGCACATACATAGAACTACAAATTACTACTATAATAACTCCTAAGTGCCCTAATTACCCTGACTCCCAGTTACACCTCCTTTAAAACAATGGCTGGCATGTTTTCCCACCGATGTGGGCGGACGATCCAGCGGGGGTGGGGGGGGGGGGACGAGTCCGGCGGGCTGGCCTTATCATGATATGTTGATGTATTACAATGAGGTTCCGACGTCCAATGGCAGGGAACGTAGCCTGCCATCGGTGGGCCGAGCAGACGATCGCAAACTGGTTTCATGATTTTGTGAAACCGATTTTTGACCTTCTCGCCATATTGTCTGCTCACCCCACTGAATACGCCCGACACCGGTGGTCATGGAGAACCCCTCGCTGTGCCTGTAAGTTTATTTTTTATTCATTCATGGGATGTGGGCGTCACTGGCTAGGCCAACATTTATTGCCCATCCCTAATTGCCCTTGTTCAAAGGACATTTAAAAGTCAACCAAATTACTGTGGGCTTGGAGTCACATGTAGGCCAGACCAGGTAAGGACGGCAGATTTCCTTCACTAAAAGATATTAGTGAACCAGATGGGTTTTTACAACAATCGGCAATGGTCATCATTAGACTTTTAATGCTAGGTTTTTATTGGGTTTGAACTGTGTGCGTGCATGTGTCATGAAGGAATAATATTTTTCTGGTTTATTGTAAAGTAGGTTTATGGGGGCTGTGTTGTTCTGTCGGTTTGTGCATGATTTAATTACAATTTGTAGCCAAGGAGACTGCAAGTAGAAGTTATCTAAAGAAGTAAAGTGTTGAAGTGTCTTTAAAATGCTAAGTAGGTAAATATGGTTGGGGTCTTAGCATGCAAGGTGTGAAGGGAATTTGCATTTTTAGATAGATGAAGGGGGATTTGAATTTCAAAGAGGTTAATGAGAATATTGGCAACATGAAAAGAATTATATTACGAGAAAGGTAAAGTTCCAAAGACATATGGAAACAATGGAATTTACATATTAAAAGAAAGAACCATATATAAAGAAGAACGAGTTTATGGGGAGAATTTTATTGCCTTTGGGGGGGTGGACGTGGCCACCGCCATTTTACGTGGGCGGGTCAATTAAGGCACGCCAAGCGTGATGCGAGCTTGGAAGCGCTGAGCGTTCCCTGTGTAGGTCGGTGGAGGGGGGGTGGTGGTGGGGGTGTGCCTGAGTCGGGGAGTGCGATCTTTCGCACATGTGAAAGAGCGCAGAAATCTCCCTGAGGCACCTCTGTGTCTCAGGGAGATTACTTTCACTTATAAAACATTGAGTAAAGGTAAAAAAAAATTTAAGGACATGTCCCCTCCTGTGAAACTGTCACATGAGCTGGGACATGTCCATTAATTTCATCAAAAATTTTTCAAACACTTTAAAAATGTTCACGAAACCTCATCCCGCCAGTGGATGAGGTTCCATGAAAAATGCGAAGGCCGCCTGGGCTCTTCACCTATCCGCCAACCTTAAGGATGGACGGGCAGCTCAGCTAATTGCTTTATTGGCTTTTTAAATGGCCTTAATAGGCCTTTGACAGTTCGGCGGGCGTGCAGTCGGGTCGGCTGTGCGCCCGCCGGATTGATAATCTAAATGACGCGCGATGACGTCGGTACGCACGCCCAATGTCACTGCGTATTAATTTACGCCTCAGTGAGCAGGGGCCGGGCCCGCTCGCCAAGGTGTAAAATGACGCAGGGTGATGCTGGGCGTGCGTCCCGATGTCACTGAGCGCCATTTAGATTTTCAGTTCGGTGGATGTGCAGTTGACTCGACTGCGCGCCCGCTGAACTGTCAAAAGCCTATTAAGGCCATTTAACTAACAATTAAAATAATTAATGGAGCTGCCCGTCCAACCTTAAGGTTGGCGGGTGGGCGAAGAGCCCAGGCGGCCTTCGCATTTCTCATGGAACCTCATCCATGGGTGGGATGAAGTTTCATGAATGATTTTAAATATTCTCAAAAATATTTATTGAAATTTAGGTGCATGTCCCAGCTCGTGTGACAGGTTCACATGATTATTTTTTGTCATAAAAAATTTTTCAACACTTTATTGAACTGTTAAAACTTAAAAGTAATCTGCCTCAGGGAGGTTTCTGTGCGCTTTCACGCACATGTGAAAGAGCGCACTCCCGACTCCGCACTCCCGACTCAGGGAACCCCCCCACCCAACCCGCCCGCACAAGGAGTGCACAGCCTTAATTGGCCCACCCACGTAAAATGGTGGCGCGATCGGGGGCGCTGATTGGGTCTGCGCCCGTCCGTGCCTGTCCCCCAACAACTCCCCCAACAGGGGGAAAATTCTATTCTATGTGTCAGGAGAAAGCATTGTGAGATTTAACAGAAGTGTGTGAAGTAGCCTTGATGTAGCCTCCAGCATTTGTGCATAAGTCTGATGCCTACAGAAACTGGAGCTGACGAAAAGTCATTTGGAATTCCACTATCCAGGCTTTTGTGTTAATTTGCTGAATTTGTTTAAAATCTATAAAGCTATTTTTGGACCATTGCTTTAAAGGGGGTGTAACTGGAAGTCAGGTTAATTATGGATTTTAGGAGTTTTTATAGCAGTAATTTGCAGTTCTATGTATGTGCTTGAAATCTTCTCTTCTGGTAGTAAATATTTTAATTCAGCTTTTAAAAAAAATATCTAAAAGTCTTGGTGGACTTATCACTTCTAAATTCAATGCACACATCTCGAAATAAATACAAATAGCAAAACTGTTGTGATAGCATGACCTAGTGTCCCTCATGGATTTGATCTGCCTGGCACACATCAGCTGCTGCATCATAATAAATTGGGGTCTCTTTGTGGGATATTTGAAATTCCTTGATTGGTTTGGAGTTGGTTTCGAGGTTACGAGTGCAAGAAGCACTTTGAATTGAGTGCCAGAATTTTGCCCTTCTCAGGTGGGCTTGGTGGGGGCAGGTGAGGGTGGAAGGGAAGCCACCTGCCACCTGCGATCGGGGCTGGTCCGCGATTTCATGCTGGCCCGCCAATCAAAGCCCGCCCTGTGTGAAACGTGAGTGGCAGCGCTCAGTGGGTGGGGGACAAGGGCGAGTGCAAACTCTGCACATGCATGGAAGTGCATGTTTGAAAATCTCCCTGAGGCACAGAGCTGCCTCAGGGAGATGAACAGTTTTCAAAAAAAAAAAGATTTTTAAAGTGTTATAAAACATGTCCCCTCATGTCACTCTGTCACATCAGCAGGGACATGTTATAAGTGAAATGTAAAATATTTTATTTTATTTTTATTTGCTGTTGGAAACCTTATCCCGCCCATCGATTGAGGTTTCCTAAAAAGCGCAAGGCCGCTTGGCCTTTTCGCCTGCCCACCAACTGTAAGGTTGGTTGGGCTGTGAAAAATTTAAGTTAATTATCTTTTTAATAGCCTTAATAAGCTTTTTAATTGTTGGCTGGTGCACTGCCGATTCCTATGCGTGCCTCCCAAATGAAATATCGCACGACTGTGCATTGAAGTCGGGACGCTCGCCCAACGTCAACATGTCAACGTCAACAACGTCATACTCCAGCGGGTCAGGCATGCGCCCGCCCGCTGAGGTAAAAATTCTGCCCCAGGAGTTGGTGTGAGGGATTTTAAAGTGGCGAGACTGCAAAAATGGCTGTATCCATTGCTAAAACATTTTTGGAAGTAGAAGATATAATTCTGATTGTGTTACAAAAGGTATCTAAGGGTAACTTAACAGAGTTGGTGGATAAGTTGCAATTGAGGTTACATGTAGGGGAAAAGAAAGCAGACATAACTGAAGTGATAGCACAGCACTTGATGTTGGAAGTGATGCCAGACACTAGTGAGTCGCAGCTGGAAGTAATGACACTTCAGTTACAATTAAAGAAGCTTGAAATTGAACAAGTAATGGAAATGAAACAAAAACTTGAACGAGAGGCAGCAGAAAAAGAAAGGGCAGAAAGAGAAAAAGAGAGAGTATTTCATAAAGAAATGGAAATGTGAAACTTGATCTCCAGAGGGAAAGTTAGCAATGGAGGAGAGGGAGAAGGAAAGAGACAGAGAGTGCCAACTTAAAAAGCTGGATTTTAAAAAGAGATCTTGGTTGCTGAGGAAAGTTTTGATGATGAAGAAACCTTCAACCTAAAACCCAGTGTGGAGGTGTCCAAATTTGTGCAAACTCTTCCAAAGTTTGAAGAAAGTGAGGTGGATGCATTCTTTATTTCATTTGAGAAGATAACTAATTAGATGAAATGGCTACAAGAAAACTGGACTTTACTTTTACAGTTTAGGTTGGTGGGTAGAACTCATGAGATTTATGCTTCACTGTCAGAAGAAATGTCGGTGAATTATGATGCAGTAAAAAAGGCTATTCTGAGTGCATATGAGTTGGTTCCTGAGGCATACAGGCAGGAATTTAGGAATATAAGGAAACAGCCTGGAAAAACTTATATTGAGTTTGAGAGAGTAAAACAAAATAATTTTGACTAGTGGATACGGGCATTAAAGGTAGAGGCAACATATGCAGCTCTTGGAGAAGTAATTCTTTTGGAAGAATTTAAATATTCAACTCCTTCAGTAGTGAGAACTCACATGGAGGAACAAAGGGTGAGACAAGCAGCAGAGATAGCTGACGATTTTGAGTTAGTTCATGGATCTAAACTTATTTTTGTCACTCTTTTAAATCAGAGAAGGATAGAAAGTGGGAAGGTGAAAGGAAGGTGGGTAGTTAGGGAAGAGAACCAGTAGATGGAAATTCCCATGAAGTTTTTTCTCAGACTTAAAAGGAAGGTGCTGAGGGTAGAAGTGGCACTTGAAAATTGAGATGTTTTTGTTGTAGTAAAGTTGGACACATGAAGTCAATGTGTTGGAAGTTATGGGGAAAATCTGTTGCAATTATTCGGATGGTGAAAATTTCTGGAATTAGAAGTTCTGTGGGTTCTGAGGTTCAGGCACAGGAACAATCAATGGTTTGTGTGCAGGTAAAGCAGGAAGAATCAGTGATAGGGAAAGATGTAGGAATGTGTTCACAATTTACCCAAAGGAGTTCTAAGGAATAGGTTGCAGAATGTTTAAAGATTTTGTATGTGAAGGGGAAGTCTTTCCATGCGCACAGGATGGAGCTGGTAAAGAGATTGAAATTTTAAGAGACACAGGGGCTAGTCAATCCTTAATGTTATGGGATAGCTATATTTGTTGTGCAGGGGGAATATTGCAGGAACAGGTAATAAATAAGTGGTGTTCATGGAGATGCTAAACCTATTCTACCGTGGCGGGTAAATTTAAGGAGAAAGTGGAAAACAGGTGAGGTGATTGTTGGAATAGTGGAAAAATTGCCCATTGCAGAGGTTCAATTTATTTTAGGTAATGATATAGTTGGGTCACAGATGTGGGTGATGACTATGGTAGTTGAGCAGCCTGTAGAGGTGTTTTTAACAGAACCATTGCAGAAAGAGCATTCTGGGTAGTTTCCAGATTGTGTGGTAATGAGATCACAAGCTCACAGGTTGAAACAGGAAGTAGAGGAAGCTAAAAGGCAGGGAGAATGTGTTGAAGTTCAATTAGCTGACACCGTCTTTGAGAAGATTTCAGGAAGAAAGAATGGAAGAGAATGCAGCCGAGGTGTTTAGCTCAAGGCAGTTGGTAGAGTTGCAGCAAAAGGATCCACGAATAAAACAGTTATATCAGACAGCGTACTCAGAAACAGAGACAGTGTATTCCAGAATGTTATTACCTTAAGGGTAATGTATTAATGAGAAAGTGGTGACTGTATCAGGTTTCAGCAGATGAAAAATGGATGAAAGTTATCCCATCTGGATATAGGAATGAGATACTGGCCTGAATTTTCAGCTCAGCGGACAGACGTGATCAGCGGGTCCAGGATCAGACGGGTTGACCGCGATCGCCCCCCTACCACGATTTCATGCTGGTTGGCCAATTAACGGCCGGCCAGTGTGAAACGCGTGCTGAAAAGCTCAGCACTGCCGGGGTGGGGGTGGGAAGAAGGTGGGCGATAATGTCAATGCGGGCGCAGGCAAGCGCTGAGAGAAAGCTCCCTGAAGGCAGAGAGCTGCCTCAGGAACCAGACCCAAAAACCGTCAAATAAAGTTCCAAAAAGCCGGAAAAAATGTCTAAGCATCAGAATCAGGCACTTGAAAATACTGATGATAAAAATGCTCTCCACAGATTTTTATTTTTATTTGATCTCATAATGGAAACCTCATGCCACCCTTGGATGAGGTTTCATGAAAAATGTAAAGGCCGCCTGGCCGATTCGCCCGTCCACTAACTGTAAGGTTGGACAAACTGTGAAAAATTGGAGTCAATTGCTCTGTTAATTGTCTTAATTGTCCTCTTAGTTGTTGGTGGGCATGCTTCTGATTTTGCGTGTGCCCACCGGTGACATTGGGACGCTCACCCGACTTCATCTCGTGCAATTTCACATCTGATTGCTGATGCCGTCTGATCTGCGTAAAAGTCTGCCCACTGAGAACAGCTCATGGGCAAAATTTTGCCCTCATCGGGCGGGCTTGGCGGGGGGGGTGGGCGGGAGTGATCGGGAAGCAGACTGCCATCTGTGATCGGGGCCGGCCCACAATTTCATGCTGGTGGGCCAATTAAGGCCCACCCAGCATGAAACGCATACAGCAGTGCTCAGCGCTGTCTGTGTGGTGGGGGGGGGAGGGGGTTAGGAGGGCGAGCATGAACTTTGCACAAATGTTCCCTGAGGCACAGTGCTGCCTCAGGGTGATGAACAGTTTTGAAAATAAAAGATAAAGAATTTTAAGGTGCTAAAAAAATGTTCCCTCATGTGACAGAGTCACATGAGCTGAGCAGGGACATGTTAGAAATTTTTTTTTAATGATGGATCGAAACCTCAGCCTGTCTCTGGATGTAGTTTCTCAAAAAATGCAAAGGCAGCCTGGCCTTTCCGCCTGCCTGCCAATGCTAAGGTTGGATGGGCAGTGAAAAATTTAAATCAATTGGATTGTTAATGGCCTTAATAGGCCTTTTAATTGTCAGTGGGCACGCTGCAAACTCCCGCGTGCACCCGCCGACCGAAATATCGTACGAGTGCGCGGTGACGCTGGGATGCTCGCCTGACATCATCGGGCATCGTTTTACGCTCAAGTGGGTCGGGCACGTGCCCGATGAAATTCCAATAGAAGGACATTTAGGAATTAGAAAGACACAGGCAAAAATACAAAAACATTTTTATTGGCCTAGGTTGCATAGAGATGTAGTCAAATTCTGTAGAACATCTCACACATGTCAGGTGATAGGGAAACCACGAGCAGTGATTAAGCCGGCACCTTTAATTCTAATTCAAGCATTTGAGGAACCTTTTTCTAGGGTTATGATTGATTGTGTAGGACCCCTCTCTAAGGCTAAAAGTGGAAATCAGTACTTGCTGACAATAATAGATGTGTCTACAAGGTTTCATGAAGTGATACCTTTGAGAAATATTTCAGCAAAGAGAATTATGGGAGAGTTGACTAAAGCTTTTACAAGATATGGTTTACCGAAAGAAATACAATCAGATCAGGGTTCAAATTTCATGTCACAGCTGTTTAAGAAAGTAATGAACAATTTGGGGCTAAAACAGTTTAAGTCAACAGCTTACCATCCTGAATCACAAGAGGTTTTGGAAAGATGGCATCAAACTTTAAAAACCACGATGAAGGCATATACTCATGACTAGCCACAGGATTGGGATAGGGGGATTCCATTCTTGTTATTTGCTATTAGAGCTGATCCTAATGCATCAACTGGATTTAGTCCATTTTGAATTAGTCTATGGTCATGAGGTAAGGGGACCACTGAAATTGATTCATGAGAAATTAATGGGTTAAATTCAATACTACTCCCCTGGATTAAGTTTCAAACTTCAGAGAAAGATTGGAAAGAGCATGTGAGTTAGCTAGGGAACATTTAAAGATATCACAGCAAGTGATGAAAGTGAAGGTAGATTGGAGAGCCACAGCTTGTAGTTTAGTTGCTGGGAACAAAGTGTTAAACTGGTGATGAACTTGGCTAAAAGTGAATTTGCAAAAGCACAAGTTACATATCTAGGCCATACCATTGGACATGGTAAGGTGGCTCTGAGAGTTGTGAAAGTCAAAGCTATCTTGGATTTCCTCATGCCGACAACAAAATGAGAAGTTTTGAGATTTATGGGCATGAGTGGGTTTTACCAGAAATTTGTACCAAATTTTAGCAATGTGGTTGTGCCATTGACTGAACTATTAATAAAGAACAAGAAATTTCAATGGACACAGGAGTGGCAGAAGGCATTTGACAGTTTAAATACTGTATTGACTATGACACCAGTTTTGGCAGTACCCGATTATGTCAAGCAATTTAAGTTGGCAGCTGACGTGAGTGATATGGGCATTGGGGCTGTACTGTTGCAAAAAGATGAAACTGGATTTGACAAACCGATAGGGTACTTTTCACAAATTTGAATGTACAACAGGGAAAATATTCAATGATCGAAAAGGAAACTCTGTGTCTGGTGTTAGCATTGCAGCATTTCAAGGTTTATGTTGCAAACTATTTGTCAGAAACAATTGTTTATACAAACCACAATCCTTTAAAATTTCTGGACAGGTTTAAAGACCGAAGTGCAAGGCTGTTCAGATGGAGTTTATTTCTGCAAACATTTGGTCTCCAGATTATACACGTGGCTGGATGAGAAAATCTAATTTCAGGTGCATTATTGAGAGTTTAAAGCTCAAAGGGAAATTGGACATTTAAAACATGGACATGGACTGAAATGCCCTCTGTTGAATCCAAGGATTTGTATATATATACATATTGCTATGTTAATGCGTGCATCTGGTAATGAAATAGTGTGAGTACATAGTAGGTAGTGAAAGATGGGTTAAGAAAATGAAGCTGTCTTTTTAAATTATGATGGTTCATTTTGTCATAAGGAGGGATGTGTCATGAATGCATTATAATTTTCATAAAACTTTTCTGGTTTATTGTAAAGTAGGTTTATGGGGGGGTTGTGTTTTTCTGCCTTTGTGTGTGTGATTTAATTACATTTTGTAGCCAAGCTGACTGCAAGTTGAAGTTATCAAAAGAGGTAAGGTGTAGGAGTGTCTTTAAAATGCTAAGTAGGTCAACATGGCTGGGGCCATAGCATATAAGGTGCAAAGGGAATTTGCATTTTTAGATAGATGAAGGGAGGTTTGAATTTTCAAGAGGTTAATGAAGATATTGGCAACATGAAAAGATTTATATTATGAGACAGCTAAAGTTCTAAAGGCATATGGAAACATTGGAATTTGCATATTAAAAAGAGAGAAACATATATAAAGGAGAATGAGGCTATGTGTCAGGAGAAGGCATTGTGAGATCTAACAGAAGTGTGTGAAGTAGCCTCAATGAAGCCTCCAGCATTTGTGCAAAGTCTGCTGTCTACAGAAACTGGAGCTGAAGAAAAGTCATTTGGAATTCCACTGTCCAGGGTATTATGTTAATTTGCTGGATCTGTTAAAAATCTATTTTTGGACTGTTGCTTTGAGGGGGGTGTAACTGCAAGTCTGGTTAATTAGGGATTTTAGGAGTTATTTCAGTAGTAATTTGTAGTTCTATGTATGTGCTTGAAATCTTCTCTTTTGTTAATAAATATTTTAATTTAGCTTTTAAAAAAATCTCTAAAAGCCTCGGTGGACTTATTACTTCTGAATTCAATGCACACATCTCGAAATAAATACAAATAGCAAAACTGTTGTGATAGCATGATCTAGTGTCCCTCATGGAGTTGATCTGCCTGGCACACATCAGCTGCCACATCATAACAAATTGGGGGCTCTTTGTAGGATATTTGAAATTCCTTAATTGGTTTGGAGTTGGTGAATCTTAAGGTTACGAATACAAGAAGCACTTTGAATTGAGGGGCAGAATTTTGCCCTTGTCAGGTGTGCTTGGTGGGGGCAGGCGGGGGCAGCCGGGAAGCCACCTGCCACCTGCGATCGGGGCTGGACCGCGATTCCACGCTGACCATCCAATCAAAATGAAACGTGAGCAGCAGCGCTCAGTGGGCGGGGAAGGAGGGCGAGCATGAACTTTGCACATGCATGGAAGTGCTCATGTTTCACAACAACATATATAAGGCTGGTGTAACTGCAAGTGAGGTTAATTTGGGATTTTAGGAGATATTATAGTAGTAATTTGTACTCCTATGTATGTGCTTGAAATCTTCTCTTTTGTTAAATATTTTAATTTAGTTTTTAAAAAAATTCTCTAAAAGTCTTGGTAGACTTATTACTTCTGAATTCAGTGCAAGTACCTTGAAATAAATACAAATTGCAAAACTGTTATGATAGCGCGACCATGTTTCCCTCGTGGATATGATCTGCCTGGCACACATCATCTGCAACGTCATAACAGTGTGTGAGTTTGAGTGTGTGTGTGTGTGAGTGTAAATGTGTGAGTGTGTGAGTGTGTGTGTAAGTGCTTGCGTGTGTAAGTGTTTGTGTGAGTTGTGACTGTGACTGTGAATGTGTGTGGGTTGTGAGTGTGTGTGTGCCTAAGCATTTGTGTGCGCATGTGTATGTGTGTGTGTGTGTATCTGTGTATGTGTGTGTGTATTTGGATGTGTGAATGTGTGTGTGAGTATTTGTGTGTGCGTTTATGTGCGTACGTGGTATGTTAGTGTGAATGTGAGAGTGTGTGTGAGTGTGAGAGTGTGTGTGAGTCTGTTTGTGTCTGTGTGTGGATTTGTGTGTGTGTGTGGTGTGTTTGTGTGTGTGCGTTTGAGTATGTGTGTGTGTATTTGGGTGTGTGAGTGTGAGAGTGTGTGTGTGAGTGAGTCTGTGTGTGTGTGAGTCTGTGTATGTAATATGTGTGTGCGTAGTGTGAGTGTGTGTGTTTGGGTGTGTGTGTGGTATTTGCGTGTGAGTGTTTGTGTGTGAGTTTCATGTGTGTGTGTGTGGGTGTGGGTGTTTGTGTGTATGTGTGTGTGAGTGTGTATGTGTGTCTGAATGCATTTGTGTGTGTGTGGATGTGTGATTATTGCCTGAATTTTCAGCTTGGTGAGCAGGCGTGATCGGCGGGCCCGGGAGCAGTTGGGAAAGGGACCGCCGACCGCGATCGGCACCCCCGAAAAAAAGGTCCAAGCATCACAATCAGGCACCTGAACATTTGGATTATAAAAATGCTGTCCACAGATTTCTATTTTTATTTTATTTAATAACAGAAACCTTATCCCGCCCTTAGATGAGGTTGCTGAAAACTGTAAAGGCCTCCTGTCCGAATTCGCCCGTCCGCCAAAGGTAAGCTTGGATGAGCTATGTAAAATGACAGACAATTGCACCGTTAATGGGCTTAATTGTCGATGGGTGCACTTCCAACTTTTGTGCCCACCTGCTGACCAAAATATTGTGCTCGCCTGATGTCATCTCGCGTGATTTCATCTCGCGTGATTTCATGCCGGATTGGGTCGGGCGCTTGCCCACCCAATCAACATAAATTTCAGCCCTAAGTGTGTGTGCGAATGTTTGGGCTGAATTTTGCCCTCGTTGGGTGTGCGCGATGGGCAGTCCCGGGAGCAGCTGTGAAACCGGCTGTCGCCCGCGATCGGGCACTGACCACAATTTCACGCTGGTGAGCCAATTAAGGCCCACCCAGCGTGAAATGCGGCTTGTCGCTGGCCAGTAAGGGCCGAGCGGGGGCAGGGGTCTGTTTAAAAACGGCCTAGGCAGCCCCAGAAAGGCTGACAGGGAAGGGAGTCTGGCTGCCGTTTGGCCAATGCACTTGCGTACGGCAGCAAACGCCAGACGGGAGGGCAGGTCAGGTGGGCACTCTGACCCCCACTTTTCCGATGAGTGGCTTGCTGCCCTCCTGGAGGAGGTGGCTGCCAGGAGGGACATCCTTGTCCCCAGAAATGGGAGGAGGAGGCGACCACACCTCACCAAGAGGGCATAGGAGGAGGTGGCTGCCCGGGTGAGCAGCCATGATGTGGTCCGGCGCACGTTGGCGCAGTGCCAGAAGCGCTTCAATGACCTGCTGCGCTCAGGAAGCGTGAGTATGTGTTGGCATGGGTCAGTGTGCAGAAGGGTTAAGATGTGGCCACCCCCCCCATCGACCTCAGGGGCGCTGGAGTCTGAGTGTCAACTGTCAATCACGCTGTAAGGGATGAGCCCTGGCTGCTTGGACTGAGTGACCTGTGGCTCGAGGGCCACAACTCGGATGTGCCCTGTGAGGTGTATCAGCTGGGGTTGGCCAGGCTGCAATGGCGCTGCAGGTAGAGAGTGGACTAATCAATGCTCCTCTGTCCTTTCAGGAGAAGACGAGCTACAACCAAGCAGAGAGGTCACGTACAGGCAGAGACTCACTCAACCTGCTGCTGCTCTCCCAGTTTGAGCAGGATGCCCTAGAACTGGAGAGCCAGCACACTCCCCATGCAACCGGCCGTGGAGAGGTGGGGGTGCCAGATGAAGGTAAGAGTGCAGTGCACAGAGGTGAGACTCTCTGATTGTGCAACCATTCTAGTGTGGCCTCCTCATTGATGTGAGCCTTGAATCTGGAGGCCCCATTGATCATTCGAAGACAATGGCACCATGATGCAGGTCTCCATTGTCTCGCCACGGTGCCTGGCATGCACAGTAACAGTGTGATGACTTTAACTAATGACATGTCCTTCTTCTCTCTTTTAGGTTCACCAGCAGGTGTCCGATCTGCAGACCCCGAAGGCCCTCCCCTGACGCCAGAGACCCACTGGGCGTCACTTTTACCTGCATCACACCCGTTCTCTGAAGCAGGCACCAACACAGATACCAGCACCTGGGTGGGCATTAGATCGGCAACTAGTATCTCAGTGCACATTGGTGAAGGCACTTCACACTCATTTGAGGAGCAGGCAGAGGCAGAGCGTGCCCAGGGCACTATCTGTTGGAGGACTGCTGAGGACCAGGATGATGCTGAGTCGAAGGCTGTTGATGAGAGTCGTCCATTAGAATAAAAGAACATAAGAACTTAAGAACATAAGAATTAAGAGCAGGAGTAGGCAATTCAGTCCCTCGAGCCTGCAACGCCATTCAATACGATCATGGCTGATCTCATTTCGGCCTCAACTCCAATTTCCCGCCCTCTCTCCATAACCTTTCAACCCATTACTAATTAAAAACCTGCCTATCTCCTCCTTAAATTTAGTCTGCATCCCAGCATCCACTGCACTCTGAGGTAGTGAATTCTACAGATTCACGACCCTTCGAGAAAAGTAATTTCTCCTAATCTCTGATTTAAATCTACCACCCCTTAGCCTAAAACTTTGGCCTCTTGTTCTAGAATGCCCCATTTCATGCACAGGGACACCCAGATCCCTCTGCACTGAAGCATTCTGAAGTTTCTCTCCATTTAAATAATAAGTTGCCTTTTTATTCTTCCGACCGAAATGGATAACCTCACACTTATCCACATTAGACGGCAGATGCTGAATGTCTAGCGAGATGTGTGGGAGAATCTGGTGGAGATCCATGAGGCTATGCGTACCATGATCTCCATGATGGAGGAGTCCATGCGGAGCGTGAGCACTGTGTTGACCATCATGGCTGAGTGCACTGCCTCCTCCAGGGGCGACTCTCATGGAAAGGCAGCTCTAGGGACAGAATCAAGGGTTCCTGGGGTTGTGCTCGGACCCACAAGCCGTCACACAGGGAATGACCTCAGGTGGACAGTGTCTGTGTGGGAGATGGGCGAGGCACCTAGTATCCCAGTTAGGTGCCTGTCCATCAATGGTGAGCAGGGAGGCCCACAGTGATCTTACGTTAGTGCATGAGCTGCCTGTCACCTCTATGGGCTCCTGTCAGGGTGCTCCAGATGATGGCAGCAGTTCCTCCACTCCTCTGCCAGTGACCATAGCATCTGATGAGGCTGCGATGACTGGGGAGATGCCAGCCGTGGCACCTGGCCGCTCCCTCCCAGGCGGGGCCAGCACAGGCCCCACTGGCCAGAGGACGATCGCCAAGGTCATCAAGGCCAACAATACAGCAAAGTCAGCAGGCTGTCTCCAATACCGGTGCCAGTGAGGGGGGAGCACTTAGATGTAGCACCCGCAAGTGTGAGTTAAAGACACCATGAGCACAAGAAGGACTGGTCACGGGTGATTTTATGTTCATTAATGTTTAGTTAATGTATACTGGTCTGGGGCTTCAGTTCAGAGAGGTTGATGTAAATAGTTTGTACTTGTCACAATTATATAAATCCGGTTTTGTCACCATGGCCTGAGTATGCTTCACCTTTTTATTTCATTGGTGCAGGGTACGCCAGTATGTAACGCTGAACATAGGTGGCTCTGAACATTATTGTGCAGGTACTAAGTGTTCTTTGTGTTCTAATGAAAGGGTCCTTTCTGACATCTGGGATGGAGGTGGCACCCCTGGCATGATGTTGACGCTGATTTTTGGCAACCCAGCTGAATCAAGTTGGATCAAGGCGTTCCTGGTGTCCCTGCCTCCCTAAAGGTTACCAAGGTCTGTCTCCATGCCCTCAGCGTTCTCCTCACTGGGCTCCTCTTCTGATTCACTACTGGATTCATCCTCTGTGGCCTATGCAGCTGCATCAAGATCCTCTTCCTCCAGTGGGTCCCCCCCTTGCCAGTGTCAGATTGTGGAGAGCACAGCATATAACCACTATCAGTGACACCCACTCTGTGGGGTATTGTAGTGCTCCCCCTGAACGGTCCAGACATCGGAAGCGCACCTTGAGAAGACCTATGGTTCTCTCTACCATTGCCATTGTGGAGCAATGACTCCTATTGTACCGCTGCTCAGCCTCTGTTCCTGGGTGGAGGAGAGGCATCATGAGCCCCCTCTTCAACAGATAGCCTTGTCACCCAGCAGCCACCCCTCCAGTTGGACTGGAGCACTGAACAGCCTCGGCATCTGAGAGTGTCTCAGGATGCACACGTCATGAGAGCTGACAGGGTACTGTGCACAGACTTGCAGAATCTGCATCCTGTGGTCACACACTATCTGCACGTTCATGGAGCGGAATCCTTTCCTGTTGATGAAGGCACCCAGCTGACCGGTGGGTGCCTTAATGGCCACATGTGTGCAGTTGATGGCACTCTGGATGTGGGGGATCCCAGCAATAGCTGCAAAGCCTCTGGCTCACTCAACCTGGCTGACCTCGTCCGTATGGTAAAGAATAAATGTCATTACCCGCCTGAACAGAGCTTCTGTCACCAGCTTGACACAACTGTGGACAGCTGATTCGGAGACTCCACACAGATCCCCCACTGAGCCCTGGAAAGAGCCAAAGGCATAGACCTTGAGGGCACTGTGACCTTCAGAGCCACTGGCATGGGGTGTCCACCCACACAGTCGGAGCTGATCTCAGGGCCGATCCTCTGACAGATGGAGGTCACTGTCTCCCTTGAGAGGCAGAGCCTCCTTTGGCAATGCACCTCAGAAATATTGAGGTAGCTGCATCGCTGCCTGTAAACCCTGGCAGTGGGATAGCAGTGTCTTCTCCCATAAGTGCCTCCCCTGGAAGATGCATTGGGACACTTGGCCTCCTCTCCCTTCCCCCCATCTCTTCCTCCTCAGCTGAGACCACAATCCCCATTCCCAGGGTAAGGGAAGGATGTCTGATACCTGGAAGGGTCCACATGGTCTGAACCCTCTGGGAGCCTGGCAGACAACAATGAGTCCAGAAATGAGGCCTAGAAATGCTAAGAATGAAGCCCCGAACAGCGATCAAGCTGCCAAGTACCAATAAGCAAGCAGCGGCAACCCATCTCCAAAACTGTTCACTACTCACACTGGCAATGCTGCTGACCCTTTTTATCCCGCCCATGGATGAGGTTTGGTGATATGTTGGTTGGCCGACTGCCTGTTTTGCCCGTGCGATGAGCAGAAAATTGCACGGGAAACAAATAATCTCAGACATTTGCATTGTTGAGGGCCTTAAGTGGCCTATTAATTAATAGTGGACACTGCAACAATACCCGTGCGCGCCTGCAGAGTGAAAGATCGTGAGGCTGTGTGATGATATCAGGGTGCGCAACCGAAGTCATCGCAAACTATTTTACTCCCGTTTGGGTTGAGCGCGTGCCCAGGGGGGGCGAAAAATGTTGCTCTTTATGTGTGTGTGCGAGTCTGACTGTGACTGTGTTTGTGAGTGCGTGTGTGTGTGTGTGACTGTGTTTGTAAGCATGTGAGCATGTGTGTGTGTGTCTGTGTCTGTGTGTGTCTGTGTCTGTGTGTATGTGTCTGTGTGTTGTGTGTGTCTGTGTGTGTGTGTGTGTGTCTGTGTGTCTGGGTGAGTGTCTGTGTGTGTGTGTGTGTGTCTGTGTGTGTGTGTCTGTGTTTGTGTGTGTGTGTGTTTGTGTGTGTGTGTGTTGTGTGTGTCTGTGTGTGTGTTGTAGTGTGTCTGTGTATGTGTGTGTCTGTGTGTGTGTGTATCTGTTTGTGTGTCTATGTGTGTGCCTGTGTGTGTCTGGGTGTGTGTATGTATGTGTCTGTGTGTGTCTGTGTGTGTGTGTCTGTGTGTGTGTGTGTCTGTGTGTGTGTGTTGTGTGTGTCTGTGTGTGTGTGTGTCTGCGTGTGTCTGGGTGTGTGGCTGTCTGTGTGTGTCTGTGTGTGTGTCGGTGTATGTGTGTTTGTGTGTGTGTCTGTGTGTGTATGTGTGCGTGTGTGTTTGTGTGTGTGTGTGTCTGTGTGTGTGTGTCTGTGTGTGTGTGTTGTGTGTATCTGTGTGTGTGTGCCTGTGTGTGTGTGTGTGTGTGTGTGTGTGTGTCTGTTTGTGTATCTGTGTGTTGTCTGTGTGTTGTGTGTGTCTGTGTGTGTGTGTCTGTGTGTGTATGTGTCTGTGTGTCTGTGTGTATGTGTGTTTGTGTGTGTCTGTGTGTGTGTGTCTGTGTGTGTGTCTGTGTGTGTGTCTGTATGTGTGTGTGTGGGTGTATGTGTGTTTGTGTGTGTGTCTGTGTATGTGTGTGTGGGTGTATATGTGTTTGTGTGTGTGTCTGTATGTGTGTGTTTGTGTGTGTATCTGTGTGTTTGTGTGTGTCTGTGTGTGTGTGTGTCTATGTGTCTGTGTGTGTTTGTGTGTGTGTGTCTGTGTGTGTGTTGTGTGTGTCTGTGTTTGTATGTGTGTTTGTGTGTGTGTCTGTGTGTGTGTCTGTGTATGTGTGCGTGTGTGTTTGTGTGTCTGTGTGTGTGTGTGTGTGCCTGTGTGTGTGTGTCTGTGTGTTTGTGTGTGTTTGTGTCTGTGTGTGTGTGTGTCTGTGTGTCTGTGTGTGTGTCTGTGTGTGTCTGTGCCTGTGTGTATGTGTGTCTGTGTGTGTGTGTGTGTGTCTGTGTGTGTGTGTTGTGTGTATCTGTGTGTGTGTGTGCCTATGTGTCTGTGTGTGTTTGTGTGTGTGTGTCTGTGTGTGTGTTGTGTGTGTCTGTGTATGTGTGTGTGTGTGTGTGTGTGTGTCTGTGCGTGTGTGTCTGTGTATGTGTGTGTGTGTGTCTGTGCGTGTGTGTCTGTGTATGTGTGTGTGTGTGTGTGTGGTCGGCAGGTTCGGGAGTGGCTGGGAAACAGGCTGCTGCCCACGATTGGCCCCTGACTGCAACTTCATGCTGGCTGGCCAATTAACAGTGAAGTGTGCGCTGAAACGCTCAGTGCTGCTGGTGTGGGGGCGGAAAAGGGGCGAGCGTTGAAGTCAGTGCGGGCACTGGGGGGAGTGGAAGGAAAGCCCTGAAGGCAGAGAGATACCTCATGGAGCTGACGAATTTAAAATCAATAAAAGCATGGGGAAAAATTCTCCCCCCTGTACGGGGGTGGGTGGGGGTGGCCGTGAACCTGATCAGCACCCCTGATCAGGTCTGCGCCGCCGTTTTACATGGGCGGGCCAATTAAGGCCAGCCCTGTGTGACGCGTGCCCGGAAGTGCTGAGCGCTTCCTGTGCTGGGGGTGGGGGGGAGGGATTCCCTGAGTCATTTCCTGTGCTCTTTCGTGCATGCGTGCGGAAGAGTGCAGAAAGGAGATTAGGACATGTGTAAGTTTAAATAAAGGAGAAAGAAACTTCTAAAACATGTCCCCTCATTGTCACATGATGTTGTCACAAAATGTTATTAGATTTTAAAACACTTCAGGAAATCTCATCCCGCCCATGGATGAAGTTTCATGAAAAACGTGAAGGCCGCCTGGGCTCTTCGCCTGCCCGCCAACCTCAAGCTTGGACAGGCAGCTCATTTAATTGAGTTAATTAGGTTTTAAATGGCCTTAACAGGCCTTTGACAGTTTGGCGGGCGCGCAGCCGACTCAGCTGTGCGCCCGCCGAACTGAAAATCTAAATGCTGTGGGATGAGGTCGGGATGCACGCCCGATGTCACCCCATGTCACCCCGCCCCCGCTCACCGACTGGGGAATTCAGCCCGTAATGTAAAATCCAGAAACAATGTGCACGCATCAGAATGAGTCACCTCAACATGCGAATGTTGAAAATTATGTCCACACATTTTTAACTGTTTTTTAATTAATATCGGACACCTAATCTCGTCCTTGGATGTGGTTTCCTCAAAAATGCAAAGGCCGCCTGGCTGATTCGCCCACCAGCCAACCGTAATATTGGACGTGCAGTGAAAACTCTCCGCTAATTGAAACTTTAATGGACTTAATAGGCCTCTTAATTTTTGGTGGGCGAGCTGCCGACTTTCGCAAATGCCCCCTGACCAAAATATCGTGCAAGTGCGTGATGATGTCGGGACGCTCGCCTGACGTCATCGCGTGCTATTTTACGCTCCACTGTGTGTGTGTGTGTGTGTGTGTGCGTGTGTGTATTGAGAGGTAAGGGGTTATTTACTGCTTCTGTATAATTTAGAGTGCTGCAGAATTGCCTCAATTCTGTGAATCCGTGGGCCACTACTGAAATAGTCTTGTAATTATAACTGAGCAATAACATCTAAGATGTTTACCAGTTCCCTTAGTGTTTGTCATATGATTCTTTTTGCTCAATGTTTTCTTAGGATCTTCACAGTTTTTCAATTTCATAAATTATGTGAGATTTGAAGATAATGTTGATGTATTGTCATTTTGTGGTCAAACAGACACAGTTACCAGAGAAATTACCTGCATTTTTATAGTTGTACTAGCTAAAGGGCTTCACTATTTTGCATTCATAGGATCATGGATACAGCACAGAAGGAGGCTATTTGGCCCATTGTGCCTGAGCCAGCTCTTTATTAGAGGTCTCTAATTAACCCTACTACTGCTCTTTCCTAATAGACCTGCAAATTTCTCCCCTCAAGTATTTTTCCAATTCCCTGCAGAAAGTTACTGCTGAATCTACTTTCCTCACCCATTCAGGCAATTGCACTTTAGATCACAACAACCTCTCTGCATAAAGAAATGTTTTCTCAAGTTGCCTCTCATTCTTTTGTCCTTTGGTTTCAGATCCTTCTGTTACTGGAAACTGAGAAAGCAGGAGAATTTGAACAGCTCTATCAAATCTTCTCTTCGCCTCTCTACTCTTAGGAGAGGAGCTCCAACTTTTCTTGCCTCTCCACATAGACTAACTCCCTCATCCCTGGTACCACTCTGATGAATCTCTCCTGCACCCCTTTTAAGACCTTAACCTCCTTCCTGAAGGGTGGAACCCAGAATTGAACAGAGTATGTTAGTTGAGACCAAATTTTTACCATGAATTTCCACTACATTAAGCTTACGAAGAAGTCTTTCATGTGGAACTTTGCTAAAGGCTTTCTGGCTTTTTAGGTGCACCTCTTCATAAGGCTAGCCCCAATGTAGTCAATATGGAATTTCATAGACTCATGCAGTCAGTACTCACAGAAGGAAGCCATTAGGCCCATCGAGTCCATGCTGGCTGTCTGTAGAGTAATCCAATCAGTGCCATTCCCCCTCTTTATCCCTATATGCCTGCAAATTTAATTCCCTCAAGTGCCCATCCAATTTCCTTTTGAATCATTCACCATCTCTGTTTTCGCCACCCTTGTAGACAGTGAGTTCCAGGTCATTAACACTCACTACACACAAAAGGTCTTTGTCACATCCCGCATGGATTTCTTGTGCACAACATTGAAGCTGTGTCCCCAAGTCCTTGCACCATCAGCTAATAGGAACAGCTTTTTGTTGTCTACCTTATCTAAGCCTGTCATAATCTAGTACACCACTATCAAATCTCCCATCAATCTCCTTTGCTCCAAGGAGAACAACCCCAAGTTCTCCAACCTAACTTTGTAGCTAAAATCTCTCATCCCTGGAACCATTCTCCTCATGCCCTCAAGGACCTTTACATCTGTTTTAAAGTGTGGTGAGCAGAACTGGATGTAATATTCTAGTTGTGGCCTAACCAGAGCTTTATAAATGTTTAGCATAACTCCCTTGCTTTTGTACTCAATGCCTGTAATTATGAAGGCCAAGATCCCATATATCTCTTCCCCAGAAAGCTAGAGGTTGACTGGACAGGGGCTTCATCTTCTAAACTAGGCTAGCATTGGAAAGACTTCTGATAATCAACTCTATTTTTTTAGTAATTGATGTGAGATTAATTGATCTGTAGCTACTTTTGTTTGTTCTTTTTGCATCTCCTTTTGAATACAGGACCATCGGGACATAGGGTCAGGAGTAGGCCCGTCAAGCCTGTTCCGCTATTCAATTAGATCTTGGCTGATCATCTACCTCAATGCAACCTTCCTGCACTATCTCCATATCCCTTGATGTCATTAGTCTCCAGAAATTTATCGACTTCTGTTTTGAACATGCTCAATGATTGAAATCCACAGCCCACTGGGGTACAGAATTCCAAAGATTCATGACCCTCTGAGTAAATAAATTTCTCCTCATATGGAGTGTACATTCACTTATTTCTAGTTCCACAGGAATTGAATAATTCACAAATCTTGTCCCATGTTTCTCTTAGCATCTTAGGAAATATAAAGTTCATCTCGATTAGTTGTGTGCCCATGTTATTGAACTCAATGAGCCTACTGTAGTCGTTTGGTAGTACAGAACTTGAGTCTTGCTGAAAAAAGAGGCATGGTGAAGCTTTTCATCTTGCACTCATCAGGACACTGCAAGAATACCAATATTAGGAGAAAACAACACCCTATACTTCATGAGAAGATAGTGCTGATTGGTTGGTGAATGGACTCTGATTGGTAGAGGTATTGTCATGGAGAATGCACCAATTGATGGTGACTGACAGTTGACTGTGAAGTGTCCTGATGAGTGCAAGATGAAAAGCTTCAACATGACTGTCTTTTCAGCAATACTCAACCCAACCTGTGTTATCCCTGATAATGGTGGTGGAGCATGTTACTAATATCTTTTCTTGCAAATACTTCAAGAAAGTAATCATTGAGTGTATAATGTATTTATGTGCAATGTCAGTTTTATTCCTATTGGTACCCTTTGGTACACTTTATCTGACAGCCTTCTTAATGTTACATTTACTTGTCTTTGCCCCTCTGCAATTTTAACACATTTTTAAGATTTCTACACTCAGTTTGCTGATCTCGCTGTAGACTTTGTAGCTTTGATTTTCATTATTTGACTTCAGGTTGCCTTGCTGTCCATTTAAGGTCATTGCATATTTACTGATTCCAATATGTGATTATTATATAGCATGTCTTTAAAATATTCCATTCATCTTCCTCCCTAGTGGGGTGTTATTAAAGAATTGCCCCTTAATTGCCCCCAGTCAATCCATTTTAAAGGCTTTCCACATACGCTTGAAGCTAGTCTTCTAAAAGCTGTATGGCTGCCTATTGGTCTTTAGCAGTGTTGAATCACAGGTCAAGTCAAATTGAAAATTATGTTTGAAATCCAGGTTTCCCATTTCCTGCATGTCCTGTCAAGGATTTCCAGTTACACTCTATGTGCTTGGTGAAAATCCCCAAATAATATAATCTTCCCATTCCTATACAGTGTGAATTATCTTTCTTCCTATTCTGATTTAGTATTCTGTGTTGCAAACATGAGACTTTACAAGATAGCTATGTTTTAAAAGATCTCCTTTAATTTAAGGTGAAACAGGATGTTCTGGATAGGGGAATGGTGGTCATGCCAAACCTCTGCACAGAGACAAGCCCTTGTGATCTGGTTGTTTATTTATTCATTCATGGTATGTGACCATCACTGGCAAGGCCAATATTTGTTACCCATCCCTAATTGTCCTTTTGAAGGTGGTGGTGAGCTGCCACATTGAACTGCTGCAGTTCATTTGGTGCAGGAACACCCACAGTGCTGTTAGGGAGGGAGTTCCAGCATTTTGATCCAGCGACAATGTTGGAATGGCGACATAGTTCCAAGTCGGGATGGTGTAGCTTGGTGGGGGTCTTGAAAATGATGGTATTCCCATGTATCTGCTGTCCTTGCCCTTCTAGGTGCTAGACATTTTGGGTTTGGAAGGAGCTGTTGACAGAACATTGCTGAGTTCCTTCAAAGCATCTTGAGTATAGTACACACTGCTGGCACTGTGTGTCGGTGCTGGAGGGAGTGAATGTTGAAGGTGGTGGTCGGGGCGCCAATCAAGAGGGCTACTTTGTCCTTGATGGTGTCGAGCTTTTTGACTGCTGTTGGAGCTGCACTCATCCAGGCAAGCAGAGAATATTCCATCACACTCCTGACTTGTGCCTTGTAGATGGTAGACAGGTTTTGGAGAGTAAGGGGGTGAGTTATTTCAGTAGAATTCCCAGTCTCTGGCCTGCTCTTGTAGCCACAGTTTTTATTTGGCTGGTCTAGTTCAATTTCTGGCCAATGGCAACCCCCAAGTTGTTGATAGTGGAGGATGCAGTGATAGTAAAGCCATTGAATGCCAAGGAGAGAGGTTAGATTATTTTCTTATTGGAGTTGGTCATTCCCTGGCACTATAGTAGCACAAACATTACTTGCCACTTTACTGCCCAAGCCTGGACAATGACCAGGTCTTGTTGCATATAGGCATTGACTGTTTCAGTATCTGAGGAGTTGTGAATGGTGCTGAACATTGGCCCAGAACGTCTGATCCATAGGAGGTTGTACCCTGGGGGTATCCCAGGAGAAGCACTGGTGGATCCCTTGGAAGTCCCCACAGGACTGCATGACAGTTGCCTGGGAAGTTTAAACTTCTGATGGGCAATTACCGTGCACCTGGAACTACCTGGAGCTCCGATTTAAATCAGAGACTTCAGATGGTTCCGACTCTCTTAGCAGAATAGTTACCCAGGAAAATTTAGAAAGATTAAAACCGCTTCTAACTCCTGGGTAACTATACTACTGACCCCCTCCCCAACCCCACACTGGACCTCCTGCCCCCTGCCTAAACCCAACCCCTACCTCCTCACCTCCCCAACTACCCCCGCATCCTCCCCCGACCACCCCCAACCCCCAAACTACACTCCCGACCCCGCACATCTGATTACTCTCCCAATACAGCCCAACTCCTCCCGACCCCTCCAAACACCTGATCCCCCGACCACCTGACCCCCAGCACCCCGCCAGCCAAACTTCCCCCCGACCACCCAAACTCCCCAGAACACCCGACTCCCCCTGATCAGTTGACTCCCCTCCCCCAACCAGCCGCTGCCACCCCCCCACCAACTCCGGACTCCCACCCCCACCCCCACCGCCCCCCCCCCCCCCCCCCAACCTTTCCTACACACCCAATCAGCCTACCCTCTCACTCACTTACCTTACATAATTACCTACTCCCTGCCTTGTCAAAGTGGCTGTGGCCTTTAAACTTACCTGGTTTACGGCTAGTGCCTAAAAAGAGGGTGTGGCTTCATCTCCCCCAGCACTGTTGCCTTGCACTGAAAGACCTCATGAATCAGCTACACTGCACACATCTTAGCAGGCCCGGCTCGGATGTTTGGGTGTGAAATATGCAGCTCCCGGCTATGGTAAATACAAAGCAACGGACTGGCAATCCGACTGTGATTGTCACTCCTCGGAAGTTCAGACCCATTGTGTAATCACCAGTGAACATCCCCACTTCTGACCTTATGTTGAAGGGAAGGTCATTGATGAAGCAGTTGAAGATGGTTGGGCCTAGGACACTACCCTGAGGAATTCCTGCAGTGATGTCCTGGGACTGACATGATTGACCTCCAACAGCCACAATCAACTTCCTTTGTGCTAGATATGGCTCCAACCAGCGGAGAGTTTTTGCCCTGACTCCCATTGACCTCAGTTTTGCTGGGGCTCCTTTGACGCCACACTCGGTCAAATGCTGCCTTGATGTAAAGGACCGCCACTCTCACCTCCCTGTTATGGGGAAAGAAATCCGAACCAAAGCTTCTTGAAAATCAAATGACAGCTTTCATACCCTGACACAGAAAAGGCAACAGCTGCCTTTTGGAGACAGACAGAAAGAGAGGAAAAGAGAGACAAAAGCAGCTAATGGTGCGAAGAGCAGGAAAAGACTGTTTTTGTGTTAGCAACCAAGCAAGATGCTGGTGAGAACTCAGTTTCTGTTTGAAAAGAAGAGTACAGAACAAATGGGACATTGGAGATTTAAGGGAGTAGGATTCGCCCAGGTGGGCTTTGCTGGTAAAAGTCCATTTTGGAATCCTCAGGCTGAGTGGAATGATTTTCGAAGGACACCAGGAGATTCGATCTGGTGTGGCAGGGAGAAGTAAGCCGACTGGAAAACTGGGAATAATTTAGGACTTAATCTTGTAATGTTGCACATCTACCAGAAGTCTGGCTCACAAAAAAAGGAGTTGTAAGGTATCTCTCAATTGCCTAAATTAGTTAATGCGAAATTACCTTTTCTTTAGTATGGTGCAATAATTACCTGGCAAGTAATGTTTGATCAATGTCGATCTTAGTTTGTTTGTTAGAATAAAAGTTTTAACGTCTGAAATGTTGTCCTTCAGTAATTTCAGTTGGCTGCTGGAAAGTACACCTTTTTCTAAAAAAAGGTAATGGTCTCTCCAGGGATTGTAACATCTGTGAGGTATCCTTTGTGTTAATTATGCTCCCTTTTGTACTCAAAATAGTTGCCAGTAGCTAAGTAGTTTTTTGTGTTTTGCTTTTATCTTAAGAGAAAGAAAATGCATCCTATTCAAAAAAGGAACTTGCGCTTGCAAAGCTCCTGGTCATCTCCTCTGGATGACCCGATTATGTGGAATTGGAGGAATGCTTAAAGTAAAAATTTGAAAGCTAACGGGCAGAATTTTGCCCTCGCATGGCGTGTGGGCCCCACCGGCTCAGTAGCGGGTGGGCAGCCGACCCCCGCCACTGAAACGGGGCCCGCCGCCATTTTGAGTGGGCGGGCCAATTAAGGCCCGCCCAGTGGCATCCCCGACGGGAAATGCTATGCACTTCCTGTGTGGGGGGGTGGGGGGAGGGAATCCCCATCTGTCAAAGTGTGTTCTTTCGTGCATGCGCGCGAAAGAACGCACTGCTCCCTGAGACTCAGTGCTGTCTCAGGGCGATTCGTGACAGGTAAGTAAAGTCTAAAAATAGAAAAATATTAAAATTATTAACATGTCCCCCTCATGTGACAATGTCACATGAGATGGGACATGTTAATAATAAACACTTAAAATTTATTACATTTTTAAAAAACGGACATGAAACTTCATCCCACCCGCTGGGGCTCCTAACCTGCCCGTCAGCCTTAAGGCTGGACGGGCAGGTATTTAATTATCTTAACTAGCCTGTCAATGGCCTCGTAACTTGAGTTTGTTGAAGTTTCTCTCTATGAACAATATTATAACCATTATTGTCAATTCCGTTAAGACACACACTCATGCAATTTTGTAAATTGTTCCACCTGTCATTGCAGGTTTTAAATGGTGTGTGTACATTTGACTAGGATTTCGCCAGCAATACAACAGTTCTGTTGTGTAATGACACCACAGCTCCGCTCTGTAATGATACCAAAGCTTTGCTCTGTAATGATACCATAGGTCCGCTTTGTAATGATACCACAGCTCCGCTCTGTAATGATGCCAACAGCTCTGGTCTATATTGATATCGCAACTCTGCTCTGTAATGATACCACAGCCCCACTCTGTATTGATACCACAGCTCTTCTCTGTAATGATGCCACAGCTCTGCTCCCTAATGATACCACTGCTCTGCTCTGTGACAATACCACAGCTCCACTCTGCAGTGATATCACAGATCCGCTCTGTAACGATACCACAGCTCCATTCTGTAATGACACCACAGCTCTGCTCTGAAACAATACCATAGCTCCAATCTCTAACGATACCACAGCTCCACTCTGTAATGATACCACAGCTTCGCTTTGTAATGATATTGCAGCTCCGCTCTGTAATGATATCACAGCTTCACTCTGTAATGATATCGTAGCTCCACTCTATAACAATACCACAGCTCCGCTCTGTTATGAAACCACAGCTCCAATCTGTAAAAATACTATAGCTCCACTCTGTAACAATACCACAGCTCTACTCTGTAATGATACCGCAGCTCCACTCTGTAATGATACCACAGCTCCACTCTGTAATGATACCACAGCTCCACTCTGTAATGATACCACAGCTCCACTCTGTAATGATAACACAGCTCTGCTCTGCAATGGCACCACAGCTCTGCCCTGTAATGATACCACAGCTCCACTCTGTAATGATACCACAGCTCCTCTCTGTAACAATACCATTGCTCTGCCCTGTTTTGCTGCCCATTGCTCGCATTAGGACCAAAGGCTGCAAAATTGGATAATTCCCAAAACCAGATGTGGGGTTCGCAGTGTACGGTTTAACCTGCCTCCTTTCTTCCAATGCAGGAAGCACTCAAACTTCATGCACCCTCCTAATTTACATGATTAAGCCTGCAGCAAATGCTAAGTATACTGATGAGTAGTGGCACACCTCAACAGGATCAATAAAAATATGAGAGATCATCCCAAGGTCAAGCTAACCTACATTAAAACCAGCCTACACTTTTTAAGTGAGGGGGTGAGCTTTAGCTGCAGCAGGTGATGGAAGTGCCCCAAAAGATGAAGACACAATAATGGCCCCACTTGGCAGATGACAGACTCCAATGTTCTCCAGCACTGCAGTGGAGTGCTCGGTGCTTAAGGTGGATGTCATCTAACTTCAGTGGACCAGGAGACCCTCCAGATGAACTTTGCAAAGGTATACCATATCCCTTCTCTGTAATGGTAGTACAGCTCTGTAATGATACCATATCCCTTCTCTGTAATGGTAGTGCAGCTTTGTAATGATACCATAGCCCTTCTCTGTAATGGTAGTGCAGCTCTGTAATGATACCATATCCCTTCTCTGTAGTGGTAGTGCAGCTCTGTAATGATATCATAGTCCTTCTCTGTAATGGTAGTGCAGCTCTGTAATGATACCATATGCCTTCTCTGTAGTGGTAGTGCAGCTCTATAATGATACCATAGCCCTTCTCTGTAATGGTAGTGCAGCTCTGTAATGATACCATATCCCTTCTCTGTAATGGTAGTACAGCTCTGTAATGATACCATATCCCTTCGCTGTAATGGTAGTGCAGCTCTGTAATGATACCAGAGTTCTTCCCTGTAATGGTAGTACAGCTCTGTAAAGATACCATATCCCTTCTCTGTAATGGTAGTGCAGCTCTGTAAAGATACCATATCCCTACTCTGTAATGGTAGTGCAGCTTTGTAATGATACCATAGCCCTGCTCTCTAGGACAGCTCCGCTCTGTAATGATACCATAGTCCTACTCTCTAATGATAGTCCAGCTCTGCTCTTTAATGATACCAAGAGCTGAATTTTACAGCCACATTGTGGCGGGGGTGGGGCCATAAAATGCAGCAAGCTGTGGCAGTCAGTGGGAGGAGTTCAGACCCAACTACCTGGATCCATTGCCACAATAAGTTCAATGATCTCACACGAGTAGTCACAGTCATTGAATGTATCTTCAAGATGCCATATTCCTACCAATGAACAACGAGGCTCACACACTGCTCAATTCAGCATCCCACTTTACTCACATATCAACAATCTCCATCAATCATGACTCATATCTCACCTTCATAGCTCTACCTCAGTCTCACACACTTAGCATTGCTGCAAGCCTCACTCCCATATCTTATATTTTGCACACACTGCCAGCTATTCAATCATGACAGGCCCATTACACAAAGACATTGCACCAAACTCACTGACCCAATTCCCTCTCCCTTGCAGGTCAAGGTGGCACATAACCATCGGCAGCAGGAGTTAACCGGTGGGGGGACAGGCACAGCTACATGTCCTAACCCCATGGAGGAGCTGGTTCTCATCATCATTGGAACATCCATGACTAAGCGGGTGGCCATCAGCAGGGCTGAAACCATCAATGTTGATGATATTCTCAGACCTAATCCTCCTTTTCAGATCCCACTTCCTCCCTCATCCCACATTCTCTTCTGATTTATAAGTTGCAAATGACGCAAGCATTTCTTGCTTCCTCTGACTCCCTCCCTTCACCACAACCCTACCCTTATACCTTTCTCCTTTCAGGTACCCAAGCACTGCAACCTGGCCAGGCTGTGGTGGAAGAAAAAGAGTTGGAAGGACAAGAAGTTAGTGATGATAAAGGAACACCATCATTCCCTCTCAGTCTCTCAGCCATCAGCTGGGATACTGACAGTGCATGCATGACAATAGCTTAGAGGTGGGACCTGCAGATGGAGAGACACATGGCATGAGTGGCATCCAGTCAGGGAAAGAGACAAGAGAGGCAGGGATACCAACTCACTGGAACGCAATTTGTTTTTTCATTCTTTCATGGGGTGTGGGTGTTTCTGGCAAGGCCAGCATTTGTTGCCCATCCCTAATTGCCCTTGAACTGAATGGCTTGCTAGCAGCCATTTTGGGGCAGTTAAGAGTCAACCACATTTCTGTGGATCTGGAGTCAAATGTAGGCCAGACCGGTTAGGGATGGCAGATTTCCTTCCCTGAAGGACATTAGTGAGCAGACAATAGTCACACACTATTTCTGGTAGAGGGCTCAGATGAGAACTTCAATGGGTCAGGCTGCAGTCAATGTCAGGAAGCATGGTGAAATTCAGCACAGACTTCATTCAGGGTTGTGTGCAGAACTTGGAGCCCACCATTTCCAGTATGGAAATAGTGGTCAACTCTGTGAGAACACTTGCGGACCCAAACATGATGCAATGTCAGATGGCTGATGAAACAGCTTCCATTTTAGTGCAAACAGGAGACATTCAATATCTGGATGCTGCAGTGGAAGTCCCTGCAAGTTCAGCTTGCTGCCATCATGGCTGTGGATGCCAGGACTCAAAGGGCCTTGACAGGGTATCACATAGGTCCAGCAATCTGTGCTCTAACAGATTACTCAGATTGTTGAGGTGCTGCTCCAGGTGAGTGGCAGTGGCTCCATGGAGCACAAAACTGTTGTTCTCCCTCAGGATGACTGCATTTGTCCTCCCACCACTACCGCTCCACCAGTGCCCTTGCCCTTGCAGTCCAGACTGCTGCCATCCATCCTGAGGGAATGACTGCATGGGTGAGGGTTCCAGCAACAGATGAGCTGAGACAGGGGTGAAGGGGTGATGTTGTGGAGGTGAAAATAGGTGGTCTTCAAGATGGCATGAATCTGAGTTGGAAGATCGTGATAGAGTTGCAGAAAAAAGTTATGATGAACCTTCCTAAAGCACCGGTTTGACCTCAGCTGGAGTCTCTTGTTCATTTCTGAGCATTGAGCCTTAGAAAGGGTATGAAGGCATTAAAAAGAGTGCAGAGATGATTTACGAGTATGGTTTCAGGGATGAGGAACTTCAGTTATGTGGATAAATTGGAGAAGCTGGGGCCATTCTACTTTGTGATGAGAAGGCTGAGGGGGGATTTGATAGAGATGTTCAAAATCATGAGGAATCGAGATAGAATAGATAGAGAGGAATTGTTCTCATTGACAGAAAGGTCAAGAACTAAGGAGGCACAGGGTTAAGGTGATTGGCAAAAGAACCAGCGGCAACATGAGGAAAAACTGTTTTACGCAACGAGTGGTTCAGGCCTGGAGTGCACTGCCTGAGAGTGTGGTGGATGCAGATACAATTATGGCTTCAAAAGGCAATAAAAGTCCCTGAAGAGAAAAAAATCGCAGGGCTAAGGGAAAAGCGTCAGGGAACAGGACTAGCTAAATTGCTCTTGCATGGACAGCGTGGACTCGAGGGGCCAAATGGCCTCCTTCTCTGCTGTAACAATTTTATGATAAGCCCTTGAGCACATGCACATCACTCCCTGTAGACCTTAGCAACTTTAAACAACTCTGGAAACCAACAAACATTTTTACAATTGCAGCAAGGGCAGTAGAAATCAATCAGCACCTAGCCTGAGAGTAGTTACTGCCTCTCTAAATAGCACAGGTGGGAGATCCTTCCTGTTGCTGAATGCAGGGTTAGCCATGCGAGGGTTAACAAAGCACGCTACCTGGAGTATTCAGCTCTAAAATGGCAGTGTTGGCATCAAAGCAGCATTTCATGCCGATTGACATCGCAACCTGTGTATACCCAGTTGACATTCCCTGAGCGGATGCGAATGTACTCACCAAATTGGCATTCGGCATGGCTAGATGTGTGTGTTGTATTGCCATTTTGCAAGCAAGATGGCACCTGTAATGCCGATAAACCGGGTGCTGGAGAGCTGAATTTTACAGCTAAGCCCTTGGAAACCGGCAAAATGGCTTTTGAACAAGGTCGCAGAAATCAAACTAGACAGGATTCCTGTGTTCAGCCATGTCTTTGTTTTAGCAAATAGACTAATGTTAACAGTCAAGATGATAATTGTGCAGAATAATGAGGTATTTAAGCAGCCCATTGCACTGCTAAAGCTATTAATTAGTTATGAAAAATGTGTTCAATGCCATTTCTTTCCTCTAAGTATATTTGCCTGTTTTTTTTCTTTAGAAAACCGTTATTAATGAGTAAATAATCCTCTTTCACCATTATTGAAATTAATCTTGCTTAAAATGCCATTAAGAATGGTTGCATATAAAAAAAATAGCAATCACAGTTGGCCAGTTCAAACCGTCTCATTAAATTTCCACAGATTATTCACTCTAACTCTTGCTTTTTAAGGATGTTAACGCTCTACAATCAATAATTACAGAGAATTAAGATTAACATTAAACAGCAACAACTGACTGGAATCTGAGAGCTTCAAAGGGGGAGAGCTGGGTTCTGTCGTGAAAAAGAAAAGTAGCAAAGGGAGAAGACCCAATGGCTTGTGTGAAGACATAAATATTTAGGAAGATGGGAAGGTCAAGTGGTTTTAGGAGAGAATTCCAGAGGATTTCCACCAAATGGTGTTCCTGACAAAGGGTGCAGGAAAGACAATGGCATGATGGTAATATCACTGGACCCCATAATCTGGGGGATGTGAGTTCAAATCCCACCACAAAAGCTGGTGGAATTTAAATTCAATTAATAAATTTGGAACTATGATGACCATAGCAACTACTGTTGGTTGTTGTTAAAAACCCATGATGTGGCAGGGCTGCAGAGCTTAGATCTGATCTGTTGGTTGTGGGATCACTTAGCTCTGTATATCACTTGCTGCTTGCACTTTTTGTCACGCCAGTAGCCCTGTTTTATTGCTTCACCAGGTTAACACCTCGTTTTTAGGTATGCCTGGTGCTGCTCCTGGCATGCCTTCCTGCACCCTTCAATGAACCAGATTTGATCCTCTGGCTTGATGGTCATGGTAGAGTGGGGGATATGCCAGGCCATGAGGTTACAGATTGTGGTCGAGTACAATTCTGCTGCTGCTGATGGCCCACAGTGCCTCATGGTTGCCCAGTCTTGAGTTGCTAGATTTGTTCAAAATCTATCCCACTTAGTTGTAGTGCCACACAACATGCTGGAGGGCATCCTCAATGTGAAGATGAGACTTATCTCCACAAGGACTGTGCTGTGGTCACTCCTACCGATACTGTCATGGACAGATGCATCTGCGGCAGGTAGATTGGTGAAGATGAGGTCAAATATGTTTTTCCCTCTTATTGGTTCCCACCTGCCACAGACCCAGTCTAGCAGCTATGTCCTTTAGGACTGGCCAGCTTAGTCAGTAGTGGTGCTGCTGAGCCACTCTTGGTGATGGGCATTGAAGTCCCCCACCAAGAGTACATTCTGCACCCTTGAGCCCTCAGTGCTTCCTCCAAGTGGTGTTCAAATGGAGGAGCACTGATTCATCAGCTGATGTGCGTGGTATTCAGCAGGATGTTTCCTTGCACACATTTGACTTGATGCCATGAGATTTCATGGGGTCTGGAATTGATGTTGAGGACTCCCAGGGCAGCTCCCTCCTGACTGTATACCACTGTGCCACCACCTCTGTTGGGTCTGTCCTGCCAGTGGGACAGGACATACCCAGTGATGGTGATGGTGGAGTCTGGGACATTAGCTGTAAGATATGATCCCGTGGGTATGACTATGTCTAGACTCTTGACTAGTCTGTGAGACAGCTCTCCCAATTTGGCACTAGCTCCCAGATGTTAGTAAGGAGGACTTTGCAGGGTCGACAGGGTTGAGTTTGCCATTGTCATTTCCAATGCCTAAATTGATGCCGAGTGGTCTGTCCGGTTTAATTCCTTTTAGACTTCATAATGGTTCGATACAACTGAGGGGCTTGCTCAGCTATTTCAGAAGACATTGAGGAGTAAGCACACTGGTGTGGGTCTGGGGTCACATGTAGGCCAGGCCAGCTAAGGACAGCAGATTTCTTTCCCTAAAAAAAAGTTTCATGGGAATCATTAGACTTTTAATTCCAGATTTTATTTGTATTTCTGCCATCTGCCAAGGCCAGATTCAAGCCCAGATCTCCAAAGCATTACCCTGGGTCTCCAGACTATTGGTCCTGTGACAATACCATTACACCAGCACTTTCTCTCTGATTCACTAATGTCCTTTAGGGAAGGAAATCTGTCGTTCTTATCTGGTCTGGACTACATGTAACTCCAGGCTCACAGTAATATGGCTAATTCTTAACTACCCTCTGAGATGGCTACTAGCAAGCCACTCAGTTCAAGGGCAAATAGGGATTGGTAACAAATGCTGGCCTTGCTAGCGACACCCTCATCGCATGAACGAATAAAAAAAAGAGTATAAGAGCAGGGAGGCTATGCTAGAACCTTATAAGACACTAGTTAGATTGCAGCTACAGTACTGTGTACAGTTCTGCTGACTGCATCACAGGAATGATGTGGCCTCACTGGAGAAGGTACAGAGGAGATTTATGAAGATGTTGCCAGGAATGGTGACTTTTAGTTGTGAGGAAAGATTGGATAGGCTGAAGTTGTTTTCTTTGGAATAGAAGAGACTGAGGCGAGGGTTAATTGAGCTGTATAACATTAAGAGGGGCCTAGTTAAAGGGATAGCAGGAACCTACATCCCTCGGCAGAGAGGTCAATAACCAGGGGACATAGATTTAAAGTAATTAATAGAGGGATTAGAGGGGAGTTGAGGAGAGTTTTTTCACCCTAACAACATCCTAACAGCACTGTGGGTGTACCTACACTACAGGGACTGCAGTGATTCAAGAAGGCAGCTCACCACCATCTTCTCAAGGGCAATTAGGGATGGGCAATAAATGCTGGCCCAGCCAGGGAAGCCCACATCCCATAAATGAACAAAAAAAAACCCTGTGGATGGTGGGGTAATGGAACACACTGCCTGAAAGGATAGTAGAGGCAGAAACCCTGTTCACATTTCAAAAAAAATACTTGGATCGGCATGTGAATTCCATTAACCTACAGGGATATGGAGCGAGAGGTAGGAAGTGAGATTAGACTGTTTAGCTGCTTTTCAGCTGACACAGGCATGATGGACTGAATGGTCTCCTCCTGTGCCTGTGTTTTAATGTTTCTATGAGAGCTGCAGAAAGAATCCTCTACCATGGTAGAGAGCAGAGAATGAGTGATGATCTTGGGTTAGAGGACTGAAGGATGAGGGTAAGGTGATAAATCGGGGAAAGACAGTTCCGAGGGGCAGCAGAAAGACCATGGAAATAAGAACAAGCACATTGAAGGTGATTTGTTGGGATGCAGGAAACCAATGGTTTTATTTGGCAAAGCTGGTGCAATGGTGTATGAGACAAGCCTGGGGTGCATTACTCCAGGGCCTACCTGGAAGTTATGATCCAGAACCTTTGAAGACCTTTGGAAGTTACAGGTCATACATGTTGTTGAGGTGGTGGTGTACTGGTAATGTCACTGGGCTAGAAATCCAGAGACCCAGGCTAATGCTTTGGCGGTATGGGTTCAAATCCTATCATGGCAGCTGATGGAATGTAAAGTCAATTAATTAATAAATCTGGAATTGAAAGCTAGTCTCAGTAATGGTGACCATGAAACTATATTGATTGTTCTAAAACTCCATCTGGTTCACGAATGGCATTTCAGAGGAGGTTCACTTGATTGATACCTGGAATGAGTGGGTTGTCTTATGAGGAAAGGTTGGACAGACTAGGCTTGTTTCCACTGGAGTTTAAAAGAGTGAAGGGTGAATTGATTGAAGTATATAAGATCCTGAATGGCCTTGACAAGGAAAGGATGTTTCTTCTTGTGGGTGAGTCCAGAAATAGGGGGCACTGTTTTAAAATTAGTGGTTGCTCTTTTAGGACAGAGATGAGGTGATTTTCTTTTTGTCAGAGGGTTGTGCAACTTTGGAACTCTCTGCCTCTGAAGCCAGTGGAAGCAGGATCATTGAATATTTTTAAGGCAGAGGTAGATAGGTTCTTCTTAGGCAAGGGAATCAAATGTTATCGCAGATAGATGGGGATGTGAAATTTGAAACACAAACAGATTAGCCATGATCTTATTGAATGGTGGAGCCGGCTTGAGGGGCAGAATGACCTACTTCTGCTCATATTTTGTATGTTTGTATGTTCATATGTTCGTAATGTTCTTTAGGAAAGGAAATCTACAACCTTTACCCAGTTTGGCCTACATGTGACTCAGCAATGATCTGAAGAGGCCTTTACCAGGGAATGTATGTGTTGGCCACTAGTCACTATACAAGAAGAGTCCAGTGATGATGAATGTTGTAAATTTTAGATATTCCTTAGAACAATGCAGAGATGACACTAGTTTCTAAGTGTACACAAACTTTATTTACAAAGCTTTATACAATGCTGTAAAATGTGTACACCATCCTGCCAGCTCAACTTCTTGTAGCTTCTGTAGTGTATGTTTACTTTTTCCGGAGTCCACACCCAGGCTTAACCAATTAAGCACAGTGAGCATAGATCAGTCACCAGACTCACATAATCAAACACAGAACAATTGAACCATTGAACAGTATAATGAGTGTCTTTTTTCCCTCCATGGTAAAATTTCAGAGATTAAAACTGAGTGGAGCAGCAAGATTCAAACCTGCATCCTGTGCTCTGTGCATTATTTAACACTATAATTTAAAAACAAAGTAAGCAATGTCGTGATGAGGTTCAAGAGCAAAACTGGGGCCAACTGCAAATCTGCCTAGTTCCTCACACAAGAGCAGTATGCCATTCATTTCAATTTGGGCAGATGTCATGTAAGCCTAATGTAAAATCGAGCAATAATATTATCATCTGTAGGACTTTCAACACTTGGATCTTTTACCAAGTTGAGATGACTTGGGAGCCCTTTGAATAGGGCAGGTGAGTCCAGATTCCAGGATCCTGACCCCATCCCTCGGCTTTCTGGTTTTCAGGAGTGCCTTTATAGGGCTGGCCCCTGTCAAAAGCCTAAACCCGGCACTCCCAACCTGGCCGGCTCCATTGGGGAGAAAGCTTTGTTCTACTTCTCCACAATTTACATGGAGTTGGTCCAGGTTTTTAAAGAGTCGTGGTTCATGGCCACTTAGAGGAGTTGTGAACCCTAGTCTTCATGAGGGGACCTTTTTAGAGGTAAGTTCAAAAGTCCTTCTCATGCCCCCAGTGCCAAGCTCTGCCCTTCCACCCACCCCTATGGCCCCTATGCCATGCTTTGCTATTCCACCCACACACTATGGACTCTCATGTCCCTACGCCAAGCTATGGCACTTCCATGTCCATTGACCCACTATATACTGTCTAGACCCAATGAACCCTAGGGTGTATAGTGGAATGTGTGAAAAATTTTTTAAAGAAAGTAATTAATTCATAACATAAGAGTGATAGTTGCCTGGGCTCTCAGCCAAGCATACATAATGAGGGTTGGCTGAGAGTCCATTAGGCTTGTTGAAACAGCTGCACCCCAGAGAAAACATTGTTTGATTGACAGCTCAGGGTCTCTGATCTCTGTTCTCAATTTCACAATGCTTCTTTCACATGTCAAGTAGTTTCAGGGGTTTGTCATTTTGTTGTTATTGATACTTTAAAGGGCCTGGGTGATTGACAGTTTTATTAGCTTGTTGTGAAATGATTTTTTCAACATAGGGGATAGTTATGAATTATTTTTAAAGCTTTTTTTTTACACATACCACTATACACTCTAGGGTTCATTGGATCTAGACAGTGTATAAAGGGTCAGTGGGCTTGGAAGTGCCATAGCTTGGCATAGGGGGCAAGAGGTGCCATGGGGGCAGGCGGAAAGGAAGCTCTTGACATAGGGGGCATGAGGGGCCAGGAGGGTGGGTGGGGGGCATGAGGTGGCATGGATGGGGCTTGGGGAGCATTTGGGGTATGAAGGGGTGTGAGGGGTGAGGGCTGGAGGGCCTTTGTGTTTTCATTTTAACTGGGACAAGGTCCTATGGAACAGGGATGGGCCATTTAAACAGCCCACCTCGACACCCAACAGCCCCTGTGGCTGCCTCCAAACTCTTCCCAGGTTGGTTGGCCCAACTCCAGCTTGCACCAGCCCCCGGCAATGAAGATCCTGCCTTTTTGGGCACTTTCTCCTGAGACAGGTGGTCTGAGCTGGGAATTTTACCGGGTCCTGCTACCAGCCTCGAGGATGAAAATCCAGGCCTTCATGTGTACTTTGATTCATAAGTTTACAACAAGCTTTCCAGCAGCAAAAAAACACTGAAGCCACAATATCTGCAACATTGAAAGGGCAAAGTCCACCAGCTTATACTCCCAGTGGGAAGAGAGTGTGGCTCAGAGAATTGTGCTCCAACATTGCAGGCCAGTCACCAACATGGACGTACTTTGAGCATGTCAATGCCGTTGCCCATATGGATGGACTGTGTGGATCAACAGTAAGTGGGCAAAGCTATCGGTGGAGGAAGGCCCAGGACAATGGATCAAATGTCCTCCAGTTTTGGCATGTTTCAGTAGGACTGGAGATATGAATAACTCTGTAGTCATGGGGCTTCTTTGTGTACTGAGCATTTCTTTGTGATTTCATTCACTCTGAGCTTTGGCTTAATTTCAATTTGTTTTGATCCATTTTCTCGGATTTAAAATTGTGAATTGAAACTTCTTGAGATCGCTCTTCAATAATAACAAAGACAAGAATAATTCTGGAGTTTTATGCATTTCTTATTTCTACTCTAAGAGATGTATGTATACACAATATATACTTGTCAGTTAGTGTGGGAACAACGCGTTCTCAATGAGTGTGAAATTCCATTGTGGTATGACTATGTGCTGCTTGCACAAGTTGACAACACAATAACTCTTTCCTCTGATTGACAATTGTTTATCTTTCTTCATCTCCTGGTGAGCCTCAAAGAGATTTTTTAAAATGTCTGCAGTGATGCCAAATTCAGGCTCATTTGTCACTTTGATGAAATCCAATACTTTGTGTGTGTGGAAGAGGGAAATCCATTTTGAACTGAACAAAAAACATAAATCTTTTAGGTCTAGTATTAACAGCACTGATTTTATTTATATATTGCTCACAGTAAGGATGAGCTGATTTATGAACACAGGAACATGCTGCTATTTAAAAAAGCTATGGGCAGGATTTTTAGGTTGGTGGGTGGGCGTGCGCCCCACCCGATTGGACGTGAAATTGTGTGGTATGATGTTGGGCAAGCGTCCTGACATCATCCTGCACTCGCGCGATATTTTGGTCGGCGGGCGCACGCTAAAGTTGGAAGCGTGCCCGCCGACAATTAAGAGGCCTAAAAAGGTCATTAAAGTTGTAATTGTCTCTGATTTCTCATGGTCCATCCAACCCTACAGTTAGCGGACGGGCGAATCAGCCAGGCAGACTTTACATTTTTCATGAAACCTCATCCAATGGCGGGATGGGGTGTCCATAATTAAATTTAAAAAAAACCTATGTACAGCATTTTTATTATGTATATGTTCAGGTGACTGATTGTGATGCTTGGACATTGTTTTCCTGATTTTACAAACTTTTTAAACTATTTTCAAGTCTTCAGCTCCCTGAGGCAGCTCTCTGCCTTCAGGGAGCTTTCATTCAGTGCTCGCCCGTGCCTGCACTTACTTCAGTGCCTGCCCTCCTCCCGCCCCCACCCCGGCAGCGCTGAGTATTTCAGCACACGCTTCATGCTGGCTGGCCGTTAATTGGCTCATCAGCGTGAAATTGTGGTCGGGGGCCAATCGCGGTCGACGGTCCCTTCCCCGGCCAATCCTGGACTTGCCGATCATGCCTGCCTGCCGACCTAAACACTCTGCCCTATGACTGCAAAATTTGGGTCTGTAGCACTGGTGGCTTTGGTTCAGCAGGAGTTATTCTAAGTAATAAAAAATGGAGGGGAGAGGGTGTTCCTGGCCAATTCCGGTGTTGCCCTGGGCAGTCTCCGTGTTGTGAAAGGTGATAGCATGGATGTTCAGTGCATGAGCTGGAAGTATGCAGAGTGGTCAGGTTGTGATATCAGTCAGCGTTTAATTCTGATTTGACGCCTGGAACTGAGATTTTGGACCTTAGCATTCCAGTTAATGCTTTCTCATAAACGTGCACAGCTGAACAAGTGTTCAACTGCATGAGGGACCCTCACCTGTGCGATTTAAAGACATCACCATCTTACTTGCAGGTGAGGTGCTTGTGACTATCCACTTGTTGTTGTAGAGTTAGTGGAGGCACTGTGTTGTTGGAGGAGTTGTGAGAAGTTGTTTAAGTCAGAAGGGAGTGATGTTGGACATTTGGAAGTGCTTATGTGCTTCTCAAAGTTCTCTGAGGAGCAGTGTGTTAGCAGCTGCACTTCACCAAGGAGGTGGTCACTGAATGGAGCCATCTCATGCAAGCAGACCTGCAGCGTCACAGCTAGGTGGCAATGGAACTGCCAGTGGTGTCAAGGTGAGCATGACCCTTGATCTGTTCTGTTGTTGCTACACGTGATGTGTACTGCTTGGATACCATGAAGCAGTCTTTTTGAAGTTACAAAGAAGTCTTTATTAAAATTACTGAACTATGTAAATATTTACAGTAGAGGGTAAAGGTATGAAAAGGACCCCATATTCGGTCCTCACATGTTGTGACCCATCTCTAGACTGCCTTAGCTCTAGGTCATGTGCCTTCTTGCATCACCATGTGTTGAGTACCACTGTACTCAGTCCTATGTTACCCCACTAGATACCAGGTCCTTCTACTACAGCACTTAATATCCACACCAGTGAATTTTTCCAGACTGGAATGGCGACATTACCAGCATATCTTAGTTTGCCATCCATTGCTATATCCAGGAGGTTCCTGAGGCCTTCTACACCAGGGATGGGACTTCATTGTCTTTTCCCGAAGCAGAGAGAAGCAGGAGAAGCGGGTATGTGACTTTATCAGGATAACAGTCTTCCCTATGGAACAGGGCACCATTGATGGCAGACACGCCATTGCAAGTGCCGCACCTCAGTGGGTAGATATGCTGAAACCCCATGGGGTACCATCTGCTTAATGTGCAGTTGATGTGTGACTGTGCCCAGAGCATCATGTTGGTGAATGCCCACTCTCTTGGCAGCAGTCATGATGCTATCTTCTTGCGCCAGTCTGATGTTCCAGCCATCTTGGAGAGGCCATATCAAGCTAGAGGGTGCCTGCTGTGTGACATGGCCTATCCACTCTACACCTGGCTAATGACTTCCCTCTGCAACCCAACCACACGTGGATAGTGATCAGAAGGTAACAACCATGCTGCAACATGGAACATTATGGAGCAGACCACCGGTTCCTGAAGTAATAGATCTGCTGCCTGGAATGCTTGGGAGGGAGTACCCTAGTACTTGCCAGAGCGGGTGCCCTGGTTTGTGGTGGTCTGCTGCGCCCTCAATGACCTGGCCATCATGAGGGCACAGTCCTTGCTGCCAGGTCTTTGGCAACCAGCTCAGCAGCAGCAAGAAGGGAGGAAGCAACTGGTACATCCACTAGCTGGATGGGCCGTCTGTAACCATATCATCAGATTCCGGTTTTCCTGAATGCTCAACACTTTCCCACTTTAACTCTATTGGGGACCATCATTGTGTCCTTTTATCATAATACTGAAATAAAAGTCAACACAAAGCAACCATTTCATACTAGCTTTATCCAACAATACATCCAATAGTCTGTACAATACTCAACTATTCACCCTTGTGTGTTTCCTTAGTGCCTGTGTACCTTTGCCTTTCCTATTGTTCCTGTACGACTGCAGCATGGCTGGCTGAAGGCTGTTGACTCTCAGAGGTAGACTGCAGATGGCTGTGCAGGATGATCTCAAGCTCTGAGGCTTGAAGTCCCGGCTTTGGGCTGCACCAGCTTGATATGGGCGACAGCAATCTGGGCTGGCTGGCCGAGAGCCAACAGCAGGGGTTTGGGTGGTGTGGCTGTGTTGGGAGCATGAATGCTGTCTTCCTGAGACAGGGCAGGAGCTTCGTGCTCCAAGGAGCCACTGACACTCCCATGGGGCAGCACCTCAGTAATCCTAGCAATCTGCTGGAGCACAGCTTCCTGGGCTGTTCTGAGATTCTGAAAGCCCCTTTGAGCATTGGTATCTGCAACTATGATGGCAGCAGCCCGAGACTGCATGACAATGAGCTGGGCTTGTGTGGCAATGGGACCTGTTGACCTCAGCCTGAGCTTCCACTGCAGCATTTAGACATTGTGTGGCAGTTGTTTGTACTACAATTGAAGCTGAGACATCAATCATCAGATGCTGCGTGGTGGTTGGATCCGTAAGTGTTCTTGTTGAGTTGGTCACCACTTGCACACTTTCACATGCTTCTTGATAATGACAGCAGTCTGTCTGGCATGCCCATCAGACTTTTCCTATATGCCATCCGTCAAAGTCCTCATTTGAGCTCCCTGCAGAAGAACCCATCTGCGACCTCGACCTCCAGGGAGTTAACATCCACTCAATGCTTTCCCCTGGCCTGACAGAAGCCCATTTATGCCCAGTGACTCACCGTGTGCAGGTCCCATCTCTGTATTACCCTTTGAAGTATGCCCAGTGGCAGTATCTGATCTGGTGGCTGCGAGTGTCAGATTGTGTGAGGGTGTTTCTTCCTCAGAGAAATCTGCTCTTCTTGCAGCTCTCATGCCTCAGGCAACACTACCTAACCAGGTGGCAGTTCTTGGGTATCTGAAAGTATAAGTGCACAATTTGAGTGGAAAAGGCTGGTTGGGGGGAAAGCAATAGGTGCATGGGTGCATTAGGTACATTATACCAGGTTGCAGATAAGGGCACAGGATTTGAGAAGGTGCATAAGGCAGGAGCATACCATCACCCTGTATATTCTCATTAATGCTGCTGCTATCAACCCCAGCACCATCTCCTCCATGGGGAACAGCACATGAGTCTTACCTGTTCCCCACCGATTAGCTGCTGCTGCCTATTATGTGCAACCTTGTCTTGCAGTGTGGAGTGGGGTGCAATGTGTTTGGGTGATGTGCTTGCCACAGTTGAACGTTATCAGAATGTGGAAGGTGTGAGATGTGAATGTCTGAGGGTGAGATGTGTTCCATGTTCCATGTGATGTGTGAAATGGATACTGCCCTAAAGCCTCTTTTTACATATCACGGCATCAGAGGTCACATGAGCATGGCAAGCCACAGTGTACAAAGGTTTTTATCTGAACATCCCCCTTTCCATAAAAAAACTCCATGCGCTGTCATTTGCAAATTATTCTACATACACAGTCTATAAAAAAATTATTGACATGAACAAAAAATTATTTGTTCTTTCTAGCCTGTTCCAATTTCATCTGTCCCTATGCACATTATACACATTATTCCTAAAGTGTTCAAGTCTTTTTATGGTACTTGTGTGAGTTGTTGTCTGTTCATTTGTTGTCTGCTGGTTCATGGGGTGATGTTGCTTCTCTGGGGAATATTGTTGCTGTGGCGAGTGTTGTTGCTGGGGTAATTGTTGCTGCTGATCCATTGTATTTGTTCGGGAATGATTGACCTATGGGACTGATGGTCATTCAGTTCCTTGCTCAGTTGGTGAAAACAGATCTGCCTCATCAGCTGTTTGCTGTGAAGGAGCAGCCTCCCTGGTTGCATGTAGATGTCTGCATTTAAGAGGATAGGTCTGGTCATTCATCTTTACCGTGTACGATCAAGGAGACAACTTCCCTACACGGGTCCCAAGTTCCCAAGTGAGCTGACTTTTTTTGAGCGCTTTGAATGTTTGCACTCTGACCGGCTCTCCAACTCTCAACTCTGGCAATGATTTGGCAGCTTTATTAAAGTGAAATTTACCTTTCTGTCGTTTCACTTTAATCTTGTCACTCATTCCTTTTATTAATTCTGGCTTCAGTAGTTTTTTTTTAGCTTTTGGAAGAGTACTCTGGGTGTGGTGTGACATTATTCGCTGGATTGGATGACTTTCCATGTCTTTAGTAGGTGTGTTTCCCCACTCTAAGATTGCCTTTACTCATCTGTGCTGGATCTACTCCATTTTTTGATTAACCCTTTGGCAATTTTCACCGCTGCCTTGGCCTTTCCATTTGCATGGGGATAGTGTGGAGATGATGTGTAGTACTGTATTTCCCAATCATTTGTCGTGTCTCAATTCTTCACTCGTGAATTGAGGGCCATTGTCACTCATCACAATGTCAGAATGCCACGATGACTGAAGTGTGCTTTCAGGCATTCTGCAATCTAACTGGTAGTCGTTGAAGTCAGCTGGTCTAATTCCCAGCAGGTAGAATAGTAGTCGACTGTAATGAGATAATCAGCTCCAGTGAGAGTGAAGAAGTCTACTCCAAACTTCTTCCATGGCCTGTCTGAGATGTCATGAATCACGAGTGGCTCCTTAGCTTGCTTAGCTTGATGTTCATTACAAGCAGTGCACTGGCTGATGTGGCCCTTAATCTCATTGCTCATGTTTGGCCAATGTAGCACTTCTCTTGCCTTCCTCATACTAGACTGGATTCCTTGCTGGCTTGTGTGGATGTGCTTCAGCATCTCTTTTCTCACCTCTTTAAGATTAATGACCCTAGTCCCTTTGTACAAGATGCCATCACAGGCGTTCACTTCATCTCTGTCTGCCCACTAACCTAACATCAACTGATGTGTCCTTGATGGTTTCAGGCCACCTTTTCGTCACAACTTCCAGTAACATTTGGAGAGTTGCATCTCATTGTGTAGTTCGCATGATCTGAGCAAGGTGTTTGTCTGTCAGATTCAATGCCTTCGCTGGGTTCATGACTTCCAGGGCATGTCATGCTGTTGTTTTTCACTGAATCTGGAAGATTTCACACTCTGTACTAATGTCATTAACTTCCTTCAAAAGGAGTGCAGCCCTTGACAGCAGGTGATGTACATCCGCTTCTTCTGCTTGTACTTCACTTCCAAATGATATCTCTGCAAACAAAGTAACATTCCTTGCAGGTGTTTTAGAGCAGATAGAAATGGTTTGAGAAAGATGTTTTGAAGTAGCTTGTGGTCAGACTCTACCATCGCTTTCTCTCTCTCAAGAAGATACTGGTTGAAATGCTCACAAACAAAGACAGTAGCCAGGCGCTCTTTATCAATGTGTGTCTAGCATTAATCAGTTTGCATTAACACCCTAGAGCCAAATGCAATTGGCTGTCCTTGCTGCATGAGGGTTGCTCCAAGTCCTGTTTTGCTGGCACCACACTGCAGAGTGACTTATTCATTGACATCACAGTACCTCAGCCTGGTATTGTTGTCACTAGTTGTTTGATGCAAGTGAAAGCTGCTTCTTGTTCTGTGCCCCAATACCACTGAGCTCCCTTTGCAGTGAGTTTGTGTAGAGGTTCACACTTTGATGACAATTTGGACAAGTATTTGGCTAGTTGCTCACAAATCTAGTAAGTGGAAGGGGTCATCAACAGTATTATTAAGCGGCACTTGCATAGCAATAAGCCACTCAGCTCTTGACCCCATTACAGCCTTGGTTCAATCATGGACAACAGAGCTGAATGCCCAAGGTGAGGTGAAAGTGACTGCCTTTGACATCAAGGCTGCATTTGATTGAGTGTGGCATCAAAGGAACCCTAGCAAAACTGGAGTCAATGGGAATCGGGGAAACTCTGCACTGGTTGGAGTCATACCTAGCACAAAGGAAGATGCTTGTGGTTGTTGGAGGTCAGTCACCTCAGCTCCAGGACATCACTGCAGGAGTTCCTCAGAGTAGTGTCCTCGGCCCAAACATCTTCAGCTGCCTCATCAATGATCTTCCTTCCATCATAAGCTCAGAAGTGGGGATGTTCACTGATGATTGCACAATGTTCAGCACCATTCACAACTCCTCAGATACTGAAGCAGTCCATGTCCAAATACAGCAAGAACTGGACAATATCCAGGCTTAGGCTGACAAGTGGCAAGTAACATTCATGCCATACAAGTGCCAGGCAATGACCATCTCCAACAAGAGAGAATCTAACCATGATGTTCAATGGCTACCATCACTGAATGCCCCGCTATCAACATCCTGGGGGTTACCATTGACCAGAAACTGAACTGGACTAGCCATATAAATACTGTGGCTGCATGAGCAGGTCAGAGGCTAGGAATCTTGCGATGAGTAACTCACCTCCTGACTCCTCAAAGCCTGTCCACCAACTACAAGGCACAATCAGGAGAGTGATGGAATACTCCCCACTTGTTTGGATGCAGCTCCCACAACACTCCAGAAGCTTGACACTGCCCAGGACAAAGCAGCCCGCTTGATTGGCACCACATCCACAAACATTCACTCCCTCCACCACCGACGCATAGTAGCAGCAGTGTGTACCATCTACAAGATGCACTGCAGAAATTCACCAAGGCTCCTTAGATAGCACTTTCCAAACCCATAACCGCTACCATCTAGAAGGACAAGTGTAGCAGATACATGGGAACTCCACCACCTGGAAGTTCCCCTCCAAGTCATTCACCATCCTGACATGGAAATATATCGCCGTTCCTTCACTGTTGCTGGGTCAAAGTCCTAAAACTCCCTTCATAACAGCACTGTGGGTGTATCTACACCACATGGACTGCAGCAGTTCAAGAAGCTGGCTCACCACCACCTTCTCAAGGGGAATTAGGATGGGCAACAAATGCTGGTCTTATCTGTGATGCTCACATCCAATGAACAAATGGGCCAGAAGAGATTTTGTTAACCAAATTTCCCACAGCAATATCTTCAACAACAATAAACAGCCATTCATTCTTTGTAAACAATCTCTTCTTTTCTAATTGCCACCAATGAAACTATGATCAATAGTAGTTTTGTTCACATGTATTATTGGGTACTTTAATTATCTGAGTAGCTGATAACAGAAAAAAAAACAGTTTTGTTATTCCTTTGCCTGTAGTTAGGGTTTTGAGAATTCAGTCTTGCATTTTTTTCAATCATCCCCAGAATATAGGGATGTCCCCTTCAATTCCCATTGAAATACATCACATGCCAGGAAATTACTCTGAATGGAGGGGAGCAATTGAAGGCTGTCTCTTAATTGTTGTATGTTTAAAGAAAATCCAGTCGAAGCCCTAGTTGTTGAAAGGGGTGAGGCCTTGAAATAAGATCTTTAACGAAGGTATCAAAAACACAAGACAAATTGTTGGGTAAATGTAAAACCATTGCAGTGAAACATGCACTCTTGATTTTCGATTTGCTTGAAACCGCTTTTGAACGTCACACATTTCAGTTACTGAGGAAGATAATGGCAGGTGAAATTGTATTTACAGCATGTTGTGTAATATGAAGTTGATATAGGAAAATTGATTGGGATGTGTGGAAACAGGAATTTATAATGGAAAGACATTGACAGGTAATGTGACACAGCAGTATAATATATTGGAGATGATTTCTAAGTACTCATGTAGGTCTGTTATGAATGGCTAAGACATGTTGCAAATCTAGTCAGATTAGTAATGGGCTAATCACAGTCAAAGTTTTTTTGTCCTTTGTCAGTAAATTTATTCAGTGCTCCAGCGTATCTTTAGTCTGGTTCAGGGGATGCATCAGCAGCCAGAGTGCAAAATTATATTTAGGTGTAATTTAAAGGAATGTAGATGGAAGAAGAGGGGCTTAAATTCTTTAGAAAGTTCAAGAGGCACTTGGACCCATCGGTAACCTTTGCCAAGGTCTGAAGGCAACTGACAGAAGTGCCCAGTGCCTAACCCTGTGTCTGATGGCTGCTGACCACGTGCTTGTGAGGAGGGTGGGCCTGATTGCCACTTGATGGCAGCATGTTGGCAGGATAGTATTGTACTATGTCTGGAAGGAGGTGGAGGCAAGCCTGAGGCTCCTGCTGTCTGGTCAAAATTGTCAAAATTCTGTTGCGTGTTCCTCACAATCATTGCTAGCAAGGTGGGCGGATGTCCATCAACATGATTGATGAGCATGGATATTGAGGTTATTTTGGATGTTGAGCATACTGGAATGCCATCCTTCAAGCAGTGCCACTAAGAACATAGCATATTGTGATCGAGGTGCTTTTGAAGAAGTACTCAGGTCTTCAGATAATCAAATGAGTCATAGCAACTCAAGTCATTTGAAAGTGCAATTATTGCCATGCGGACATTGAAGAAATACCAACAAACGCAAATAGTGTTGACAACGTGGAAAGTTGGCAACTGACTTCTTCACAATGCCTCCTGAGACATTGCTCTTGTAGAAATGCGACACTGGAAATGTGGCGTGAGATTTTGCTTGAAATTCCCCGAGGATTCACGATTCCCCCAATCTTATTTTGTTCCAGTAGCTTGTTTGTATCAGTCTCACGTAATCTAACATGTGGTATAACAACATTTAGGCTTGGCACCCTTCCCTTTCCAACTCTTGTGGCTTTAAGGTGTTCCTGTCCACAAACAGAACACACCACTGCAGTGGAACTACACCAGGCAGAGACATAAACAGAAGCTTTTGTAAATGATATTGTTGTGAGTATCTTGTTTCTGGTATATGTGTTTTAGAATATAACTTCTGGTTTTAGGAATTAACATTTTAACTGTAGAAACTGGTATAAGTAGCCCTGAAGTAAATGCAATTAAAACAAGCTTGGAGTTTATTACACTTAAAAGGTTGGGTCCATATTGCAGCTAGAAAGTTAATATCATAAAAGAGATTAGATCGAAGAAGAAATTTTAAATCAGGGTTACTTAACCTAAAGGTCTGTTGGAAGACATCTCAGAGCATGCTATGTTGTCATGGAGATGGGTGGAGCTTAGGGAGCTTCTCTGGTTTCAATTCATCTGGGTGTTTGCTGAGAGAGTTTGTTGCAGCTTGGATTTGGTGTGTGCAGTTTACAGCTCACTGAGGGAAGATAACCAAAGTAAATGACAGTAGGCCTGCAGTATAAGGAGAGAAAAAGTTGTGAAGAGGAAATGAGGAGGTTGCAGATGGATATAGATAGGTTGAGTGAATGGGCAAAGATCTGGCAAAGGAGTTTAATGTGGGAAAATGTGAAGTTGTTCGTTTTGGGAGGAAGAAGAAAAAAAACACAATGTCACTTAAATGGAGAACGGCTGCATAATTCTGAGGTGCAGAGGGACCTAGGTGTTCTAGTACATGAGTCACAAAAAGTTAGTATGCAGGTACAGCAAGTAACTAAGAAGGCTAATGGAATGCTATCCTTTGTCACCTGAGGGATTGAACATAAAAGTAAGGATAAAAGCAAAAAACTGCGGATGCTAGAAATCCAAAACAAAAACAAAAATACCTGGAAAAACTCAGCAGGTCTGACAGCATCTGCGGAGAGGAATACAGTTAACGTTTCGGGTCCATATGAAGGTTCTGGTGAAGAGTCATGCTGAGTTTTTCCAGGTAATTTTGTTTTTGTTATAAAAGTAAGGATGTTATGCTTCAGTTATACAGGGCATTGGTGAGACCACATCTCGAATATTGTGTGCAGTTTTGGTCTCCTTATTTAAGGAAGGATGTAAATGCATTGGAGGCGATTCAAAGGAGGTTTACTAGATTGATACCTGGAATGGCTGTCTTAGGAGGAAAGGTTGGGCTTGTTTCCACTGAAGTTTAGAAGAGTGAGGGGTGATTTGATTGAAGTATATAAGATCCTGAACGGCCTTGACAAAGTGGATGTGGAAAGGATGTTTCCTCTTGTGGGTGAGTCCACAACTAGGGGGCACTGTTTTAAAATTAGGGGTCACCCTTTTAGGACAGAGATAAGGAGAAGTTTTTTCTCTTAGAGGGTTGTGCGATTTTGGAACTCTCTGCCTCAAAAGGTGGGGGAGGCAGAGTCATTGAATATTTTTAAGGCAGGGGTAGATAGATTCTTGTTAGGCAAGGGAATCAAAGATTATTGGGGTTAGATGGGAATGTGAGAAGCGAAACACAAAAAGATCTTATTGAATGGCAGAGCAGGCTCGAGGGGCCGAATGGCCGACTCCTGTTCCTATTTCTTATCATTTGCTGTGTGGAATGTGGAATTAATTTCAATTTGGATTTCATGTGGGGAAAAAAGATGGAAGATTGCCTAATTTGAAGCTGGTGGGAAAGTCTACAGTCATCCTCACAAAGCCTTGTGGCCAGAGAAAGCCCCTAGCAGATTAGTTTGGAAGTATTGAGAGGGCAATCAGAACAAGGGACTGAGGCACCCACAGTCAAAAGGTGGTAAATGAAAGTCTTACCTCTGAGAATAGTTGGAACTGAGGAGAATTAAAGTAGTTTCCAGAGGACTGTGGCATACTTTTGGGTGATCCCAAACTAAGTAAATAACTTTAAGATATCATAAAGTATATGACAATTCTTGGGGAAAGTAAGAAGTAAAACTTAATGCGTAACTTGCAGTATGCAGTATGCATACATACATAGTTATAAACCATATTGTTAATAGTGCTTATTTTGTTTAAGTCTTTTATATGCAATAACATTTGTCTTTGTTTAAAAAAGTGAAATCTTATGGCATAGTTCTATTGGTTAAAATGTGGTGTTTGGATTTCTCTTTAAATATTAATGGTTCCTAACTGGATTGTAAGAAAAACACCCTCAAGTAACGAAGAGGCACTGTGAGAAGCAACTACGGAAAAATGCTCCTAAAACATTCAACTACCAAGACTCTAGTTTGGAAAAGCCTGATAGCTATCCTTATTCATCAATGAAACCACCAACATCAGACTGAGGTCCTGAAAGAATGACCCACTATAAACTTCCTTTTTACAGATCGGCAAGAAAAAGCAATGATAGTGAAATAGTGCACACCACAGATGGACCTCTAATAACAAGTCTATAGGACAAAAGGTTGTTTAAATCAGTTCTATCTAAAGATCTGGCTAAATAATATCTTACTCACATTTATTATTGGCTGTCAGGAAACCTGATGTCCCAGATCATAAGTGATAATTAAGATGTATTAAAAGTAACATTGACAGACACTGATTATACCTATACAGGGATAGATGACAATGAATGTGTAAAAGTACATGACTCCCTCAAAGGGCGACTAAAACATCAAGTGAAAGTTTCAAGAAACAGAGGGACAGGAAGACAACATAATTAATGAATTATCTGACGTGGGATTGCCTGTAGCATAGCCATTAATCAGTGTTGACCACATTGTTAGACTTTGGAATGACCAAACAGCAGCTTAAAATAACATGATATACAGCTGCTAGGAGATGAAAGTGGAAGGGAGGCTTGTGCTGCCCAAGTGAGAGAAAAAAAACGAACAACAGGAACAGGTACAAACACAAAAGGCTTCTAAAAATGAAACTTGGAGCATATACTACAAAAATGAACACAATTTACAAACAGCACATGCTGGTTAACATGAAAAACAAGTTTGGTTCCATAGAAACGTAGAAAGATTTACAGGACGGAAGAAGGCCATTTGGCCCATCGTGTCAATGATGACTGAAGAAGGTGCATCAGTCTAATCCCACTTCCCAGCTCTTGGTCTATAGCCATGCAGGTTACGATACCCCAAGAGCATGTCTGAGTGCTTTTTAAATGCAATGAGGATTTCTGCCTCTACCACCTTTTCAGGCAGCGTGCTCCAAACCCCTGCCACCATCTGGGTGAAAAAATGGCTCCTCAACTCCCCTCTGATCCTTCTACTACTTATGTTAAATCCATTCCCCCTGATTATTGACCCCCGTGCTAACAGAAAGATCCTTCCTATCCACCTTATCTAAGCCCCTCATAATTTTATACACCTCAATTAAATCTCCTCTCAGCCTCCAATGCTTAAAAGAAAAACAAACTTAGCCTTTCAAATCTTTTCTCAACATCCTTGTAAATCTGCAATGTACCCTCTCTAGTGTGATCACATCCTTCCTGTAGTGTGCTGACCAGGGCTACACACATTGGCTATTCCACGCCATCTGTGGTCGAACTAGTGTTTTCCACAGTTCTACCATAATCTCCTGCCCTTGTACTCTAGGCCTCAGCTTATGAAGAAAAGTACCCTGTATATCTTCTTGACCATATTATCTACTTGCCCTGCTGTCTTCTGGAATCTGTGGACATGCACTTCAAGATCTCCCTGTTCCTCTACACTCCTCAGAATCCTACAATTTGTTGCACATTTGCTTTTTCTTTACCTGTCCTCCCTAAATGCATGACCTCGCACTTCTTAGGAATGAATCCATTTGTCACTTTTCTGCCCAACTGACCAGTCCATTGATATCTTCCTGTATTCTGCTGCTTTCTTTTTCACTGTCAAACCACATGGACAATTTTCTTATCATCTTCAAACTTCTTAATATGCCCCTTATATTTCAGTCTAAATCACTGGCATATACTACAAACAGCAAGGGTCCCAGTACTGAGCTCTGCCTAATTCTAATGGAAACCGCCTTCCAGTCACAGACCCATAGATCATAACCTTTGCATTCTGCCCTTCTTTATGCCATGCTTCAGCAACAGCTTTGGTCAATGTACGGAATCTAGGATGCAGATTGAAGAAAACTGGACCCATGCAAATCAGTAAAATAAGTTCCAAACTAAAAACACTGGCTTAATTACGAAAATATTCATCCCCAACAATCACCCCATGAGAGGCACTGAACATAAATACCTTCCATATCAAATCATTCAAGTTTCCAGGCTTAAGACAGCGCCATTGTTTTAAGTGGAAGTAAAACTCTCAGGCCAGGGTTTTCCCTGGAATCAGCAAAGTCCGATATTGGGCGGGAAAATTGGTATTTGACCCACCGAAGAAATGGCGGAATTTCACTCCGCATTGTGTGGAACAATATCAAAAAAAATCAGAGGCATGGGTTTTATGTTGGGTTGCAGGCGAGGTGGCCTCGGATTTGCCTGTCCCACCGTGATCTCAGACCTTCAGTAATCCGGGCGCCATATTTAAAGGCTGTCCCTGCACAAGAGCCAATTTAACCAAGCTTTAAGTCAAAGAAAGAGCAAGTTTATTAGTTACTAAAACCCAAGAAAAATAATAAGAATGCAACATGCATGTACAGAGAAATGAGAAGTTAAGACTCCAAATAAAAGTTAAAAAAATGAATCAGCCTTTGGCTTGTTCATGTGGTTTAGATGGCAATACGTTGCGGCTACTAAGTTGAGTGATTACGGTCGAGCTGACTTTCACAGTTTTGAAGTATGAAGTGAACCAAACACTTGGTTCTGCAGGGTACTGAAGAGGCTGTCCTATTTCCTTTTTGATTGTGGCTTTTGCTGACCCTTGTCTCCAGCAATAGAGAGAGGGAGAGAGAGATTGTGCCTGTAACTATAGGGGTGACTAGCTGGCCTTCTTCTTGCTCTCTCCGCAACCACAGGAGATTAAAGTTCAGTCTTTTGCTTCTTTCCTATCTCCCTTTCAAGTGCCTCTGCTTGAAGGAGGCCATGATACCTTTTCAGGTGTGACATTCCATGTTCCCTCAGAGCAGGGCTGTCAGTATAATCCACATAGGAATCTTCCAGAAAGTGGTCAATTTACATTATCAGCCATCTTTTGCTCAGTGTCCTTGTTTGTATTTCTTTAAAAACACACAAGTCTTCCTTAAAAAGGTGAGGGAGCTAAAAATCGCATGGGCAACGTAAAATCGTGGTCAATAGGTTTTTTAATGACCTTAATTGGCTCTTTAGTTGTCGGCGGGCGCTGCTCCAATTGCCGCGCGTGCTCACCGACCTCAGTATTGCATGACTGCTCGATGACATTGGGACGCCCGCCCAACGTCTTTTTGTCCAAATTTACAGGTGTTCGGGTCGGCGTTCCCCCGTCCGTGGAACGCAAGATTCAGGCCCGTCTCCTGTTGATTTATATGTCAGAATGTGTAAATAGTTCTGATATGAAGGCAAAATGACTATTTCATCTCCTGGAATACAGAGGAGAAAAACGGTGTTTAAAAACTAGCTGCCAAGCAGTGCAGTGGGCGCTGGTGTGCTGTATGTGTGACAGCCAGAAGAAGACCGGAAGTAATTTGTGACTGTAATCGGCTTTTCATGATACTTCCACGCCCCTCCCCACCATGAATGAAATGAGATTCATTCTCATTTCATTACAAGGGGGAAAAATATAAAACAACAAACACACACACACACACAGACACACACACACACATTCATTCTTCTTGCCTTGGTTAATATTATCTCTTCAGTGCTAACTGGGTCTCTTTAAGTCCTGGCTTCTGTGAGCACATTTGATTTCCTGGTAATGTGGATGATTTTTAGATGGTACTGTTGGACAAACAATCTCCAATGAAATAACCTGGTATTCTGTGTCTTAAATTTTTCCACAAAGGTTAAAGGGTTGTGGTCAGTATAGACTGCGGTCTCTCTATATCCATTTCGGACATATATCTCAAAGTGTTTGAAAGCCAGTAATAAACCGAGGGTCTCCTCCACTGCGGAGTACCGTTTCTGATGCTTGTTTAGTTTTTTTGAGAAGTACCCGATTGGTCTCTCTATCCCTGATTCGCCTTCCTGGAGAGGACAGCTCCTGCTCCGATGTCACTCACATCAATGTCTACTTTAAACGCTTGGTTAAAGTTCGGAGCTGCAAGCACAGGCCCACCTATTAAAATGGCTTTCAGCCTTTTGAAAGCTGTCTGGAATTTCTCAGTTCATACTACTTTTGCTTTTTTCTGTAATAGGTCTGTTAGTGCAGCAGCTATTGTGCTGAAGATTTGGACAAACTTACGGTGGAACCCACAGATCCCCAAGAACCACATGATTTCCTGTTTTGTTGTGGGAATGGGGAAATGTGCCACTGCTTGTACTATTTTGGCTCTGGGCAGTACTCGTCCTTGACCCACTATGTGTCTTAGGTCACCTGAGCCTTAGTAAACTCGCTCTTTGCGAGATTGACCACTAGGTCAGCTGACTGTACTTTCTGGAAGAGGGCTTCCAATTGCTCTAAGTGAGTTTCCCAGGTGTCACTGTACATTAGGAAGTCGTCCAGGTACACTACGCAATTGGATACGCCTGCCACTACCTGGCTCATCAGCCTTTGAAAGGCGGTTGGGGCATCACTGAGTCCAAATGGCATGACTCGACACTGGTATAACCCATCCGGAGTTATGAAGGCAGAGATTTCCTTCACATCGTCAGTCAAGGGAACCTGCCAGTATCCCTTGAGTAAATCTATCTTTGTAATGTAGGCTATATTACCTTACCCTATCTATGCAGTTTTTCAGGCAGGCTCTCAGGAGTCGGCTCTGGTTACTGCATTAACTTTTCGGTCATCAATGCAGAACCTTGTGGAGCTGTCTGGTTTGGGCATGAGCAAAACTGGGGAGCTGTAGCCACTGTTGCGGGGCTCTATTAGTTGGTGCTCCAGCATGTAGTTAATCTCCTCCTAAACCTGGGCCAGCTTCTCTGGGCCTAGATGATAGGGATGTTGCCTTATGGGAGGGGCCTCTCCCAGATCCACATCATGTAGAGTTTGCGTGGTGCAGCGTGGCCTGCCTCTGCATAAGCCTTTAAATGCATTGGGCATCCGCGTCAGGTTCAGCACTTAGGTGGGGGCATAAGGAGTCTAAGTTTGCTGGTATCGCTGTGTTGGTTAGCCAGGTGGTGAGGGGTTCAATGTGGGCCTCAACAATGTCTCCCTCCAATTCATCCCCACTGATACTCTCATCCTCTAGGTTGGTGGCAATGGGACAGACCGTATGTTACCTGCTTGTCCTCTTCTCGGCTGTGATATTGCTTCATCATGTTGACAAAGGGAGAAAAAGGGAGGCCTATGGCAGATACCAAGGGCTCAAAACAGCGGTAGCCCTGGAGGAATATAAAATGTGTAGGGGGGAACTTAAAAAGGAAATTAGGAGAACAAAAAGGGGGCATGAAAAAACATTGGCAGGTAAAATAAAGGAAAATCCAAAGTTATTTTACAAGTACATTAAGAGTAAGAGGATAACTAGGGAAAGAGTAGGGCCCATTAAGTACCATAGTGGGAATTTGTGAGTAGATCCGGAGGATGTAGGTAGGGTTCTAAATGAATACTTTGTGTCGGTGTTCACAAGTGAGAGGGACGACGTGGGTGTGGAAATCAGGCAGAAGGACTGTGACATAATTAAAGAAATTAGCATAGAAAGGGAGGAGGTTCTAAGTGGTCTGGCAGGTTTAAAAGTAGATAAATCTCCAAGCCCGGATGAAATGCATCCCAAGCTGTTGAGTGAGGCAAGGGAGGAGGTAGCAGGGGCACTGGCAATAATTTTCAATACCTCTCTGGCCACAGGAGAGGTGCCAGAGGACTGGAGGACAACCAATGTGGTACCATTATTCAAGAAGGGAGGAAGGGATAAACCAGGGAACTACAGGCCAGTCAGTCTAACCTCAGTGGTGGGGAAACTATTGGAAGCAATTCTGAGGGACAGAATTAATCTACACTTGGAGAGGCAGGGATTAATCAAGGACAGTCAGCACGGTTTTGTTAAGGGGAGGTCATGTCTGACCAATTTGACTGAATTTTTCGAAGAGGTGACCAGGTGTGTCGATGAGGGCAATGCACTTGACGTAATCTACTTGAACTTCAGCAAGGCTTTTGATAAGTTCCTGCATGGGAGACTGATAAAAAAGGTAAGAGCCCATGGGATCCAAAGCAATTTGGCAAATTGGATCCAGAATTGGCTGAATGGCAGGAAGCAGAGGGTGATGGTCGAGGGGTGTTTTTGTGACTGGATGCCTGTGTCCAGGGTGTTCCACAGGGATTGGTGTTGGGTCCCTTGCTGTTTGTGGTATATATAAATGATTTAGACATGAACGTAGGAGGGTTGATCAGTAAGTTCGCAGATGACATGAAAATTGGTGGGATGGTAAATAGTGAGGAGGATAGCTTTAGATTACAGGAGGATATAGACTGGTTGGTCAGATGGCAAATAGAATTTAATCTGGATAAGTGTGAGGTGTTGCACTTGGGCAGGACAAACAAGGCATGGGAATACACAATGAATGCTAGACCCTGGGAAGTACCGAGGATCAGAGGGACCTTGATGTGCATGTCCACCGGTCCCTTAAGGTAGTGGGAAAGGTAGATAAGGTGGTTAATAAGGCATTTGGGATACTTGCTTTTATTAACCGAGGCATAGGGCAGGATCTGTAGGTCGGCGAGTCGGGGGCGGGGCCAGCTTGCTGACGTGTAAAATGACGCGGGATGACGTCGGGCAGAACTCCCAATATCATCCCGCCTCATTTCCATTTTCAGGTAGGCGGGGGTGCAGCCAAGTCAGCTGTGCACCTGCTGACCTGTCAACGGCCTATTGAGGCCATTTAAAAAGCACTTTACATAATTAATGGACCTGCCCGTCCAACTTTAGGGTTGGTGGGCAGGCCGGGAGCCCTGGCGGGAATTAGAAAAAGCATGAAACCTCATCCACGGACGGGATGAGGTTTCATGAGGGTTTTTAAATATTTAATAAAGGTTTCACTGAAAGTGATGAACGTGTCCCAACTCATGTGACAGTGTCACATGAGGTGACATGTCAGGGAAATTTTGTTTTTGTATCTTTAACATTTTTAAATTCGGAGCCAAACTCCCTGAGGCAGCACTTAGCCTCAGGGAGATCAGTGTGCTCTTTCGCGTTCATGTGTACTCTCGGCTGAGGAAATCCCCCCGCCGTCCGCACAGGGAGCGCATAGCGCCTCCTGGCAGATGGCACGCTGGGCGGGCCTTAATTGGCCTGCCCATGTAAAATGGTGGCTTGCCCCCAATCGGGGGCGCCGATCGGAGGCATGCCTGCCCACGCCCGCTCGTGCATTTCCCCCCCAATGGGGGGAGAATTCTTCCCATAGAATATAAGAGCAGGGAGGTTATGCTGGAACTGTATAAAACGCTGGTTAGGCCACAGCTAGAGTATTGTTGCAGTTCTAGAATCCGCATTATAGGAAGGATGTGGTTGTACCAGAGAGAGTGCAGAAGAGATTTACCAGCATGTTGCCTGGGCTGGAGAATTTTAGTTATCAGGAGAGGTTGGATAGACTGGGGTTATTTTCCCTGGAGCAGAGGAGATTGAGGGGAGACACGATTGAGGTGTATAAAATTATGAGGGACATAGATAGGGTAGACAGGAAGGAACTTTTCCCCTTGGTGGAGGGATCAATAACCAGGGGGAATAGATTTAAGGTAAGGGGCAGGAGGTTTAGGGGGGATGTGAGGAAGAATTTTTTCACCCAGAGGGTGGTGGGAATCTGGAACTCACTGCCTGAAAGGGTGGTGGAGGCAGAAACCCTCATGACATTTCAGAAGTATTTGGATGTACACTTGTGATACCATGGCATACAAGGCTTTGGGCCTAGTGCTGGAAAATGGGATTAGATCTGTTCCTCCAGGTGTGTTCTTATGGGAAGGGTATGGAGTTTTTAAACTCTTCAGGGAGAATTATTTCATGGAGGTTTCCCTAAGTGGCTTCTGATTTAAGTGCCTGCAACCACTGGTCAAAAGCAAGTTGCTTAAGACTTTCAAATTCCAGGTTCGTCTGGTGGTACCAACTGGAAAGCACTTATAATAGCCCTTTTTGCTGCCTCATAGTCAATGGCACTTTCCTCAGGCAAGATGGAGTAAACCTCGTGAGCCTTCCCTGAAAGTTTACTCTGCAGTAATAAGGACCAATGTTGGACTGGCCACTTTAACTATTGTGCTAACTATAGAGTCATAGAGGTCTACAGCACAGAAAAAGGCCCTTCGGCCCATCGGGTCTGCGCCGGTCAAACAAGTACCTAACTATTCTAATCCCATTTTCCAGCACTAGGCCCATAGCCTTGTATGCTATGGCACTCGAACCACTCGAAAGAGATAAAGAAGGCTCCCACCTCTGCTTCATCAAACTTAGGGATTAAATGAGCAAAACGTATTGCCTCAGCTCTTACATCTGAGCTGGTGGTGTCTGCAAGGGACACAGTAGGGTTCCTGCTCCTCAGCTTGTGCTGTTTTAGTTTGAACTCCATTTCACTCTGTCTTGAAATTCTCTCTCTTTCTCCTGTGCCCATTCCTCTTTCTCTCTTTCCCTTTCCCTTTCCTGAAACTCTAATTTCTGCTGCTCTAATTTTAACCTCTCTACCGCTATCCATTTCATCACCCTCAATTTCCACCTTAGCCACCCCTTTGAAAATTTCAGCTTTCTGGCTTTCAGGTGAAATTCCATTCCTAAGTGCCTTGCTAATTCTTTTAACTCTTTGAGGGACAGAACTGTTAAATTTTCATAACTAACATCCCTTCTGTCTGTAAAAGCACTGACATCAAATGTGGACATTTTTACACTTTAGTAGGACAGACACATATGAACGTACAAAAAAGGAGCAGGAGTAGGCCATTCAGCCCCTCGAACCTGCTCTGCCATTTAATAAGATCATGGCTGATCTGATAGTAACCTGAAATCTGTATCCCACCTACCCCTGATAACCTATCAACCCCTTGCTAACCAAGAATCTATCCACCTCTGCCTTAAAAATATTCACAGACTCTGCTTCCACAACCTTTTCAGGAAGGGAGTTCCAAAGACTCACGACCCTCTGAGTGAAAAAATTTCACCTCACCTCTGTATTAAATGGGCGACCCCTTATTTTGAAATAGTGACCCCTAGTACTAGATTCTTCCACAAGAGGAAACATCCTCTCCACATCCACTCTGTCAAGACCCCTCAGGATCTTATATGTTTCAATCAAGTCGCCTCTTACTCCTCTAAACTCCAGCAGACACAAGCCTAGCCTGTCCAACCTTTCCCCATAAGACAACCCGCTTTAGTCTGGTAAACCTTCTCTGAGCTGCTTCCAATGTATTTACATCCTTCCTTAAATAAGGTGACCAATACTGTACACAGTATTTCAAATGTGGTCTCACTAGTGCTCTGTATAACTGAAGCATAGCCTCTCTACCTTTGTATTCAATTCCCCTCACAATAAATGATAACATTCTATTAGTTTTCCTAATTACTTGCTGTACCTGCCTTTTGTGATTCATGTACTAGGACTCCCAGATCCCTTTGCACCTCAGAGCTCTGCAATCTCTCACCATTTAGATGATATGCTTCTCTTTTACTCTTCCTGCCAAAATTGACAATTTCACATTTTGCCACCTTATAGTCCATCTACCAGTTCTTTGGCTACTCACTTAACCTATCTATATCTGTTTTTAGCCTCCTTATGTCCTCTTCACAACTTACTTTCCTACCTATCTTTGTGTCATCGGTGAATTTGGCAACCATCCCTTCAATCCCTCCACCCAAGTCATTTATATACATTGTAAACAGCTGAGGTCCCAGCACTGATTCCTGGGGCACACCACTTGTTACATCTTGACAACCTGAAAAGGACCCATTTATGCCTACTCTCTGCTTCCTGTTAGCGAGCCAACCTTCTATCCATGTCAATATTACCCCCTGTACAATGAGCTTTTATTTCTCGCAATAACTTTTGATGTAGCACTTTATCAAATGCCTTCTGGAAATCTGGGTGCAGTACGCCCATCAGTTACTCTTTATCCACAGCACATGTTACTTCCTCAAAGAACTCCAATATGTTGGTTCAACACGATTTCCCTTTCATAAAACCATGTTGACTCTGACCCCGATGACCTTGAGCTTATCCAAGTGACCTGCTATAACTTCTTTAATAACAGCTTCTAACATTTTCCCTACCACAGACATTAAGCTAGCTGACCTGCAGTTTCCCACTTTCTGTCTCCCTCCCTTTTTGAATAATGGGGTTACATTTGATATCTTCCAATATAATGGGGCCTTCCCAGAATCTAGGGAGTTTTGGAAAATTAAAATCAATTCATCAACTATCTCCCTAAATGTTTCTTTTAATACCCTAGGCTGAAGACCACCAGGACCCGGGCTCTTGTTAGCCCGCAGCTCAACAATTTGTTCAGTACCACTTATCTGGTGTAATTTTCCTGACTTCCTTCCCCACTTCCATTTCCTGGTTTATAGCTGCTTCTGGGATGTTACTTGTATACTCTATAGTGAAAACTAATGCAAAGCACCTGTTCAATTCATCTGCCTTCTCCTTGTTTTCCATTATCAATTCTCCAGATGCACTTTCTATAGGACCAATGCTCACTTTATTAACTCTTCTTTTTTAAATATCTATAAAAACTCTTACTATCTGTCTTTTTAGCTTTCTCTCACACTCTAATTTTCCCCTTCTTATTAGTCTTTTAGTCATTATTTGCTGTTCCTTATATTCTGTCCAATCTTCTGGCCTTCCAGCTATCTTTGCACAATTATTTGCTTTTTCTTTAAGTTTGCTCCTATCTTTAACCTTTCTAGTTAACCACGGATTGTATGTCCATCCTTTGGAGTTTTTCTTACTTGTTGGAATGTGTCTATTCTGTGCATTATGAAACACCCCCAAAATATTAGCCACTGCATTTCTATTGACATATCCCTTAACCTAATTTGCCAATTCACTTTAGCCAGCTCAGCTTTCATGCCTTCATAATTACCCTGATTTAAGCTTAAAAACATACTCAGACCCACTCCTCTCTCCCTCAAACTGAATGTAAAATTCAATCATATTATGGTCACTGCTACCTCAAGCCGCTCCACTCTCCACTCACTAATCGTGCACCTTTTACTGATCATGCGTTTAAAAAGTCCCTTTCTTATATAGATGAGTCACTCTCTAGCCTAGCTTCCTGCTACAGTTAACAGCACTGAATTTAGGCCCTATTCAGGCAAAGGGCTTTCAGGTGATTGACAGCTAACTGCCAGTAAGACAGTTTAACTAAGCACAAGAAAACCTTTTTGTGCTTTTTTGAAATTGGTTTCAGAGGAACAATTTACTTTCCCCGCTCTAATTCTTTCGTTTTGTCTGTGGGAACCATCCCGGCAACGAGCCCCCAATATATTACAACCGGTCCTCGAGGGAGGTCCCCCAACTTGTTCACTTCCCAAGCGGAACGCCAATTTTGTTATGCTCCAGGGTGAGGAGGAATGAGCTGGCTCCCCTTCTTTATTCAGCCCCCTCGGTTGATTGCACTAAGGTTAATTTAAAAGAGATCCCTTTCCCCATGGATATCATTTCCCAGTGCAAATGTATTTATTTTTTAGAAGGAGCCAATTTAACCAGGCTTTCTTGAGACAAAGAAGGAGTAAGTTTATCAGTTACTAAAACCCAAGAAAAAGAATAAAAACACAACACGTGTGCACACAGGTCAGAAATGAGAATTTAAGAGTTCAAATGAAAGTTAAAAAAAAACAATGAATCAGTCTTTGGCTTGTCTGTGAGGCATAAATGGCAATACATTGCAGCCATTAAATTGGGTGATTCCAGTAGAGGTGACTTTGGCAGGTTTGCAACAAGTTTGGAGACATTTGGTTCTGCAGGGCACTTAAGAGGCTGTCCTATTTCCTTTTTGATTGTGGCTCGAAATGAGCCTTACCTCCAGCAACAGAGAGAGAGAGAGAGACTCCACCTATAACTGCAGGAGTGACTAGTTGGTCTTCTTCTTGCTGTCGTACACACAATACACCAGCACAAATTGCACTGCTCAGCAGCTATCTTTTACCCCTTTCCATGCACCCCCCCTCATGTATTCCAGGAGAAGAAATGGGTCTCTTGCATTCATATTAAAACTATTTACACATTCTGACATATAAATTAACAGGTGATGGAGTTTTGGGTGACTGCTGAGACGTGTAAATCAGTTTTTTGTCTCCACAACCACAGGAGATTAAAGTTCAGTCATTTGCTTCTTTCCTATCTCCCTTTTAAATGTCACTGCTTGAAGAAGACCATAATACATTTTCAGGAGCGACATTCCATGTTCTCTTGGGACAGGTCTGACAGTATAATCCACATAGGAATTTTCCAGAAAGTGGTCAATTTACATTGTCAGCCATCTTTTGCTCAGTGTCCTTGCTTGTATTTCTTTAAAAACACATGCACCTTCCTTAAAAAGTTCAATATGATTGTAAGTAATTTGTGGCTGTAATCTGCTTTTCATGCCAGTCGATGGCACTCTGCACCTGTGGCTTTCTGGAAATCTCAGCAAATCCCAGCACTCATGCTTCCTGGCTCACTTGATCCCTGCCAAAGTTGACAAAGTTGTGCGCCTTGGCAAAAATTGTCCATGACCTCCTGGATACATTTGTGGGTGGAGGCTTGTGAGGTCATGCACAGGTCCTCCGTGGGGCCCTGGAAGGAGCCACTGCCATAGAAATTGAGCACCTTCACTGCCACTGGCAGAGGGTGCGCTCTGAGTCCTCTTGGTAGCAAATCCTGCAGAAGCTGGCATATGTGAGTGACCACTTCCCTTGACATGCGCAGTAATCGAGACACCGGTTTTTGCTCATTGCAGGCAGCACATGCTTCATCCATTGACCCTGGGTCTAGTGAGGCACCTACGATCTCTGGGGTTCATCCTCTGCATGCAAAGGAGGCCCTGCTGCCCTTTGGCCTTGAGGGTTCTGCTCCTTCCTTTGGCGAGCTAGGTACCTCCTTCACATTCTTCTCCATCTTCTCTCCTGCGTATAAGCAATGAGGCAGACAGTGAGTTCACCACTGTCTTCCCTTGGTCTCCTCACTATAGTTTCAAAAAGAGTGATGCGAGGGTCAGCAATTGACCGCTAAGGACACTCTTGCTGAAGTCATAACCTGAGGCTGCCTCTCAAGGCCTCTTTACACATGTTGGAGAGCCCTGGCCACCACATGGTTGCCCAGTGTTTAGCACACATGATGGTTGATCACAACCCCACCCACCCACGACCCTACGCCACATGACTGAGTGATAATAGCTTTGGCCGCTCGACTGCATCTGAACTCTCATCACAGGTATTGTCCTAACCATGACTCCAAGGCTTTGCTTGGACCATGAGGGTGACTTTAATGTCTGCTTAAACATAATGAAAGGGATTAGGAGCGCACCCCTCCATCAGAGTTCCAATGGTTCTGCAGCAACATAGAACTCAGTTGATTTTGAAGACTAAGCATGAGGAGTTAAAAGTAGAGGAGCAATCGTTGGCACTCACAGTAATTATTGCTGCTTGAGTGGGCACATTGCTGGACTAGCCTGACTCCAAGCATGTCAATTGAACTTGCACTAGATGGTCTCAGCTGCGAAAGAGCGCTCATCATTTTTCATTTGCCTGGCCATATTCTTCATACCCCCACCCCCCCAGTATGTGTTATTGTGTAGCCTTCAGTCTGTGCTGCCATTATCCCTCCTTGCACTGTTGTCCTAACCCCGAGGTTCCCTTCTCTCTGCCCCTGTTGCCCTAGTCCCGTGTTTCCTTCTCTCTGGCCACTGTTGCCCTAGCCCTGGCACCACAAGCCTGCCATGAAGAAGCCACTATGGAGACTTGCCTGTGATGCCTCCGAATCCCCGGAGCCACTTCCTTGCATTGGGATCCTTGCGAGTGCTACGCTAAGTTGTGTGCACTCACCTCCGAGCTCCCCCCAAAGTTCAGGTTGCCAGGTGCTCTGCCTTTAAAGGCAGTTGTAAATAACTCCGTTCTAAAATCACATGGGATTTGAATTTGACGTTGTGTGGCGGGGGAGTGGGGGAGGGTGATTCCGGTGTGTGGCCACAATAATGATATGCAAATATATTCAAGTTAAGTTCCTGACATTCGATGGTGGGAAATGTGGCCTGCCATTGATGGTGGGGGGGTCGGGGGGCGGGGGGAGGTGGCGGAGGGGACAATCACTTCCCGGATTTCCGTAACTGGGAAACGCGCCTCGGGCCTCTTGTGAGATTTTCCGATCTCGCCACCGGAAATGCCCGTCCCAATTGGGTGGGGAAAATCTCGGCCTAAGCGAACTTTGTAATTTTTTTTCGTAAGTGACTGGCTGCCATGATAATCCATCATAGGGCATGAACTTGGCTTTCAAATAAATCAGTTGATTCGTGGTGCTGCTAGTTTCACTATTCCACATCAAGCAACAGCAGCTGTTTTCAACAGGTTATAGTATCTGACATTTGTTGAGAAGCTGCATTCTTGTGATATATCTGGTAAGCTGCTGAACTTGAGGTGTGATTTCCTAAACAACTGCAAATATTGAGCCACGATAAAATGGCCATTTGTTTTCTTGCTGCAATGCCCACACCGGCATCAGGAAGCACCTTTGACCCCACTTATTATCTCGGTCTTTATCTACACATTGATGGAGATTAAAAGCGAAATTGTTCTTTTGAACAATACCACATTGCACAGACTGGTGAGCCTCCCTTCTGAAAGTGCTCAGCTCATTAAGCATGTTACACTGGCAGCTGTAGACAGAATTAGATAGCTAGCGGAGAAATGTTACCTTCAACAGTGAGAAGGCAATCATTCTGTGAACAAAGGAGCAGGATGTTGTTCATCCATTTCGAGTCTATCAAATTTTCTTCAGTTACAAATATTTAGCACCTAAGTGGTCATGTCCAATTGATGGTGTGGAAAATAGACTGAGAAAATTGTTATTTCTTTAAATAAAAAGTGGAAATATTCAATAGCATTCAATTGATCTTGTTTTAATGTTTGGTAAAGCCTTTGATTTTCCCATCCAGTGGACATGTTTGACACAATATAGAGAGGGCCTAATTCTTGATTCTAGATCTAATATATTGTTAGGCCACACAGACCAGTGGACCTCCCTATTGCTCTGTGTCAAATTCCACTTGCTATCAGTGTTTGGAATGTACAGTTGGGAAGGGTGGTGGAAGCAGATTCAATAATAACTTTCAAAAGTGAACTGGAGAAATACTTGAAGGAGGCAACCTTGCAGGGCCTACGGGAAAGAGCAGGGGAGTGCAACCACGTGGATTGCTCTATCAATGAGCCAGCAGAGGTGCAATGGACCAAATGCTACCTCCAGAGCTGTGGGGATCTATGGCCAGGACTTTGCCAGGTATTCGGCAATAGATGGGAGGCAGGAAGGTTGAAAAATGGTGTGGGGAGGCACCGGTGACATCTTCTTTCTGCCATGTCATTATGCCAGCTGTAGGAAAGCGTATAGATGCCCTGCCTGCTGGAGCTATTTGAAACACTCAAGGGGCCCACTCATAAGTCACTTCTAGCTTCTGCAGGCATTTTGCCTGTGTCTGGGGAGCCCATCACCACATGGGGAGGCCACCCAGTGAAACTTGGCAGCCTCACATTGGGCTCCGGGAGTTGAGGGGAGGGGGTGGGGTGTGGGGGTGGTAGAGAGGGGAGGCCCCTCCATTTTTGTGCCCAACAATGCCCCCTGCAGGTCACCAGGGGCCAATGGTCTGGTCCCAGCATTCCCCCAACCCCACTTAAAAGGTGCCTCAGCCGTTGAGGTGCTCTCATCCTGTAACTGTAACCTCAGTAATAGCCACAGCTGTTGAGTTGCTGGCCTTCTGATTGGGCTAGCAGCTCTTGGCCCAGTCCTTAATAGGGATGGTGGCCCAGGCAGTGCCCACTTCATTGGCCATCACGGGGAATATGCGACCCTAGGTTCCGGATGGCTTGAACTTCAACCTTTGTGGGAAAATTCAGACCTATGATCCTATTTAACCCTCTTGGTCTTCTGTATGATTCTAGCTTCCTTAGTGCCATGGAGTCATTTGAGTCAGCCCTCTGTGTTTGCCCTGGGAACCTAAGCACTGTCACAGTTGCACAGCAGTATTTTGTATCCGTTCAGAAAGCCCCTATAAGGCAGTCTTGAATCTTCACATTTTTTTTTCCTGCCAGTGGAAATTTTGTCTTTGCTGCGTGTAGAATTTAAATATAAAGTTAAGCAGGGTTACTGAGACAAGCAGTGGACTGTGGAAAATCTGTTCTCCCTTTAGCAATACAATTTTTCCGAGTCTGTGTTTCAAGCAATCTTCAGGTTAATTTGGTGCGCCATATCCTTACGACAGTTCCTGTACCCTCTAATTAAAAAAAATTCAAAATCAGTCCTCCAAAACTGTCATACAGTACAAAATTGAGGAGGGCTCACACTGAAGTTAGCGTTTCCCTGAATGTAACAAGTTACTGTTAATTATTTCAAACATATTTATCCAAACTAGATAGGAGGCGTTGCTGGATCCGGTGCTTGGGAATGAGGTGGACCAAGTGTCTGTGAGGGAACATTTGGGTAAGAGTGATCACCATGGGCAGAATTTTGCCCTTGATGGACGGGCAGGCCCCTCTGGCTCAGCGGCGGATGGGCAGCCGATCTCCACCGCTGAAATGGGTTCTGCCGCCCAGCGGGCCGCCTGACGGGAAGTGCTATGCTCTTCCTGTTGGGAGGGGGGGGGTGGGGGTGGGAATTCCCCAACTGTCAGAGTGCGCTCTTTCGCATATGCGTGAAAAAGAGTGCACATCTCCCTAAGGCAAAGTGCTGCCTCAGGGAGATCGCTGAAAAGCTGGCAAATATAAAAAATAGAACAATAAAAAATCCATTAACATGTCTCCCTCATGTGAAAATGTCACACGAGATGGGACATCTTAATGGAATAAACAAAAACTTTATTAAATGTTTTTAAAACCGCTATCAAACCTCATCCCGCCACTGGATGAGGTTTGTAAAAAAAATCACCTACCCACCTGCCCGTTGGGCCCGTGCGCCGAGCCGAAGTTCGCACGGGCCCCTCAAAATCATCGATGATTGGCAAGTTAAGGGCCTTACCGAGGCCTTTAATTAATGGCGGGCGCGCGTCCTGCTGCATAGCGCGCCCACCGACCGAAATATCGCGATGCCGCGCGCTGACATCGGCATGCTCGTACGATGTCAGCGCACGACATTTTAAGCGCTGGCGTGCAGACTCCGCCATCCGCACGCCAGCCAGAAGATTCTGCCCCATATCATAAGATTTAGATTGGTAATGGAGAAGAGCAAGAAACAATCTAATATAGAACTTCTAACTTGGAAGAGGGCTAATTTCAATGTGATAAGAAGGGATCTAGTCAGGGATATATGGAACGAGGGACTGACAGGAAAACTGTAAGAGAACAATGGGTGATCTTTAAGGGAGTGATACTTCAGGTAGAGGCTAGGTATATTCTAGCAAGGGTGAAAGGTAAGAGAGCCCAAAACAGGCTCTTTGGATAATGAGGGAGATAGAGATTATGATGAAACTAAAAAGGAGAGTGTATGATGCAAGTCAGGTGAATTCTTCAAGTGAAAACCAAGTCAAATACAATAGACTGAGAGAGAAGGTGAAGAGGAAAATAACACTGGAAAAGAGAGAGTATGAGATTAGAATAGCAGTCAACATGAAAGGGAACCCCAAAAATCTTCTACCAGCCATGGAAATAATAAAAGCGGGTAGTAAGAGGTGAAGTACATCCTTTTAGGGATAAAGAGAGTGATATATGCTTAGAGGCACAGTGCCAGGCTAGAATACTTAATGAGTTCTTTGTACCAGTGTTTACTAAGGAAGAGCAATCTTACAGAATATCAATAGTGCCAGAGATAGTGGAGCGAATGGATAGTGTGAATATTGAAAGGGAGGAGCTACTGGAAAGGTTGGCTATGTTTATGGTAAGTAAGTCACCTGGTCCGGATGATGGCTTGCATCCCAGATTGCTAAAGGGAGTGGGGATGGAGGTGGCGGAAGCACTGCCTTAATTTTTCAACTTTCCCTAGATATGGGGGAGGTGCCAGAGGAATGGAGAGTGACAAATGTGACATCCTTATACAAGAAAGGGTGTAAGGACAGTCCTAGCACCTACAGGCCAGTTAGTCTAACATCAGTGGTGGGTAAGGTTTTAGAATCCTTAATCAGGGAAAAAATCAACAGGCACTTGGAGAGATTTGAGTTAATTAAGGAGCACCAGCACTGATTTGGAAAAGGCAAATTATGTCTGACTAATCTAATTGAATTTTTGATGAAGTAACAGAGAAGGTTGATGAGGGGAATGTGGTAGATATCTATATGGATTTTAAAAAATGTTTGATAAGGAATCACATAAAAAGCTGGTTATCAAATTTGAGGCTTATGGAATCGAAGGGCCAGTGTGCAGTTGGATTAAAAATTGCCTTAAGGACAGAAAGCAGCGAGTCACGGTACAAGATTGTTTTTCGGACTTAAGGGTGGTTGACAATGCTGTTCCCCAAGGGTCAGTGCTAGGCCCACTGTTCCTTTTGTTTTATATAAATGTCATGGGTCTCGGAATACAGAGTAAAATTTTTAAATTTGCTGATGATTCCAAACTTGGAGGAATGGCTGACAGTGAGGATGATACGAATTGCTGCAACAAGGCATAGCTAAACTAGCAGAAGAGTAGACAAGAGGAAGATGGAAATTAATACAGAGAAGTGTGAGGTGATGCATTTTGGCAGAAGGGATAGGAGAAGACAAAAGACACTTAATGGCATAGTTCTCAAGAGTGTGCAAGAACAAAGGTACCTGGGGGTTTAAGTGCATCGATCTTTGAAGGTGGCAGCACATATTGAGTCATTGGATAGTAATGCATATGGGATCTTGGGCTTCATAAAGAGCGGTATTGAGTACAAAACAGGGAAGTTATGCTGGACCTATATAAAGCCCAGGTTAGGCCACAACTAGGGTGTTGTGTCCAGGTCTGGTCACCACACTTGAGGAAGGATGCGAGTGTCCTTAAGAGGGTGCAGAGGAGATTTACCAGAATGGTTCCAGGGATTTGGTCACAAGGTTGGGTTGGAAAATCTGAGGTTGTTCTCTTTGGAGCAAAGGAAATTGCGTGAAGATTTGATGGAGGTGTACAAGATTGTGACTGACTTAGATAAAGTAGATATCTTCCCATTAGCAGATTCAACAAAGAATAGGGGACACAGGTTTATGATTTGAGGCAAGAGATGCAGGGGGAATGTGAGGAAGAGCTTTCTTACAAGGCGGGTGGTAATGACCTGGAGCTCGCTGCCTACGAGGGTTAGAGGCAAAAACAATTACTGATTTCAACAGGAATTGGTTAGGCACTTGAAGGAGATAGACATGCAGGGCCATAGAGACCGAGCAGAGGGGTGGAACTGAATGGATTGTCCCATAGGAAGCTGGCACAGGCGCGATGGGCCAAATGACTTCTTTCTCTGCTGTTAGTTACTCTATGACTCTATGGGCTGCATTTTCTGGTCGGCGGGCGGGGGGTGAGACCCACTCGCCAATGCGTAAAGTGACATGGGGTGACGTCAGGTGGGCATCTCGATGTCACCCCGCATCATTTACATTTTCAGGTTGGCATGCGCGGAGCTGAGTTGGTTGCACGTCCGCTGACTTGTCAACGGCCACTTAAGGCCATTAATAAAGTAATTGAGGTAATCAATGGACAAGCCAATCAAACCGTAAGGTTGGTGGGCAGGCTGGGAGCCTAGCGGGCTTGTGAAAAAACATGAAACCTCATCCATGGGCGGGATGAGGTTTCATGAGGGTATTAAAATTTTTCTGAAGTGCCTAAATAAAAAAAAATGGACATGTGCCAGCTCATGTGACAGTGGCACATGAGTGGACATGTCAGTAATTTTTTTTCTCATCTTTAATCAAACTTTGAAACCTGGGCCATTCTCTCTGAGGCAGCGCTTGGCCTCAGGGAGATCGGTGTGCTCTTTCGCATGCATGCGCGAAAGAACGCACTCCAGGCTTAGGGAATCCCCCCCTGTCCTGCACAGGGAACGCATAGCACTTCCAGGCGGACGTCACGCTGGGCAGGCCTTAATTGGTTCGCCCATGTAAAATGGCGGCACGCCCATAACCGGGGCCGCTGATCGAGAACCTGCCCGCTCGCGCCCATTCCCGCACAACCCCCCCAACGGGGGGGGGAAGATCCTGCCCTATACAACCCATAACCAGAGAGCCAAGGAGAGCTTATTGATTAAGTTTCCTGATGAATACAGAAAACCATCTGAAAATACATACACCTTTGCTCAGTGATAGCTTTCTTGTTTCTGAGTGATAAGGTTATGGGTTTGAGTCCCATGCCAGGGACTTGAGTACAATATCTATGCTGACGGTTCAGTATAATACAGGGAGAGTGCTGCACTGTCTGAAGTGCTGCCTTTCAGATAAAATGTTAAACTGAAGTTATGTCTGCCCTCTCAGTTGATTTCAAGTATCTCCTTGCTTTCTTGAAGAAGAAAATTTCTCCCCAATGTCCCAGTCAATATTTATCTCTCAGCTAAACATCAGTTGTTATATGTGGCTTTGGTTGAGATGTGAAACTTAAGGCCCCATCTTAGGTAGATGAAAAACATCCCATGGCACTGTTTGAAGAAGAGGGAGGAGTTCTCCCTGGCATCCTGGTTAACATTGATTTTTCAGCAATGGTCATTAAGAATAGCCAATGATCTGGTCATTATCTCATTGCTGATTGTGAGGTTTTGCTGCACATAAATTGTCATGTTTCCTGCATTACAACAATGACTGCACTTCAAAAAATATTTAATTGGGTGTCAAATACTTTGGGACGTCCTGAGGGCATGAAAGGCACTATCTAAATGAAAGTTTTTATTTTTGTTAATGAAACTGGAAGCCCATTCTTTATAAATGGGTTCATGACTTTACCATACAACACCCAAAGATAATCTCTCCCATCAATGACACCTGCATTGACTTGATTGCCCTTGTTAGCTGCATCATTACCTGCTGAGTGTCTTGGGCCTGTTGCTTGTCATTATGTCATAACGTCGAGGTATTCTCAATAAGGTGTGACAGAGAAAGCGTTACAGGTCAGTGTGGTGCTTACAGGAAGTGCATGCTGTATGTGAAGCCTCTGATGAAAACGTTGAACATTTTCAATTAAAAAAATTTTTTTTTACGGTGCAGAGAATTTAACAGCAAAAAAAACCCTTTCAAAACATTGAGTTGTATTATGCTTTGAACTGTAAAATCTCGTTCAAGGTTTACAGACCCTCACCATTACATCGTAAAATGTGCCCAGGATTTATTGTTTCAATATTTTATCCATCTATACACGTAAAAACAATCTTCAATCTGTCATATTTCACAGTAATACTTTTATAAAGATTCGAAGCCAGCTTTAAGCGTATAAAAAGAGTGGAGAAAGAAAAACACAGTCATTTCCTGCTGCCAGCCTAAAGGGAAACAATCACTCTCTAACTTACCCCAAGGGTGGCATAGAAAACAATGATCTCTAATTGATCCCAGGGGCAGCATAGAAGCTACTGATCTCTAATTGACCTCAGGATCTGCAGAGTTAAAGGGGTACACACAACTACACTTTGGCAGCATAATAACAGACAGTGCGTTACATGGCATATCCTGTTCTTCTAAATAGAATATCCTCTGCCTACTAAGAGTAGTGCCATGGGAGGGCTGCTAGTAGATATAAAGGAGGAAAGAAAGACTGGCATTTTAGTTACAATCTCAGCTTGGTTTTGCTGCTATTCAACATTGCCTTGGCTGAACTGGCACAGCACTTGATGCTTGGCATGTCTCATGTTGAAAGAGAGAGAGACACACACAAAGCTAAACCTGCTCTGAGTTCAACTGCGGCTCGCACTTGTAAATTAAATCCATTCTCTTCAAAATAATTTTAGTGATTTGAAAGAAGCAAGCACACTTAATATGAGATTAGATGACTGTGCGTTCATATAGCATTACTTACCCTGATATGTTTTCCATAGATCTATTTTGGATCCCGATAACCTGAATATTGGTTTGGAGCTGGCTTAGCCAGTTGGTATGCATTTTTGGGTTTTACGAAGCCATTTTTTTTAACCCTGTTAAAATTGATTGCCATGATTGTTTAATTCTAGCTCTGGAAGGTGTCGATCAATCATCCTCAATTCATGCTGAAATCATCTTATCTAACTGGGTTTTACTTCCTCCGTGAGGATGCCTCTGGTAGTTTCCAGTCGATAGTTCACCAAAATAATCTTCGGACATGTCTGCAAAGTTCACACACTTGTCTTGACTTTGTCCTCAACATTCACCTTTGAAGTATCAAGTCTCAGCCCTGATCCTTTTTTATTTGTGGAAATGCAGAAAACAATCCAAAAATACAAATGAAACACAACAGTGAAATTCAGACAGGTGCATGCTCTTGTGCAGAATTCTGAGAACAGTCCAATTCCTGATTACAAAGGTCAGGCATTGCTCACTGAATCAATTTTCCTGAATCTGGCAAGGGCTGTAATTGATCTTGTCTTCATAACATCTAGTTCTAATTATCTTTGGAATAAGTTACATCCCTTGTTTAGCCAGCTTATACTGTTATTTTGAATAATATAATGCAATTCATCTGTATATCTGGACCAAATCTCAAAAAAGGTCCCTGTGATGCTTATGAGTGATGTTGACAGGTGTCGGAGAGTGGCTGGAGCAGGGTGGGGGAGGGGATAGAGGAGTCGAGTCAGGGAAGGAGATGGAACAAAAACAAAAAAGTACGGCGGATGCTGGAAATCCAAAAACAAAAACAGAATTACCTGGAAAAACTCAGCAGGTCTGGCAGCATCAGTGGAGAAGAAAAGAGTTAATTCTTTTCTTCTCCACTGATGCTGCCAGACCTGCTGAGTTTTTCCAAGGAGATGGAACAGGCTGGCTATGTCCAATTTGAAACTGGGGTGGATAAAGGTTGCAACTGGGAGCAAGAAAGTCCATTGGCTGGCCCATAAGCAGGAAGGTCGGAGGTACAGAGGGTGAACTGAAGACTTAATGGGGTTGAGGCCAAGAACAGAGCTGAGGAACTCAGTCTGAGGAACAGTGATGAGGCTGGTCTGTTGCTGTTACTTTGGAAATTTACACCTGTTGAGTTCAAGTTGCACCCCGCCCCGCCTACCCTTCAACTCACTTGCAATCCACCCCCAGATTTCAAAGCTCTAATCCAGGCTTGTCCAACTCATGGCTCGTGGGCCACTATCCAGCCCGCTAGGCCTCTCTCTCTGGCCTGCGGACCCAGTGTTCAAAATGTCAGTAAGTGAATTCGAAGATTCTTAAAAGAACTGCTCCTCCAATCACAGACTGTTTCTCTTCCACATTTGCTTTTGCTAGGATCACTAGTGAGCCAATAGCAGCATACGTAAGAGAGAACTAGTCTCTGATTGGAGGAGCAGCTTTCTTCAGCCTGAGGCCTGAAAATATGGTGTGATGGCAATGGTGAGTCTCCTAAGAGGGAGAAGAGTCAAAGTGGCTGCCAGGTGGGGGAATGTGGCCGCCGAGCGGGGGGAAAGTGACTGCCAGGTGGGGGGGGACAGAAATCGACTGCCGAGTGGGAGAAGAGTCTGGCTGCTGGTGGGGGGAAAGAAGCTGGCTGCTGGTGTGTGTGAGTGAGAGAGTGTGTGTGGGTGAGAGTGTGTGAGCAAGAGAGAATGTGTGTGTATATGTGGGTCAGAGTGTGTGTGTGAGAGCAAGAGAGTGTGTGTGAGTGAGAGTGTGTGTGTACGTATCTGTGGGTGAGAGTGTGTATGAGCGAGAGAGTATGTGTGTGTCTGTGTGTAAGCAAGACTGTGTATGTGTATGTGTGTGTGTGTGAGCAAGAGAGTGTGTGTGAGCGAGAGTGTACGAGCGAGAGAGAATGTGAATGTGTGAATATGTGTGAGAGTGAGAGGGAATGTATGTGTGTGTGAGCGAGAGAGAGTGTATGTGGGTGAGACAGTGTGTGTTGAGCAAGAGAGTGTGTATCTGTGCATGTGTGGATGAGACAGCGTGTGTGTGTGGGTGTGTGTGAGCAAGAGAACGTGTGTGTGTATTTAAGTGTGTGTGTGATCAAGAGAATGTTTATGTGTGTATGTGTGGGTGAGAGTATGTGTGTGTGAGCGAGAGAGAATGTATGTGTGAGTGTGTGAGAGTCTGGCTCAACAGTCCCAGGGTTAGTATTCACCCTCACCCCCACTCACCAACACTCTCACAACAACTCACACAGTGGGTGTGGGTGAGGTTGAGTGAATAAGCACCCTGAGAGTGAGGGCGGCATTATCCCAGATTTGCACTAAGTGCAGTACCGGGCGGCTGCGATGGCAGGTTTTCACTCCGTATCGTCCTAAACCCACCAACTTACTCATGCACTTCCAGGAAGCATGCTGTTTTGATGGCAAGCAGGCTCTCCTTCGCCCGCCCACCATTACCCCGCCGCTGTGTCAAGCTGGGCACCATATTTAAAGTCCAGCCGCAAGAACACTTCTCAGTGCTTCCAGTTCACAGATGCTGCCTGGAATTCCTGGCCCTGAAACTGAAGAAGACTGCAGACCCAGGTTCAGCAATGCATCCCTTGAGCACCTTTTGGATGCCTTGGAGGTCCGTTGGGATGTCATCTAACCCCGGTCTGGCCGTAGAATGGGCAGCAACAGCATTAACCTGGCTTGGGAGGCAGTGGCCAGCACGAAAAGGTTGGACAAGCCTGCTCTAATCCCACTAACTGAACATTGGTCACTTTGTGAATTTATCAGGTATTTTGTGTTGTTACTGTGCTCATAGAAGATGATTGATAAATTAAAACCAATTCACAATCAAGCCTGTCCTTTTTCCTGTCCCAATATTATGTATGCCTAATGTCAAAGTTCATATGTTTTAGAGGTAAAGCTTTTCAGTTTTAGAAATTGAATTTTAAATGTGATGTGAATGCAATTCAAACAAGCTTGGAGTTTATTACATTTAAAAGTTTGGGTTCATATTGACCGAAAAGGTTAACAGTTAGAAAAGTAAAAGGGGTAAAAGTTCCTAGATTGTGCTCAGGAGAATTTTCTATAGCAGTATGTGTCCAATCCAACAAGATAAGATGCACTGTTGGGCCTGGTCCTTGGAAATGAGGTGGGCCAAGTAGATCAAGTGTCAGTGGGAGAACATTTAGGAGACAGTGATCATTGTATTGTACATTTTAGGATGATGATAGAAAAGGACGATAGGCAATCCAGAGTCAAAATAATTAATTGGACGAGAGCCGACTTCGATGGGGCAAGATCAGAGCTGGGCCAGATAGACTGGAATGAAAGATTGGCGGGAAAAGCTGTAGCTGAACAATGGGCTAACTTCAAAAAAGAATTGGTTCGAGCACGGTCAAGGTATACTCCATCGAAAGGGAAAGGTAGGACCAACAAATCCAGAGCTCCCTGGATGAGGAAGGAGATTGAAATTAAGATAAAGAAGAAAAAGTGCACTTATGACAGGTGTCAGGTAGAAAATACAATTGAGAACCAAGAAGAATACCAAAGGTTCAGATGGGAAGTGAAAAAGCATATTAGAGAAACAAAGAGGGATTATGAGAAAAGACTGGCGGCCAACACAAAGGGGAATGCCAAAGTCTTCTATTGGCATATAAATAGTAAAAAGGTGCAAAAGGAGGAGTAGGGCTGATTAGGGACCTAAAAGGGAATTTTCACATGGATGAAGGGGTCAAGGCTGAGGAATTAAATGAATACTTTGCATCCATCTTTACCAAGGAGGTAGATGCTACCCAGACCATGGTGACAGACGAGAAAACTCTGTCACTAGAAGGGTACAAAATTGATAAGGAGGAAGTGTTGAATAGACTGCCGGTCCTTAAAATTGACAAGGCACCGGGACCGGATGAGATGCACCCAAGGATATTGAAGGAAGTGAGAGTAGAAATTGCAGAGGCACTGGTCATAATCTTTCAGTCCTCCCTAGACTCAGGGGTCGTGCCAGAGGACTGGAGAATTGCAAACATTCCATCCCTTGTTCAGAAAAGGTTGTAAAGATAAGCCCAGCAGTTACAGACCAGTCAATTTACCTTCAGTGGTGGGCAAGATTCTAGAAACAATTATTCGGGATAGAATTAGTAGTCACATGGAACAATATGGGTTGATAAGGAAGAGCCAGCATGGATTTCTAAAGGGGAAATCATGTTTAACTAACTTGCTGGAGTTCTTTGAAGATGGGCCAAATGGCCTCCTTCTGTGCCATTAAAATTCTATGATTCTGTGATTCTGTAAAATCACAAACAACAATAGTTAATGAACTGGAGGCATGACATCTACAATCCTCGCAGTAAGAGCAGTCCACAGAGATGTTTCTATTTTGGCAGTTAGAGCTAAATTAGTTTAAAAGTATTCAGTAAACCCTAAAGGATTGGAAAGTCCATTTCTTTCATCAGGTCAAAGAACAAATTTTAAATCAAGGATAGGTAACCTAAAGTTCTGTTCGAGAACATCCCAGAGTGTGCCGCATCATCATGAGATTGTGGAGTTTAGGGATATTCACCAGTTCCAATTTATCTGGGTGTTAGCTGACAGTTTATTTTAAGCTGTAGCTTGAACCTGGTGTGTGCCGTTTCTAGTTCATTGAAAGAAGATAGCCAGGGTAAATAACAGTTAGACAGACTTGCACTGTAAGCAGAGAAAAAGCTAACTTCATAATTGACGACGTGAAACAGAATCAGTGGAAGATTTGTTCTAGCTTGCAAATGGAAAAATCTACAGTGGTCCTCACAGAGTGTTGTGGCAAAAGAAAACAATCAGCAGACTAATGGTGATGTATTGAGAAAGTAACCAAAGCAAGTTACTGAGGCAATCACAGACAAGAGATGGTTAATGAGTTTTACATCTGAGAATAGCTGGAACTGAGGAGAATTAAAGTAGATTCTAGAGGACGGTGGCATACTTATGGGTGCTTCAACAGAAATAAATAACTTTTAGTTTGATGTAAAATAAAAGCAAAATACTGTGGATGCTGGAGATCTGAAATAAAAACAGAAAGTGCTAGAAAAACTCAGCAGGTCTGGCAGCATCTGTGTAGAGAGAAACAGAGTTAACTTTCTGAGTCCAATAATGACACCTCTCTCCACAGATGCTGCCAGACCTGCTGAGTTTTTCTAACACTTTCTGCTTTTACGTAAGGTTGATGTGTCTCATACGAGAAAGGCTTGGGGGAAGTGAAGAGTAAAACAGTGCAGAGCATACAGGGTGATAAGCTTTAGTGTTGAGACTGCTCGTTTTGCTTAATTCTTTTAAATACAATCACGTTTGTTGTGTAGGAAAACATGAAATCTTGTTCCAAGGTTCTGTCAGTTAATTACTGGGTGTTTGGATTTCACTTTAACTGTTACCGGTCCCTAACACCAAATTCTAACCCCCCTGCTGTGAAGAGAATATAATTTGTGCAATTTACAGCAGATGTATGCTGTACATACAGAAACAGAGACAGTCACAATGCATAGCAATATTTATACATAAATTCCTTTGTATTCAATTATTACTTTAAATTCAACATACTTGACCTGTAACATACAACTCAAAATGATGCTTTTCACGTGATATATTTTTCTGTCGCTGCCTATTTATTGCTGAATCATTTTCCTGGGTAAAGACTGATTTTGTATCAGCAAATCACATTCTACACAAAATATCCACATTTGATTGATAATGTTATGAACCAATGAAGTGGAAAATGTGGAATATTTAGCCTCCTGGTCATGCCCAGCTGGTAACCAGTTCTCTATATTGCCCACGACACCCCACCTCATATACTGAAGGAGAGCAAAATAGAGGCATTTAGGGAAGGAATTCTAGAACCTGGCCAGGGCGAGGTGTGGTGGGGGAGAGGGGGGGTGGGTAGATGGTGCGGGGGCAGTAGGCCTCATGGGAAAAAGGAAAATCTCTCGAAGGGCATCGTTAGGGGCATGGGGGCTGCCATTTGTACCCCCAGCTTCAATGGCCTTTCTGGGCTGCAGCAGAGAGGCCACCTCCATGAAGCTGGCACCTCCCCATTTGCTGGGGAACGGGTTGGGGCTCGCTGTCAGGAAACACTGGAGGCCCCCCTAAGATGGTGAGTAATTGGGGCCTTAATTTTGTAAACCAGCTACTTGCCTCTTGGAGCAGGCAGCTCAAACCGCCTGCAGCCTGCTTTCTGTGAAACTGCCCTGGCACTGGCACAGCGGTGGGGAGCCACCCTGATGTGGCTCCACACTATCAGACCACCTCCGTTTCACCATCTGAGGGCTAGTAAAATTTAGCTGCCTATTTCTTTTATTGCACATTTGTCAATAGAGTGTGATACATACTCTTAAACCTTATATAAAAGTGAATATAAGGAATGAAATACTGTTCAACAAAATGGCTGCCACAGGTAAACCCCTCTAGTGGAACTCAGCCTATCCCAGCTGGCTACTATGTGACAAAACCCTTTGCTGTACACTAGCAAGATATTACTGGTGCAAGTGCCAAATTCTCAATCTAGGATGTGTTCACTGTGGCTAAGTGGTAGTACTCTTGCCTCAGTTGTGGGTTCAAAACAACTCCAGAGACTTGGGCAAGAAATCTCCTGTGGGTGAGCGGGGGTGGGGCCCGCTCGCTGACATGTAAAATGACGTGGAATGATGTCGGGTGGGCAGGTTGGGAGCACTGGCGGCCACCTGAAAAAGCATGAAACTTCATCCATGGGCGGGATGAGGTTTGATTGCTGAATCAAAAAATTAAGAGACACTTTTAATTAACGTTATGTCCATGTCCCAACTCATGTGACATTGTCACATGAGGGGACATGGATGGTGAATGAAATTTTCACTGCAGTAAATTTTATTTTGGGAACAAATCTCCCTGAGGCAGCACTTAGTCTCAGGGAGATTGAAGCGCTCCTCACACTTCTGATTTTAGGAATCCCCCCCTCTCCCCCCCCGCACAGGAAGTGCATAGGGCTTCCCTGTGGACGTCACGCTAGGTGGGCCTTAATTGGCCCGCCCACTAAAAATGGCGGTACTCCCAATTGGGGGTGACTCTCCAGTGCTGTGCTGTTGTTCAGCAGAGATTTGAAGCTAAAGCCCCATTTGCCTTCTCAGGGGTAAAAGAGGGGTAAAAGACCCCTTGGCATGACTTGAAGAACAATGGATTCTAACCAATATTTATCCCTCATCGAACGTCATTAAAAAAAAACACATGATCAATATAACATTGCTGTTTGAAAGACCTTATAGGTCTTATAGTTGTTGGGTAGGACACCAGGATAACTACCCTGCCCTTTTTTTGAAATACCTTCAGAGGATCTTTTACGTCCACCTTAGTTTAATATTTCTAAAAATATTTATATTTAGTCTAAAACTCACACCTCCAACAGTGCAGCACTCTTTCCATACTGTGCAGGAGTGTTAACTTAGTTTATGTGATGGAATACTCTCCACTTGCCTGGATGAGTGCAGCTCTAATAGCGCTCAAGAAACTCAATGCCATCCAGGACAAAGCAGCCCACTTGACTGGCACCCCCTCCACCACCTTCAACATTCACTCCCTTCACCACCGACGCACAGTGGCAGCAGTGTGTGCCATCTACAAGATGCACTGCAAGAACTCACCAAAGTTTCTTAGACAGCACCTTCCAAACCAGTGACCTCTACCACCTAGAAGAACAAGGGCAGCAGATGGATGGGAACACCACCACCTGCAAGTTCCTCTCCAAGCCTCACACCATCCTGACTTGGAAATATGTCGCTGTTCCTTCACTGTCACTCCCTTCCTAACAGCACTGTGAGTGTACCTACACCACATTAACTGCAGTGGTTCAAGAAGGTGGCTCACCACCACCTTCTCAGTGGCAATTAAGAATGGGCAAAAAATGTTGGCAAGATAGTGACACTCACATCCCGTGAATTAATAAATAAAAAACGTGCTCAAGTCTCTGAAGTGGGAGTTGAACCCACAACTTTCTGTTTCAGAGGTGAGAGTGCTGCCACTGAGCTGGCTGACCTCTAAGTCAAAGCAATCTGTGCATGAAGTGATTTGCAATGTTTTTGACAGATGTCATAAGGCACTATATAAATGCACGTCTTTTTGCAATAGGTGAAATAAACCTGTTGACTGCTGCATGATTTTTTTCACTTGTTTGGTAAACATCTCTGTAGCATCCACAGTCACCAATATCCTGGCTCCATGACCTCATCAATAGTCACAGTCCAGTGGAGAGACCCAGGTGCCATCACTTCTCAGTAGAAAGGCTAACAGATGTGGCACATGGAGGATTATTCTATAATTCATTTCCTTTTTGCTGCCTCAGCATCTGTGCTTTGCTGACTTGCTGGAACACTAAAGGTCAAAGGCCACTGTTGGTTTTTTTTGCACACCCAAGTAATATTTCAGCACTCAGAAGTCATGATTGCTAAAAAACAAAATGGCACTTGACACCTTCCAAAGCTATGCAGCTATAACACGGTTTTATACTTGGTGAACTTCAAGTCAGGGGAGGATGTCTGTCACTTAGTCCGTCAATGACTAAGCCTCACTTGTTTATTTTAAAGAACATCACCTCACTCCTCATTGCTCAAGAATTTCATCAACTCGCATTTCTCATACCATTTTCTTTTTAATTTTGTGTATTTGTTCCTTTCCCTGATTTGTCGCTACCTCCCTTCTTTAGCACAAGTGACAGAGACACAGTGATGTAATTTTTCCCTCGGCCTTTCACAATGGTCAGCTGTAACAGGACTCTCATCTGTGAATGTCATTAATCTGGTCGGTTCCTATTAATACTATATGTGATTTGGGGTAAGGGCATGTTATTATTTCCTGTGCTTCAGGGGAACTTTTTCCCAATGTATTCAAACCCTGCTAATGTTAGCCCTCCTCTGTCCCCAAATTGATAGCTGTGCTACTGAGCAGGGTCTGTTCCAACAACTCAGTGTACAGATCGATCCATCAAGGAGAAACTAGTCAGATTGGAAATTCACGATCCTGTCTCCACAGGCTTCAATATAATCTGGCCTTCTACTCAAGTAGAAACAAGATGGAGCCATGACTAATACATATTCCCTTGAAAAAGACCATCTAGAATCTGGCAGCAGACTTCTCTGCCTCTCTCTTTATGCAAAACCAGACGTATTAATTTTATTGTAATCAACAGTGGAATATCCCAGTTGTATAGCGTTTTTCAGGTGTCTTATCTGAATCTGAAGCGCCTCATTAAAGCTTTGCTTCTCTCTTCTTCCTCTCCCCAGAATTATAATAATTAGGATGACTCCTGACTGTGCAAAATAATGATTAAGAAACTTTTAAAAAAATCTCTTCAAAGAAACCAACTACATTAGACACTCCTACATTAGACACTCATCTTCTACTTTCGAGTAATAGCATATGTTAGGTCCTAAATGCCCAGAACGTTTGAAAAAAATCATTTCCCTGCCTCCCATATGGAAACCATTTCACCAGAAATATTTCCAAAATCATGCAACTTTGTCATTCCAGCAGTAAAATGTTATTTGCAACTAGAATGTTGAGAAAAGTGTTTGCTTCAAGTTGATCCCTATTGGTATCCAATGCTTTTTTGGGGGGCGGGTGGTGGAACAATATTTTATTATATCCTATGCTTTAAGGGCATTTTTGTTCTCAATGTATTCAAACCTGCTAAGGATTACAGTGGGTCTGCCAATAACTAATTACATTCATGACATTTAACATTTACATCCATCAGAGACTGAACGACCTTCATCACACATCCCTGGTCGACTTTGAACTTAACCCTGTATAGGTTAAAGGTGCTGACCTAAATCATTAAGTTATTGAATCCCATATCTTTCTTCTTAGCCTGGTTATTAAATAACGGCATTTGATAGCCTTTATGGTAAGCAAGCATGTGCACAAAATGGGAAACTTTCAAAAAGCAACATTAAATACAGACCTTTTAGAGAAGATACTGGAAAATGTATTGCACAGCTCCAAAAGAAATGACTAGCATCTTCATTTAAAGTTCATTCACAGACAATTTATGACTCTTGATTACCCAAGTAATTTTTCATAATTACTACTGAGGTAAATCAACACTGGTGAAATCATTGAACTAGATAATAAAGGTTTCAACTTCATTTTATGCCTTATTAACTCTTTATATACTAAATTGATATAATATATTTATTTATATATTAGCTGTCACTTTTCTAAAATGCATTTCTTAACTTTTGTGAATGAAAATCAGCAAAAGGATTATGATAAATTGAACTTCATTTGCATCGTTTGAAATGCAGTTTTTTTCATTTTTGCTGATGTTTATGGACCTTAACTCCATTGACTGCTTATCTGATATCCTTTTTGCTTCCATTGCTTTCCCTTCCTTTTTTAAACCACACCACACACCACACACCACACCATGCCACGCCACACCACACCACACCATGCCATGCTAGACCTTGGCACTTCTTTTGCCAGATTGGCTGAGTTTGGAAACAGAATCTTTGAGGATGTGGGGTCTGAAGCTGAGTCCCAGCCTGTGGCATACACAGTGCACCCAGGACAAAAAAAAAACACTTAATGGCCCTTTAAGTTAGCATTTTTAAATAATTTATGCTTTTCTGGTCATCAGCATGAAAGATGTTGGAAAATGGAACATTCTCTCTCTTTTGGGCATCCAGCATCATTGAGTCACTTCTCATGTAACCTGCTGCATTGTTGGGCTTGTAGAGGTGCACACATTTCAAGAGGTACTTTCGTATGTAAATCCTCAATTTTTCATGTTTCCAATTTATTTCAAAAGATGCTTATTAATTATGCATCTGATAAATCACTTTATATTGTCTATTCCTGTCATTATTACACAAGTGTTTCAAATTCCTTGCAAATGAACAATAATTTGCATTTATATACCACTTTTAATGTAGTAAAACATCCCGGGTGCTTCACAAGAGCATAAGCGGACATGAATTGGCACTGATCGTAAAATGGACCAAGATTAGTCAAAAAAGGTGCATTTGATGGAGTACGCTAAAGTAAGAAAGGGGGAGGTCAAGAGACAGAGGATTCCAAGACCTGAATTTTTCCCTTGGCTGGCGTGCGTGATTGGGAAACAAGCCCTCCACCACGGTCAGACTACAACTGCGATTTCATGCTGGCTGGCCAATTAAGGCCCACCCAATGTGAAACGTGTCTTCCCAACGGTCGGGAAGGGCCAGGTGGGGGCGGGGGCCTGTCAGGCAATTTTAAATCGGCAGAGGCAGCTCCCTGAAGGCTGGCAGGGAACAATCATATTCTGTGGTCAGGAGACTGGAGCAATTGCCTCAATTGCGGCTGGAGATGTCAGGCGGGAGGGCAGGTTGGATAGGCACTCGGCCCCCCCCACATTTTTCAGACGAGTGCCTCGCAGTCCTCGTGGAAGAGGTGGATGTCAGGCGGGACACCCTCACTCCCAGGGATGGCAGGAGGCCACCACATCAGACCAAAAAAGCTTGGGAGGAAGTGGCAGCCAAGGACAGCAGCCACGATGTCGTGAGGCGCACATGGGCCCAGTGTCACAAAAGGTTTAAAAATCTGCTGCGCTCAGCAAGGGTAAGTGCCGTGTTGGCATGGATCAGTGCGGAGAAGTGTTAAGGGCTGGCCATCCCCCTGTGGAGCTCAGGGGTGTTAGAGTCTGAGTGCCAACTGTCAATGATACTGGAGCTGGCCAAGGGGGTGAGCCCTGGCTGCTTGGACTGAGTGCCTTGCGGCTCAAGGGCCATGACTCAGATGTGCCCTGCGAGGTGTTCCTCAGCTGGGGTTGGCCAGGCTGCAATGGTGTTGCAGGTAGAGAGTGGACTAATCAGTGCTCCTCTGTCCTTTCAGGAGAAGAGAAACCATAACAACATTGAGAGGTCAAGGACAGGCAGAGGCCCCCCCAAATCTCCAGGTTTGAAATGGATGCTTTGGAGCTGGAGAGCCACCTTGTTCAGCCGGCCGTGGAGAGGCAGGGGTCTCTGATGAAGGTAAGAGTGCAGTGCACAGAGGTGAGAGTTTCGGATGGTGCAAACATTCTTGTGCAGTCTCATCGTTGATGGGAGCCTCAAACCTGGATTCCCCATTGATCATTAAAAGATGATGGCACCATGATGCAGATCTCTATTGTCTCACCAGGGTGCCTGGCAGGAAGAGTAACAGTGTGATGACTTAAACTAATGACATGTCGTTGTACCCTCTTAGATTCACCAGCACGCACTCTTGTGCAGGACCCCGAGGAGCCACCCTTGACACCAGAGGACTGCTGGGCTTTAGATGCATCTGCGTCACACCCGCTCTCTGCACCAGGCATCAGAGCAGATACCAGCACCTTAGAGGGCATTAGATCATCAGCTAGAATGTCGCTGCACAGCGGTGAAGGCACTAGCTTGAGGTGCAGGTGGAGGCAGAGAGTTCCCAGGGCACTGGCAGTTGGAGGACTTCTGGAGACCAGGATGATGCTGAGTCGAAGGCAGATGATGAGCTTCTGGAGTTGCCCATTAGGCAGCAGATGCTGGATGTCCAGTGAGGTGTGCGGGAGGATCTGGTAGAGATCCATGAGGTTGTGGGTGCCATGGTCTCCGTTGTGGAGGAGTCCATGCGGAGCATGGGCACTGCGTTGATCCTCATGGCCGAGTGCACTGCCTCCTCCATTGAGAGAGTGGCAACTCTCATGGAGAGGCAACTCCAGGAACAGAATCAAGGGTTCCTGGGGGTTGTGCTCGGACCTGCAAGCCCTCACGCAGCAATGACCTCAGGTAGTCACTGTCAGTGTGGGAGATGGATGAGGCACCCAGTATCCCAGCTAGTAGCCCGTCCATCAATGGTGAGCAGGGAGGTCCAGAGCGACCTCACGTTGGTGCATGAGCTGCCTGTCATCTCTGCGGGCTTCTCTCAGGGCGGTCTGGTTGACGGCAGCAGTTCCTCCGCCCCTCTGACAGTGACCATGGCATTTGATGAGGCTGCAATGACTGGGGAGATGCCAGCCGTGGCACTGGCCGCTCCCTCCCAGGCAGGGCCAGCACAGGCCTTACTGGCCAGTGGATGACTGCCAAGGTCACCAAGGCTAACAAGACACTAGAGTCAGCAGCCAGTGAGGGGGAGGGGAGGAGGGGGTGGGGTGGGGGTTGGGGGGTGGTGGGTGTTGTGGGGGGGGTGGGGGGAGGTGGTGGTGGGGGGCACCGAGACGTAGCACTCGTAAACGTAAGTTTAAGGCACAAAAGGGGCTGGTCACGGGTGATCTTCTGTTCTGCCTTGTTTTGTTTATATGTTTAGGTATGGGCATTAGCACCACCAGATATGGTAATGTTCATGTGTTTTGAGTGCGAAATCGCACGGGCAATGTAAAAATAGGGTCAATTGGCTTTTTAATGGCTTTAAGTGGCCTTTTAATTGATGGCGGGCACGGCTCCGACACCCACACATGCCCACCGACCTGAAGATTGCAGGATGACATAGGGACACTCGCCTGATGTCATCTTGCGCTGTTTCACACCTGATCAGGTTGGGCGCGCGCTCGCCCGTGAGGCGTAAAACTCCGCCCCAAAGCTTAGGGCCAACATGGCTCATGGCTCTGCAACCAACCCCAGTTGTGGAGTGAAGTAAGCTGGGACTGGACAAGGGGCAAGAATTAGAGGAGCGCAGATTTCTTAGCGGGTTGCATGGCGGAAGGAGGTTGCAGAGATAGGGAGGCCTGAGGCCATGAAGGGGTTTGAACTTTGAGTATGAGAATTTTAAAATGAGACATTGCTGAACTGGGGATCAACATAAGCCTTTCTGCTCAGGGGTGAAGAGGAATAAGCTGCGCAGTTTATTCAGAATCCTCACCAAATTCCCATGGTAACCAACATAACTTCTTTATGAGAAGGTTATAGATCAATCTTTCCCCAATGATCTCCACAAAATATTGGAGTAAAATCCTGTCCTGGTCAGTTCTTGCTCATTGCTCTTCCTTCAATTATCCGATAAGCCTGCTGTGTAGCACCTTGGGATGTTTTACTATGTTAGAAAGGTGCTATACAAATGAAGATTGTTGTTCTACTTGTCAATTGAAACTATACAATGAAGAGGAATTATAGTGGGATTAGATTACCATTATTGTGGCATTTGATAAATGTGCTAATCAAATAATTTATGATACATTTGTTTATGAAAAAACAATCATGGTGCTTTTTTCCCAAAAAATACAAAATGCTATGGCCCAGACGAAAAAAAAGCATTAGGGCAAGATGTGTCACTGTTACCTGGGGGGAAATTTAGAAACATTTTGGCATAATTTTCCTTCAGGTTAAATTTTGCATTTGGATCAACATACACCAACAGTGAGTTCTGAAGACACTATGCCTTTGTAGCTATTAATGTATGAAGGGCTCCCACTATAAATTAATCACTCAGATCTGTGTATTCATCTAAATCAGTGTTTGTGTAGCATTCCAAGCATGTCCAGATCTATTCTTCAGGCTCGGACTTTGAAAGTAACTTTAGCCTGTGCTGAGCGCACAAAGAACCTGAAATGTAATTGGACAATTAGAAATTGAATTGCCTCTAGGTAAGGTCAGGGCGGTGAAGGTTAATCAAAGGAAATGGCAGTGATTACTTGTAGTAAATTTTTAATCTTTCGGAACTTGACAGGGTCTTTTAAAATATAGCTTCCCAGTTTAGGCGAGTGCCGATTGGATTATTGTGTGGGAAAATTACTGTTTCCACATTGCAGATCATATTAAGATATTCCCATGTCACCAAATAACTCAAAGGCCAGCATGTTTGGGTAATTGTGTGTTAAAGGGGCATGGCTACTCTGGAGACTTTTTGACCAGATTCAGTTACCATATGCTGTATCTATTTTTGCACTTCCGTATTAGTTTACCTTGAGATGATGTAGACATAACTTGCAATGCCCGTGTTTCAGCATTCACCCATTGTGCTATTTTGCACTGTTCTGGGTATTAATGCTCACCCCTGTGAAAATGCACCTCAAAATATTAATTCTTTAAGAATTTATACAGGTTTTTGATTAGCAAAATTCAGTCAGATTTTAGTCAGTGTACAAGCCAGTGCAGGTGTTGATGCCGTAAAACTGAAGGTTAGGTGGAGGCTAAATCTGAAGCTCAGGGTGGGTGTGCTCTCATAGTAGAATTGTAGCTGTGACCCCAATGTTTTTCCAGTGTGACTAACAGTCTTGACTTGATAAATTCAGAATGTGCCAGTGAATCCTTTCAACAAAAAAAAATCACCAAACTAGTATAATATAGAAGTATAGTATAGTATAGAACAAGGAACAAGGGCAATTAAGGATGGGTAATAAATGCTGGCCTAGCCAGCGATGCCCACATCCCATGAATGAATAAAAAAATTAATAGAACAATTGTAATCTGATAGAGAACTTGCAAAATGGAACTGGAACAGGAAACCAGGTTGTTTGTATGACTTGAGCTGCTATTAATAAAGAGAATTAATGACAATACTTGAAAATAAGCAGAACAAAATTAAATGAGTTATGTATCTTGTTTCAGTATGCAAATTTTTTCATAAATAATTAAATACAGCAGTTCCTCCCTCTCTGAGATTCCACAGCCCCTTATTTAACACTGCTCCTGGCTGCCTTATTCTTGGAGATGGCACATAAAATATCATTTCTGAAACCCATACCTATCAATGCAAGTACCATATAATAGTCCAGTGTACTTAGCAAATAGCATGCCAGCTATTTGACTTATCCTATCAGTTTTTCAAGCTAATTAAGCATGTTTTATCTTAAAGATCCTTTTTATAAGATCCTGCTAAAAGAAACTGCCCTAATCTACAACATTTCTCATTGATTACACATAGTATTTTGCTTGGAGGCAAACAGATAATTTTTGTAAAACACCAGCTAATCTACTGCTAACCAGTGTATCCTTTAGGCAAAGACAGACCAAAATCACCATCTTCCTGTTATCAACCTTTGACATTAATAAATGTTAAATACCTATTTCAAACCATGAAAGACTTAAAATGAACTGCTGAATGATATCATTGCACATTACCATCCCCCAATGATTACAAAACACCTGATTCCAACGTTTAACTAAAGAAATCTCAAATCTGCATTTATATGAATTGAAAACAGGTCTGGAAAACGTTTTGTTACGTCTGGAGTCTCTTGTTTGCGTCAGGGTGTGAGGCAAAGGTTTTTACAGAGGACTATGTTCACATGTGGTAACCAACCCAAGGGAGCAGGTTAACTTATCGCCCTCTGTATCATTGCCATGGGCAATTTGGAATTCCAATAAAACAGCTCAGGATGGTTCTCGCAGCATCATGACTAACTGATGTCTCGTTCAGTGCTGCTAGTCAAATGTGCGTTACCACTAAAAGGGGAGATAATTGGACCTGAACTTCCACGGTGTGGCAAGCAGGGTTGGATTGCCACTCTGCTCCTACTTTCTTACCCAAAACTTTTTTGATCCTATCTCTCCTGGCCTTCCGACTCAGGCTGGGCGAGATCTGGGTGTGCAGCTTTTATGTCTTGAGTCTATGAGTTTACTAGTCGAGTAAACTCGAATTGCACGCCTTCATATGCACCTGTTAGTTGATGCTCGCTATCAATAATGGAGAGAAACCAACATAAGAACAAACTGTGATTGCTTATTGCAACAGAAGGCAGAGCACTAAATCCTTGCATGCTCCAAATACACCTCCAGCTCTAGACTGACAGTTAACCAGTAGCCTGCGCTGTACAGTGATTGGCCAGTACTGTCATATAGTTAGTCCACTTGCATTCTCTTAAAGGTACGTGGTACTCCGCTTGACCACATTCCATCCCCTTTACTTAAAAAAAATTACAGTTGACAAACTTAATAACATGTGAACTATTTACACAATAACTTTTTACAGGTCAAGTCTCTCAGGGGGCTTTCTCAGACGTGTTGAGCACCGCAGTTCAACAACCTCGGCTGGTTTTTCCAAGACCCCCTTTTTAGGGGACAGTTGTCCACTGGGTTCATCAGTGGAAATTGGCAGGTTTGTCTCCCTGACCCCCACGGGCCCCACAGACCCCACCGGTACTTCCGAATCGTGTGACCTGTCCTCGACATGCGGAACAGACTCAAGCAAAGATGAAGACTGCATTTCTTCTTGTAGGGCTGGCGTTCTTTTGCGGAGGTGATCCATGTGTCATCTAATTATTCGGCCGTTTATCAGTATGCTTTATCTTCTCCAAATAATTTTAGTAGGGGCTTGTGGGCGGTTATAATATGGAACTGGTGACCGTGGAGATATTGATGAAACTTCCAGAAACCAAACACGATAGATAAGCCTTTCTTTTCAATCTGAGAATATCGGCGCTCTGCAACACTGAGTGTGCGAGATGTATAACCAGTTGGGAGCCATCTGCCATCCGATGTGAAAGGACAACCCCTATTCCATAAGGGGACATATCACATGTTAAAATTAATTCCTTCTTGGGGTCAAAGTGGACCAACAAGGCCGACGATCTTAACAATCGCTTCACTTTCAAGAAGGCATCCTGGTGTGGGGCTTGTCAACTCCATTTCTTGTTCTTCTTAAGCAGGCCATACAATGGGACCAGCACAGTCAAGAGGTTTGGGAGGAATCGGCTGTATAGTTTACCATGCCTAAGGAGGCCTTAAGCTCTGTGGTATTTCTCGGGGCAGGTGCCTCGTGAAAGGCCTGGACTTTTTCTTCCAAAGGATGCAAGCCCTGCGCATCAACCTTGTGGCCCAAGTAAACTACCTCCTTAGCTTGGAACAGAAACTTCTCTCGTTTTAAGCGTACACCCACTTGTGCGAAGCATTTGAGCAACTCTTCTACGTTTGCTAAGTGTTCATCGTTGGACCAAAACGTCATCCAAGTAAATGTTAGCATGGGGCAATCCTTGGAACAAGTTTCCATCGTTCTTTGGAAAATAGCACACGCCGAGGAGACCCCAAAGGGTAGACGTGTGTATTGATACAATCCTCAGTGTGTATTAACGGTGACAAATTCCCCAGAGTCCTTTTCCAACTCTACCTGCTGGTAGGCATGGCTCATGTCTAATTTAGAATATGTGGCCAACTGCCAACTTCGAACTATTCCTCAATCTTGGGTATCAGGTGTCCATCAAGTTTGGCCACCTTATTGACAGTTAGCTTATAGTTACTGCATAAACACACGCTTTGTTCCGGCGTCAGTACAAGTATGACGAGTGCCGCCCACTCAGAAAATTGCACTGGTTGTAGGATACCCAATTTTTCCAGTCTGGCCAATTTGGTTTCAACCTTGTCCCATAGAACATAAGGGACTGGTCTGGCTCTTATAAATCTGGGGGTTACGTATGGGTCTACATTGATTCTGGCCTGTAGCCCGCGAATCCTTCCTAACTCATCTTTGAAAACGGAAGCATACTTTTGCAACAATTCCTCTAAGCCTTTCATTGTAATTTGAAAAATTTTGGCCGATTTCAATTTACCCTTTTCAAGCCGGTTGCGGCCTATTAAGGCAGGGGCCCTCTCCAGCTACCTCTCCCTCTCCCACTGTCAAGGGCAACCTTTCAGATTGATCTCCATACATCACCAGGACTTGACATAACCCTTTCAGTCTTATTTCTTCCCCCGTGTATGTTCTCAGTTTAGTGTCCGAAATTTCCAATCTTAAAGGATGGGTTCCTCTATTCAAGTATCTGAATGTATGTTCTCCAATGATGAATATCGATGCTCCCGTATCAACTTCCATCTTAACGGGTTGTCCACTGACTATTATGACTACTTCGATTGGCTTGGTTCTACCCACTTTCAAGTTATATAATGAATGGATATCTGATTCTATTCCTTCTGGTTCTTCCATGAGACACATTTCACGATTTCTCCAGCTGTCTTTAAAATGCTGTCACAGCCAATCTCTGCAATGCCACATTATGTGACCATAGCAGTGGCAGAAAAAGCATTCGGCTTGTTTGAATTGTCGATCACTCACTTGGTGCCTGGATGCATTTCTCTCATTCACTTTGTGGGTTTTCACTGTGGTGCTGATGTTTTTTACTGATCTGTACATAGGGGGCGTTTCCCATCTTTCTGTGAGATCCAATGTTTCTCGCCTTTTGTTGCCGGTCTATCCTGCCCTACCAGATGGACGGCGCCCTTTTGTGTATCTCTTCTAGCTTCCGAATTCCGAAGATTGCATCTTCCATGGCTGTGGCTAATTCTAGTGCCTTATTGAAGTCTAGATTAGCTTCGGCTAGCAAATGCCTTTGGATAGTATCATCTCCAATCCCGCGCACCAGTCGGTCTCACAACATATCACTAATGGACGTTCTGATTTGACAATGCTCAGTTAATACCTTTAAGATGGCCACATAGTCAGCTATTGTCTCCCCTGGAAGGCTATTCCTTGAATTGAACTTGAAGTGTTGCCTAATAACAGGGCTTTGGTCTCAGGTGGCTCTGTATAATTTTATTAACTCATCGAAAGTATATGAGTCAGGAGTGTTAGGTGATGTGAGGCTGCGGAGCAGCCCGTACGTTTTTCTCCCGCATGAGGCCAAAAGTATTGTCGTCTTCTCCTCCCCCGCGATGTTGTTAGTGGTAAAAAAGAACACGAGGCGTTCGAAATACTGAGACCAGTCATCGACACGCTCGAACTGCAGCATCGTGAATGTCTGCAAGGGGACTGCGCTTCTGATGGCTTCCCAGTTAATGCTGAATTCAGGCGTTTGGCTTACTGTGGCTTTCTTGACTGCTGTTGATCGATTCGTGTTTTGCCTTCTGCAGACTTGCCCTCTCTCTGGGCTCTCTTATAATTTTCTGTCCATAGCCATTTTTCTTGCATGTAACTCTTTAAATATATTGCTGCTTTAAGAGCCATCACCATTTTTTTTCAACTCCGTCTCTGCAGCTGTCGGCTTTTCTGTGCTGGATTTCGTGCTCTTTTTGAGTTTTGGCAGGATTCCGCGATTGCAATTCTGTAGGGTTTTTTTTCTTAAAGTTAATACTGCAGCCCTGCTTTCTGCTCTAATTGCCGCCTATTTGACAAATTAAGTGCAGATTCTTTTTCTAATGCTTTGCTCACCCATCTTGTGTATTCTCACTCTGGGGTCTTGCAATTTTGCTATTTTAATCCTCGTTGCCAGTTTTATGTCTTGAGTCTATGAGTTCACTCGTTGAGTAAACTCGAATTGCACACCTTCATATAGACTTGTTAGTTGATGCTCACTATCAATAATGGAGAGAGACTGACATAAGAACAAACTGTAATTGTTTATTGCAATAGAAGGCAGAGCACTAAACCCTCGCATGCTCCCACAACCATCTCCAGCTCTAGACTTATAGTTAACCAGTAGCCTGTGCTGTACAGTGATTGGCCAGTACTGTCACATGGTTAGTCCACTTGCATTCTCTTAAAGATACATGGTACTCCACTTTACCACAGCAGCCCATCCATGGGGCCTAGCATCGAGGGCAAGTCAGTTAGATGTAAGAAGGTCATACCACCTTTTTTACAGCATTAGCTACTATAAACAAGGTAAGTTAAAGGTCCAGCCAAGTTTAAAGGCCTGTGACAGACCAGGTAAGTATGAGCTAAGTGGGTAGCATTTGGTGGAAGGCAGATGTGGGGTTTTTCACGTGGGGGGTTTGGGTCAGGACTCGGGGGAGGGCAGGTTGGATCTCGGGAGGGTCGGGTCGCATCTCAGGGGACATCAGGTCGGCTCTCAGGACAAGTCCGATCAGGTGTCGGCGGGGAGGGTTTTGGTTGGTCCATGTCTCTGGGGGTTGGCCAGGTCAGGCCTTGGTGGGTGGGGGTCGGGTCAGGCCGTGTTGGAGGGGTGGTCAGGTTGGGCGACAAAGGGGAGTGGATGTCAGTCCTGGAATCCAGGGGTGGGTAGGGAATCCCATGGGAAGGGGAGCCATGGAGTGGGGAGAGTTCAGTGGGGTTTTGCGGAGTGGGGGCAGTGTCATGGGAAGTCAGTGTGGGTCCGTACAATAGTTGCACAGAAGTTAAAACTAATTTTAATACTTCTAACTCTTTCTGGGTAACCATAGTTTAAACCCAGTTGGAACTACCCAATGTTTGCGATTTAAATCGTGATGCTTGGTTGTCTCCCAGTGCAAAGCAAATGCCAATGTAAAGTTGCACTTCTGGACAACTGCAATGCACACATTGCCTGGAAAATATCTGGGTGGGTGGGGGGGGAGGGTTACCCAGGGATTCTTTGGGGTACACCTTGTGTTTGCTCAGTAAGATATAATGTGTGTGCTCAGTAAGTTACATAATCTGTGTGTTCAGTAAGTGATATAATGTGTGCTCAGTAAGCAATATAATGTGTGTGCTCAGTAAATTATATAATATGTGTTCAGTAAGTGATATAATGTGTGTGCTCAGTAAGTGATATAATGTGTGTGCTCAGTAAATTATATAATGTGTGTGTTCAGTAAGTGATATAATATGTGTTCAGTAAGTGATATAATATGTGTTCAGTAAGTGATATAATCTGTGTTCAGTAAGTGATATAATGTGTGTGCTCAGTAAATTATATAATCTGTGTGCTCAGTAAGTGATATAATCTGTGTTCAGTAAGTGATATAATGTGTGTGCTCAGTAAATTATATAATCTGTGTGCTCAGTAAGTGATATAATCTGTGTGCTCAGTAAGTGATATAATGTGTGCTCAGTAGGTGATATAATGTGTGTGCTCAGTAAGTTGGAGAATCCATGTCCTCATTAAGTGATATAATGTGTGTGCTCAGTAAGTGATATAATGCGTGTGCTCAGTAAATTATATAATCTGTGTGCTCAGTAGGTTATATATTGTGTGAGCTCAGTAAGTGATGTAATATGTGTTCAGTAAATGTTATAATGTGTGTGCTCAGTAAGTGATATAATGTGTGTGCTCAGTAAGTGATATAATGTGTGTGCTCAGTAAGTGATATGATGTATGTGCTCAGTAAGTGATATAATGTGTGTGCTCAGTAAATTATATAATCCGTGTGCTCAGTAGGTGATATAATGTGTGTGTTCAGTAAGTTATGTAATCCATGTGCTCAGTAGGTGGTATAATGTGTGTGTTCAGTAAGTTATGTAATCCGTGTGCTCAGTAAGTGATATAATGTGTGTGCTCAGTAAGTGATATAATGTGTGTGCTCAGTGAGTGATATAATTTGTGTGCTCAGTAAATTATATAATGTGTGTGTTCAGTAAGTGATTAATATGTGTGCTCAGTAAGTGATATAATATGTGTGCTCAGAAAATGATATAATATGTGTGCCCAGTAAGTGATATAATGTGTGTGTTCAGTAAATTATGTAATGTGTGTGTTCAGTAAGTGATATAATGTGTGTGCTCAGTAAGTGATATAATCTGTGCTCAGTAAGTGATATAATGTGTGTGCTCAGTAAATTATGTAACCTATGTGCTCAGTAAGTGATATAGTCTGTGTGCTCAGTAGGTTATATAATGTGTGTGCTCAGTAGGATTATATAATGTCTGTGCTCAGTAAGTGATATAATGTGTGTGCTCAGTAAATTATATAATCCATGTGCTCAGTAAGTGATATAATGTGCGTGCTCAGTAAGTGATATAATCTGTGCTCAGTAAGTGATATAATGTGTGTGCTCAGTAAGTGATATAATGTGTGTGTTCAGTAAGTTATATAATGTGTGTGCTCAGTAAGTGATTTAATGTGTGTGCTCAGTAAGTTATATAATCTGTGTGCTCAGTAGGTGATGTCATGTGTGTGCTCAGTGAATGATATAATGAACAGGATATTGCTGTTGGCGTGCGTGGCTGGGCCCGACATGCTGACATGTAAAATGACACAAGATGACATCGGGTGTGAGTCATTTGAATATTGCTTTTGGCAGGTGCACGCCGGAGGTGGCTGCCTATTATGGCCATGAAGAAAGTAATTTACCCTATCAACAACCTTAAGGATGGTGGGCAGGTGAAGAGTCCAAGCGGACTTCGCGTTTTCCAGGAAACCTCATCCTTGGGCGGGATGCGGTTTCCTGAAGGTTTTATGAAAATTAATAAATAAATTTTGTCAACTTCACAAACATGTCCCAGCTCATGTGACATTGTCACATAAGGGGACATGTTCAAATAATTTTTAACTTTAGTTTTAAAAAACTTTCATTATCCACTTATGCTCCCTAAGGCAACTCCGTGCCTCAGGGAGATTGCTGTGTTCTTTTGCGTGCATGCATGAAAGAGTGCAGGCCCTGACTCTCCCTCCTCCCCCCACCTGCACAGGTAGCGCTGAACGCTACAGGCCGCACGTTACGTTGGGTGGTCCTTAATTGGCCTGCCCGCACAAAATGGTGGCGCGCAGCCAATCATGAGCATCATTCGGCTCTGCGCCCACCCCCCGCCCGCTCCCACCCAGCCCGCCCAGCCTGCCCGCCCAATGTGTGTGCTCAGTGCGTGATATAATGGGCGGAATTTTCGGAGCCAGCCTGCGTGATATGTGGCGTGCGCGGAAAATATGGCGCGACCTGCTTCACGATGGCGTGGGGGCAGGACGCGATTGTCCTCTCAGCGTGCTGACAGCGGACCGCGTTTCGCTTCGACAGCGGACCGCGTTTCCCGCCATTGGTTGGTGGGGAGCTAATTGTAATGCATTAGCATATAATTAAAAGGCCATCCCGCCAGGCTCTTGGAAACCCACCGTACTGTCCATCTACGTTGGCGGGAAATCATGCTGATCTCTTTCACAGCAGCATGCAGGTGACGTGCACTTGTGGGAACTGAGGTGAGTGAGCAGCAGCGTTCTCCACAGCTCACCCATTGTTTACAGGCCTCAGGAGCACCAGGGAGGTGGGGGTAACTGATGCCTGGCCCCAGAGGAAACTGCTCGGGGGTGGAGGGGGGAATGGTGTCAAGGGGCAAGTGCTGGCTGGTCTTGGAGGCGACTGCTGACGGGGGGGGTGGTTGTCTGGGGGCGAGCGCTGGCCGGTCTCGGAGGCGACTGCTGAGGGGGGGGTGTTGCCTGGGGGCGAGTGCTGGCCAGCCTTGGCGGTAACTGCTGAGAGGGGTCAAGTGCTGTCCTGGTGCTGCATCCCGCGCATAGGCAATTGAGGTGGGGGTCCTGGTAAGTGAGGGGAGTGGCCACACTTTAGGGACACCTGTATAAACTGACCGAGCCTCTGCAACTAAGACAGATCAAGCGCAGCCACAGTGATATGACTGGGGTCAGGTTCCTAGCCTGCCCGCCCGTGCAAGCAATGCAGAGTCAGCAAAGGCCACCAAGAACTCCATACCGTCTCCCACACACGCTGCCCAGGAGCGACAGTGAGCTGTGGCTGGTCAGCACCTAGCGACACCCAGGGTCTATAGACGCCGCCTGTCATTCCTGCAGATGACTGAGAACCAGTGTCACCGATGACTGCACATGTCTAGAGACCTGGTTGCTCACATCTGCCACTTACTGCAAAACTTGGCACCAAGGGGACATGGAGGGTATCCACTGCCAGTGGCTGTGATAGTGACCGTGGTGCTCAATTTCTATTCTAGTGGCTCCTTTCAGGGCTCCACAGGTAATCTCCGTGGGATTTCACAATCCACCACCCACAAATGCATCCATGAAGTCATGGATGCCATCTTCTCCATGGCACACAACTTTGTCCAGTTCGCCTGGGACTAGAGCAGCCATGACACAAGGCCCATTGGATTCACCCTAATCTTGGGTTTCCCACAGGTGCAGCGTGCAATTGACTGCATTCATGTGGTGCCCAGGTCTCCATCGCTACACTCAGTGAGCTTCATCAACCGCAAGGGCTTCCACTCACTGAACATGCAGCTGGTATGCGACCACCAGAAATGCATCCTGCAGGTCTGTGCACGGTTTCCAGGGAATGTGCACGAAAGCTACATCCTGAGTCACTCGCAGATCCCTGCAGCCTTCCAGAGTCCACAGAGGCTGCAGGGTTGGGTCCTTGGGGTCAAGGGCTACCCGCAGAGGCCGTGGTTGATAACACCCATGCGGCAGCCTCAGACTGCAGCAGAGCGACGCTATAATGAGGCTCATGCTGCAGCTCACAACTTGGTGGAGCAGACTTTTGGGATGCTGAAGATGCGGTTCCGGTGCCTGGACCAGTCTGGTGGAGCCCTGCAATACAGTCCACAGAGGGTGTCACGCATCATCATGCTGTGCCCTTTACAACCTGGCACTGCAACGTGAAGAGAAGCTGGCTGAGAAGGAGATGGAGGAACTGCACGTCTCCTCTAATGAGGAGGATGCCGATGTGGATGAGGGTGAGGGGGTCCTCGGTGGTGGCGACGACGGGGATGAGGCTCTCGCACTGGCTAGACGAGGTAGGCGTGCTCGGGAGGCCCTCATATCTGCTAAATTTGTGGAGGATGATCACGACATGCAGTGAGGTGTCCCCATAGATCCTCACATCGCAGTTGTGAATGTTTGACTCCAGTCTGGCTTATGGCAGAGTTAATACCCTCTGTGAGAATGCTCCTGTCATGGAGACACAGTGGAGGCCCTAATAGTTGCTCGATCGCAGGAGGATGATGACAACATGCAGTGAGGACACTCCATAGATCTTCACATGGCCTCTTATAATGTCCAACTCCTGTATGGCCAAGAGCAGCTCGCTTGCGCTCCGTGATCAGGGCCATCTCAGATATGCAGCCATGAAACTTTAGATGTATCTGATGCTGTGTCCACCTTCAGCACCTCAGCCCTTCAGGAGCTGGTGCTTAGAATCACTGGTCGCAGATGCTGGTGTGATGGGGGCCAGCCCCACTTTAAAGGTGCTGAGAACACACAGAGAGTATGAGAGAACTCTGTGGTGCCTGCCCACTACATTCTGGCAGCAATGACCAGCACCGTTGAGGTGCAGGCATCAGTAATGTTTCCATGGAATGTGAGGATGGACCATCACTGTGGTCTTAAGGCTGCACAGAGCACAGGGAAGAGGCCCTGGACTGAGACACCTGCCTTTACCTTCTGCAGAAAGTTTCACATCTGAATGACAAGAACTCTGCTCATCAGAACAAGGAGCCATAGGCAGGGATACATTCTTACTAGTTTATTAGCAATAGTGAACAGTATGTACAAGTGATCAACACCCATGGACAGGCTGTGCTTCCTGATTGGGGTCAACTGCAGCTTATTACTGCCTGAGCTGTGTGTTGTTGCTGTAGTTGTGCTTGGTGCTGGCTATGGCTGTTGCTGTTCCTGCTGCTGTGGGTTTTCCTGTAGCTGTTCCTGCTGCTGTGGGATTTCCTGTGGCTGTTCCTGCTGCTGTGGGATTTCCTGTAGCTGTTCCTGCTGCTGTGGCATTTCCTGTAGCTGTTCCTGCTGCTGTGGGTTTTCCTGTAGCTGTTCCTGCTGCTGTGGGTTTTCCTGTGGCTGTTCCTGTTGCTGTGTGATTTCCTGTGGCTGTTCCTGCTGCTGTGGGATTTCCTGTGGCTGTTCCTGCTGCTGTGGGGTTTCCTGTAGCTGTTCCTGCTGCTGTGGCATTTCCTGTGGCTGTTCCTGCTGCTGTGGCATTTCCTGTAGCTGTTCCTGCTGCTGTGGGGTTTCCTGTGGCTGTTCTTGTTGCTGTGGGTTTTCCTGCAGCTGTTCCTGCTGCCACTGTTTTCCTGTAGCTATTCCTGCTGCTGTGGGATTTCCTGTGGCTGTTCCTGTTGCTTCTGTTTACCTGTGGCTGATCCTATTATTGTGTTTCTGCCTTCCCTCAAGCTTTCTTCCATCTTCTGTGTTGCTGGGGACCTGGAGCCTGTAGGGCCTGAGACCTGAGGCCTGGAGGAGAGAGAGAGGGGGGAGAGAGAGAGAGAGAGAGATAGGAGGTACTGGTGCTTCTGCAACACAGAGAGGCCAGGAGGCAAGGACTGTTTGGTTTAACATCTGAAGTGGGTGCTGGAACTTTTGTTTGGTGGGGGCTGAAGACGCCTGTGTGTTTTGTAGTGGAGTGGGGGGGGGGGGGGTGGGGGCGGGCGGTGGCGGAGAGAAGACTGCTGCAGAGACTTGGGGAAGAAGGGGTGTGTGTGTGTGTGTGTTGTTTAAGATCTTGCCAGACCTGTGCCCCCTCCTCGCTCTGACTGTGTCTGAGTCCAGGTAACTGGTGCTGCCTGGTGAAGAGGGACAGGACTGACTCCTGTGTGCCAGGCAGTACCAGCTGCCTGGTGAAGACATTGCCCTCCCCTGTGGGAAGAACATGGAGGCCCCCACCCACACTCCACTCCACCGAATGACACCCACCTGCCCTGTACCCTTTCCCTCCTGTGTCTCCCTGTCCTTTACCCCGCTCCCTCCTCTCCTCTCTGCTTTTGTTGTCCTGGAGGGGGAGGTTACACCATCCTTTCCCCGGTCTCCCCGGGGTGGGATATTGTGGAACATAGAGCTCGGGATGGGTGTGGCTCAGCCCCTATGGCTGCGGCAGGGTCGCCTGTAGCCGGGTCTTCACGGGCGAATGTAGAGGCAGTGCTGTCACCGATGACGGGGCCCCCCTCAAGAAGACTTATGCGGGTGTGGCTGCTTCTGCGGCCCCGTCACCTTTCCGCCTCCTCACCATTGCCCTGGGGGTTTAGAGCTACACCCGGCCCGAAATGACAATCGAGGCCTGCGTAAAGGCTGTGGCTGGGGTTGTCGGCCCCTCAGCCGCAGTTGCCGCCTCAAAAATGTATGGTAAAGCCATAATTTTCTTGAGGTCAGAGCGGGCAGTGCACCTGGCCCTAGAAAAGGAGCTCATGGTGGGTGGGACCTTTCAGGTGGTGGACCCCTTGAAGACCACCACCCAGACGATTATATTTTCCAACGCCCTTTGTCCCCAGTGAGCTCCTCCTCCCCCATCTCTATCAACTGGGAGAGGTTAGATCAGGGGTTGCGCCGATCCCGCTTGGCCTCAAGGATGCGGCCCGTGTGTGAGTCAGCGCCATGTGCTGGACCCGGCAACATCCCTGCATGGGTCCCTGGGTCCCGTGTCGGTGGGGCACGTGACTCCTATTAAAGAGAATGGACCTGCCCATACCCAGAGGGTGGAGCGTTCGGAGGGGCTGGACCGAGGCGGCAGGAGCCCTGCAGATGGAGGTCTCCCAAGCCCCGTGCCTACTCCGGAAGAGACGCCACCCCTCGGAGGGGGAGGACCTCCACCCTCTTTAATAGGACCACCGGCTCAGGGTCCCGTGCCCCCTCCACCGCGGGGCCCGGGGAACTGTGCGGGGACGACGCTGGGCCCAGCACATGGCGGTGAGTTGTACACAGGCCCAGGAGCATGTGCAGACACAACGCTGGGGCCGGATGACGTTTTTACACCTGAGTCAGTGTTTTCAGGGGCCTGGGGACCAGGATTTGTTGGGGGCAGGGGGGGGCCCTCTGAGGGGACCCAAACCCCCGTCCCCTTGCTGCAGTCCCCTGAGCAGCTCCCCTCAGGGGTCGGTGAGGGTATCGCCCTTGGGGTGGTTCCCCACCCTGACCCACCTTGTACCCCCGAGATGCCATCTGGCCCACCAGGGGACTGCGGCAGTCCCTTCATGGCCCTGCCAACTGGGTCATCGGGCGGCGGTGGTGAGAAAGGCCTCCCCATTCCCTCCCAACCTTCAGCGCCGGGCGTCTCCGTCCTAGGTCTGAGGTTTTTTCCGAACTTGCCGTGCGACCCCGTGCCTGGGGGTGGAGCAGGGCTCTGAGCTGCCACCCCCCTTTGGCCCATATCGCCAAGAGGAGACCAGAGATCACCCCTCTTCCCTTGATCCTGGGGGTGGGATTGAGACGAAGGTGGGGCCGACTGGCAGCTCCGAACCAGCCCCTGTACTCAATGTGGGGGAGGGGTTGGAAGCGGGAGGCGATGACCTGGACGAGGGTGGGGTTTCGGTGGTGAGCTCCGGGGATGACTTCGAGTCGTTGTTGGGTGAGGTGGTGGATCCTCTGGTGCCCCCCACCGACTCTCCCCTCATCTCTTTACAGGAACTCCAGGGTTTTTTAGCGAGTAATTGTGGTCGCTGAGACAGAGTCCAGTTGTCCATGGACTGGTGGCATTCGTTTCCTCTTGTGTTCTCATGGCCGGCGTGGCCCTCAAGCCCCTGGGCTGGACCGGAACAAGGAGGGGATTCCACACATTTCTCACTGGGCTCCTGAAGGGGAGGAAGGATTAAAATAGTCCTCTCTTTCTTACGCTAAGCATGGTGATGATAGCACATACTCCTGACAATGAAGACGACTATAGCCAGCCTGTACATTCGCGGCAGCAGGAACGCACAGTGCAGGTTTCAGAACTTCTCGGTCCTCCGGGACGGGAAGTATGTGTTGTGCTTCCTGCAGGAAACCCATACCGTTCCGGGAGACGAAGTTACGTGGCTCCTGGAGTGGTGAGGGGGGGTCTACATGAGCCACCTAGCCTCCAGTTCTGGCGGGATGGCTATCTTGTTGGCCCCGCATTTTCAGCCGGAGATCTTGGGGGTCAAGGAGCCGGTGCCAGGCCGGTTGCTGCACCTTACTGTGCGCCTGGGGGGCGCGGCGCTTCACTTTGTGAATGTGTACGCTCCCCTGGGCGCGCAGCAGCAAGCGAGCTTCTTTGAAGAAGTGTCCACTCATCTGGGCTCCATCGAAGCGGGCGAGTGCATCGTCCTCGGAGGGGATTTTAATTGCACCCTCGAGGCCCGGGACCGTCACGGTGCCCAGCTCCGCACGCTAGGTGTGAGTAAATTACGGGACCTGGTCAGGTCCTTTGACTTGGTGGACGTCTGGCGAAATCTCCATCCTGATTCCAGCGTTTTCACTTTCGTGTGACTTGGAGTCGGAGTGTCCAGACTCGACCACCTTTACTTTTGTTTGTGTCCTGTGTTCTGTTGGCTTCTGTGCAGCAGGTGCCGTGCACGGACCACCGTCTGGTGTGGGCAGAGCTCGTTCCATTCTACGCTCAGACGGGGTCCGCATACTGGCACTTTAACAACCTGCTGCTGGAGGACGAGCGGCTCCTGCCTTTCACTTTGTTCCTGATTTTGTTAATTTCATTTAATTGTTTTGACTCAAAAGAGTTACTTTTACCTAACTTTCTTAACCCTGCTGCTATGCCCTGGTGCTCCCCGGGCATCCACAATGAAGGTGGAGGCAGCCTGCTGACTGCTACGCCCTGCCTGTGATGACTTTGGCGGGTGTCCTCTGGAGGGTCGAGACTTGGTGGGCCTCGGCCTGCTTTCAGGGTCCTGCTGTGTGGCAGTGACACCCTCCTCGGCCTGTGGAGCTGGAGCTGCTGGGGTCACAGGAAGAGGGGATTCGCATGGACCAGTCACTCCCAGAGTCACCTGGGTGGATGGCCCCGGGATGCACACCTGCTGATCCTCCTCCCTATGGGTGCCCGAGGGCCCCTGGCTGACTCCGTGAGCAGAAGGGGAAGCTGGAGTGAGATCGAGCTGCCCAGCACCCTTCTTGCGTACACACTGTTGGAGGCAACAAATGGCATCAGTGATGGAGTTGAGCCCGCGCAGCAGTGCAGGAGTGACATCCTGGACCAAGATCTCCATAGTGGCCGCCATCCTACCGGTGTTGACCTTGGTGCATTAGCATGCCAGTGCTATCATCTCAGCCTGAAGGCGGATGGACTCCTCCATCGTGCCTTGCAATCTGAGGAGTGCAGCGGACATCCCTTCCTGATGTTCCCGAGCTTGCCTTTGCAGCTCCAGCAACTGTGACATAACCGATTCCAGAGGCTCCTCATCTGACTCGGACTCAGCAATGTTCTCGCCTCCAGCAGTTCTTTGAGTGCCAGGGACCTGGGAAGTCCCTGCCTCCACCTGCTCTGGATCAGACAATGTGATGTGCTCACCAGATTGTGATCCTGAGGCTACTCTAAAGCTAGGTCCCACTGAGGTGTGTGTCTCTGCGCTGGTGGAGGGTGTGGGTGAGCGCTGTGACGTGTCTTCAGGGAGGGTGCCTTCAGATTTCTCTTCAGGACTTGATTGGAGGCTCTGGGTCATGGACTCTGACGGCTGTTTGGCAGACGTGCCTGTGAAAGCAAGGGGAGATAATTACTACATGGCAGTGGCCTGTGAAATGACGCATCACTTATGGCATGGTTATCTGATGGATATTGCACTGCTGCATTCTCACTTGGTGGAGCACCGCTGACCTCACCGTAAGCATCGGACCGGTCCCGGTCATTGCCAGCCAGCCAGATGGCTGTTTTTGAATTCTGTTAGAACTTTGAATTCCAGCATCCCTCCACCTGTCTACAACCTTTCCCTCCTGTTGTGACCCAGTTTGTCCTGCATGGATAAAGATGGGTAAAGTGTATCAGGAACCTGCTAGGCCAGATGATAAGTATGCCTGGACTGTGTGGGTGGTGAGTGGTCCCATGGATGGGGTGAGGGCAATGCAGGTGTGTGTGAAAGAGTGAATGGTGATGTCCCTTGTACTGGCAGTGAGTGAGGGCCCTGTGGATGCGTGATGGGCTTGAGTGTGTGAGTTGGGAGTGAGGAAAAGAGTGACTTACCTTGGTGGAACTGAGGAGATCATTCATCCTTTTGCGGCACTGTGTGGCTGTCCTCTTCTGCAGGGCGTTCGCGCTGAACACCGCTGCCACTGCCTCCCAAGTTGGGTTGGTGACTTTGCTACCCAGCCTGCAGCCAGAGCGGAGGTAGGGCAAATTACGCCGGGCCTCCACGGCTTCCAGCAGTCGCTCGAGGGAACTGTTGTTGAAGCGGGGGGGCTGCAGTCTTTTTGCATTTGCTGGTCATGTCTCCTGGACAGTGGTGGTGAGCTGGTGCCGATGAGCGCTTTGCTGTCGGTTGCCTGTTAAAGATGGCGGCCAGCATGTTGCAACAATGGGGTGATGGTGAGTGGTTGAATGAGAGCCCACCCGCCATGGAAACAGTGAGTTCCCTGGGAATACATAAATAATGAGACAGGCTCGGGAACATAGAGCATGAAACCCAACATTTTCGTTCGTGGGTAGGACTCCATTTTACATGCCCGCTTCCGCACTTAGTGCAATTCTGGGAAAATTCCACCCAATGTGTGTGCTCAATAAGTGAAATAAAGTGTTTGATCAGTGGGTGAAATAATGTGTGTGCTCATTAGGTGATATAGTGGACGGGATTTTCTGCATCCAACTGGAGCCGGAATCTTCAGGTCCCGCTGCAAGTGCAGGGACATCTGGATGGGGCCGGAAAGCTCAGTAAATGATGTAATGTGTGTGCTCAGGAAATGATATAATGTGTGTACTCAGCAAGTGATGTACTGTCTGTGCTCAGTAAGTGATATAATGTCTGTGCTCAGTAAGTGATGTAATGTCTGTGCTTAGTAAGTGATATAATGTCTGCGATCAGTAAGTGATGTAATGTATGTGCTCAGTAAGTGGTATAATGTGTGTGCTCAGTAAGTGATATTATGTCTGTGCTCAGTAAGTGATGTAATGTCGGTGTTCATGAAGTGATGTAATGTGTGTGCTCAGTAAGAGATATAATGTGTGCGCTCAGGAACTGATATAATGTGTGTGCTCAGTAAATGATATAATATATGTGCTCAGTAGGCTATATAATGTCTGTGCTCAGTAAGGGATGTAATGTGTGTGCTCAGTAAGTGATGTAATGAGTGTGCTCAGTAGGTGATGTAAAGTCTGTGCTCAGTAAGTGATATAATGTGTGTGCTCAGTAAGTGTTGTAATGTGTGTGCTCAGAAGGTTATATAATGTGTGTGCTCAGTGAGTGAAGTAATGTGTGCGCTCAGTAAATGATGTAATGTGTGTGCTCAGTAAATCATATAATGTGTGTGCTCAGTAAGTGATATAATGTTTGTACTCTGTAAGTGATATAATGTGTGTGCTCAGTAAATGATGTAATGTGTGTGCTCAGTAAATCATATAATGTGTGTGCTCAGTAAGTGATTTAACGTGTGTGCTCAGTAAGTGATGTAATATGTGTGCTCAGAAGGTTATGTAATGTGTGAGGTCAGTAAGTGATATAATGTGTGCGCTCAGTAAATGATGTAATGTGTGTGCTCAGTAAATCATATAATGTGTGTGCTCAGTAAGTGATATAATGTTTGTACTCTGTAAGTGATATAATGTGTGTGCTCAGTAGGTTATATGTTGTGTATGCTCAGTTGTGTATGCTCAGTAAGTGATGAAATCTGTGTGCTCAGTAAAGGATGTAATGTGTGTGCTCAGTAAGTGATGTAATGAGTGCACTCAGTAAGTGATATAATGTGTGTGCTCAGTAGGTTATATAATGTGTGTACACAGTTAGTGAAATAATGTGTGTGCTCAGTAATGAAATAATGTGTGTGCTCTGTAAGGAAATAATGTGTGTGCTCAGTAAGTGATATAATGTGTGTGCTCAGTAAGTGATGTAATGTGTGTGCTCAGTAAGTGATGTAATGAGTGTGCTCAGTAAGTGAAGTAATGAGGGTGCTCAGTAGGTGATGTAATGTCCGTGCTCAGTAAGTGATGTAATGTGCGTGCTCAGTAAGTGATATAATGTGTGTGCTCAGTAGGTAATAAAAAGTGTGTGCCCATTAATCATATAATGTGAGTGCTCAGTAAATTATATAACATGTATGCTCAGAAGGTTATACAATGTCTGTGCTCAGTAAGTGATATATTGTGTGCGCTCAGTAAGTGATATAATGTGTGTGCTCATTAAGTGATAAAATGTGTGTGCTCAGTAAGTGATATAATGTGTGTGCTCAGTAAGTGATATAATGTGTGCGCTCAGTAAGTGAAATAATGTGTGTGCTCAGTAAGTGATAAAATGTGTGTGCTCAGTAGGTTATATGTTGTGTGTGCTCAGTAAGTGATATAATGTGTGTGCTCAGGAAGTGATAAAATGTTGTGTACTCAGAAGGTGATATAGTGTATGAGCTCAGTAAATGATATAATGTGTGTGCTCAGTAAGTGATATAAAGTGTGCTCAGTAAGTGATATAAAGTGTGCTCAGTAAGTGACGTAATGTGTGTGCTCAGTAAGTGATATAATGTGTGTGCTTAGTAAGTGATATACCGCGTGTGCTCAGTAAGTGATATGTGTGTGCTCAGTGAATGAGATAATGTGTGTGCTCAGTAAGTGATATAATGTGTGTGCTAAGTAAGTGATATAATATGTGTGTTCAGTAAGTGATATAATGTGTGTGCTCAGTAAGTGACATACCGCGTGTACTCAGCAAGTGATATAATGTGTGTGCTCAGTAAGTTATAAAGTGTGTGTGCTTAGTAGGTTATATGTTGTGTATGCTCAGTAAGTGAAGAAATGTGTGTGCTCATTAGGGTACATGATGTGTGCGCTCAGTAGGTTATTTAATGTGTATGCTCAGTAAGTGATAAAATGTGTCTGCTCAGTAGGTTATAAAATGTGTGTGCTCAGTAGGATATTTAAAGTGTGTGCTTAGTAGGATAGATAATGTGTGTGCTCAGTAAGTGATATAATGTGTGTGCTCAGTAGATTTTAAAATGTGTGTGCTCAGTAAGTGATATAATGTGTGTGCTCAGTAAGTGATATAATGTGTGTGCTGAGTAAGTTATATAATGTGTATGCTCAGTAAATGATAAAATGTGCGTGCTCAGTAAGTGATAAAATGTGCGTGCTCAGTAGGTTATATAACGTGAGTGTTCAGTAAGTGATATAATGTTTGTGATCAGTAAGTGATATAATGTGTGTGCTCAGTAAGTGATAAAATATTGTGTGCTCAGTAACTGATACAATGTGTGTGCTCAGTAACTGATATAATGTGTGCACAGTAAGTGATATAAAGTGTGCTCAGTAAGTTACGTAATGTGTGTGCTCAGTAAGTGATATAAAGTGTGTGCTCAGTAGGTTATATAATATGCGTGCTCAGTAAGTGATATAATGTGTGTGCTCAGTAGGTAATAAAAAGTGTGTGCTCATTAATCATATAATCTGTATGCTCAGTAAATTATATAACTTGTATGCTCAGAAGGTTATATAATGTGTGTGCTCAGTTAGTGATATAATGTGTGTGCTCAGTGAATGAGATAATGTGTGTGCTCAGTAAGTGATAAAATGTTGTGTGCTCAGTAAGTGATATAATGTCTGTGCTCATTAAGTGATAAAATGTGTGTGCTCAGTGATATAATATGTGTGCTCAGTGAGTGATATAATGTGTGTGCTCAGTAGGCTATATATTGTCTGTGCTCAGCAAATTATAAAATGTGTGAGCTCAGTAAGTGATATAATGTGTGTGCTCATTAAGTGATAAAATGTGTGTGCTCAGTAAGTGACATAATGTGTGTGCTCAGTAGGTTATCTATATTTTGTGCTCAGCAAATTATAAAATGTGTGCTCATTAATGATATAATGTGTGTGCTCAGTAAGTGATAAAATGTGTGTGCTCAGTAGGTTATATGTTGTGTGTGCTCAGTAAGTCATAAAATGTGTGTCCTCAGTAGGATATATAATGTGTGTGCTCAGTAAGTGATAAAATGTTGTGTGTTCAGTAAGTGATATAGTGTATGTGCTCAGTAAATGATATAATGTGTGTGCTCAGTAACTGATATCATGTGTGCACAGTAAGTGATATAAAGTGTGCTCAGTAAGTGATATAATGTGTGTGCTCAGTAGGCTATATATATACTGTGCTCAGCAAATTATAAAATGTGAGTGCTCATTAATGATATAATGTGTGTGCTCAGTAAGTGATAAAATGTGTGTGCTCAGTGAATGAGATATTGTGTGTGCTCAGTAAGTGATAAAATGTTGTGTGCTCAGTAAGTGATATAATGTGTGTGCTCCGTAAGTGATATAATGTGTGTGCTCAGTAGGTTATATAATGTGTGAGCTCAGTTAGTAAAATAATGTGTGTGCTCAGTATGTGATATAATGCGTGTACTCATAAAGTGATGTAATGTGTGTGCTCAGAAAGTGACGTAATGTGTGTGCTCAGTAGGTTACATAATATGAGTGCTCAGTAAGTGATAAATGTATGTGCTCAGTAAATGACATATGTGTGCTCAGTAGGTTATATAATGTGCGTGCTCAGTTAGTCATATACTGTGTGAGCTCAGTAAGTGATCTAACGTATGTCCTAAGTATGTGATATAATGTGTGTGGTCAGTAAGTGATTTAATATGTGTGCTCAGTAAATGACATAATGAGTGTGGTCAGTAAGTGATATTATGTGTGTGCTCAGTAAGTGAAATAATGTGTGTGCTCAGTAAGTGAGATAATGTTTATGCTCAGTAGGCTATATAACGTGTGTGATCAATAAGTCATATAATGTGTGTGCTCAGTAAGTTATATAATGTGTATGCTCAGCAAGTGATATAATGTGTGTGCTCTGAAAGCAATATAATGTGATTGCTCAGTAAGTGATATAATGTATGTGCTCAGTAGGTTATATGTTGCGTATGCTCAGTTGTGTATGCTCAGTAAGTGATGAAATGTGTGTGCTCAGTAAGTGATATAATGTGTGTGCTAAGTAGGTTATATAATGTGTGTGCTCAGTAAGTCATATGATGTGTGTGCTGAGTAAATTATATAACGTGTGCGCTCAGAAGGTTATATAATGTTTGTGTTCAGTAAATGATATAAAGTGTGTGCTCAGTAAATGATGTAATGTGTGTGCTTAGCAGGTTATACAATATGTGTCCTCAGTAAGTGATATAATGTGTGTGCTCAGTAGGTAATATAATGTGTGTGCTCAGTAAGTCATATAATGTGTGCGCTCAGTAAATTATATAACGTGTGTGCCCAGAAGGTTATATAATGTGTGTGCTCAGTAAGTGATATATTGAGTGTACTCTGTAACTGATATAATGTGTATGCTCAGTACGAGATATAATGTGTGTGCTCAGTAAGTGATGTAAAGTGAGTGCTCAGAAGGTTATATAATGTGTGTGCTCAGAATGTGATACAATGTGTGCTCAGTAAGTGATATAATGTGTGTGCTCAGTAGGTTATATAATGTGTGTGCTCTGTAAGTGATAAATGTGCGTGCTCAGTAAATGACATAATGTGTGTGCTCAGTAGGTTATATAATGTGTGTGCTCAGTAAGTGATAGAATGTGTGTGCTCAGTAGGTAATATAATGTGTGTGCTCAGTAAGTCATATAATGTGTGTGATCAGTTAATTATATAACGCGTGTGCTCAGAAGGTTATATAATGTGTGTGCTCAGTAAGTGATATAACATGTGTGCTCAGTAAATGATGTAATGTGTGTGCACAGTAGGTTATATAATATGTGTGCTCAGTAAGTGATATAATGTGTGTGCTCAGTGAATGAGATAATGTGTGTTCTCAGTAAATGATATAATATATGTGCTCAGTAGGTTATGTAACATGTGTGGTCAGTAAATGATATAATGTGTGTGCTCAATAATTGACATAATGAGTGTGGTCAGTAAGTGATAATATGTGTGTGTTCAGTAAGTGAAATAATGTGTGTGCTCAGTAAGTGAGATAATGTTTGTGCTCAGTAGGTTATATAATCTGTGTGCTCAATAAGTCATATAATGTGTGTGCTCGGCAAGTGATATAAAGTGTGTGCTCAGTAGGTTATATGATGTGTGTGCTCAGTAGGATATATAATGTGTGTGCTCAGTAAGGCATATAATGTGCGTGCTCAGTAAATTATATAACGTGTGTGCTCAGTATGTTATATAATGTGCGTGCTCAGTAAGTGATATAACGTGTGTGCTCAGTGAATGAGATAATGTGTGTGCTCAGTAAGAGATATAATGTGTGTGCTCAGTAGGTTATATATAGTCTGTGCTCAGCAAATGATAAAATGTGTGCTCAGTAAGTGATATAATATGTATGATCATTAATGATATAATGTGTGTGCTCAGTAAGTGACAAACGTGTGTGCTCAGTAGGATATATAATGTGTGTGCTCAGTAAGATATATAATGTGTGTGCTCAGTAAGATATATAATGTGTGTGCTCAGTAAGTGATATACTGTGTGTGCTCAGTAAGTGATATAATGTGTGTGCTCAGTATGTTATATAACGTGTGTGCTCAGTAGGTTATATAACGTGTGTGCTCTGTATGTGATAGAACGTGTGTGCTCAGTAAGTGATATAATGTGTGTGCTCAGTAATGAAATAATGCGTGTGCTCAGTAGGTAATGTAATGAGTGTGGTCAGTAAGTGCTATGTGTGTGCTCAGTAAATGATGTAATGTTTGTGCTCAGCAGGTTATATAATATGTGTGCTCAGTAAGTGATAAATGTGTGTGCTCAGTAAATGACCTAATGTGTGTGCTCAGTAAATGACCTAATGTGTGTGCTCAGTAGTTTATATAATGTGTGTGCTCAGCAAGTCATATAATGTGTGTGCTCAGTAAGTGATATAATGTGTGTGCTCAGTAGGTTATATGATGTGTGTGCTGAGTAGGATATATAATTTGTGTGCTCAATAAGTGATAATACGGGTGTGCTCATTAGGGTATATAATGTGTGTGCTCATTAAGTGATATAATGTGTGTGCTCAGTAGGTTATAAAATGTATGTGCTCAGCATGTGATACAATGGGTGTGCTCAGTAAGCGATATAATATGCTTGCTCAGTTAGTCATGTAATGTGTGTGCTCAGTAAATGATATTATGTGTGTGCTCATTAAGTGACATAATGTGTGTTCAGTAAGTGATATAATGTGTGTGCTCAGTTAGTGATATAATGTGTGTGCTCAGTAAGTAATATAATGTGTGTGCTAAGTAGGTTATATAATGTGTGTGCTCAGTAAGTCATATAATGTGTGTGCTCAGTAAATTATATAACGTGTGTGCTCAGAAGGTTATATAATGTTTGTGTTCAGTAAATGATATAAAGTGTGTGCTCAGTAAATGATGTAATGTGTGTGCTCAGTAGGTTATATAATGTGTGTGCTCAGCAAGAGAAATAACGTGTGTGCTCAGTAGGTAAAATAATGTGTGTGCTCAGTAACTTATATAATGTGTGTGCTCAGTAAATTATATAACTTGTGTTCTCAGAAGGTTATTTAATGTGTGTGCTCAGTGAATGAGATAATGTGTGTGCTCAGTAAGTGATATAATGTGTGTGCTCATTAAATGACATAATGTGTGTGGTCAGTAAGTGATATTATGTGTGTGCTCAGTAAGTGAAATAATGTGAGTGCTCAGTAAGTGAGATAATGTTTGTGCTCAGTAGTTTATATAATGTGTGTGATCAATAAGTCATATAATGTGTGTGGTCAGTAAGTGATATAATGTGTGTGCTCAGAAAGTGATATAGTGTGATTGCTCAGTAAGTGATGTAATGTGCGTGCTCGGTAAGTTACATAATGTGTGTGCTCAGTAAGTTATATAATGTGTATGCTCAGTAAATTATAAAATGTGTGTGCTCAATAAATGATAAAATGTGTGTGCTCAGTAAGTGATATAATGTGTGTGCTCAGTAAGTGGTAAAATGTTGTATGCTCAGTAAGTGATATACTGTATGTGCTCAGTAAATGATATAATGTGTGTCTTCAGTATCTGATATCATGTATGCGCAGTAAGTGATGTAAAGTGTGCTCAGTAAGTGATATAATGTGTGCTCTGTAAGTGCCGTAATGTGTGTGCTCAGTAAGTGATATAATGTGTGTGTTGAGTAGGAGATATAATGTGTGTGCTCGGTAAGTGATATAGCGTGTGTGCTCAGTAGGTTAAATAATGTGTGTGCTCAGTAAGGCATATAATGTGTGTGCTCAGTAAATTATATAACGTGTGTGCTCAGTAGGTTATATAATGTGTGTGCTCAGTAAGTGATACAATGTGTGTGCTCAGTGACTGATATAATGTGTGTGCTCAGTAGATTATATGTTGTGCATGCTCAATAAGTGATGAACTGTGTGTGCTCAGTAAGTTGTATAATGTGTGTGCTTAGTAGGTTATATGATGTGTGTGCTCAGTAAGTGATATAATGAGTGTACTCTGTAACTGATATAATGTGTGTGCTCAGTATGTTTTATAACGTGTGTGTTCAGTAAGTGATAAAACGTGTGTGCTCAGTAGGTTATATAATGTGTGTGCTCAGCAAGTGAAATAATGTGTGTGCTCAGTAGGTTATGTAATGAGTGTGGTCAGTAAGTGGTATGTGTGTGCTCAGTAAATGATGTAATGTTTGTGCTCAGTAGGTTATATAATATGTGCTCAGTAAGTGATAAATGTGTGTGCTCAGTAAATGACATAATGTGTGTGCTAAGTAAATGACATAATGTGAGTGCTCAGCAGGTTATGTAACGTGTCTGCTCAGCAAGTCATATAATGTGTGAGCTCAGTAAGTGATCTAATGTGTGTGCAAAGTATGTGATATAATGTGTGTTGTTAGTAAGTGATATAATGTCTGTTCTCAGTAAATGATATAATATATGTGCTCAGTAGGTTATGTAATGAGTCAGTAATTGATATAATGTGTGTGCTCAGTAATTGACATAATGAGTGTGGTCAGTCAGTGATAATTTGTGTGTGTTCAGTGGGGGGGAGATAATGTTTGTGCTCAGTAGGTTATATAATGAGTGTGCTCAATAAGTCATATAATGTGTGTGCTCAGCATGTGATATAGTGTGTGTGCTCAGTAAGTGATACAATGTGTGTGCTCAGTAGGTTATAAAATCTATGTGCTCAGCATGTGATACAATGGGTGTGCTCAGTAAGCGATATAATGTGCTTGCTCAGTTAGTCATGTAATGTGTGTGCTCAGTAAGTGATATAATGTGTGTGCTCAGTCAGTGATGTAACGTGTGTTCTCAGTAAGTGATACGTGTGTGCTCAGTCAGTGATATAATGTTTGTGCTCATTAAGTGACATAATGTGTGTGTTCAGTAAGTGATATAATGTGTGTGCTCAGTTAGTGATATAATGTGTGTGCTCAGTAAGTTATATAATGTGTGTGCTAAGTAGGTTATATAATGTGTGTGTTTAGTAAGTCATATAATGTGTGTGCTAAGTAAATTATATAACGTGTGTGCTCTGAAGGTTATATAATGTTTGTGTTCAGTAAATGATATAAAGTGTGTGTTCAGTAAATGATGTAATGTGTGTGCTCAGTAGGTTATATAATGTGTGTGCTCAGTAAGAGAAATAACGTGTGTGCTCAGTAAATGATGTAATGTGTGTGCTCACTAGGTTATTTAATATGTGTGCTTAGTAAGTGAGAAAATGTGTGTGCTCAGTAGGTAATATAATGTGTGTGCTCAGTAAGTGATGTAATATGTGTGCTCAGTAAGTGATATCATGTGTGTGCTCATTAAGTGATATAATGTGTGTGCTCAGTATGTTATTTAATGTGTGTGCTCAGTAGGTTATATAATGTATATGCTCAGTATGTGATATAATGTGTGTGCTCAGTAAGTGATAAATGTGTGTGCTCAGTAAATGACATAATGTTTGTGCTCAGTAAGTCATATACTGTGTGAGCTCAGTCATTATCTAACGTGTGTGCTAAGTATGTGATTTAAAGTGCGTGGTCTGTAAGTGATATAATGTGTGTGCTCAGTAAATGACATAATGAGTGTGGTCAGTAAGTGATATTATGTGTGTGCTCAGTAAGTGTAATAATGTGTGTGCTCAGTAAGTGAGATAATGTTTGTGCTCAGTAGTGTATATAATGTGTGTGATCAATAAGTCATATGATGTGTGTGCTCAGTAAGTGAAATAATGTGTGTGCTCAGTAGGTAATGTAATGAGTGTGGTCAGTAAGTGGTATGTGTGTGCTCAGTAAATGATGTAATGTTTGTGCTTAGCAGGTTATATAATATTTGTGCTCAGTAAGAGATAAATGTGTGTGCTCAATAAATGACATAATGTGTGCGCTCAGTAGGTTATATAACGTGTGTGCTCAGTAGGTTAAATAATGTGTGTGCTCAGTAAGTCATATAATGTGTGTGCTCAGTAAGGCATATAATGTGTGTGCTCAGTAAATTATATAACGTGTGTGCTCAGTAGGTTATATAATGTGTGTGCTCAATAAATCATATAATGTGTGTGCTCAATAAGTGATAAAACGTGTGTGCTCATTAGGGTATATAATGTGTGTGCTCAGTAAGTGATATAATGTGTGTGCTCAGTAGGTTATATAATGTGTGTGCTCAGTAAGTGATATAATGTGTGTGCTCACTAGGTTATAAAATGTATGTGCTCAGCATGTGATACAATGGGTGTGCTCAGTAAGCGATATAATGTGCTTGCTCAGTTAGTCATGTAATGTGTGTGCTCAGTAAGTGATATAATGTGTGTGCTCAGTCAGTGATGTAATGTGTGGTCTCAGTAAGTGATATGTGTGTGCTCAGTAAGTGACATAACGTGTGTGCTCAGTGGGTCATATAATGTGTGTGCTCAGTGTGTGATATAATGTGTGTGCTGAGTAAGTGGGATAATGTGTGTGCTCAGTAGGTTACATAATGTGTGTGCTCAGTAAGTGATATAATGTGTGTGCTCAGTAAGTGAGATAGTGTGTCTGCTCAGTAGGTTATTATAATATGTCTGCTCAGTAAGTGATATAATGTGTGTGCACGGTAAGTGATATAATGTGTGTGCTCAGTAAGTAAGATAATGTGTCTGCGCAGTAGGTTATTATAATATGTCTGCTCAGTAAGTGATATAATGTGTCTGTTCAGTAAGCAATATAATGTGATTGCTCAGTAAGTGATGTAATGTTTGTGCTCAGTAAGTGATATAATGTGCGTGCTCAGTAAGTGATATAATGTGTGTGCTCTGTAAGTGATATAATGTGTCTGTTCAGTAAGCAATATAACGTGATTGCTCAGTAAGTGATGTAACGTGTGTGCTCAAGTAAGTGATATAATGTGTGTGCTTATTCAGTGATATAATGTGTGTGCTTAGTCAGTGATATAATGTGCTTGCTCAGTAAGTGATATAATGTGTGTGCTCAGTATGTGATATAATGTGAGTGCTCAGTATGTGATATAATGTGAGTGCTCAGTAAGTGATCTAATGTGTGTGCTCAATGAGTGATAAAACGTGTGTGCTCATTAGGGTATATAATGTGTGTGCTCAGTAAGTGATATAATGTGTGTGCTCAGTCAGGTTATATAATATGTGTGCTCAATAAATCATATAATGTGTGTGCTCAATGAGCGATAAAACGTGTGTGCTCATTAGGGTATATAATGTGTGTGCTCAGTAAGTGATATAATGTGTGTGCTCAGTAGGTTATATAATGTGTGTGCTCGGTAAGTGATATAATGTGTGTGCTCAGTAAGTGATATAATGTGTCTGCTCAGTAGGTTATTATAATATGTCTGCTCAGTAAGTGATATAATGTGTGTGCTCTGTAAGGGATATAATGTGCTTGCTCAGTAAGTGATACAATGTGTGTGCTCAGTATGTGATATAATGTGAGTGCTCAGTATGTGATATAATGTGAGTGCTCAGTAAGTGATCTAATGTGTGTGCACAATGAGTGATAAAACGTGTGTGCTTATTAGGGTATATAATGTGTGTGCTCAGTAAGCGATATAATGTGTGTGCTCAGTCAGGTTATATAATATGTGTGCTCAATAAATCATATAATGTGTGTGCTCAATGAGTGATAAAACGTGTGTGCTCATTAGGGTATATAATGTGTGTGCTCAGTAAGTGATATAATGTGTGTGCTCAGTAGGTTATATAATGTGTGTGCTCAGTAAGTGATATAATGTGTGTGCTCAGTAAGTGATATAATGTGTCTGCTCAGTAGGTTATTATAATATGTCTGCTCAGTAAGTGATATAATGTGTGTGCTCTGTAAGTGATATAATGTGCTTGCTCAGTAAGTGATATAATGTGTGTGCTCAGTATGTGATATAATGTGAGTGCTCAGTAAGTGATATAATGTGTGTGCTCAGTAGGTATATGAGTATGCTCAGTAAGTCATATAATGTCTGTGCTCAGTAAATTATATATTTGCTCAGTAGATTATACAATGTGTGTGCTCATTAAGTGAAATAGTGTGTGTGCTCAGTAAGTGATATAACGTGTGTGCTCAGTAGGTTAAATAATGTGTGTGCTCAGTAAGTCATATAATGTGTGTGCTCAGTAGGTAATATAATGTGTGTGCTCAGTAAGGCATATAATGTGTGTGCTCAGTAAATTATATAATGTGTGTGCTCAGTAGGTTATATAATGTGTGTGCTCAGTAGGTAATATAATGTGTGTGCTCAGTCAGGCATATAATGTGTGTGCTCAGTAAATTATATAACGTGTAGGCTCAGTAGGTTATATAATGTGTGTGCTCAGTAAGTGATATAATGTGTGTGCTCAGTCAGGCATATAATGTGTGTGCTCAGTAAATTATATAACGTGTATGCTCAGTAGGTTATATAATGTGTGTGCTCAGTAAGTGATATAATGTGTGTGCTCAGTGAATGATATAACGTGTGTGCTCAGTAGCTTATATGTTGTGCATGCTCAACAAGTAAGTGATGAACTGTGTGTGCTCAGTAAGTTGTATAATGTGTGTGCTCAGTAGGTTATATAATGTGTGTGTTCAGTAAATGATATAACGTGTGTGCTCAGTAGGATATATGTTTGTGCTCAGTAAGTGATATAATGAGTGTACTCTGTAACTGATATAATGTGTGTGCTCAGTATGTTTTATAACGTGTGTGCTCAGTAAGTGTTGTAATGTGTCTGCTCAGAAGGTTATATAATGTGTGTGCTCAGTAAGTGATATAATGTGTGCTCAGTAAGTGATATAACGTGTGTGCTCAGTAGGTTATATAATGTGTGTGCTTAATAAGTCATATAATGTGTGCGCTCAGCAAGTGATATAGTGTGTGTGCTCAGTAAGTGATATAATGTGTGTTCTCAGTAGGTTATATGATGTGTGTGCTCAGTAGGATATATAATGTATGTGCTCAATAAGTGATATAACGTGTGTGCTCAGTAACTGATATAAAGTGTGTGCTCAGTAGGTTATAAAATGTATGTGCTCAGCATGTGATACAATGGGTGTGCTCAGTAAGCGATATAATGTGCTTGCTCAGTTAGTCATGTAATGTGTGTGCTCAGTAAGTGATATAATGTGTGTCCTCAGTCAGTGATGTAACGTGTGTTCTCAGTAAGTGACATGTGTGTGCTCAGTCAGTGATATAATGTTTGTGCTCAGTAAGTGATATGTGTGTGCTCAGTCAGTGATATAATGTTTGTGCTCAGTAAGTGATATAATGTGTGTGCTCAGTAAATAATATAATGTGTGTGCTCATTAAGTGACATACTGTGTGTGTTCAGTAAGTGATATAATGTGTGTACTCAGTTAGTGATATAATGTGTGTGCTCAGTAAGTTATATAACTTGTGTGCTCAGAAGGTTATATAATGTTTGTGTTCAGTAAATGATATAAAGTGTGTGTTCAGTAAATGATGTAATGTGTGTGCTCAGTAAGAGAAATAACATGTGTGCTCAGTAAATGATGTAATGTATGTGTTCAGTAGGTTATATAATATGTGTGCTCAGTAAGTGATAAATGTGTGTGCTCAGTAAATGACATAATGTTTGTGCTGAGTATTTCAAATACTGTGTGAGCTCAGTTATTATCTAACATGTGTGCTAAGTATGTGATTTAATATGCGTGGTCAGTAAGTGATATAATGTGTGTGCTCAGTAAATGATATAATATATGTGCTCAGTAGGTTATGTAATGTGTGTGGTCAGTAAGTGATATAATGTGTGTGCTCAGTAAATGACATAATGAGTGTGGTCAGTAAGTGATATTATGTGTGTGCTCAGTAAGTGAAATAATGTTTGTGCTCAGTAAGTGAGATAATGTTTGTGCTCAGTAGTGTATATAATGTGTGTGATCAATAAGTAATATAACGTGTGTGCTCAGTAAGTGAAATAATGCGTGTGCTCAGTAGGTAATGTAATGAGTGTGGTCAGTAAGTGGTATGTGTGTGCTCAGTAAATGATGTAATGTTTGTGCTTAGCACGTTATATAATATGTGCTCAGTAAGTGATAAATGTGTGTGCTCAGTAAATGACAGAACGTGTGTGCTCAGTAGGTTATATAACATGTGTGCTCAGTAAGTCATATAATGTGTGAGCTCAGTAAGTGATCTAATGTGTGTGCAATGTATGTGATATAATGTGTGTGGTCAGTAATTGATATAATGTGTGTTCTCAGTAATTGACATAATGAGTGTGGTCATTCAGTGATAATTTGTGTGTGTTCAGTAAGTGAAATAATGTGTGTGCTCAGTAAGTGAGATAATGTTTGTGCTCAGTAGGTTATATAATGTGTGTGCTCAATAAATCATATAATGTGTGTGCTCAATAAGTGATAAAACGTGTGTGCTCATTAGGGTATATAATGTGTGTGCTCAGTAAGTGATATAATGTGTGTGCTCAGTAGGTTATATAAGGTGTGTGCTCAGTAAGTGATATAATGTGTGTGCTCACTAGGTTATAAAATGTATGTGCTCAGCATGTGATACAATGGGTGTGCTCAGTAAGCGATATAATGTGCTTGCTCAGTTAGTCATGTAATGTGTGTGCTCAGTAGGTGATATTTGTGTGCTCAGTAAATGACATAACGTGTGTGCTCAGTAGGTCATATAATGTGTGTGCTCAGTGTGTGATATAATGTGTGTGCTGAGTAAGTGAGATAATGTGTTTGCTCAGTAGGTTACATAATGTGTGTGCTCAGTAAGTGATATATCGTGTGTGCTCAAGTAAGTGATATAATGTGTGTGCTTAGTCAGTGATATAATGTGCTTGCTCAGTAAGTGATATAATGTGTTTGCTCAGTATGTGATATAATATGAGTGCTCAGTAAGTGATATAATGTGTGTGCTCAGTAGGTATATGAGTATGCTCAGTAAGTCATATAATGTCTGTGCTCAGTAAATTATATATTTGCTCAGTAGATTATACAATGTGTGTGCTCACTAAGTGATATGATGTGTGTGCTCAGTAGTTTATATAATGTGTGTGCTCAGTAAGTGATTTAATGTGTGTGCTCAGTAAGTGATATAATGTGCTTGCTCAGTAACTGATATAATGTGTGTACTCAGTAAGTGATATAATGTGCTTGTTCAGTAAGTGATATAATGTGTGTGCTCAGTATGTGATATAACGTGAGAGCTCAGTAAGTGATATAATGTGTGTGCTCAGTAGGTATATGAGTATGCTCAGTAAGTCATATAATGTGTGTGCTCAGTAAATTATATATTTGCTCAGTAGATTATACAATGTGTGTGCTCAGTAAGTGATATGATGTGTGTGCTCAGTAGATTATATAATGTGTGTGCTCAGTAAGTGATATAACGTGTGTGCTCAGCAAGTGATATTATGTGTGTGCTTAGTAGGTTATATAATGTGGGTGCTCAGTAAGTGATATAATATGTGAGCTCTGAAAGTGAAATAATGTGTCTGTTCAGTAAGCAATATAATGTGATTGCTCAGTAAGTGATGTAATGTGTGTGCTCAGAAAGTGACGTAATGTGTGTGCTCAGTAGGTTACATAATATGAGTGCTCAGTAAGTGATAAATGTATGTGCTCAGTAAATGACATATGTGTGCTCAGTAGGTTATATAATGTGTGTGCTCAGTAAGTCATATACTGTGTGAGCTCAGTAAGTGATCTAACGTGTGTCCTAAGTATGTGATATAATGTGTGTGGTCAGTAAGTGATTTAATGTGTGTGCTCAGTAAATGATATAATATATGTGCTCAGTAGGTTAATAATGTGTATGGCCAGTAAGTGATATAATGAATGTGCTCAGTAAATGACATAATGAGTGTGCTCAGTAAGTGATTTTATGTGTGTGCTCAGTAAGTGAAATGATGTGTGTGCTCAGTAAGTGAGATAATGTTTATGCTCAGTAAGCTATATAACGTGTGTGATCAATAAGTCATATAATGTGTGTGCTCAGTAAGTTATATAATGTGTATGCTCAGCAAATGATATAATGTGTGTGCTCAGAAAGCAATATAATGTGATTGCTCAGTAAGTGATATAATGTGTGTGCTCAGTAGGTTATATGTTGCGTATGCTCAGTTGTGTATGCTCAGTAAGTGATGAAATGTGTGTGCTCAGTAAGTGATATAATGTGTGTGCTAAGTAGGTTATATAATGTATGTGCTCAGTAAGTGATATAATGTGTGTGCTGAGTAAATTATATAACGTGTGCGTTCAGAAGATTATATAATGTTTGTGTTCAGTAAGTGATATAATGTGTGTGCTCAGTGAATGATATAATGTGAGTCCTCAGTAGGTTATATATCGTGTGTGCTCAATAACGGATGAAATGTGTCTGCTCAGTAAGTGATATAATGTGTGTGCTCAGTAAATTATATATGTGGTCAGTAGGTTATGTAATGTGTGTGCTCCGTAAGTGATATGATGTGTTTGTTCAGTAGTTTATATAATGTGTGTGCTCAGTAAGTGATATAATGTGTGTGTTCAATAAGTGAGATAATGTGTCTGCTCAGTAGGTTATTATAATATGTCTACTCAGTAAGTGATATAATGCGTGTACTCAGTAGGTTATATGTTGTGTGTGCTCTGTCAGTGATGAAATATGTGTGCTCAGTAAGTAACATAACGTGTGAGCTTAGAAAGTGATATGACGTGTGTGCTCCGTAATTGATATAACGTGTGTGCTCAGTAAGTGATATAATGTGTGTGCTCAGTAGGTTATATGTTTTGTGTACTCTGTACGTGATGAAATGTGTGTGCTCCGTAAATGATATAACATGTGTGCTCAGCAGGCTATGTAATGGGTGTGCTCAGTAAGTGATATAATGTGTGTGCTCCAAAGTGATAAAATGTGTGTGCTCAGCAGTTTATATAATGTGTGTGCTGAGTAAGTGATATAATGTGCTTGCTGAGTAAGTGATATAATGTGATTGCTCAGTAAGTGATGTAATGTTTGTGCTCAGTAAGTGATATAATGTGCGTGCTCAGCAAGTGATATTATGTGTGTGCTTAGTAGGTTATGTAATGTGTGTGCTCAGTAAGTGATATAATGTGTGTGCTCTGTAACTGATATAATGTGTCTGCTCAGTAGGTTATTATAATATGTCTGCTCAGTAAGTGATATAATGTGTGTGCACGGTAACTGATATAAAGTGTGTGTTCATTTAGTGATATAATGTGCGTGCTCAGTAAGTAAGATAATGTGTCTGCTCAGTAGGTTATTATAATATATCTGCTCAGTAAGTGATGTAATGTGTGTGCTCTGTAGGTTATATATTGTGTGTGCTCTGTAAGTGATGAAATGTGTGTGCTCAGTAAGTGATATAACGTGTGTTATCCGTAAGTGATATAACGTGTGTGCTCTGTAAGTGAGATAATGTGACTGCTCAGTAGGTTATTATAATATGTCTACTCAGTAATTGATATAATGTGTGTGCTCAGTAGGTTATATGTTGTGTGTGCTCTGTAAGTGATATAATGTGTGTGCTCAGTAAGTGATAGAATGTGCTTGCTCAGTAAGTGATATAATGTGTGTGCTCAGTATGTGATATAATGTGAATTCTCAGTAAGTGATATAATGTGTGTGCTCAGTAGGTATATGAGTATGCTCAGTAAGTCATATAATGTCTGTGCTCAGTAAATTATATATTTGCTCAGTAGATTATACAATGTGTGTGCTCAGTAAGTGATATGATGTGTGTGCTCAGTAGATTATATAATGTGTGTGCTCAGTAAGTGATATAACGTGTGTGCTCAGCAAGTGATATTATGTGTGTGCTTAGTAGGTTATATAATGTGGGTGCTCAGTAAGTGATATAATATGTGAGCTCTGAAAGTGAAATAATGTGTCTGTTCAGTAAGCAATATAATGTGATTGCTCAGTAAGTGATGTAATGTTTGTGCTCAGTAAGTGATATAATGTGCGTGCTCAGTTAGTGATATAATGTGTGTGCTCTGTAAGCGATATAATGTGTCTGTTCAGTAAGCAATATAACGTGATTGCTCAGTCAGTGATATAATGTGTGTGCTCAGTAACTGATATAATGTGTGTGCTCAGTAAGTGTTATAATGTGCTTGCTCAGTAACTGATATAATGTGTGCTCAGTAAGTGACGTAATGTGTGTGCTGAGTAAGTGATACAATGTATGTGCTCAGTCAGTGATATAATGTGTGTGCTCAGTAACTGATATAATGTGTCGGCTCAGTAACTGATATAAAGTGTGTGCTCAGTAAGTGATATAATGTGCTTGCTCAGTAAGTGATATAATGTGTGTGCTCAGTAAGTGATATAATGTGCTTGCTCAGTAAGTGATATAACGTGTTTGCTGAGTAAATGACATTACGTGTGTGCTCAGTAAGTCATATAATATATGTGCTCAGTCTGTGATATAATGTGTTTGCTGAGTAAGTGAGATAATGTGTGCGCTCAGTAAGTGGTATAACGTGTTTGTTCATTAAGTGATATAATGTGTGCGCTCAGTAAGTGCTATAATGTGTGTGTTCATTAAGTGATATAATGTGTGTGCTCAGTAAGTGATATAAAGTGTGTGTTCATTAAGTGATATAATGTATGTGCTCAGTAAGTGATATAATGTCTCTGCTCAGTAGGTTATTATAACATGTCTACTCAGTAAATGATATAATGTGTGTGCTCAGTAGGTTATATGTTGTGTGTGCTCTGTAAGTGATGAAATGTGTGTGCTCAGTAAGTGATATAACGTGTGAACTTAGAAAGTGATATAACTTGTGTGCTCAGTAAGTGAGATAATGTGTCTGCTCAGTAGGTTATTTTAACAAGTCTACTCAGTAAGTGATATAACGTGTGAGCTTAGAAAGTGATATAACGTGTGTGCCCAGTAACTGATATAATGTGTGTGCTCAGTGAATGATATAATGTGAGTCCTCAGTAGGTTATATATCGTGTGTGCTCAGTAACTGATGAAATGTGTGTGCTCAGTAACTGATGAAATGTGTGTGCTCAGTAACTGATGAAATGTGTGTGCTCAGTAAATTATATATGTGGTCAGTAGGTTATATAATGTGTGTGCTCAGTAAGTGATATGATGTGTTTGCTCAGTAGTTTATATAATGTGTGTGCTCAGTAAGTGATATAAAGTGTGTGTTCATTAAGTGATATAATGTGTGTGCTCAGTAAGTGAGATAATGTGTCTGCTCAGTAACTGATATAAAGTGTGTGCTCAGTAAGTGATATAATGTGCTTGCTCAGTAAGTGATAAAATGTATGTGCTCAGTCAGTGATATAATGTGTGTGCTCAGTAACTGATATAATGTGTCGGCTCAGTAACTGATATAAAGTGTGTGCTCAGTAAGTGATATAATGTGCTTGTTCAGTAAGTGATATAATGTGTGTGCTCAGTAAGTGATATAATGTGCTTGCTCAGTAAGTGATATGACGTGTTTGCTGAGTAAATGACATTACGTGTGTGCTCAGTAAGTCATATAATATATGTGCTCAGTCTGTGATATAATGTGTTTGCTGAGTAAGTGAGATAATGTGTGCGCTCAGTAAGTGGTATAACGTGTGTGTTCATTAAGTGATATAATGTGTGTGCTCAGTAAGTGCTATAACGTGTGTGTTCATTAAGTGATATAATGTGTGTGCTCAGTAAGTGATATAAAGTGTGTGTTCATTAAGTGATATAATGTATGTGCTCAGTAAGTGATATAATGTCTCTGCTCAGTAGGTTATTATAACATGTCTACTCAGTAAGTGATATAATGTGTGTGCTCAGTAGGTTATATGTTGTGTGTGCTCTGTAAGTGATGAAATGTGTGTGCTCAGTAAGTGATATAACGTGTGAACTTAGAAAGTGATATAACTTGTGTGCTCAGTAAGTGAGATAATGTGTCTGCTCAGTAGGTTATTTTAACAAGTCTACTCAGTAAGTGATATAACGTGTGAGCTTAGAAAGTGATATAACGTGTGTGCCCAGTAACTGATATAATGTGTGTGCTCAGTGAATGATATAATGTGAGTCCTCAGTAGGTTATATATCGTGTGTGCTCAGTAACTGATGAAATGTGTGTGCTCAGTAACTGATGAAATGTGTGTGCTCAGTAACTGATGAAATGTGTGTGCTCAGTAAATTATATATGTGGTCAGTAGGTTATATAATGTGTGTGCTCAGTAAGTGATATGATGTGTTTGCTCAGTAGTTTATATAATGTGTGTGCTCAGTAAGTGATATAAAGTGTGTGTTCACTAAGTGATATAATGTGTGTGCTCAGTAAGTGAGATAATGTGTCTGCTCAGTAGGTTATTATAATATGTCTGCTCAGTAAGTGATATAATGTGTGTGCTCAGTAGGTCATATGTTGTGTGTGCTCTGTCAGTGATGAAATATGTGTGCTCAGTAAGTAACATAACGTGCGAGCTTAGAAAGTGATATAACGTGTGTGCTCCATAATTTATATAATGTGTGTGCTCAGTAGGTTATTATAATATGTCTACTCAGTAAGTGATATAATGTGTGTGCTCAGTAGGTTATATGTTGTGTGTACTCTGTACGTGATGAAATGTGTGTGCTCCGTAAGTGATATAACATTTGTGCTCAGCAGGCTATGTAATGGGTGTGCTCAGTAAGTGATATAATGTGTGTGCTCCAAAGTGATAAAATGTGTGTGCTCAGCAGTTTATATAATGTGTGTGCTGAGTAAGTAATATAATGTGCTTGCTGAGTAAGTGATATAATGTGATTGCTCAGTAAGTGATGTAATGTTTGTGCTCAGTAAGTGATATAATGTGCGTGCTCAGCAAGTGATATTATGTGTGTGCTTAGTAGGTTATATAATGTGTGTGCTCAGTAAGTGATATAATGTATGTGCTCAGTAAGTGATATAATGTGTTTGTTCAGTAAGCAATATAATGTGATTGCTCAGTAAGTGATATAATGTGATTGCTCAGTAAGTGATGTAATGTTTGTGCTCAGTAAGTGATATAATGTGCGTGCTCAGTAAGTGATATAATGTGTGTGCTCAGTAAGTGATATAATGTGTTTGTTCAGTAAGCAATATAATGTGACTGCTCAGTAAGTGATGTAATGTTTGTGCTCAGTCAGTGATATAATGTGTGTGCTCAGTAACTGATATGTGTGTGCTCAGTAAGTGATATAATGTGCTTGCTCAGTAAGTGATATAATGTGCTTGCTCAGTAAGTGATATAATGTGTGTGCTCAGTAACTGATATAATGTGTGTGCTCAGTAACTGATATAATGTGTATGCTCATTAATGATATAACATGTGTGCTCAGTAAGTATATGAATATGCTCAGTAAGTCATATAATGTGTGTGCTCAGTAAATTATATATGTGCTCAGTAGGTTATATAATTTTTGTGCTCAGTTTATATAATGTGTGTGCTCAGTAAGTGATATAACGTGTGTGCTCAGTAAATGACATTACGTGTGTGCTCAGTAAGTCATATAATGTGTGTGCTCAGTCTGTGATATAATGTGTTTGCTGAGTAAGTGTGATAATGTGTGTGCTCAGTAGGTTACATGACTTGTGTGCTCATTAAGTGATAAAATGTGTGTGCTCAGTAAGTGATATAATGTGTCTGTTCTGTAAGCAATATAATGTGATTGCTCAGTAGGTGATGTAATGTGTGTGCTCAGTAAGTGATATAATGTGTGTGTTCAGTAAGTTGTATAATGTGTGTGCTCAGTCTGTGATATAATGTGATTGCTCCGTAAGTGATATAATGTGATTGCTCAGTAAGTGATGTAATGTTTGTGCTCAGTAAGTGATATAATGTGCGGGCTCAGTAAGTGATATAATGTGTGTGCTCAGTAAATGATATAACGTGTGTGCTCAGTAAGTGAAAGAATGTCTGTGCTCTATAAGTGATATAATGTGTCTGTTCAGTAAGCAATATAATGTGATTGCTCAGTAGGTGATGTAATGCTTGTGCTCAGTAAGTGATATAATGTGTGTGTTCAGTAAGTTATATAATGTGTGTTCAGTAAGTGATATAATGTGTTTGCTCAGTAACTGAAATAATGTATGTGATCAATGTCTGATATAATATCTGTGCTCAGTAAGTGATATAATGTGTGTGCTCAGTAGGTTATATAATGTGTGTGCTCAGTAAGTGATATAATGTTTGTGCTCAGTAAGTGAAATAATGTGTGTGCTCAGTAAGTTATGTAATGTGTGTGCTCAGTAACTGAAATAATGTATGTGATCAGTTTCTGATATAATATCTGTGCTCAGTAGGCTATATAATGTTTGTGCTCCGTAAGTGATATAACGTGTATGGTCAGTAAATGATATAATGTGTGTGCTCAGTAAATCGTAAAATGTGCGTGCTTAGTAGGTTATATAATGTGTGTGGTCAGTAATTGATATAATGTGTGTGCTCAGTAAGTGATATAATGTTTGTGCTCAGTAAGTCAAATAATGGGTGTGCTCAGTAAGTTATATAATGTTTGTGCTCAGTAACTGAAATAATGTATGTGATCAGTTTCAGATATAATGTCTGTGCTCAGTAGGCTATATAATGTGTGTGCTCAGTAAGTGATATAATGTGTGTGTTCAGTAACTGAAATAATGTATGTGATCAGTTTCTGATATAATGTCTGTGCTCAGTAGGCTATATAATGTGTGTGCTCAGTAAGTGATATAATGTGTGTGCTCAGTAGGTTATATAATGTGTGTGCTCAGTAAGTGATATAATGTGTGTGCTCAGTAAGTGAAATAATGTGTGTGCTCAGTAAGTGATATAATGTGTGTGCTCAGTAAGTGATATAATGTGTGTGCTCAGTAAGTGATATCATTTGTATGCTCAGTTAATGATACAATGTGTGTGCTCCGTACGTTATATAATGTGTGTGTTCAGTACGTGATATAATGTGTGCGCTCAATAAGTGATATAATGCGTGTGCTCAGTCAGTGATATAATGTGTGGTCAGTAAGCGACATAATGTGTGTGTTCAGTAAGTGATATAATGTGTGTGCTTAGTAACCGATATAATGTGTGTGATCAGTATGTGATATAATGTGTGTGCTCAGTAGGCTATATAATGTGTGTGCTCGGTAAATGATATAATGTGTGTGCTCAATAAATGATATAATGTGTGTGCTCAGTATGTTATATAATGTGTGTCTTCAGTAAGTGGTATAATGTGTGGTCAGTAAGCAACATAATGTGTGTGTTCAGTAAGTTATATAATGTGTGTGCTCAGTAAGTGATATAATGTGTGTACTTGGTAAATGATATAATGTGTGTGATCTGTATGTGATATAATGTGTGTGCTCAGTAGGCTATATAATGTGTGTGCTCAGTAAATGATATAACGTGTGCGCTCAATAGGGTAAATAGCGTGTGTGCTCAGTAAATTATATAATATATGTTCTCAGTGTGCTTTATAATGTGTGTGTTTAGTAAGTGATATAATGTCTGGGCTCAGTAAATGATATAATGTGTGTGCTCAGTAAGTGATATAATGTGTGTGCTCAGTAAGTGATATAACATGTGTGCTCAGAAGGAAATACATTGTGTGTGCTCAGTCAGTGATATAATGTGTGTGCTCAGCAGTTTATATAATGTGTGTGCTGAGTAAGTGATATAATGTGCGTGCTCAGTCAGTGATATAATGTGCGTGCTCAGTAAGTGACATAATGTGTGTGCTCAGCAAGTGATACAATGTGTCTGTTCAGTAAGCAATATAATGTGATTGCTCAGTAAGTGATATAATGTGTGTGCTCAGTAGGTTATATGTTGTGTGTGCTCTGTAAGTGATATAATGTGTCTGATCAGTAACTGAAATAATGTATGTGATCAGTTTCTGATATAATGTGTCTGCTCAGTAAGTGATATAATGTGTGTGCTCAGTAGGTTATATGTTGTGTGTGCTCTGTAAGTGATGAAATGTGTGTGCTCAGTAAGTGATATAACGTGTGAACTTAGAAAGTGATATAACATGTGTGCTCCGTAAGAGATATAACGTGTGTTATCCGTAAGTGATATAATGTATGTTTCAGTAAGTGAGATAATGTGTGTGCTCAGTAAGTGATATAATGTATGTGATCAGTTTCTGATATAATGTGTGTGCTCAGTAGGCTATATGATGTGTGTGCTCAGTAAATGATAGAATGTGTGAGTTCAGTAGGGTATATAACGTGTGTGCTCAGTAAATGATATAATTTATGTTCTCAGTGGGCTATATAATGTGTGTGTTTAGTAAGTGATATAATGTCTGTGCTCAGTAAATGATATAACGTGTGTGCTCAGTAGGTTATAAAATATGCGAGCTCAGTAAGTGATACAATGTGTGTGCACAGCAGTTTATATAATGTGTGTGCTGAGTAAGTGATATAATGTGCGTGCTCAGTAAGTGATATAATGTGCGTGCTCAGTAAGTGACATAATGTGTGAGCTCAGTAAATGATATAACATGTGTGCTCAGTAAGTGAAAGAATGTGTGTGCTCTATAAGTGATATAATATGTCTGTTCAGTAATCAATATAATGTGTGTGCTTAGTAGGTTATATAATGTGTGTGCTCAGTAAGTGATATAATGTGTGTGCTCAGTAAGTGAAATAATGTGTGTGCTCAGTAAGTTATGTAATGTGTGTGCTCAGTAACTGAAATAATGTATGTGATCAGTTTCTGATATAATATCTATGCTCAGTAGGCTATATAATGTGTGTGCTCCGTAAGTGATATAACGTGTGTGCTCAGTAAGTGATATAATGTGTGTGCTCAGAAGGTTGTAAAATATGTGTGTGCTCAGTCAGTGATATGATCTGTATGGTCAGTAAATGATATAATGTGTGTGCTCAGTAAATCATAAAATGTGCGTGCTTAGTAGGTTATATAATGTGTGTGGTCAGTAATTGATATAATGTGTTGCTCAGTAAGTGATATAATGTTTGTGCTCAGTAAGTGAAATAATGTGTGTGCTCAGTAAGTTATATAATGAGTGTGGTCAGTAATTCATATAATGTGTGTGCTCAGTAAATGATGTAACGTGTGTGCTCAGTAGGATATATAATGTGTGCGCTCAATAAGTGATATAATATCACTTATATAATATCATTCACTGAGTACACACATTATATCACTTACTGTTCATGCACATTATATAACCTACTGAGCGCACACATTATCTCACTTACTCAGCACACACATTATATAACACACTGAGCACACACATTATATCACTTACTGAGCGCACACATTATCTGTTCTCAGTGGGCTATATAATGTGTGTGCTTAGAAAGTGATATAATATCTGTGCTCAGTACATGATATAATGTGTGTGCTCAGTATATGATATAAAGAGTGTGCTCAGTGAATGATATAATGTGAGTGCTCAGTAGGTTATATATCGTGTGTGCTGAGTAAGTGATATAATGTGTGCTCAGTAAGTGATATAATGTGTGATCAGAAAGTTATATAATGTGTGTGCTTAGTAAGTGATATAATGTGTGCCCTCAGTAAGTGATATAATGTGTGTGCTCAGGAAGTGATATAATGTGTGTGCCCAGTAGGTTATATAATGTGTGTGCTCAGCTCAGTAAGTGAAATAATTTGTATGCTCAGTAAATGATATAATGTGTGTGCTCAATAAATGATATAATGTGTGTGCTCAGTAGGTTATATAATGTGTTTGTTCAGTGTGTGTTCAGTAAGTGATATAATGTGTGATCACAAAATGATATAAAATGTGTGTGCTTAGTAAGTGATATAATGTGTGCCCTCAGTAAGTGATATAATGTGTGTTCAGTAAGTTATATAATGTGTCTGCTCAGTAAGTGATATAATGTGTGTGCTCAGTAACTGAAATAATGTATGTGATCAGTTTCTGATATAATGTGTGTGCTCAGTAAATGATTTAATGTGTGAGTTCAGTAGGGTCTATAACATATAACATGTGTGCTCAGTAAATGATATAATATATGTTCTCAGTGGGCTATATAATGTGTGTGTTTAGTAAGTAATATAATGTCTGTGCTCAGTAAATGATATAATGTGTGTGCTCAGTAGGTTATATAATATGCGAGCTCTGTAAGTGATACAATGTGTGTGCACAGCAGTTTATATAATGTGTGTGCTGAGTAAGTGATATAATGTGCGTGCTCAGTAAGTGATATAATGTGCGTGCTCAGTAAGTGACATAATGTGTGTGCTCAGTAAATGATACAACGTGTGTGCTCAATAAGTGAAAGAATGTGTGTGCTCTATTAGTGATATAATGTGTCTGTTCAGTAAGCAATATAATGTGATTGCTCAGTAGGTGATGTAATGCTTGTGCTCAGTAAGTGATATAATGTGTGTTCAGTAAGTGATATAATGTGTGTGCTCGGTAACCGAAATAATGTATGTGATCAGTGTCTGATATAATATCTGTGCTCAGTAGGCTATATAATGTGTGTGCTCAGTAAGTGATATAATGTGTGTGCTCAGTAAGTGAAATAATGTGTGTGCTCAGTAAGTTATGTAATGTGTGTGCTCAGTAACTGAAATAATGTATGTGATCAGTTTCTGATATAATATCTGTGCTCAGTAGGCTATATAATGTGTGTGCTCCGTAAGTGATATAACGTGTGTGCTCAGTAAGTGATATAATGTGTGTGCTCAGAAGGTTGTAAAATATGTGTGTGCTCAGTCAGTGATATGATCTGTATGGTCAGTAAATGATATAATGTGTGTGCTCAGTAAATCATAAAATGTGCGTGCTTAGTAGGTTATATAATGTGTGTGGTCAGTAATTGATATAATGTGTTGCTCAGTAAGTGATATAATGTTTGTGCTCAGTAAGTGAAATAATGTGTATGCTCAGTAGGTTATATTATGTGTGCGCTCAGTAACTGAAATAATGTATGTGATCAGTTTCTGATATAATGTCTATGCTCAGTAGGCTATATAATGTGTGTGCTCAGTAAGTGATATAATGTGTGTGCTCAGTAGGTTATATAATGTGTGTGCTCAGTAAGTGATATAATGTGTGTGCTCAGTAAGTGAAATAATGTGTGTGCTCAGTAAGTTATATAATGTGTGTGCTCAGTAAGTGATATAATGTGTGTGTTCAGTAAGTGATATAATGTGTGTGCTCAGTAAGTGATATCATTTGTATGCTCAGTTAATGATATAATGTGTGTGCTCCGTACGTTATATAATGTGGGTGTTCAGTACGTGATATAATGCGTGTGCTCAATAAGTGATATAATGCATGTGCTCAGTAAGTGATATAATGTGTGGTCAGTAAGCGACATAATGTGTGTGTTCAGTAAGTGATGTGTGTGCTTAGTAACTGATATAATGTGTGTGATCAGTATGTGATATAATGTGTGTGCTCAGTAGGCTATATAGTGTGTGTGCTCGGTAAATGATATAATGTGTGTGCTCAGTAGGGTATATAATGTGTGTGCTCAGTAAATGATATAATATATGTTCTCAGTGGGCTATATAATGTGAGTGTTTAGTACGTGATATAATGTCTGTGCTCAGTAAATGATATAATGTGTGTGCTCAATAAATGATATAATGTGTGTGCTCAGTATGTTATATAATGTGTGTCTTCAGCAAGTGATATAATGTGTGGTCAGTAAGCAACATAATCTGTGTGTTCAGTAAGTTATATAATGTGTGTGCTCAATAAGTGATATAATGTGTGTGCTCAGTAAATGATATAACGTGTGTGCACAATAGGGTATATAGCGTGTGTGCTCAGTAAATTATATAATATATGTTCTCAGTGTGCTTTATAATGTATGTGTTTAGTAAGTGATATAATGTCTGTGCTCAGTAAATGATATTATGTGTGTGCTCAGTAAGTGATATAACATGTGTGCTCAGAAAGAAATATATTGTGTGTGCTCAGTCAGTGATATAATGTGTGTGCTCAGCAGTTTATATAATGTGTGTGCTGAGTAAGTGATATAATGTGCGTGCTCAGTCAGTGATATAATGTGCGTGCTCAGTAAGTGACATAATTTGTGTGCTCAGTAAGTGATGTAACGTGTGTGCTCAGCAAGTGATATAACGTGTCTGTTCAGTAAGCAATATAATGTGATTGCTCAGTAGGTGATGTAATGTGTGTGCTCAGTAAGTGATATAACGTGTGTGCTCAGTAGGTTATATGTGTATGCTCAGTAAGTCATATAATGTGTGTGCTCAGTAAATTATATATGTGCTCAGTAGGTTATATAATGTGTGTGCTCAGTAAGTGATATCATGTGTGTGCTCAGTAGTTTATGTAATGTGTGTGCTCAGTAAATGACATAATGTGTGTGCTCAGGAAGTCATATAATGTGTGTGCTCAGTAGGTTACATAACGTGTGTGCTGAGTAAGTGATAAAATCTGTGTGCTCAGTAAGTGATATAATGTGTGTGCTCAGTGAATGATATAATGTCAGTGCTCAATAGGGTATATATCGTGGGTGCTCAGTAACTGATGGAAAGTCTGTGCTCAGTCAGTGATATAATGTGTGTGCACGGTAAGTGATATAAAATGTGTGTTCATTCAATGATATAATGTGTGTGCTCAGTAAGTGAGATAATGTTTCTGCTCATTAGGTTATATGTTGTGTGTGCCCTGTAAGTGATGAAATGTGTGTGCTCAGTAAGTGATATGACGTGTGAGCTTAGAAAGTGATATAACGTGTGTGCTCAGTAAGAGATATAATGTATGTGCTCAGTAGGCTATATAACGGGAGGGCTCAGTCAGTGATATAATGTGTGTGCTCAGCAGTTTATATAATGTGTGTGCTGAGTAAGTGATATAATGTGCGTGCTCAGTCAGTGATATAATGTGCGTGCTCAGTAAGTGACATAATTTGTGTGCTCAGTAAGTGATGTAACGTGTGTGCTCAGCAAGTGATATAACGTGTCTGTTCAGTAAGCAATATAATGTGATTGCTCAGTAGGTGATGTAATGTGTGTGCTCAGTAAGTGATATAACGTGTGTGCTCAGTAGGTTATATGTGTATGCTCAGTAAGTCATATAATGTGTGTGCTCAGTAAATTATATATGTGCTCAGTAGGTTATATAATGTGTGTGCTCAGTAAGTGATATCATGTGTGTGCTCAGTAGTTTATGTAATGTGTGTGCTCAGTAAATGACATAATGTGTGTGCTCAGGAAGTCATATAATGTGTGTGCTCAGTAGGTTACATAACGTGTGTGCTGAGTAAGTGATAAAATCTGCGTGCTCAGTAAGTGATATAATGTGTGTGCTCAGTGAATGATATAATGTCAGTGCTCAATAGGGTATATATCGTGGGTGCTCAGTAACTGATGGAATGTCTGTGCTCAGTCAGTGATATAATGTGTGTGCACGGTAAGTGATATAAAATGTGTGTTCATTCAATGATATAATGTGTGTGCTCAGTAAGTGAGATAATGTTTCTGCTCATTAGGTTATATGTTGTGTGTGCCCTGTAAGTGATGAAATGTGTGTGCTCAGTAAGTGATATGACGTGTGAGCTTAGAAAGTGATATAACGTGTGTGCTCAGTAAGAGATATAATGTATGTGCTCAGTAGGCTATATAACGGGAGGGCTCAGTAAGTGAGATAATGTGTGTGCTCAGTAAGTGATATAATGTGCGTGTTCAGTAAGTGATATAATGTGTGTGCTCAATAAGTGATATAAGGTGTGTGCTCAGTACGTGATATAATATGTGCTCAGTAAGTGATATAATGTGTGCTCAGCAAGTGATATAATGATTGTGCTCAGTAAGTGATAATGTGTGTGCTCAGTCGGTTATATAATGTGCGTGTTCAGTAAGTGATATAATGTGTATGCTCAATAAATGATATAAGGTGTGTGCTCAGTACGTGATATAATATGTGTGCTCAGTAGGTTATATTATAGATGTGCTCAGTATGTGATATACCGTGTGTGCTCAGTAGGTTATGTAATGTGCGTGCTCAGAAAGCAATATAATGTGTGTGCTCAGTAAGTGATGTAATGTGTGTAATCAGTAAGTGATATAATGTGTGTGCTCAGTAGATTATTTAATGTGTGTGCTCATTAAATGATAAAATGTGTGTGCACAGTAAGTGATATAATGTGTGCTCAGTAAGCGACCTAATGTTTTTGTTCTGTATGTTATATAATGTGTGTGCTCAGTAAGTGATATAATGTGTGTGCTCAGTAACTGATATAATGTGTGTGATCAGTATGTTATATAATGTGTGTGCTCAGTAGGCTATATAATGTGTGTGCTCAGTAAGTGATATAATGTGCGTGCTCAGTGTGTGCTCAGCAAGTGATATGTGTGTGCTCAGCAAGTGATATAATGTGTGTGCTCTGTAAGTGATAAAATTTGTGTGCTCAGTAAATGATGAAATGTGTGCGCTCCGTAGGTGACATAATGTGTGTGCTCCGTAGGTTATATAATGTGCGTGCTCCGTAGGTTATATAATGTGCGTGCTCAGTAAGTGATATAATGTGTGTAATGAGTAAGTGATATAATGTGTAGTCAGTAAGCTACATAATGTGTTTGTTCAGTAAGTGATATAATGTGTGTGCTTAGTAACTGATAAAATGTGTGTGATCAATATGTGATATAATGTGTGTGCTCAGTAGGGTATATAATGTGTGTGCTCAGTAAGTGATCTAATGTGCGTGCTCAGTAAGTGTTATAATGTGTGTGCTCAGTAAGTGATATAATGTGTGTGCTCGGTAAGTGAGACAATGTGTGTGCTCAGTAGGTTATTATAATGTGTGTGCTCATTGACTTATAAAATGTGTGTGCTCTGTAAGTGATATAATGTTTGTGCTCAGTTGATTATTTAATGTGTGTGCTCATTAAGTGATAAAATGTGTGTGCTCAGTAAGTGATATAATGTGTGTGCTCAGTAAGCGACATAACGTGTGTTCAGTAAGTTATATAATGTGTGTGCTCTGTAAGTGATATATTTTGTGTGCTCAGTAAGTGATATAATGTGTGTTATCAGTATGTTATATAATGTGTGTGCTCAGCAGGCTATATAATGTGCGTGCTCAGTTAGTGATATGATGTGTGCTCAGTAAGTGTTATAATGTGTGTGCTCAGTAAGTGATATAATGTGTGTGCTCAGTAAGTGATATAATGTGTGTTATCAGTATGTTATATAATGTGTGTGCTCAGCAGGCTATATAATCTGCCAGACTTGCTGAGTTTTTCCAGGTAATTCTGTTTTTGTTTTGGATTTCCAGCATCCGCAGTAGCTTTTAGCTTTTTGTTTTTATCTTTGTGTTTGATTGACTGCCACCTCTCTTCAAAAAATGCCCTCTTTGAAGAAGTATGGTTCTGTCCTCCGACAGGATTTCCGACTGTCTCTTCTGCCCTGCTCACCTTCATTGCTTTCCATTTCTCTCCTGGTGTTTGACAAGGTGTTTACTAAAACCCGCTTTCACAGCCATATCTCCTTTCTCAGTGACTGTCTCCGTCTCCGACTCACCCCACGTGGATTTCAACTGAAATTCCATCCCTCTTGTTTCGAACCCACCCAGGATTACAGGTATCTCCGGGACATAAAACGTTTCTCGGACTGCTGTTCCCGTCGCATTCTGAGATCCACACTCAGTGCCATGCGCCGCCATATGAACACACTCGACCTCTCCCTCCAGCAGCACTGCCGCACCCTTTTTCAAAGCTGCGCGTGCCCCCAGTTTCATTTTATTCTTCGCCTCATCCGCCGCCTCAACAAGAAACTTTTTCTCTTTCTCTCAAGTGCTAAGGAACGCAAGCTCCAGCAACTCATCGACTCCAACACCCATCTGGGACCCTCCACCCCTGCTTGTCCCTCCGTCCTCACCCCATCTTCCAATCCCAGCCCCAGCCGCGTATTCACTATACCCCCTGACCTTCCCCTCTCCGATGCTGAACGTTCAGTGCTCAGCAAAGGACTTAGTTTCATACCCTTACGCCCTCATCTCAATGAATTTCGGGCTCGGCATGATGCTGAACTCTTCTTCCGCCGTCTTCGTCTCCGTGCTCACTTCTTTGGGCAGGAGTCCTCTCCCCGTTCAACGGATCCTTTTACCCACCTCCAATATTCTCCCTCCACTTGGACCCCTCCCTCTGGATTCTTACCTTCTCTTGATCTTTTCATTGAGAACTGTCGGCGTGACATTAGCCGTCTCAATTTCTCTGCTCCTCTCACCCATTCTAATCTGTCTCTCTCTGAACTCACTGCACTCCGTTCTCTCAGGTCCAACCCCAACATTGTCATCAAACCCGCTGACAAGGGTGGTACTGTTGTTGTCTGGCGCATTGACCTCTACCTCGCGGAGGCTGAGCGTCAACTCGCAGACACTTCCTCCTACCTCTCCCTGGACCATGACCCCACCACATCAAGCCATTGTTTCCAGGACTGTCACTGACCTCATCTCCTCTGGAGATCTTCCTCCCACAGCTTCCAACTTGATAGTCGCCCAACCTCGGACGGCCCGCTTCTACCTCCTACCCAAAATCCACAAACAGAACTGTCCTGGCAGCCCGATCGTGTCAGCCTGTTCCTGCCCCACGGAACTCATTTCTCGTTATCTTGACTCGCTTCTCTCTCCCCTTGTCCAGTCCCTTCCCACCTACATCCGTGATTCCTCTGACACCTTACGTCACATCAACAATTTCCAGTTCCCTGGCCCCAACCGCTTCCTCTTCACCATGGATGTCCAATCCCTCTACACCTCCATCCCCCACCAGGATGGTCTGAGGGCCCTTAGCTTCTTCCTTGAACAGAGGCCCCAACAATCCCCATCCACCACTACTCTCCTCCGTCTGGCTGAACTTGTTCTCACACTGAACAATTTCTCCTTTAACTCCTCTCACTTCCTCCAAATAAAAGGTGTGGCTATGGGTACCCGCATGGGCCCCAGCTATGCCTGTCTCTTTATGGGGTATGTGGAACATTCCTTGTTCCAGTCCTACTCCGGCCCCCTCCCACAACTCTTTCTCCGGTACATCGATGATTACTTCGGTGCTGCTTCATGCTCTCGTCGGGACCTGGAAAAATTTATTAATTTTGCTTCCAATCTCCACCCCTCCATCATCTTCACATGGTCCATCTCTGACACTTCTCTTCCCTTCCTTGACCTCTCTGTCTCAATTTCTGATGATAGACTGTCCACCAATATCCATTACAAGCCTACCGACTCCCACAGCTACCTCGACTACAGCTCCTCACACCCCGCTTCCTGTAAAGACTCCATCCCATTCTCTCAGTTCCTTCGCCTCCGTCGCATCTGTTCTGATGACGCTACCTTCAAAAACAGCTCCTCTGACATGTCCTCCTTCTTCCTTAACCGAGGTTTTCCATCCACGGTCGTTGACAGGGCCCTCAACCGTGTCTGGCCCATATCCCGCGCATCCTCCCTCACGCCTTCTCCTCCTTCCCAGAAACATGATAGGGTCCCCCTTGTCCTCACTTATCACCCCACCAGCCTCCGCATTCAAAGGATCATCCTCCGCCATTTCCGCCAACTCCAGCATGATGCCACCACCAAACACATCTTCCCTTCACCCCCCTTGACGGCATTCCGTAGGGATCGTTCCCTCCGGGACACCCTGGTCCACTCCTCCATCACCCCCTACTCCTCAACCCCCACTTATGGCACCTCCCCATGCCCACGCAGAAGATGCAACACCTGCCCCTTCACTTCCTCTCTCCTCACCGTCCAAGGGCCCAAACACTCCTTTCAAGTGAAGCAGCATTTCACTTGCATTTCCCCTAACTTAGTCTACTGCATTCGTTGCTCCCAATGCGGTCTCCTCTACATTGGAGAGACCAAACGCAAACTGGGCGACCGTTTTGCGGAACACCTGCGGTCTGTCCGCAAGAAAGACCCAAACCTCCTTGTCGCTTGCCATTTTAACACTCCACCCTGTTCTCTTGCCAACATGTCTGTCCTTGGCTTGCTGCATTGTTCCAGTGAAGCCCAACGCAAACTGGAGGAACAGCACCTCATCTTCCGACTAGGCACTTTACAGCCCTCTGGGCTGAATATTGAATTCAACAACTTTAGATCTTAAACTCCCCCTCCCCCCATCCCCACCCCGTTTCTTTTCCCCCCCCCACCCGCTTTTTTTTCAATAATTTATATAGATTCTTCTTTCCCCACCTATTTCCATTATTTTTAAATCTAAAACTAAAACCTTTAGTCTTTCCACCCCACCCCCACTAGAGCTATACTTTGAATATCCTGTTTTCCATTCTTAATTAGCACTTTTCTCAGACAAAGACCACCACCTTCAACACCTCTTTGACCCTTTTGTCTCTGACATCTTTTGATTATCTGCTCACACCACACCCTCAATGTGTCTCTTCCCCCCCCCCCACACCCACCTTAAACCAATTTATATTTCTCCCTTGTTGAAACTATGCTGCAGTTCTGCCGAAGGGCCATGAAGGCTCGAAACGTTAACTGATTTCTTCTCTGCCGATGCTGCCAGACTTGCTGAGTTTTTCCAGGTAATTCTGTTTTTGTTTTGGATTTCCAGCATCCGCAGTAGCTTTTAGCTTTTTGTTTTTATATAATGTGCGTGCTCAGTTAGTGATTTGATGTGTCCTCAGTAAGTGATATAATGTGTGTGCTCAGTAGGTTATATAATGTGTGTGCTCAGTAAGTGATATAATGTGTGTGCTCATTAAGTGATATAATGTGCATGTTCAGTAAGTGATATAGTGTGTGTGCTCAATAAATGATATAAGGTGTGTGCTCAGTCCGTGATATAATATGTGTGCTCAGTAAGTGATATAATGTTTGCTCAGTAAGCGACATAATGTGTGTGTTCAGTAAGTGATATAATGTGTGCGCTCAGTAAATGATATTTGTGTGATCAGCATGTTATATAATGTGTGTGCTCAGTACGCTATATAATGTGTGTGCTCAGTAAGTGACATAATGTGCGTGCTAAGTGTGTGCTCAGCACGTGATATAATGTGTGTGCTCAGCAAGTGGTATAATGTGTGTGCTCAGTAAGTGATAGAATGTGTGTGCTCATTCGGTTATATAATGTGCGTGTTCAGTAAGTTATATAATGTGTGTGCTCAATAAATGATATAAGGTGTGTGCTCAGTATGTGATATAATATGTGTGCTCAGTAGGTTATATTATAGGTGTGCTCAGTATGTGATATACCGTGTGTGCTCAGTAGGGTATATAATGTGCGTGCACAGAAAGCGATATAATGTGTGTGCTCAGTAAGTGATATAATGTGTGTAATCAGTAAGTGATATAATGTGTGTGCTCAGAAGGTTATAAAATATGTGTGTGCTCAGTAAGTGATATAATGTGTGTGCTCAATAGATTATTTAATGTGTATGCTCATTAAGTGATAAAATGTGTGCGCACAGTAAGTGATAGAATGTGTGTGCTCAGTAAGCGACATAACGTGTGTGTTCAGTAAGTTATATAATGTGTGTAATCAGTAAGTGATATAATGTGTGTGCTCAGAAGGTTATAAAATATGTGTGTGCTCAGTAAGTGATATAATGTGTGTGCTCAGTAAGTGATATAATGTGTGTGCTCAGTAACTGATATAATGTGTGTGATCAGTATGTTATATAATGTGTGCGCTCAGTAGATTATTTAATGTGTGTGCTCATTAAGTGATAAAATGTGTGTGCTCAGTAAGTGATATAATGTGTGTGATCAGTAGATTATATAATGTGTGTGCTCATTGAGTGATAAAATGTGTGTGCTCAGTAAGTGATATAATGTGTGTGCTCAGTAAGCGACATAACGTGTGTGTTCAGTAAGTTATATAATGTGTGTGCTCAGTAAGTGATATAATGTGTGTGCTCAGTAAGTGATCTAATGTGTGTAATCAATAAGTGATATAATGTGTGTGCTCAGAAGGTTATAAAATATGTGTGTGCTCAGCAAGTGATATAATGTTTGTGCTCAGTTGATTATTTAATGTGTGTGCTCATTAAGTGATAAAATGTGTGTGCTCAGTAAGTGATATAATGTGTGTGCTCAGTAACTGATATAATGTGTGTGATCAGTATGTTATAAAATGTGTGTCCTCAGTAGGCTATATAATGTGTGTGCTCAGTAAGTGATATAATGTGTGTGCTCAGAAGGTTATAAAATATGTGTGTGCTCAGTAAGTGATATAATGTGTGTGCTCAGTAAGTGATATAATGTGTGTGCTCAGTAACTGATATAATGTGTGTGATCAGTATGTTATATAATGTGTGCGCTCAGTAGATTATTTAATGTGTGTGCTCATTAAGTGATAAAATGTGTGTGCTCAGTAAGTGATATAATGTGTGTGATCAGTAGATTATATAATGTGTGTGCTCATTGAGTGATAAAATGTGTGTGCTCAGTAAGTGATATAATGTGTGTGCTCAGTAAGCGACATAACGTGTGTGTTCAGTAAGTTATATAATGTGTGTGCTCAGTAAGTGATATAATGTGTGTGCTCAGTAAGTGATCTAATGTGTGTAATCAATAAGTGATATAATGTGTGTGCTCAGAAGGTTATAAAATATGTGTGTGCTCAGCAAGTGATATAATGTTTGTGCTCAGTTGATTATTTAATGTGTGTGCTCATTAAGTGATAAAATGTGTGTGCTCAGTAAGTGATATAATGTGTGTGCTCAGTAACTGATATAATGTGTGTGATCAGTATGTTATAAAATGTGTGTCCTCAGTAGGCTATATAATGTGTGTGCTCAGTAAGTGATATAATGTGTGTGCTCAGTAAGTGATATAATGTGTGCTCAGTAAGTGTTATAATGTGTTTGCTCAGTGTGTGCTCAGTAAGTGATATCATATGCATGCTCAGTAATTTATATAATGTGTGTGCTCAGTAGGTTATATAATGTGTGTGCTCAGTAAGTGATATAATGTGTGCTCATTAAGTGATATAATGTGCGTGTTCAGTAAGTGATATAATGTGTGTACTCAATAAGTGATATAAGGTGTGTGCTCATTCCGTGATATAATATGTGTGCTCAGTAAGTGATATAATGTGTGCTCAGTAGGCTATATAATGTGTGTACTCAGCAAGTGATATCATGTTTGTGCTCAGTAAGTGATATAATGTGTTCTCAGTAAGCGATATAATGTGTCATCAGTAAGTGATATAATGTGTGTGATCAGTATGTTATATAATGTGTGTGCTCAGTACGCTATATAATGTGTGTGCTCAGTAAGTGATATAATGTGCGTGCTGAGTGTGTGCTCAGCAAGTGATATAATGTATGTGCTCAGCAAGTGATATAATGTGTGTGCTCAGTAAGTGATATAATGTGTGTGCTCAGTCGGTTCTATAATGTGTGTGCTCAGTAAGTGATATAATATGCTTGCTCAGTGAGTGTTATAATGTGTGTGCTCAGTGTGTGCTCAGTAAGTGATATAATGTGTGTGCTCAGTAACTGATATAATGTGTGTGCTCAGTAGGTTATATAATGTGTGTGCTCAGTAAGTGATATAATGTGTGTGCTCAGTAAGTGATATAATGTGTGTGCTCAGTGTGTGCTCAGTAAGTGATATAATGTGTGTGCTCAGTAACTGATATAATGTGTGTGCTCAGTAGGTTATATAATGTGCGTGTTCAGTAAGTGATATAGTGTGTGCTCAATAAGTGATATAAGGTGTACGCTCAGTACGTGATATAATACGTGTGCTCAGTAAGTGATACAATGTGTGCTCAGTATGTGATATAATGTTTGTGCACAGTTAGTGATATAATGTGTGCTCAGTAACTGATATAATGTGTGCTCAGTAACTGATATTACGTGTGTGATCAGTATGTTATATAATGTGTGTTCTCAGTAGGCTATGTACTGTGTGTGCTCAGTAAGTGATATAATGTGCGTGCTCAGTGTGTGCTCAGCAGCTGATATAATGTGTTTGCTCAGGAAGTGATATAATGTGCGTGTTCAGTAAGTGATATAATGTGTGTGCTCAGTAAGTGATATAATGTGTGTGCTCAGTGACTGATATAACGTGTGTGATCAGTATGTTATATAATGTGTGTGCTCAGTAGGCTATATAATGTTTGTGCTCAGTAAGTGATATAATGTGTGCTCAGTAAGCGACATAATGTGCGTGATCAGTATGTTATATAATGTGTGTGCTCAGTAGGCTATATAATGTGTGTGCTCAGTAAGTGATATAATATGTGTGCTCAGTAAATGACATAATCTATGTTCTCAGTGGCCTATATAATGTGTGTGTTTAGTAAGTGATATAATGTCTGTGCTCAGTAGGTTATACAATATCTGTGCTCAGTCAGTGATATAATGTGTGTGCTCAGCAAATGATGTAATGTGTGTGCTCAGTAAGTGATATAATGTGTGTGCTCAGTAAGTGATATAATGTGTGCTCAGTAAGTGTTATAATGTGTGTGCTCAGTGACTGATATAACGTGTGTGATCAGTATGTTATATAATGTGTGTGCTCAGTAGGCTATATAATGTTTGTGCTCAGTAAGTGATATAATGTGTGCTCAGTAAGCGACATAATGTGCGTGATCAGTATGTTATATAATGTGTGTGCTCAGTAGGCTATATAATGTGTGTGCTCAGTAAGTGATATAATATGTGTGCTCAGTAAATGACATAATCTATGTTCTCAGTGGCCTATATAATGTGTGTGTTTAGTAAGTGATATAATGTCTGTGCTCAGTAGGTTATACAATATCTGTGCTCAGTCAGTGATATAATGTGTGTGCTCAGCAAATGATGTAATGTGTGTGCTCAGTAGGTTATATAACGTGTGTGCTAAGTAAGTGATATAAAGTGTGTGCTCAGTGATTGATTTAATGTGTGCTCTCAGTGAGTGATATATTTAATGTGTGCTCTCAATGAGTTATATAATGTGTGTGCTCAGTGGGTTATCTAAGGTGTGTGCTCAGTAAGTGATAAAACGTGTGCTCAGTAAGTGAGATAATGTGTGTGCTCAGTAGGTTACTATAATGTGTGTGCTCATTGACTTATAGGTCAATGTGTGTGCTCTGTAAGTGACTTATAAAATGTGTGTGCTCTGTAAGTGATATAATGTGTGTGCTCAGTAGTTTATATTATGTGTGTGCTCAATACGTGATATACCGTTTGTGCTCAGTAGGTTATATAATGTGCGTGCTCAGAACACGATATAATGTGTGTGCTCAGTTTGTGATATAATGTGTGTAATCAGTAAGTGATATAATGTGTGTGCTCAGAAGGTTATAAAATATGTGTGTGCTCAGTAAGTGATATGATGTGCGTGCTTAGTAGGTTATTTAACGTGTGTGCTCAGTAAGCGACATAACGTGTGTGTTCAGTAAGTTATATAATGTGTGTGCTCAGTAAGTGATATCATGTGTGTGCTCAGTAACTGATGTAATGTGTGTGCTCAGTAGGTTATATAATGTTTGTGCTCAGTAAGCGACATAATGTGCGTGATCAGTATGTTATATAATGTGTGTGCTCAGTAGGCTATATAATGTGTGTGCTCAGTAAGTGATATAATGTATGTGCTCAGTAAATGAAATAATCTACGTTCTCAGTGGCCTATATAATGTGTGTGTTTAGTAAGTGATATAATGTGTGTGCTCAGTAAGTGATATAATGTGCGTGCTCAGTAAGTGTTATAATGTGTGTGCTCAGTGTGTGCTCAATAAGTGATATAATGTGTGTGCTCAGTAAGTGAGATAATGTGTGTGCTCTGTAGGTTATTATAATGTGTGTGCTCGTTGACTTATAAAATGTATGTGCTCTGTAAGTGATAAAATTTGTGTGCTCACTAGGTTATATGCTGCGTGTGCTCAGTAAGTGATGAAATGTGTGCGCTCCGTATGTGATATAATGCGTGTGCTCAGTATGTGATATACCGTGTGTGCTCAGTAGGTTATATAATGTGCGTGCTCAGAAAGCGATATAATGTGTGTGCTCAGTAAGTGATATAATGTGTGTGCTCAGAAGGTTATAAAATATGTGTGTGCTCCGTAAGTGATATAATGTGTGTGCTTAGTAGGTTATTTAATGTGTGTGCTTAGTAGGTTATTTAATGTGTGTGCTCAGTAAGCGACATAACGTGTGTGTTCAGTAAGTTATATAATGTGTGTGCTCAGTAGGTTATATAATGTGTGTGCTCAGTAAGTGATATAGTGTGTGTGCTCAGTAAGTGATATAATGTGCGTGCTCAGTAAGTGATATAATGTGTGTGCTCAACAAGTGATATAAGGTGTGCGCTCAGTACGTGATATAATATGTGTGCTCAGTAAGTGATATAATGTGTGCTCTGTACTACATATAAGGTGTGTGCTCAGCAAGTGATATAATGTTTGTGCTCAGTTAGTGATATAATGTGTACTCAGTAACTGATATAATGTGTGTGATCAGTATGTTATATAATGTGTGTGCTCAGTAGGCTATATACTGTGCGTGCTCAGTGTGTGCTCAGCAAGTGATATAGTGTGTGTGCTCAGCAAGTGATCTAATGTGTGTGCTCAGCAAGTGCTATAATGTGCGTGTTCAGTAAGTGATATAATGTGTGTGCTCAATAATTGACATAAGGTGTGTGCTCAGTACGCGATATAATATGTGTGCTCAGTAAATGATATAATGTGTGCTCAGTAAGTGATATAATGTGTGTGCTCAGTAACTGATATAAAGTGTGTGATCAGTATGTTATATAATGTGTGCTCAGTAGGCTATATAATGTTTGTGCTCAGTAAGTGATATACTGTGTGCTCAGTAAGCGACATAATGTGCGTGATCAGTATGTTATATAATGTGTGCTCAGTAGGCTATATAATGTGTGTGCTCATTAAATGACATAATCTATGTTCTCAGTGGCCTATATAATGTGTGTGTTTAGTAAGTGATATAATGTCTGTGTTCTGTAAATGATATAATGTCTGTGCTCATTAGGTTATACAATATGTGTGCTCAGTAAGTGATATAACGTGTGTGCTCATTAAATTATGTAATGTGTGTGCTCAGTAGGTTATATAATGTGTGTGCTAAGTAAGTGATATAATGTGTGTGCTCAGTGATTGATTTAATGTGTGCTCTCAGTGAGTGATATAACGTGTGTGCTCAGTATGTGAGATAACGTGTGTGCTCAGTAAGTGAGATAATGTGTGTGCTCAGTAGGTTATTATAATGTGTGTGCTCATTGACTTATAAGTCAATGTGTGTGCTCTGTAAGTGACTTATAAAATGTGTGTGCTCTGTAAGTGATATAATGTGTGTGCTCACTAGGTTATATGCTGCGTGTGCTCAGTAAGTGATGAAATGTGTGTGCTCCGTATATGACATAATGTGTGTGCTCAGTAGGTTATATTATGTGTGTGCTCAGTATGTGATATACCATGTGTGCTCAGTAGGTTTTATAATGTGTTTGCTCAGTAGCTATATAATATGTGTGGTCAGTAAGTGATATAATATGTGTGCTCAGTAGGTTATATTAGGTGTGTGCTCAGTATGTGATATATCGTGTGTGCTCAGTAGGTTATATAATGTGTGTGGTCAGTAAGTGATATAATATGTGTGCTCAGAAAGCGCTATAATGTGTGTGCTCAGTAAGTGATATAATATGTGTGCTCAGAAAGCGCTATAATGTGTGTGCTCAGTAAGTGATATAATGTGTGTGCTCAGCAAATGATAGAATAGGCTGAATTTTTCGCTCGGAGTGCGGGTACGTGCCCGACCTGCTCGAGTGTAAAACAGAGGGCGATGATGTCAGACGAGCAGCCTGATGTCATTGCACACCCGCTGAATATTTCGGTCGGCGGGAGCGCGCTAATCTCGGAAGTGTGCCCGCCGACTATGAAGAGGGCTATTAAGCTCATTAGCAGCACAGTTAACTGGGATCTTTCGCGGCGCGTCCTACCTTACGTTTGGTAGGTGGGCGCATCAGCCAGGCGGCCTTTACATTTTTCAGGAAACCTCATCTAAGAGCAGGATAACGTTTCCATCATTAAATAAAAAAAGTAAAAATGTTTGCACAGAATTCTCATGTTTTATGCGTTCAGAAGGCTGTTTCTGGTGATTTTTTCTGGATTTTAAAATGTGTTTTTATTGCATTTGAATTCTTGAGCTGCCTGTGGCAGTTCACGGCCTTGAGGGCGTTCTCTGTGAGCGCTCTTCCGTGCCCACGCTGACTTCAGCGCTCACCCTCCTCATGCCCGCAACCCGGCAGCGCTGTGCATTTTACGTGCTTTTCATGTTGGCGGGCTGTTAATTGGCCAACTTGTGTGAAATGTCGGTTGGAGGGTGATCGCCTTTCCGAGATGCTCCCGGGCCCAGCAACTTCGCCTGCCCGCAGACCTGAAAATCCTGGCCGTTATATCACTCACTGAGCACACACATTATATCACTCACTGAGCACACACATTATATCATTCACTGAGCACATACATTATATCATTCACTGAGCACACACATTATATCACTCACTGAGCACACACATTATATCATTCACTGAGCACATACATTATATCATTCACTGAGCACACACATTATATCACTCACTGAGCACACACATTATATCATTCACTGAGCACATACATTATATCACTTACTGAGCACGCACATTATATCATTCACTGAGCACATACATTATATCACTTACTGAGCACGCACATTATATCATTCACTGAGCACATACATTATATCACTTACTGAGTACACACATTATATCATTCACTGAGCACACATTATATCACTTACTGAGCACGCACATTATATCATTTACTGAGCACGCACATTATGTCACTCACTGAGCACACACATTATGTCACTCACTTGAGCACACACATGTCACTTGCTGAGCACACACATTATATCACTCACTGAGCACAGACATTATATCATTCACTGAGCACACACATGTCACTTGCTGAGCACACACATTGTCTGGGATTTTCAGTCTCCAGTGACGTTGAGCATGTTTGGTGAGCTGAGCAGACAATATGACGCTTTCACGATGATATGAAACCAGTTTGTGATCGCCCACTGAGCCCACGAATGATGGGTCGCGTTTCCAGTCTTTGGACGCTGGGTACCTCATTGTAATAAATCTGCATACAATTATCAGGCTAGCCAGCGAGAATGGCTCCACCCGCCTCCCCCCCACTGTGGATCACCTGTCCACATTGGCAGGAAAGCATGCCGACATGTTTCACAACCACGTATAAAAGGCGTGCAGTAGGCAGGCTGCACTTTGAGGGGAACTCGGAGGTGAGTACACAGCAATGATGTGCAGCACTCGCCAGGGCCACCTGTTGGACTTCACGCTGGAGGAACATTGCGGAGTCAAAGGCAGCCTTGCTGATGAGATAACCTGTGGGGGGAGTGCAGGGGCTGCTTTGCTGTTGAATATAGTGCACAAACATTTGGAGGGTGGTGGGGTAGGGTGGGCGACGGAAGTGGCCATGCATTAGGGAAACCTTGTATAAAGTGACCATCCCTCTGCAGCTGAGACAGTTCAGGCGCAGTCACATTGATATGATTGGAGTCGGGCTTCTAGCTTATCCGCCCACTCAAGCAATGCAGAGGCATCAAAGTGCCACCAAGTGCTTCAGAGCTTTTCACCCCTTGGGTACAGACTGCAAACTAATGAGTGTTTTAGTGGACTGCAGAACAGTTGGACGACTGGGCACGTTGTACAATCTCCTTGCTAAATCTGGCCATGGAGCAGTCACCGCTGGAGGCGCTCACAGCCCCTTGGCAATGTCATCATTCAGGTTTGGACCAGTCTCCCCCATAGTTCAAGCTAACAGTGCAGCCTTGCAGTGCAGGGTTAGGAGAATGTCTGCGCCTGAGCTGAGAGCACAGCATGCAGTCCAATGGGCAAAGCTGCCACCAATTTGTCAGGCGGAGTGGGGCGGAGGTGGATGGGGTTTCAGGTAGCCATGCAGTGCACTAATCTCTGGTCATCCAAGTGGTGGCCAGCACTCTTTGCGAAGCATTAGGGGGCTTCACATTTAACCAGGACAGGTTCTTAGTACACCCATGGTAACCCACTTGTCTCTCTCCCTTCCATTCTGCAGGAGGAATATATCAGAATCATGGATGAACTAGCTGTATGCCTGGTGGTCTACAGAGAACGAAGACGATGGAGGAGAGAGTGACTGAGACTCTTGGCTGTGCAGAGGTAGGAGCAGCAGCCTCAGGAAGAAGGAGCAGCTGGAGCTCCCGTACACACTGCCAAAGAATCACAGCGAGCCATCACCGGTTGGTGCCTAGCGACACCCAGGGTCTATAAACACCACCTTTCATTCCAGCAGATGGCCGAGAACCAGTGTCACCAAAGACTGCGCATGTCTAGGGAATTGGTCGGTCACATCTGCCACATGCTGCAGGATTCGGTGCCATGCGGACATGGAGGGCATCCACTGTCAGTGGCCATGCAAGTGACAGCGGCGCTCAATTTCTACACCAGTGGCTCCTTTCAGGGATCCACAGGTGACCTCTGAGGGATCTCACAAACCTCCACCCACAAATGCATCCATGAGTTCATGGACGCCATCTTTGTGAGGGCACACAACTTTGAGAATTTTGCCTGGGACCAGGACAGCCCGGATGCAAGAGCGATTGGATTCGCTCAGGTCTCAAGTTTCCCACAGGTGCAGGATACGATCGCCTGCACTCACCTAGCACTTAGGAATCTGTCACAACTACATTAACTGCAAGGGATTCCACTCACTGAATGTACAGCTGGTGTGCGACCACCAGAAATGCATCCTGTGCACGGTTTCCAGGGAGTGTGCATGCTCCTACATCCTCAGCCGGTCACAGATCCCTGCAGTTTTCCAGGGTCCACAGAAGCTGCAGGGATGGCTCTTTAGGGACAAGGGCTACCCACAGAGGCTGTGGCTGATGATACCCGTGCGGTGGCCTCAGACTGCAGCAGAGCAACAGTATAATGAGGCTCCTGCTGCAACTCACAACTTGGTGGAGCAGCCCATTGGGATGCTGAAGATGCGGTTCTGGTGCCTGGACCGGTATGGTGGAGCCCTGCAATATAGTCCACAGAGGGGGTCACGCATCCTCATTGTCTGCTGCACCCTTTACAACCTGGTGCTGCAATGGGGAGAGGAACTGGCTCAGGAGGAGATGGAGGAGCTGGAAGTGTCATCCGATGAGCAGGACGCCGAAGGGGATGAGGGTGAGGAGGTCCTCAGAGGCCACGGTGATAGGGATGAGGCCCTCATACTGGCTAGATGAGGCTTCAGAAGACCCTCATAGCTGCTTGATTTGTGGAGGGTGATGACGACATGCAGTGAGATGTCCCCATAGATCCTCACATTGCATCTGTGAACATTTGACTCCAGCCTGGCTATGGCAGCGCACATACCCTCTGTGAGAATGCTCCTGTCATGGAGACACATTGGAGTCCCTAATAGTCACTCGCTTGCAGGAGGATGATGATGACAGGCAGTGAAGACACTCCATAGATCTTCACACAGCCTCTGAGAATGTTTGACTCCTGTTTGGCTGAGGGCAGCTCACTTGCGCTCTGTGATCAGGGTCATATAGAGATGCAGCCATGAAACTTTAGAAGCATCTGATCCTTTGTCTGCCTTCAGCATCTGAGCCCTTCAGGAGCAGTGCATCAGTGGTCACAGATGCTGAAGAGATAGGGGGCCAGCCCCTACTTGAAGGTGCTGAGAGCACACAGAGAGAATGAGAGAACTCTGTGACATCTGCCCACTACATTCTGGCAGCAATGACCAGCACCGTCGAGGTGCAGACATCAGTAATGTTTCCAGGGACTGTGAGGCTGGACCATCACTTTGGTCTGAAGGCTGCACAAAGTACAGGGAAGAGGCCCTGGACTGCCCTTACCTTGTGCAGAAAGGTTTCACATCTGACTGACAAGAACACTGCCCATCAGAACAAGGAGCCATAGGCAGGGAGACATTCTTGGGAGTTTACTGACAATAGTGAACAGTATGAACAAATGAATAACACCTGTGCCCAGGTTGTGCAACTAATTCTTCTTAATTCCTAATTCTCTGCCACTACATCTTGGTGCTCCCTGGACATCCACAGCGGAGGTGGAGGCAGCCTGCTGGCTGTGACACCCTGTCTGTGATGACTTTGGTGGGCGTCCTCTGGAGGGCTGAGACCTGGAGTGCCCCAGCCCATTTTTAGGGTCCTGCTGTGAGCCAGTGGCACCGTCCTTGGTCTGTGGAACTAGAGCTGCTGAGGTCACAGGAAGAGGGGATTCAGGTGTGCTGGAAACGCTCGGAGTCACCTGGATGGATGGCCCTGGAGTGTGCACCTGCTGATCCTCCTCCCTACGGGTACCCAAGGGCCCCAGGCTGACTCCTTGAGGAGAAGGGGAAGCTGGAATGAGATCGAGCTGCCCTGCACCTCTCTCGCGTACACACTGTTGGAGGCAACTATGGCATCAACGATGGAGTTGAGCACACACAGCAGTGCAGGAGTGATGTCATGGACCAAGGCTGCCATCCTACCAGTGTTGACCTTGGTGTGTTGGCATGCCGACACTATCACCTCAGAGTGAAGACAGACGCACTCCTCCATCATGCCTTGCAATCTGAGGAGTGCAGCGGACATCCCTTCCTGATGTCTCCGAGGTTTCCTTTGCAGCTCCAGCAACTGTGACATGACTGAGTCCAGAGGCTCGTTATCTAAGTCCGCCGCCTGCTGTGGATCAGACAGTGCGATGTGCTCACCATAAAGTGATCCCAAGGCTAATCTAAAGCTTGATCCAACCGCTGCACTGTTGGAGGGTGTGGGTGAACACTGTGACGGGTCTTCAACGGGAGTGCCTTCAGATTCCTCATTCGAGGTTTTGTCGGGGCCTGATTGGAGGCCCTCAGTCGTGGACTCTGTCGGCTGTTTCCCAGATGTGCCTGCGAAAGCAAGGAGAGATAATTAGTGCATGGCAGTGGCCTGTGAAAGAGGACACATTGCTCACAGCATTGTTGTCTGATGGATGTTTCACTGTTGGACCCTCACTTGGTAGAGCATCACTGACCTCACTGTCAGCACAGAACCAGTCTAGATTGTTGCTGGCCAGCTGATGGCTCTGTTTTCAAAGTCCATGAGGACCTTGATTTCAGGCATTCTTCCATCAGTCAGCAACCTATCCCTCTTGTTGTGTGCCAGCTTGTACTGCATGAATAGAGATTGAGAGAGTGTAAGCAGGACGCCTGCCAGCCCATATGATAAGTATGCCTGGCACGTGTGGATGGTGAGTGGTTCCATGGACGGGATGAGGACAATGACGGTGAATGTGAGAGTGAATGGTGATGTCCCTTGAACTGGCAGTGAGTGATGGGTTGTGGATGTCTGATGGGTTTGTGAGTGTGTGAGTTGAGAGTGATGAGAAGAGTGACTTACCCTGGCATAACAGAGGAGATCATTCAGAGATCATTCATCCTCTTGCGGCACTGGGTTGCTGTCTTATTTTGAAGGGTGTTGGCACTGACCACCGCTGCCACCGCCTTTGAAGCCTGGTTGGTGACACCGCTGCCCCTCCTGCTGCCAGAGCGGGAGTAGAGGACATTGCGGCAGGTCTCCATGGCATCCCAAAGGAGTTCCAGTGACACGTTGCTAAAGCTGGGGGCTGCAGTCTTTTTGCCTTTCGTGGATATCTTCCCTGCAGAAGTCATGGTCTGGAAGCACTGAGATGTGTGCATGTGACTGGACTTTAAATATGGCGCTCGGCATAATGAAGCAGTAAGGTGATGGCAGGTCAGTGAATAGGACCCCTCAAATGGAATGGAAATGGCGTGTTGCCCAGGAATGCATAAATAATGTGGCAGGTTTGGGACGATATGGCGTGAAAACCCACTATCATGGCCGGCCGTTAACACGTCGTTTTACCCACTCGCTAACGCACTTTGTGCAAATCTGGGATGATTCTGCCCAATGTGTGTGCTCAGTACATGATATAATGTGTGCGCTCAATAAGTGATATAATGTGTGTGCTCAGTAAGTGATATAATGTGTGTGCTCAGTAAGTGATATAATGTGTGTGCTCAGTAAGTTATATAATGTGTGTGCTCAGTAAGTGATATAATGTGTGGGCTCAGTAAGTGATATAATGTGTGTGTTCAGTACATGATATAATGTGTGTGCTCAACAAGTGATAAAATGTGTGTGCTCAGTAAGTGATATAATGTGTGTGCTCAGTGATATAATGTGTGTGCTCAGTAAGTGATATAATGTGTGTGCTCAGTGATATAACGTGTGTGCTCAGTAAGTGATATAATGTGTGTGTTCAGTACTTGATATAATGTGTGTGCTCAACAAGTGATATAATGTGTGTGCTCAGTAAGTGATATAATGTGTGTGCTCAGTAAGTGATATAATGTGTGTGCTCAGTAAGTGATATAATGTGTGTGCTCAGTAAGTGATATAATGTGTGTGCTCAGTAAGTGATATAATGTGTGTGCTCAGTGATATAATGTGTGTGCTCAGTAAGTGATATAATGTGTGTGTTCAGTACGTGATATAATGTGTGTGTTCAGTACATGATATAATGTGTGTGCTCAACAAGTGATATAATGTGTGTGCTCAGTAAGTGATATAATGTGTGTGCTCAGTGATATAATGTGTGTGCTCAGTCAGTGATATAATGTGTGTGCTCAGTAAGTGATATAATGTGTGTGCTCAGTAAGTGATATAATGTGTGTGCTCAGTAAGTGATATAATGTGTGCGTTCAGTACATGATATAATGTGTGTGCTCAACAAGTGATATAATGTGCGTGCTCAGTAAGTGGTATAATGTGTGTGCTCAGTGATATAATGTGTGTGCTCAGTAAGTGATATAATGTGTGTGCTCAGTAAGTGATATAATGTGTGTGTTCAGTACATGATATAATGTGTGTGCTCAGTAAGTGATATAATGTGTGTGCTCAGTAAGTGGTATAATGTGTGTGCTCAGTAAGTGGTATAATGTGTGTGCTCAGTAAGTGGTATAATGTGTGTGCTCAGTGATATAATGTGTGTGCTCAGTAAGTGATATAATGTGTGTGCTCAGTAAGTGATATAATGTGTGTGCTCAGTAAGTGATAAAATGTGTGTGCTCAGTGATATAATGTGTGTGCTCAGTAAGTGATATAATGTGTGTACTCAGTGATATAATGTGTGTGCTCAGTAAGTGATATAATGTGTGTGCTCAGTGATATAATGTGTGTGCTCAGTAAGTGATATAATGTGTGTGCTCAGTGATATAATGTGTGTGCTCAGTAAGTGATATAATGTGTGTGCTCAGTGATATAATGTGTGTGCTCAGTAAGTGATATAATGTGTGTGCTCAGTGATACAATGTGTGTGCTCAGTAAGTGATATAATATGTGTGCTCAGTAGGTGGTGTTATTCTATGATCTTCTCACTTCACCACCACTCTTCATTCGCTGACAAACAATCTCTATCAATCACAACTTTTACTGAACATTCAGAGCTTCACACATCCTCACCCCCTTAGTACAACTGCTAGCCTCACACTCACATTTCGCAGCCTCAAAGAAATGTCATGTATTCAATCATGACTGGCACATCACCCATATTGCACCACACTCACTGGGCACACCGCTCTCTCTTGTTGGACAAGGTAGCATAGAATCACAGGCAGCAGCTGCCAACTAGTGTGGAACTGATGCAGCTGCATGGCCTCAACCCCATAGAGGAGACAGTGCCTGCTATCATTGGCGTTGCCATGACTGAGACCATGACCAGTTGGTTAGCTGAAACCATCTAAGTTGGCAGTATGCTCAGACCTAATCCTGCTTCTCATATTGCACTGCTCCCTGAAACCACAATTTCTTTGCATGTACAAGTTGGAGTTGGTCTAAGCATGTACCTATTCCCCTCCCCAACAAGACCATAACCTGACCCCCCTCTGCCTTTCTCCTTTCACACAGGCAAGAACTGCAACCTGCCAAGCAAGAGCAAGAGGTAGTACAGGAAGAAGAGACTGATGATGAAGAAACTCTGTCACATAATCTCACACTTGCAGCCACCAGTTCAGATCCTGACATTGCGCATACATTGGAGGCAGGACCTGCATGTGGGCAGCAGTGGCCTGCAATGCTGTGTGCATTGACAGACCTGCCAGAAAGCTTGATGTCACTGCCGAGGAGTATGGAGGAGGTCCTTGCACAGAGCTCGGAGCTCATCCTCTCCAGTCTGGAAGTTGTGGCCAGCTTTGACTGCACTCTTGTAAACTCAACCATGACGTATCATCTGACAGCTAATGCCTCAGCTTGCGCTGCAGCACAAGCAGAAGCCACCCAACCTCTGGGTGCTGCAGTGGAAGCTCAGAGTGAAATCATGCAAGTTCAGCTTGTTGCTATGCAAATGCAGTTTGTTGCCATGCAGGCTCAGGCTGCTGCCATCATGGCTGCATACTTCAATGTTCAAAGGACCTTGTAGGCTCTCACAGAAGTCCAATAACCTGTTGTCCAACCGATCACTTGGATTGCTGAGGTGCCTCCCTGAAAGAATGGCATTGGCTCAAGGTAGCATAAACCTGCTGTCCTCTTTCAGGATGACAGCATACATACTCCCATCACTGCCACTCCTCCACTACCCTTGCTGTTGCCTCCCATGCCAAGGTAATGCAGTGCAAAGCCAGGTTATTAAGGTCTAGAGCTGCAGGAGGTCATTCTGCAAGAGCATCTGCAGCCTCCGCCCCACCCTTCCACCAGCCATGCGATAGCCATTGGGGTAGCACTGTGTAGGAGCACTAGGACAGATGAAGAGACAGAATACAGACACTAAAGGAATGCACAAGGGTGATTAGTTGCCATTTGTATGAATTATTGGATGGTTTGGTTTATAATGTTTGTTTGGAGACTTGTTTTGTGTGGCTTTTGTTTTTCCATGTG